>NC_092333.1:505202500-505840000 GCF_046630445.1 Rutidosis leptorrhynchoides | reverse complement strand
CTCGACTTTAAGTCAAGCGAATAATGGTCCAGCATTCGTAAGTATGAAGTTTTGAATGAACATGACTAGCGTTCTAAGAGAAAAATTGCAATAGCACGATATTGATTGGTTAAATTACCATAATTCAAGAGAAAAGATAGAAGTATCAAGAAAATATGTTCTTGATATGTTTAGAGATTAGATAGAATGTATGAGTCGTGCAACATGGCACATGATGACGTTATAATCTGTGAATCATTACGTTCCATTAGAAACTCAGCATGACTTACTGTAATATAATCACGTTGATCAAGTGTCATTATATTATACTAATTCATGCATCAATTTCCAACACTACTTCAAACCATTCATATTTTAAATTCAAAGATTTATAGAATATAGAAACCAAAACAGTTTCCTTTTATGAGATAACACAGATAGCGTAGAGAGATAATTAATATCGGACGAGAATATTTATGAAGATATCTTCATAAATATTGAGGATATTTTTAATGAAAGATATGATGGTATCTTAGAATATCTAAGATCAGAGGATGATGAAGAATATTGTCTGCATGGGTCTAGGGTAAGGAGTAAGGTATTCGCTAAAGGCTTCAACAGATACTGAATTATTTGGATTCTTTGAAGGCAAGTTTAGTCTTGGTAATTTGTCCACAGTCTCCTTCATGGTTTGCTCAATCCGTTTTTCAGTTCCAACTTTTCTGAGCTTTGCCAACATACTATTCTTTATCATCACTTTCGACTGTTAAGGTCGTTTACAGTTTTTGTTGCTTCATTCAAATTTTTTAAAATTTAGAGTATTGATTCGTAATTTGGGTGCTTTTCAGAATTTCAGAATGGAAGATCATAATTCTAAGAGATAAATGTTATATGTATACATATAACTGTTGATGTAGTAACGTCGCGAGATTCAAAATACTGATTTCTAATTCCTGGTAATTGGTATGGCAATTCTCATTACAAGGTGTGGATGAGTATATGATAGGGTTTTAATGAACATATATAATGGTTCTTCGAAGAGACTTAAGCCAATGAGTAATGGAGTTGCTGGTAAGTTTACTGTTAATGTGGTGGGATATAAAAGGTTCCCCAGTAACGATGACGAAAGGCAAGCTTATATATCAAGGTTATAATAAGGCTAATTCGAATGAAATTCGAAGTTGATTTGTTGGAGCTGTGACAAAATTTGCTACTTTGGAAAGGGATTGCAAAAGTATTTTCGGTAATAATAACGCTAAAGGAATTAGCACATCTATGTGTTAAACGTTTACTCAGTTTTCGAGAGTTTTTCAGGTGCATCACTCTATGCGTAAATCTTTTCGTTCGTAGATGAAGTGCGGTTGGTTCATTCTCTTGTTTGAGGTGTTTTCAAGAATCATGAAAGGTTTGAACGCAGATTGTAATCATCAAGATACAAATGAGTTTTTAAGATGAAATCAAGTGGCAGACTTGAAGAGTTGTTTAGTTTCATATGTTATAATCAATATTTTAATTCATTTTAATTGTCCAATGTTGGTAGTCCACAGTTGGTAGTCCACAGTTAGTAATTCAATAATTCATATATAGTTTAATATATAATATTCAATTTAATTAATACGTATCGTGACCCATTGTATACATGTCTCAGACTCGATCACAACTCAAAGTATATATTATTTTAGAATCAACCTCAACCCTGTATAGCTAACTCGAGCATTACCGCATATAGAGTGTCTATGGTTATTCCAAATAATATATATAGATGCATCGATATGATATGTCAAAACCTTGTATTCGTGTCCCAATATTTAAAGTGCGTAAAATAAATAACAGAAATTAAATGACGATAAATAAAATTGCGAGAATAAAAATTGCGACAAAATGTAATCAGTTAGCTAGGATTTTGTTAGCGTGGTTTCTTAACAAAATTTCTCATAGTTAATTTGTTTGTTTCTAACAAATTTTATTTTTGTCTAATGTTTTCTACATTATGCCACTTGTTGGATTCTGATAAGTCAAAATCCAATTATGAAATCGAATGAAAATGGTTATTCTGCAGTGAATGGATACGTATATCTGTGGATGTAAGTAGGATAGTAAATGACTGTTGAATCAGATTCGAAGAATGTACAGTGTAACTTATTAATGTGAAATCTAAATATTCCTCGGGTATTATCTACCAGTTAAAATATTTTCACCATTAACAGTTTGTACTAAAGAATTTTTAATTACAATCTTTATGAAAATATATATACATATATATTTTCTTCAGATGTAATCATGGATTTAATGAGTTAATATGATATTAATCTCATTTGCTTTTCGGTTTGAGCTAGAATAAATAATCCCTAAGACCTTGGAGATTACATAATCGCCACAGAATGTTTCTCCAATGAATCAATACTTCATCAGTTATTGTTGTTGGTATTCCTTGTTATCTACGGTGCGTATGATGTTGATGCTCGGGGTATAGGTTGTGATGTTGAAGTGTGAGATGCGGATGTTGTTGTTGGTGGTAGTGATACTGTTGCTGCTGGTGCTGCTGCTGGTGCCTGTAACCTTTGCACCATATTCTCTAAAGTCACTACCCGAGCACGAAGCTCATTGACTTCTTCTATTACACCAGGATGATTGTCGGTTCGGACGAGCGGATGAATAAGATCCAGAATTTGAGATAGTATATAATCATGACGAGATACTCTAGAAATGAGAGAGAAATTGGTATTACGAACAGGTTCGCCGGTGAGTGCTTCAGGTTCATCGTCAAGAGGTGAATTCGGTTGATGGAAGGGATCACCTTCTTCTTGTCTCCAACGATTAAGTAGACTACGAACTCATCCCCAATTCATCCAGAACTGATGATGGCTAATTGGTTGATCCATTCCGGTCACACTGCTTTTAAAGTTCGAGCAAGAATCCATATCGAAATGGCTGTCTGAATATAAGGAATTTGAACTAGTTACGAGTTCCATCTTGGACGGTTAGATAAAAGGGTTTTCGATATGAAATAATTTTCGGATATCGGATGATATTCTAATTACATAGAATACCTATATATGGTACAGAAGATCCCGTAGATTATGGAGGGAATTAAGGAAACGTGTCAGACAAGATTTAATGTGATGGGATATGAATTTGTCTGTACACCATCTATGCAATAATTGCAATAAGACTTATTGAGACTTAAGAATGATAAGCAGGTAATTTCTGACTAGGAATGATAAGCAAAACTTTTTGACATGCAGACCAGGTTCAAGTCCAGACTTAATAGTATCACCTAACAACTACTAGGTCAAAGTCCAGACTCATTAATGCATCATAACAACTACTAGTTAGACACACTAATGAAAGATCTGGTTCGCTACGACTACCGCTCTGATACCAACTGAAAGGACCCGTTCATACCGATTATAAACGATTCATATCAATTGATTTCATTGTGAGGTATTTGACCTCTATATGATACATTTTTACAAACATTGCATTCATTTTTCAAAGACAAACTTTTATTTCAACGAAAGTTGACAGGCATGCATGCTATCTCATAATATATCCAAACTATGAATGAATTATTATCAATCTTGATGAATTCAACGACTCGAATGCAACATCTTTTGAAATATATCATGAGTGACTCCAAGTAATATCTCTAAAATGAGCAAATGCACAGCGGAAGATTTCTTTCATACCTGAGAATAAACATGCTTTCAAGTGTCAACCAAAAGGTTGGTGAGTTCATAGGTTTATCATAAACAATAAAATTCATCATTTTGATAGACCACAAGATTTAAATACAGTACACCTATCTTTGTACGAAACCTTTTTTCATAATGCTTAGCAGAGTAGGTTCGTATCCTTTTCTCCCCCGTAGGTTGCGTCGCAATTTTTAAATAACCGTACACATATCTCGTGTATAAAATATCATACACATAACCTGTGTATAAAATCATTCTCTCGATACATAACATTCACTTTGATTTCATTGCTCAACATGGTAACCGACCTTAACATATAATGCGCATCAATAATATCCCCAAAACAGAACATCTCGTCTGTATAATATATAAACTTTGAAGTACTAAATACCACACCCACTAGCTCTTTCGTCTAGTGAACATTCTGGGTGGGGGTGTTAAACCCGGTAGCTACCTTTAGGATTCGCGTGAATTAAGGCCATACCCATTTTCTAATTCTTAGGTTACCAAGCAATAATAATCAGGGGAAAATATTCACATCAATTAGTGGCAATTATCACGTCCAACTAATTCAACATATCATAATCAACAGAACTTCTGTCTGCATAATAATTCATTTGAGGAATGTTTTGCTTGTGTCATATCGCGTCAGACATTTATAAAAGCATTTCATGTATTCTCAGTTCAAAATATATTTCAAAAGCATTTAATAAAGCAGTTGTAAAAACAGCGCATGTATTCTCAGTCCCAAAAATGTAAAGAGTAAAAGGGAATCAAATGAAC
The DNA here is from genome assembly GCF_046630445.1 of Rutidosis leptorrhynchoides. Classification (NCBI taxonomy): domain Eukaryota; kingdom Viridiplantae; phylum Streptophyta; class Magnoliopsida; order Asterales; family Asteraceae; genus Rutidosis; species Rutidosis leptorrhynchoides. The sequence continues at coordinate 505,835,543 of NC_092333.1, read as the reverse complement.
TCACGATACTGTAATTTTTAGTAAAAATACATATGACGATATTGAACAATGCAGGGTTGGCATTGGATTCACGAACCTATATCATTTGTATATATATTAATACACATATTTGCAATCGAACAATTATTTATATGTGAATTTCTTAGTTATATTCATATTCATATTAGTAATATATATATGTTTCATATATTCATTTTGTATATAAAAATATAAATTTTGTTATGTTATATATATATATATATATATATATATATATATATATATATATATATATATATATATATATATATATATATATATATATATATATCATTTGTTTATTAATGAAGATAGTAATTATAATAATATTATAATAATATTAAGTATGATAATAATTATAATACTTAAGATTTTTGAGAAAAGTAATAATGTTAATAATTCTATTAGTGATAATAATAATGATATTAATGATAATAACTATAAAAATATTAGTTTTATTGTTAATGATAGTTATGGTAATGATTTTCGTAATTACGTAATAATAATAATACTTATAATCATATTAGTGGTAATAATAATAATAATCTTAAAATTAATATTAATGATGATAATAATATTTACAATTATATTAATAATACTCATTTAAATGATAATAATATGTAATTGCATTATTATAGTACATTATTATAGTATTATTAATAATTAGCTTAATCATAATAATAATAATAACCATATTGATAATGATAATCATGTTAATAATAATAATTGTAATACTAATACTAACACTTATAGTAATGATAATAACAATTGTAAATATGATGATAACACTAATATTTAATGATAGTAATAATAGATTGTAGTACAATAGTTATAATAATACTTAACTTAACAATAATAATAATAATAATATTATTCATTTTTGTAAAAATAATATTTACTACTTAAATTGGTAATGATAATTAAATAATAATAATAATAACAATAATAAAAATAAAAATGATAATAATAATAATAATAATAATTATAATTCTAACAATAATAACATTAATAATAATAATTAGATTAATAATAATAATAAAAATAAGAGAACTACCTTCAAAAGAACTCAGTTTTTAAAAAAAATATGTTCCGAGCCGGGCTCGAACCCGCGACCTCCCGTTCACACATAAACACTCATTACCATCCGTTTATTTTTGTTTTTCTGATTTAATACCCTATCAATTAATTAAAACCCGTATTCTTTTCTGTTGATTTTCTTCTTCATCACACCAAAACAACTAGTCGACCAGAAAAACCCATTCCACAATAACAATAATGAATTAAGGTTTGAATTAATATTATAAACGATCTGTGATGGATACTTTTGTTCAATTAATAAAAAAAATAAAAGTTCTACTGTAAAACGAAGAATATAAATAACTTCATGTGTGATTTTGAATTTAAGACAGTCTTAGATTGAAGTTATAAAATGAAATTGATAGTAAATCGTTCCTAGAAGCTTTTTGAATCATCAATTGAATTTGAAACATCAACAACGATTCGAATTTTCGCGAAGAACAATCGGTTGACTTTTAAAATTTAAATTTTGACTACAAAATTGGGATTCGACAGAACGAATTAGGATTTGAAACTTTTCATGAAGTTTAAGCGGATGATTCCTAATAACTTCTCATTTATAGATTTTGAAAATTGGTTATAAATCAGGTTTTGGCTAAAAATATACAATAACAGAGTTACGAGCCTTATTTTCTGAGTTTTTTTGTTTTTTAATTTCCTTTTCTTCAACAAATTACAGTAGATATATATGGAGTACAAGTTGTTGATGGATGCTGTAACAATATTCGATTGAATTTGTTTGCATTAAAGGTTGAATTGGACGTGTAACAAAAATCTGACAGGGACAAAACTAAAATAAACCTCGATGGTGATATGAAACAGATTAGGATCTTTATTCGATCAGACAAAAAAATAAAGCTTTCGAAAATGACTTGTAACAACTCGTACTTCTTGTTTTTGCTATCACTGTCTAACGAATTCAGAAAAAAAACGAAACAGAATTGTCCTTTAATAGATTTTACATATATATAATCAATACTAATAATTAATAATTATATTAATAATAATAATAATAATAATAATAATAATAATAATAATAATAATAATAATAATAATAATACTAACTTCCTAGTATATATATTGGTATATAATGGTGTGTATATATATATATATATATATATATATATATATATATATATCTATTTATATTTTTATATATGTATCTCTCTTATATTTATATATTTTTTATAGATTATAATTAATATTATAACTATGATAATAATTCTCTTAATATTATACATAATAATAATACACATTTATAATAATATAATAGTAATAATAATACTACTAATGATAATGATAACAATTACCATAAATGTATAACAATTATATTGTTAATAACAATAATACTAATATTACTAATAATAACAATAATATTAAGAATAATAATATATCAATATATATATATATATATATTAACTTATTCATACTAGATTTCATATATATATATATATATATATATATATATATATATATATATATATATATATATATATATATATATATATATATATATATATATATATATATATATATATATATATATATATATATATATATATATATATATATATATATATATATATATATATATCTTGTATTAAAAATAATAATATTAATGATACAAATATTAATATTAATATTAACATTAATAATAATAATTAAAGTAATTATAGTAATATTAATATAACAATCATATTTTTAATGTGTAATTATATTTAACATATTAATAGTATATATTATAATTGTACCACATATAACATATGTCGAATATTATTTATGCATTTTAATATAAATACATTATATAATATGTGTTTGTATATTAAATATAATTGTCTTATATATATATATATATATATATATATATATATATATATATATATATATATATATATATATATAAGTATTATATATATATATATATACTTTATATATTATATTCTTTTATTAAAATAAATCTCGGCATATAATATCTATAACCTTTATATATATTCCAATATACATATGATAATTATTATTATAGAAATCATTTATATATATACATAGATTTATATTAGTAACAACTTATTTTGTATAATATTTTACATATTTAATTTTAATGAGTTAATAACATTTTATAATTTCTCATACTTACATTTATAATTATTTATATATTTATATATGTTTATTTGTTTACAAACAATTGTTCGTGAATCGTCGGGAGTAGTCCCGGGTAATTGAATATATATATATATATATATATATATATATATATATATATATATATATATATATATATATATATATATATATATATATATATATATATATATATATATAACAGTTCAAAATTTTTGAAATTCAACCTCGTAGACTTTTCTTATCGTGTCAGAAACATATATAGATTAAAGTTTAAATTTGGTCAGAAATTTCCGGGTCGTCACAATTATTTGATATTTGCACATACATTGCTAGACGTGATTTTACTTATGTGGTTTTGTTTATGACATGAGAAGTTATGTTACTTTTGTTGGTTATGCATGATGTTTGAACGAGATTATTATTACATTGAGTGTTGGATTTATTAATAGTTGATCATGCTTAGTGTTGTTACTACCACTGTTAAATAGTGATAATGATACTAGTTGATAGTGCTCCAAATGAACATATATTTAGGCGCAATATCCTTCCAATATGTAAAGCTTTTAGTTGCAATTGTTCAATTTTTATGTAATATTTGTTTAAATAAATAAGTGCGAAGACAGAAGACAAAATCGACGATTTGAAGACGCAAATGACTAAAAAGCTCAAATGTACAAGATACAATCCAAGTGGTTCAATTTATTGATGATTAACGTCTAAAAATGACAAGAGTACAAGCCGCGAAACGCAAAGTATAAGATATCTAAACATACGAAAAGACGTTCGAAAATCCGGAGCCGAGACATAAACCAAGCATTAACGTACGAGTCAACGGAACTAAAATTATAAGTTAACTATGCACAAGAATATAATATAATATATATATAATTATATAAAATTATATATATTATATTATATATTATAAAAATACAGCAGCCCACATTTTAAAAAAGTTTGTGAGCTGAAATTCGAACCTCAACGATCGCGGAGCTGCAAGGGGTAAAACCTCCACGATCGCGGAGCAGTCAGTCTCAAGAATTGCCTATAAAAGCCAACGAATTCATACAATGAAAGGCATCCCTTTTTCTACTTCAATCTCTCAATTTATATTTATATTTATATTTTATAATTATAATTATAATTTAAGTTAATTTTAGTAATAAAGTTATGGTTTAGTTGGGTTATTGTAAGAAATGTTTTACGGGTTTTAAAGTCTTAATTCTGTCCGTGTAACGCTATGCGATAAATAATCACTGTAAGCTATGTTCTTCCTTTTTCAATTAATGTATCGTAACTAAGTTATTATTATGCTTATTTGAGCCGAAGTAATCGTGATGTTGGACTAAATATTAAAGATGGGGTTATTGGATTTTGTACCATAATTAGGGTTTGGGCAAAAGACCGACACTTGTGGACATTGGACTATGGACTATTAATAGATGGGGGGTATTGTCTAATGGAATGACAACTCATTGGAACCTGTCGAACCTATCTTCAAATTAGTTAATCTAATAATTATTAAAATGATTATGCATGTCCTATTTAGTGACGTTTATGCGACATCTTTTACCATCATTTAATTAATTATTCAGGTTGGGTAATTGATTATTCATTCTGATCAAGTGGGTAAATTAATATTCATATCTCATTAATACAGGGGTGGATTACATACAAGGGTAATTGGTGTAATTGTTAACAAAGTATTAAAACCTTGGATTACACGCAGTCAATAACCTGGTGTAATTATTAATAAAGTATTAAAACCTTGTTACAGTTTGAATCCCTAATTAGTTGGAATATTTGACTTCGGGAATAAGGTTAATTTGACGAGCATTTTATAATTATGACCGATGGACTATTATGGTCAAAACCCAGATAGGTATCAAATAAACCAGGACAAAGGACAATTAACTTAAAGTAATAAATTAAAATCAAAACGTCAAACATCATGATTACGAAAGTTTAAATAAGCATAATTCTTTTATTTTATATCTCATCGTACTTTTATTTACTGTCATTTTATATATCGTCATTTAATTATTGTTATTTATTTTACACACTTTAATTATTGTCATTTATCTTTACGCTTAAAATATAAAATCGACAAACCGGGCATTAAACGGTAAATCCCCTTTTATAATATTACTACCTATATATAATTCTATATATTTTATACAAATATGGTTGTTAAAAATATAGTACATAATCATTAGCTCCCTGTGGAACGAACCGGACCTACTGAAAACTATACTACTCTACGATTAGGTACACTGCCTATAAGTGCTGTAGCAAAGTTTAGGTATATCTCATCCGTAAATTAATTAAAACTTGTGTAGTTTGTAATATATTTCGTCGCATTTCATAGTAAACAATAATAGTATTTCGTACACCTCCGCTCACACATCAAGTTTTTGGCGCCGCTGCCGGGGACGCTAAAATGCTATATTTTTAATTTTTATTAGTAATAATATAATTATATAAAAAAAGAAAAAATATATATAAAAAAGTAATAAAAAAATAAAATATATATATAAAAAATATATTTATAAGAACTTTGTTTATAAAATTAAAAAGTATTTTTATTTAGACTTTTAAAATATAATTTTATTTTTATTTTTATAGATTTTCTATATATTATTTTATAAAACTTAAAAAACAAATAAACACAAAAAATTCGTACCGGGCCAGAATTAAAATTCGAAGCCCAAAATAAACTAATTAAAAGATTGGGCCGAACTGCTTAAGCCCAACCAGACAAGTCCTTTACTGTACATTTCCGCAATCGCGGTTCTTCGAGGAAGAAAAGCTCAGCGATCGCGTAGTTGTCTGACAGGACTGTAACCCTAGCATTTAATGCGATTTTAGGTTTTATTATTATATTTATTATTATTATTATTATTATTATTATTATTATTATTATTATTATTATTATTATTATTATTATTATTATTATTATTATTAGGGTTTAATTATTATATAATTTTAATATAATTTGTATTTTTAGCTTTAATTATTATTATTTACATATTTATATTAATCCTTTTACATAAATAATGTAAAAATAATCTTTTTATAAAATTTGTATTTTTATCATTTTAGTTATAATTTATATTTTTATCGTTTATTTCGTAATATTTGTCGTTCGTAATTAGTTTTAAGTTAGGTTTTGCCGTAGTTATTTTTATATTTCTAGATTTTTAAGATTTGCCATAAAATCCCTTAAGTGCTCTTTCTTTAGAATTAAGATTTAGGCGCTTTAGAATCTTGCGATGCAATTTTTAGATTTTAGTGCCTTTTAAGATATTGCCGTTTTGGATATAGAATTTCTTTTAAGCTTTAATACCTTTAGACGCAACTTTTTAGATTTAGTTTTTAAATTTTTAAGTTTCGACGCTTTACTTTCTTATTTTTATTTTTCGACTTTTTACTTTTCGACGTTTTTTTTTCGACTCTTATTTTTCGACGCGCTTTTTCTTTTTCATTTCTACGCTCTAGTTTTTAGGACATAGAATTTTCTTAATCTTCTTTAAATTTTTACGAAAAATTATTGTAAGCAATTAAATTGATAGACATCCAAATTTTCTGGTTCGTAGTAATAGTTGGATTTGTTAGTGGTGAGTTGTGGGCTTCCGATTTAAAGGGTCCTGGCTTGGCTATTTGAAACGTGGGCAAAATCAAAAAAGTCTATTAATTTGATAACTTATATAATTTTTATCTTTATAACTAATAGGATATTCAGTGAATGCACCGAGCAAAACGTTCACCACCTTTCATACGTTCACCACATGTAACTCGATCAAGACATCTAGCCAATATTGTCGCCGCTGATTTTTCTTTAGAATCATCATCAAGTCGAACAAGTACTCCAATTCAAATTTCCGATAATTCATCTTTTGAACCCGACTTCACAATTGAGAACCCGGAGGATATTCAGGGACAATTCCAAGATCCTAAACCACTAATCATTCCTCCAGAACCACAAATCGTTAAATCAGAATCTTTTAGTGATTTGGATTCAACAAATTCGAATATGGCAAAAATGGAACCTCAAAGTATGGAAGACCGAATGAGAGCCACACGCACGGGCCAAGGTAACGCCATTATTAAGCCAGATGTTAATGCGCCAGATTTGGAAATCAAAGGACAAATCCTACACATGATCACAAATCAGTGCCAATTTAGTGGTAAAACAAAAGAAGATCCAAACGAACATCTTCGAACTTTTAATAGGATTTGTAATCTATTTAAAATCCGAGAAGTTGAGGATGAAACTATTTATCTTATGTTGTTCCCCTGGACTTTAAAGGGAGAAGCCAAAGATTGGTTAGAATCGTTACCTGATGGGGCGATTGACACATGGGATGTTTTAGTTGAGAAATTTCTTAAAAGATTCTTTCCGGCATCTAAAGCCGTGAGACTTCAAGGAGAAATTGCCACGTTCATGCAAAAGCCAAATGAAACGTTATATGAAGCGTGGACAAGATTCGGAAGGATGTTGAGAGGATGTCCTCAACACGGTTTAGATACTTTTCAAATAGTGCAAATCTTCTATAAAGGTGTCGACGTCACCACACGAAAAGACATCGACACAGTAGCTGGTGGTTCCATTATGAAGAAAACCGCAACCGAAGCTCACAAGACATGTGATAATACAGATTCCAACTCTCATGAGTGGCATCAGGAAAAACATATTTTTCATTCATCTAAAGCGGCTAGAGCCGATTCTAGCCATGACTTTGATTCCGTTTCCGCAAAAATAGATGCTTTCGAAAGACGAATGGAAAAGATGAATAAAGATATTCACGCAATATGAATCAATTGTGAGCAATGCGGTGGACCACACTTAACAAAAGATTGTCATATTGAGCAAACGATGGAATAACGTGAGAATGTTTCCTACATGAACCAGAGGCCGGGAAATAATTATCAAAATAATTATCAACCGCCAAGGCCAAACTTCAATCAAAATCAAAACATTCTTTACAATCTAAATGGACCCAACAATAACTCATATAACCAACAAGGTCTGAATAACCAACCAACTCAAAACAACACTTTCAATCAATAAAGACCTAGCTTGTATAAACCACCACAACAAACCGAAGAGAAAAAGTCAAATCTGGAAGAAATGGTACAAAAGTTAGTTGAATCTCAAACACAATTTATTGCAACTCAAACCCAAACGAATGAGAGGTTTGATCATTCATTTAGAACTCAACAAGCTTCCATTTTGAATCTAGAAAAACACGTAGGTACTCTTGCTAACATGATGAGTGAGAGTGAACAAGGAAAGCTACCGAGTGATACTGAAGTAAATCCTCGGAATGAAAATGTTAATATGGTGTCAACAAATTCTGAAAAACCAGTACCAGAAGATGGGAAGATTTTAGATGTGAGTAACAATGAAGAAGTTACACCACCACCATCACCCGAGTATGTAAAGCCGTGGTGGCACCATATAGACCACCCATCCCGTTTCCAAGAAAAGGAGTTGAGTATGAGCAAATGATAGGTAATACAATTTGTGATACCTTAGGAAAAAAGAAGAAGAATAAGAAAGTGCAAGAAACAAAAACCGTAAAAATAAACCCGGAGAAGACAGTTCCACCAAAACCTCCACCCGGGTTAGGTGATCTGGGTGAATTTATTGTTCCTTGTCTACTTAGTGATTGTGTCATGTATGATGCACTAGCAGATTTAGATGCAAGTGTGAGTCTTATGCCTCTTTCATTATATAAGAGATTAGGAGTAGGTGAGTTAAGTCCAACAGAGATGAGTGTTCGACTCTTTGATCAAACCATTAGGCACCCAGTTGGAATTGCTGATAACCTACCCGTTTAAGTAGGTAATTTAACCTTTCTAGTCGAATTTATTGTCATTGACATAGAAGAGGACTCAAACATTCCTCTAATTTTAGGTCGACCATTCTTAGCGTCTACCGGGGTGTTATTTGATGTAAGATGTGATGACCCGGAAATTTCCGACCAAATTTAAACTTGATCTTTATATGTTTCCGACACGATAAGCAAAGTCTGTAAGCTTGAGTCTCAAAAATTTTGAACTGTTTCATACATTCAATTGACCTTCGACTGCTCTTGACGATTCATGAACAATTAATTGTAAATAGATATGTGTGTATGTATATATAAATAATAATTCGAAATATAATTTGAAGTATTATATGTTGTTATTATTAAAAATTAACAAAATAAAAATAGGATATTATAATAATTATTATTTAAAATATATCTCTATATATAAATAAAGTATATTAAAAATACATATTAAATGATTATAATACTCGTTTGATGTTTTGAATGATATTAATGTAACGACCTGGATTTTTCCAATCGTTTTATACTTATCAGATTAATATTTACATATATAATTTCTGACCAACATGATAAGCAATCCAAATTGTTGAGACTTGTGTTTTTGAAAAGAGTTTTACACAACGTTTGACCGTCCAATTTGACCGATGATATCACGAACTATATAACATACGATAATTATACGTTTGTGTATATATATGTATTTATATATATTTAACATGATCTAAGGATGGTTTAACATCTCATTGTGTACTAATGACAATGAGTTATAAGTATATTTTGAAACTACTAACTTAAGTTTTCAAAACGATAACTATACGTAACATTCTTTGATATATATACTTATAACCTATAATGCTTATACATGTATCGTATATATAATGTATTTAATCACTTTTTAAGGACTTAAATACATAAAACAATATAAGTATATTCACAAAAGATAGCTATATTTGAATTCTCATTCCGTTTCCTCAAGATTTCTATACGTATATCTAGGGTATATGTACCCGTATCATACCCAGCTTCTATATGTATTTACTATTGGTATATACACATTAAATTAACATCCTAATCAACATTATTACTACCCTAGATATTAGGTAACTAAGATTTGTCAAGTAGCATGAATTATTAGTAAGAAAACAAAATTAGGAATCCTTTTCTTTCTTTATAAACTAAAAACATTTTTATGAATGAACACCATTTCTTCACTCTATTTTCTCATACCTACACCCTCATTTCTCTCGAAAAATACTCCTAACTTCATACTTGATCATCTCCAAGCATTTTCCCCATCATTTAGCTTCAATTACAAGCTTTAAACACCATAAGAAAACTCTTTTAAGAACATATCAAAATAACCACCCATTTGAAGAAGTATACTTCCAACCTTTTGATCTAACTCCACCACTCTTTGATTCCAAGATTTTTTTTTCTTATCTCTTATAGTAACTTTGTCCAAGTAACTTGAGGTAGTAACCTTGTTCATAATCTTGTTCGATTCATAATTATATAGCTATCTTATTTTATGTTGTAAAATTTTAACAACAAGAACATAGTTTGAATGATTTCAAACTTGTTTGCAAACTAAATAGATCCTTCTAACTTAACTTTTAAAATACTTCAAGACCTGTAATATATCATAAAGATATGCTAACTTAACAAGATATAACTTGGTTTTACAAAGAACACCTTAAAAACTGAATCTACGTCGTCGAAGTGCAACCGGGGGCTGTTTTGGGTTGGATAATTAAAAACCATCTTGAACTTTGAATTGGAAGTTTATATTCTGGAAAAATGATATTTTTTATGAATATGTTAATATATAAAAGTCTCATGGTGTAACTCAAAGTGTAAATATTTTTGTAAAAATGATCATCTAGATGTTGTTTTTACAACGGAAATGATCACTTTCATAAGTTTTATCAAAGTTTGACCTATAACCTGTGATTTCGAATACAAACTAAGGTATTTTCAGTTCATATTCTTAAACTTTGACTCGATCCAAGGAAGTGTCAAGTTGAACCAACAAAAACGGAGTTGTAATGAAGAAACTACGACTAAAACAAGATTGGGTATCCGAAGCTAGTTTAGCTACGAAAATATTTGGAGATAAAGTAAATTAATCATATCTTTTCTAATTAATATGATATTTTATATATAATTACTTATGATTTGATTTTACATATTTCAGGACCACCCGTAAACAACACGAGAAGATTAATCATAAGACCTCATGATTGTACGCAACACGTCATTTAACAACACGATACTTTATGTACGCAACACGTCATTTGACAACATGGTACCATGGGTCGAGATTAATTCTGATCAATACGAATACGATGGGGTCTTTATTTATTTATTTATTTTATTGAGCAACTAATTGTGGACCACTAATATCGGACTGCTAACTACGGACTAAGAAAATATTAAAAGTATTATAAGTATATATGTAACGATTAATTGAAAAGAAAATATGTTGATATATTATATATATGGTTAGGTTCGTGATATCTATCGGAGACCAAGTTGAGTTAAATACCTTCAAGGCAAAAGTGAGTATATAGTCCCACTTTTAAACTCTAAATATTTCGGGATGAGAATACATGCATTTTATGATTTACGTTATGGACACAAGTGATTAAAAATATATATTCTACGTTGAGTTGTACCACTGGCATACTTCCCTGTAGCTTGGTAACTACTATTTACATGTGGTATTGTAAACGCTAATCCTGTTGATAGATCTATCGGGCCTGACAACCCCAACCGGACTGGACGACCAGTATTCAACGGTTGCACAGTACTTCGTTTTGGTGACTACACTTGGTACAGTGTAGTGAGATTTCATAATAAAGGGAATATGCGACGTTGATTAAATGTTAAGTATGGTTATCAAGTGCTCAACCACTTAGAATATTTTTATTAAAACGTTTATGTATATGAAATCTTGTGGTCTATATTTATAATGCTGCTAGCATTAAACCTATATCTCACCAAATTTATGTTGACGTTTAAAGCATGTTTATTCTCAGGTTCCTAAAAGTCTTCCGCTGTTTGAATATATGTTAGAGAAACCATGTGCATGGAGTCATACATGTTTTATTCGAGGAAGCATTGCATTCACAAAATCATCACCGTGTATTTATTTTGACTGCATTGTCAACGGAAGTATTCTTGTAAACTGTTATTTACGGTGATTGTCTATATGTATAAATCATCAGATGTCGAAAACATTGAATTTTAAATATTCATTTATGGTATATCTTTTCAAAAGAATGCAATGTTTATAAAACGTATCATATAGAGATTAAATGCCTCGTGATGTAATCATATGTTATTGTATTCGTCCCTATGGATTGGGTCGGGTCGTTTCATGTGGTATCAGAGCGGTGGTCTTAGTGAACCATGTCTGCATTAGTGTGTCTAACTGATAAGTCGTTAGGTTGCATTAGTGAGTCTGGACTTCGACCGTGTCTGCATGTCAAAATTTTGCTTATCATTTTGTGTCGAAAATCATCTACTTATCATCTGTAGGAAATTACCTGCTTATCATCTTAAGTCTAAACGCGTCTTACTGCATTCATTGCATGAATGGTGTATAGACAAAATTCATATCTTAGCGTATTCGCTAATTCATATCTACGCGTATCTGTTACTGTAAACTTTGTCCGACATATTCCGTAAATCCCTCTGTAATCTATGAGATCTTTTATTCTATATATGTGGATATTCTATATAATTAGAATACCACCCGATAGCCGGAAAATCATTTCATATCGAAAAATCCTTTATTCAATCATACGAAATGGAACTCGTCACTAGTTGAAGTCCCTCGGATTCCGATATGGAATACCACTCAAGCTCCGAAAGCAGTGTGACCGGAATGGATCAACCAATCAGTCATCATCTATTTTGGATGGATTGGGGATGGGTTCGTAGCCTCCTCAATCATTGGAGACAAGAAGAAGGTGATCCCTTCCATCCACCAAATTGCCCTCTTGACGATGAACCTGAAGCACTTACCGGCGAACCTGTTCGAGAAACCATTTTCTCTCTCATTTCCAGAGTATCTCGTCACGATTATATACTACATCAAATTGTAGATTTTATTTATCCGCTCGTCTGAACCGACAATCACCCCGGTGTAATAGAAGAAGTCAACGAGCTTCGCACTCGGGTAGTGGCTTTGGAGAATACGGTACGAAGGTTACAAACACCATCAGCAGCATAACCAGTACCGTCAATAACATCAACATCGCAAGCCTCAATACCCTAAGCACCAGCAACATCACCAGCATCAACGTTATCACCATCATCAACATCAACAGGATCATTACCACCACCAACAATCACATCCACATCACACGCCTCAATATCACCATCCGTACCTCGGATATCAACGTCACACGCACCATTGATACCAAGAAGTACCAACAACAACAAACGATGAAGTATTGATTCATAACTTCATCGGAGAAACATTCTATGGTGATTATGTAATCTCTAAAGACATAGAGATTACCTATTTCTGCCTTAACCATAAATCAGATGAGTGGACAGAAATGATAAAAGGAAGAGTAGAAACCCCGACAAGAATGATGCGTAAGGTACAAGCTAGACTTGTTTTACCAACAGCATCAGCAGTACCCTTAGCCTCACCAACACAGTCAGTGCTGTCAACATCGTTAGAATCATCAGCAACTTTAACATCACAAGCTCCACCAGTTCAAGAATCACCGTAGACATCATCAATAACGCGTATATTGCATCAGCGAGTTATGAAGTATTAACTCATTCTTCTGAAGAATTTATATAAATATTTTATATATATGAATTCGGAAACTAAAATAAATCTTTTCGTACTAAGCTATTAAGTATGAATTGAAAAAGGGTAGATACTACTCGTTTAAATTCATACTACAAATATGCAATGATGTACGTCCTTCGTCAGCAACTTAATCATCGTTAACTACAATCCCTGTTTCAATTCAATGAATTTCGTTTTATAATAAACCAAGTGTATTATTCAATAATATGTTTGATTTTACACTTTCATCTTCAATGTACCCGAAGCTTACTGGGAAACAACATTCATATCTTGCGAAGTTAGCAAGAGTTCAATGAGTATCAGCATGACTCACTAAGGAAATATATATAAGAATAAATAATGAAGTATTGATCCATAACTTCATTAATATTCTGTGAAGAATATGTGGTTCCTAATCGTTTTAGAGATTACTTATTCTAGCTCAAACCGAAAATCAAATGAGTCTAATATTATATTGACTTATTAAATTCATGATTACATCTGAAGAAGATATATATGTACATATATTTTCATAAAGATTGTAATAAAATTCTCTGGTACAAATCATTACTTGTGAAATTTTTTTTAATGGGTAGGTAATACTCAAGAGATATATAAATTCACAATTAATATGATTATATTCTTCAACTCTGATTCAACAATCATCAACTATACTCACTACCTTCACAATAATATACATTCTTTCATAGAAATCAAAACAACCATTCTCATCCAAATTTGATTACGACAAAACGAAATCCAAGTCAAGACTTAACAGAAGACATCACTCTTAGGACTCTTACATCTTTCAAAACTATACTTTGACTTCAAAACTATGCTAGAACATCATTCGATTCTTGGAACCCAGAAAAATATTTGTATCATTCAAAGTTCTAAAACATCATATGTATATTAACAATTACAATCTATGATCAAACCCTTCGAAATTCCTGAAGACACTTCAAATAATGGACAAATGAGATGATGATCCAACCACACATTACCCGCAGTCTTGCACCTGAAAAGCTCTCGAAACCAAGGACATAATTTAACACGTATCCGCGTTAAATCTTTTAGCATTTATTAGCAAAAAATAACTTTGCGATTCCTTTTCAAAATAGCAAATTTTGTCACAGTTTCAGCAAGTCAACCTCGACTTTCCATTCGAAGTAGCCTTATTATAACCTGTAATACATATGATTACCCTTTTGTTACCAGGGAACCTTTTATATTCCATGACATTATCAGCAGATGTACCAGTAACTCGTTACCCCTTTGGCGGAATCAACAATTGGTATTTTGAAATCTCGCAGCATTTCTATTTCGGCAGTTATATATATATATATATATATATATATATATATATATATATATATATATATATATATATATATACAACGTCTATCCCCAAGAATTACATATTTCAAATGTGAAGTTTCTGAAAAATGCTCCAGTCTACGAATTAGTGCTATTAAGTTTTGGAAAAGACTGATAAAGTGGTAAAGACAGTAGACAACAATTACGGTCAGAAGTTTGACAATAAAGAATAATAGATTGGAAAAGCTCGAACGAAAAATTTGGTACTGGAAAACGGATTGAGCATGGTATAAAGGAAGTCGTGGACAAATCACAATGACGAAATCTACCTTCAAAGGATTCAAATGATTCAGTGTCTGCTGAAACCGTTAGTAAGAACCTTACTCCTTATTCTAAACCTTCACAGACAGATTTTCCGCGTCATTCCCTGATCTTAGATATTCTAAGATATCATCGTATTTTTCATTATAAATATCTCCGATATTATTGAAGATATATTCCCAACTATCCTCATCAAAAATCATTTATCTCTTCACAATATTTGCGTTACAACATAAAAGAAACTGTGTTAGTTTCTAAATTCTGAAAAATTCGAGTTTAAAATATGAATGTTTTGAAGTAGTGTTGGAAACTGAAGCATGAATTAGTATAATATAATGACACTTGATCAACGTGATTATATTACAGTAATTCATGCTGAGTTTCTAAATGGAACATAATGATTCACAGATCATAACGTCATCATGTGCCATGTTACACAACTCTTACATTCTATCCAATCTCCAAACATATTAAGAACATATCTCCTTGATAATTCTATCTTTTCGGACATTCTGGTAACTTACCAAATCAAGATCGTGCAATTACTATTTCCTTCTTAGAACATTAACTATGTTTATTTCAAAAATCCATAAACAGAAGTATGGAACTGTTGAATATAAAAGAAAATATAAAGCTCGACAACAACAAATAAATTACAAACCATGTATATCAATACGTATTGCAACGTAATGGCACGGGAGAATTAACAATACTATAACCCCAAGGTAATAGTAGAAATAAATAAAATCCTCCGGAGGTAGATGAAAAAGAAGAATGACAGAGATGAAAGTTAAGAGTATATCCAGGATCAGTACTGGATGAAGCATACTGATAAATGTTTTAAAGTATGAATTGAGGGAGGAAGAATTGAAGGTATGAGTTGTAAGGAAATGAAGGGAGGTGGATTTATCGTAAAAGATCCGACAGAGCAATCAAAATAGATGATCGCATTTAAAGCGGATTCTAATTTCCTTGATTATCGAAGAATCAAATCTCATTATGAAGATTTTACTCCAAATCTCTTGAACTTGGAAATCAATCCTATCTACGTCAAAAGATATGACGAATCTATACTTACTCATTTCACCCTTTGGTGATAGCCTCACTCGTACTCTTCACAAAAATCAAATTGCTTTATCAATATTACTTGATGATAATAAAACTCTAATTTCCAACTCGTATACATCATGAAAACATACTTATTGTCAGCCATGACCATCCCAATCAAATTTCGGGACGAAATTTATTTAACGGGTAGGTACTGTAACGACCCGGATTTTTCCAATCGTTTTATACTTATCAGATTAATATTTACATAAATTAAACCTTACCAACATGATAAGAAATCCAAATTGTTGAGACTTGTGTTTTTGAAAAGAGTTTTACACAACGTTTGACCGTCCAATTTGACCGATGATATCACGAACTATATAACATACGATAATTATACGTTTGTGTATATATATGTATTTATATATATTTAACATGATCTAAGGATAGTTTAACATCTCATTGTGTACTAATGACAATGAGTTATAAGTATATTTTGAAACTACTAACTTAAGTTTTCAAAACGATAACTATACGTAACATTCTTTGATATATATACTTATAACCTATAATGCTTATACATGTATCGTATATATAATGTATTTAATCACTTTTTAAGAACTTAAATACATAAAACAATATAAGTATATTCATAAAAGATAGCTATATTTGAATTCTCATTCCGTTTCCTCAAGATTTCTATACGTATATCTAGGGTATATGTACCCGTATCATACCCAGCTTCTATATGTATTTACTATTGGTATATACACATTAAATCAACATCCTAATCAACATTATTACTGCCCTAGATATGAGGTAACTAGGATTTGTCAATTAGCATGAATTATTAGTAAGAAAACAAAATTAGAAATCCTTTTCTTTCTTTATAAACTAAAAACGTTTTTATGAATGAACACCATTTCTTCACTCCATTTTCTCATACCTACACCCTCATTTCTCTCTAAAAATACTTCTAACTTCATACTTGATCATCTCCAAGCATTTTCCCCATCATTTAGCTTCAATTACAAGCCTTAAACACCATAAGAAAACTCTTTCAAGAACATATCAAAATAACCACCCATTTGAAGAAGTATACTTCCAACCTTTTGATCTAACTCCACCACTCTTTGATTCCAAGATTTTTTTTTCTTATCTCTTACAGTAACTTTGTCCAAGTAACTTGAGGTAGTAACCTTGTTCATAATCTTGTTCGATTCATAATTATATAGCTATCTTATTTTATGTTGTAAAATTTTAACAACAAGAACATAGTTTGAATGATTTCAAACTTGTTTGCAAACTAAATAGATCCTTCTAACTTAACTTTTAAAACAATTCAAGACCTGTAATATATTATAATGATATGCTAACTTAACAAGATATAACTTGATTTTACAAAGAACACCTTAAAAACTGAATCTACGTCGTCGAAGTGCAACCGGGGGCTGTTTTGGGTTGGATAATTAAAAACCATCTTGAACTTTGAATTGGAAGTTTATATTCTGAAAAAATGATATTTCTTATGAATATGTTAATATATAAAAATCTCATGGTGTAACTCAAAGTGTAAGTATTTTTGTAAAAATGATCATCTAGATGTTGTTTTTACAACGGAAATGATCACTTTCATAAGTTTTATCAAAGTTTGACCTATAACTGATTTCGAATACAAACTAAGGTATTTTCAGTTCATATTCTTAAACTTTGACTCGATCCAAGGAAGTGGCAAGTTGAACCAACAAAAACGGAGTTGTAATGAAGAAACTACGACTAAAACAAGATTGGGTATCCGAAGCTAGTTTAGCTACGAAAATATTTGGAGATAAAGTAAATTAATCATATCTTTTCTAATTAATATGATATTTTATATATAATTACTTATGATTTGATTTTACATATTTCAGGACCACCCGTAAACAACAAGAGAAGATTAATCATAAGACCTCATGATTGTACGCAACACGTCATTTAACAACACGGTACTTTATGTACGCAACACGTCATTTGACAACATGGTACCATGGGTTGAGATTAATTCTGATCAATACGAATACGATGGGGTCTTTATTTATTTATTTTATTGAGCAACTAATTGTGGACCACTAATATCGGACTGCTAACTACGGACTAAGAAAATATTAAAAGTATTATAAGTATATATGTAACGATTAATTGAAAAGAAAATATGTTGATATATTATATATATGGTTAGGTTCGTGATATCTATCGGAGACCAAGTTGAGTTAAATACCTTCAAGGCAAAAGTGAGTATATAGTCCCACTTTTAAACTCTAAATATTTCGGGATGAGAATACATGCATTTTATGATTTACGTTATGGACACAAGTGATTAAAAATATATATTCTACGTTGAGTTGTACCACTGGCATACTTCCCTGTAGCTTGGTAACTACTATTTACATGTGGTATTGTAAACGCGAATCCTGTTGATAGATCTATCGGGCCTGACAACCCCAACCGGACTGGACAACCAGTATTCAACGGTTGCACAGTACTTCGTTTTGGTGACTACACTTGGTACAGTGTAGTGAGATTTCATAATAAAGGGAATATGACGTTGATTAAATGTTAAGTATGGTTATCAAGTGCTCAACCACTTAGAATATTTTTATTAAAACGTTTATGTATATGAAATCTTGTGGTCTATATTTATAACGCTGCTAGCATTAAACCTATATCTCACCAACTTTATGTTGACGTTTAAAGCATGTTTATTCTCAGGTTCCTAGAAGTCTTCCGCTGTTTGAATATATGTTAGAGAAACCATGTGCATGGAGTCATACATGTTTTATTCGAGGAAGCATTGCATTCACAAAATCATCACCGTGTATTTATTTTGACTGCATTGTCAACAGAAGTATTCTTGTAAACTGTTATTTACGGTGATTGTCTATATGTAGAAATCATCAGATGTCGAAAACATTGAATTTTAAATATTCATTTATGGTATATCTTTTCAAAAGAATGCAATGTTTATAAAACGTATCATATAGAGGTTAAATGCCTCGCGATGTAATCATATGTTATTGTATTCGTCCCTATGGATTGGGTCGGGTCGTTTCATTAAGCAAGTTAAATTCAAACTTATGTAATTTTAAAATAAACGGTGATACAAAAATGAGTTCTATAAATTATAGACTTATTAAAAATGTATTTAAGAGCTGTTTATTAAATTTTAGAACTTTTTATATTTCTCCCATAAATGAGAGGGACAGATGATGTATTTTTTAGTTATTAAATTGATGATTGAATTTTATACCATAATGACCAAAATAAATAAATACATTTAATCTAAAAATTTGGATTTTTTAGGAACACTTTTATATGTTAACAGTTTAGCAATGGACCCGATATAGCCATCCGGGACAAACTGTCGGTAGAATAATGAAAAAAAGAGAGGCGGCTTCACTGTGCATTTCTGTTTTAATTCATTTCATACACATGCTATTAGAATTATTATTATATATAATTAATATTAATTATTAGATTAGATTTAATTATATATATTCTATGTATATAGGATACATACACATATGCATATGCAGAGACATTCATGAGCAATTCAACATCAAAAACCATTGGCTTGTATCACCACCCTATTCCATTCTTGAAGCCACCATCATCACCGCTACCTTCCACCACACTAACCACAGCAAGACCACCACCAAACCGCCACTCTAACCCTCTTTTCTTTATTGTTTTTGTTCCGATTAACAAAAATCCATCATCACTGCTGTGCTACGTTTTGTTTCAAATCACCACAATCTTAAACCGGCATTATAACACCATCGAACACCAAGACCATCCACCCTGGCTATTTCTCTCTCCCTCTCTTTTTTTTTTCTTGAACTCGTCATAACCATCACCACCACATCAACACACATCACCACCCTAATGTTTCCTGTGACAATCACCATAAATCGTTGTTGCAACACCATTAATTCATGTTTCTATACGTGTACGCAACAGTAGCTACTGCTGCAATTATTTTTTTCTTTCTTCTTCGCCGTAAATCACAAACCACCGGACTTCCACCTCAAAACCACCGTGATTAACCACCTACTAGGAGATAAAACAGAAAAGGCAAAGGCAGAGGAGTGGTTTGGGTGTGGTTGTGTGGAACGAGAGGTCTCAAGTTCGTGTAAGACCCGAATATTTATTTTGTATAGTTGTTTATAAAAGACATATGAGATCGGGCTTCGTTTAATATTTATATGGAATTAATATGCAAAGGAATCTGGTTCAGCTGTGTTGCAAGCCGCGCAGGGTTGGGGCGCGCCGCGCCGATTGCTGCTGACAGAACCCTCTTTATTTTTAATTGCTTTAATGAGGGGTAAAAGGGTAAAATCACATGGGGCCGGATTTGTGAGGCTTATGAGCTAGTTTGGATCAGTTTTGGATCCCATTCACATCCACTCATCATCTTCATCCATTCTTAGAGAGAGAGAGAGAGAGAGAGATAGAGAGAGGCTTAGAGAGAGATTGAAGGTTTTGGTGAGGAAGAAGCTCGAATCGTTCAAAGTCTCGGGTTTTAAAGTTGTTCTCCTCATTCCTAGCTACGTTGTGGTGGTATTGGTAAGCTCAAACTCCGAATTTCATTTGTTTAACTTGATATCCAATTTAGGGTTTTGAGTTAATTTGTTGAGTAACCCTCTTAGGTGATGAAATGGGTTTATGGTGACTAGTTATTCTTGTCACTTGGCGGGTTTTGGGTTGGATGACGTTTTGGCCTTGATTAGGCTTTGGTTTGGAGTTTAATCACTTGGATTAGTGATTATGGAAGTATTGGAACCCATTTAGGGTAATTTGGGTGACTAATTGTGACTTTGGGTCAAATTAGGTTTTGGTGGTAATTATGACCCGATTGGCGAATTAATGAGGTTTATAAACTTAAAATGGATTAAGTTGAAGTATTAAACCGAGTTAAATGTGTTTTGGTGTCAAACTTGTAAAGGATGAGATTTTGACCTTTATGGGTCAAAATTAGGGTTTAAGTGTCAAAATGGGTATGACACGTGTTTAACACTTGAGTTCGGGTTTATTTAGCATATTATGACCATTCTCACTTGTGTTAGTGATTATTGGTTAGTTCGGATACGGTTTGTGCTTGGAAGTGCATTTGGGTCGAAATTGCACTAAGGGTCGAATTGGGTGGTTTGTAAATCCATCCTAATTGTGTTGTGATATTTGTGATAATGGAATAGGTACTTTCCATTGACGAGTTGCGGATTACTTGGAAGCTTTCTTCAAGACTTCAAGGTGAGTGATAATATCCTCTGTGCATATGTATGTGTAGGATGGGTGCGGGTCGGGTGAAGTGATTCTCGGTTATAGAGCTCACTTCACATATAGGTGGACTTGATGGACTTGTGTATAAGTCCAATTGGCACGGTTGTGCGTTTTGGTTGACCATCTTTGGCGAGGTGCACATTTTGTGTGCACATTATCACACATGGTTGTGATTTGGTTGTTATAACCCTAATGGCGAAGGGTTGATATGGTTGTGTTGTGGATGACCCCGATGTGGTGGATTTTATAATCCCGTGACCGTGGGCTTTAGTAATGAGAAATGAATCTCGGGTAGTGCGGATTCATGGTGACTCGGGTTGTTCGGTCACCTTATTGAGGTAGTGGATCTCGGGTAGTGCGGATTCACGATGACTCGGGTTGTTCGGTCATCTTATGGTTGAGAAGTGAATTTCGGGTTGTGCGAATTCACAAGGCTCGGGTTGTTCGGCCAATGTTCGTGTGATTGAGGTTAAGGGGTTAACCTTGTGTATTATTATTATTGTATTATATTAATGTGTTGTTGTGTTGTAGCTAACCCTCCGGGTGTAGCTATTTGGCGATGTTTACTTTGTCGTTGGTGGACTATCTTTTGTGTTGTATCTTTAGCTTGTTGCTTAGATCGTACGGTATGCTTAGTGTAGATGCTTTATACTTGGATGCTTCGGTATGCGGTATTTGTTTTGTGTGGCGTATTCATTTTATACATATATATGTATGTAGTATATTATCATTCACTAAGCATTAGCTTACCCTCTCGTTGTTGACTCTTTTTATAGATTGCATGCGATGGTGGCTCGGGTAAGCGCGAGGACTAGAAGACTTGCATAGTTGCTTTAGTGACTTGCTTTTGGATTGTTTAGGATTGGGTAGTGTATTCCTGATCGCCATGCTCGGCTTTGTTTTGTATTAAAATCTTAAAGTCGAAAATTGTATTTTTGGTACTTAAGGTGGTAATATGGGTCGATGTCGGACCCACTCCGTAAACTTAATTTTATTAATTAAACGTGCTAGTTTTATATATATGAATTCATGGTTGAAAGCGTTTTGGCTAAAAATGTCGGGAACTAGTCGAACATTTTCGTTAAATTGACTTCCGGGGACAGCGGGCTGTCCAGGTGGTTTGGCGCGCCGCGCACCCACCTGGCGCGCCGCGCAATTGAACTGCACCAGAAAATTTTTTTGTTGTAAAATTTAACGGGAATTGTCGTGGTTTGGTTTGGGTTGTTACAGTTCGAGACTTGGAGGCGACATTTATTAATTTTATTTTGTTTATTGGGCCGTGTTCATGATTGGGCCGTAATCCATGATGGACCTTGAGCGATGTAACAAACTAATGAAGATGATTGTGGTTCGAAGTAAAGAAGAAGAAGAAAAGGATTACAGAAAAAGTTTATATAATTAAACTGTGGTATTTAAAACAGAAATGAGAAGGCAGAGTAATGGCTTTGAGGGGTGTCGGATTAGCGGTAGGTCAAGGGTTCGAACCTAGGCATAGGTTATTTTTTTGGAACTCATACTCTTGAGGTAGTCTATTGTTATTTATTATTATTATTATCATTATTATTGTTATTATCATTAACATTAAAATTAACATTATAATTAAAATTATTACTATCATTATTATTACATTCATTAACATGATTTTTACATAATTTTATTTACATTACTTTTATTATCATTATTACAATATTATTATTATTACAAACAAATTGGCTATTATTATTATCAAAATTGTTATATTCATTATCACTATTAAGATTACTATTATTAATTTACTCAATAAATATTATATATAAATAACTATACTGATATTCGTATAATAAATACTAAGTATTTATCTAAAGTATATAAAATAAATATAGTTAACTAAGCAAATAATGAAACATATAAGTTACTAAAATAACAACTAATAATAATATATATAAATTTGTTCGATTACAATGTGTTAATATATATAATTGATATAGGTTCGTGAATCCGAGGTCAACCCTACACTGTTCAGTGCCATCATATGTATTTTTACTACGAAATACAGTATTGTGAGTTTCATTACTCCCTTTTTAAATGTTTTTGCAATATATATTTTGGGACTGAGAATACATGCGCTGCTTTTATAACTGTTTTACGAAATAGACACAAGTAATCGAAACTACATTATATGGTTGAATGATCGAAGCCGAATATGCCCCTTTTATCTTGGTAGCCTAAGAATTAGGGAACATCACTAATTTTGAGAATTAGTGCACCCCTAATTGACGCGAATCCTAAAGATAGATCTATTGGGCCTAACAAACCCCATCCAAAGTACCGGATGCTTTGGTACTTCGAATTCATTTTTATCATGTCCGAAGGATTTCCCGGAATGATAGGGGATATTCTTATATGCATCTTGTTAATGTCGGTTACTAGGTGTTCAAACCATATGAATGATTTTTGTCTCTATGCATGGGACGTATATTTATGAGAACTGGAAATGAAATTCTTGTAGTCTATTAAAATGATGGAAATGATTATTTATGTTAAACTAATAAACTCACCAACCTTTTGGTTGACACTTTAAAGTATGTTTATTCTCAGGTATGAAAGAAATCTTCCGCTGTACATTTGCTCATTTTAAAGATATTACTTGGAGTCATTCATGACATATTTCAAAAGACGTTGCATTCGAGTCGTTGAGTTCATCAAGATTATTATTAAGTCAATTATAGTTGGACATATTATGAAATGGTATGCATGCCGTCAACTTTTAATGTAATGAAAGTTTGTCTTTTAAAAACGAATGCAATGTTTGTAAAATGTATCATATAGAGGTCAAGTGCCTCGCGATGTAACCAAATGTAATGTATTCGTCCAGATGGATTAGGACAGGTCATTAGATAAGAGAGGTTAGAATGACACTTAGTAATGGTAAAAAATCGATCACCTTTGTGATTCGAAAGTCTAAATCTCCACCAACCAAAACCGTTGAACCAATAAAAACGTTTGGTAAGAACCATATTGTTTTACCAACTCCAACGGTAGTGTTTAACAATAATAAAACGCCTAAGTGTGGGGAAGATGAAGTAACACCTAATGATGACCTGATAACAAAGAACCCCATTGTTGATACGAAATTAAATGACCCCGTTATTAACAGTTCAATGAAGAAACTTATTAAACGGATTCGCGATGCTAGAACCAAGGGGAACTTTAAGTTATGTAACCAGTTAGTATCCAATCTATCGCCTAAAGAAAAGGCGAAACTAGTTAAATTTGTGGATATTACACAGGAATCCGACCAATGGCTTAAAGCAAAAGTCACAGATATGCAAGTTGATTATGGTTCAAGAGAAATTGACGATGAAGTTAATCACAATTTCGACACCACAGCTACCTAAGTATGGAGAGATTCAAATATTCTAAGAAAAAAGAAAATGATGTCTAGAGTTAGTTGTTCTGTTCTCGTGTAGTCCCGAGAATGGAATCCGATTGGTCTTTTCCACTAGCAGACACTAAAGAACTAGTTTTCTCCCTCCATTCTGAATTTTTTTTTGTTTTGTAGGTTTTATATGAAATTAATATGCATTTTTAAATCTAAGTTTTGTGTGAATTTAAAAACAAAATTTAATTTATTTCATTAAGTTTAAAAAATGATTTCTAAAATTCGTCTTGAGTTAAACACTAGGTCATAGAACCGAAATTACTTTACTCAAGGACGGGGTGAAAAATTTTGTTATCATTATTTTAATATTATTGATCTAAAGTATGCCAAAAATATTATATGAACGTGGGGTTATATACTAAACTTCAAAAATATGTATATATGTGTTTGTATTTTATGTTATAAACAAAACAGAGTAAAACAGCGCACTTTCAAAGACTGGCATTAAGTTCAGCAAAAGCTACTAATTTTAACGATAAGACGTAAGATATCAAATGTGATATAAAACAATATGTTTGCAAACTCGGTATTTTTAATAATTTTTCTACGCTAATCACCCTCATGAATTTAAATTTTAACTGATTTCTTGCAAATGAGGGCATTGCAAGATCTCAAGTGTGGGAAAGGGTTATAAATTCTCTCGGGTTTACACTTAGTTTAATTGTCAAATTTTATGAAAATTTGAAAAATTTTCAACCAAATGAACTCAAAATCATGTTTATACATATTTACAAACGATAAAACTAGGTGATAATACCGAAATTATTTTTGCCTCGAAAAGGACATAAATTGAGAAACAACCTAAAAATGCTTGAATTCATTTAAAATGGAATAAAGGAGAATAAAAAGGCAAAGAAAGAAATAAAATAAAAGCTAAGTGTGGGAAGAATTTACCAAGTTCTTTAAAACATATATCACATATTTTGTACAAGATTATTGCAGGTACTTTTGTTTTGGACTAAACTAATCAGTTTTACCCGATTTACTGTAATATATTTGAAAGAAAAGATGGATCTACACGATGAATCAATTCCATCATTAAAAGGAAGTAAAGTCCTCCGAAAAATACACGCGCTTCTTGATTTAGGTAAGGAAGTTGTCGTCCAGACCAGCTGTAGGTTGACGAAAAATCTAGAAAAGTCATCTCTAAAATCAGCAGGAATTCCACGGACCTCAGCATCAAACAGGTTCACCATGTGGTCAGACTTATCCTAACCATGAGAGGATCTGTCTTGTAAAATGGGGAGGGTTCCGTGCAAATTACCTTGATAAGACTAATGAATCAGACCCTCAGAAAGGATAATCTCCTTAAAGATTAAAAATCAGCTTTTAAGCCTGATATTACTCAATCCTTGAGATTGACCTTAAAGATTGAGAATTACAAACTTATGGAATTCAATGATATCTAAACTCGAGCTTGAACGAGAAAATATTTTGATCAAAATTAAAACCGATTTGTTTTCTGAAAACCTATTTTCAATGCGTTCATTACCATTGAACGTAAAATTCTAAGAATTCACCGAAATTCATTAGGTCACCTGAACCAAATTGGGTGTTCACCGTAAGAACGGTGGTTGCATAGCATGGTAGATGACAGGACCTTGTGCCAGACCAAAAAATTATAGGGTGATCTCTACTATTTATCCTACAAAGGATAGTAACTGCATCCGACACGATATTGACCATGATTTTATGCATGTTTATTTAACATAGCCTTAACAGTTGCTTGTTCATCGCTTTCTTTTACAACCGGACGGTAGTTTACTGAAAGGTAATATACGGAACAAGTGAACTGGATGTATGCTTTCCGATACAGGGATAGCAGTGGATTACACGAACCTAAAAGTTTTAGCCAAAATATTGATCCACAAAAAGTTTTTGCAACACCGATGGTGGGTCAAATCAGAAAAATTATATAGGGTAAAAGCTAGAATGAATTTTCAGAAGATCAAATATTTTCATAAAGATCCAATTTTCTTAAAAGGATCTAAATTTTCATAGTCATGTGGGACTGTAAACCATATTGTTACTATCATTGTTTATACCGCCGTATCAAAATCACTAATGTATAAAGTGTGAGAATAAAAAAAGTGATTCGAGTGAAGTGTGATTCAATTTCAAGTTCTGTATTGCTTGAGGACAAGCAACGCTCAAGTGTGGGGATATTTGATAGTGCTCTAAATGAACATATATTTAGGCGAAATATCCTTCCAATATGTAAAGCTTTTAGTTGCAATTGTTCTTTTTTTATGTAATATTTGTTTAAATAAATAAGTGCGAAGACAGAAGACAAAATCGATGATTTGAAGATGCAAATGACCAAAAAGCTCAAATGTACAAGATACAATCCAAGTGGTTCAATTTATTGATGATTAACGTCTAAAAATGACAAGAGTACAAGCCGTGAAACGCAAAGTACAAGATATCTAAACATACAAAAAGACGTTCAAAAATCCGAAACCGAGACATAAACCGAGCATTAACGTACGAGTCAACGGACCTAAAATTACAAGTCAACTATGCACAAGAATATAATATAATATATATATAATTATATAAACTTATATATATTATATTATATATTATAAAAATACAGCAGCCCATGTTTTAAAAAAGTTTGTGAGCTGGAATTCGAACCTCCACGATCGCGGAGCTGTAAAGGGTAAAACCTCCATGATCGCGGAGCAGTCAGTCTCAAGAATTGCCTATAAAAGCCAATGAATTCAGATGATGAAAGGCATCCCTTTTTCTACTTCAATCTCTCAATTTATATTTATATTTTATAATTATAATTTTAATTTAAGTTAATTTTAATAATAAAGTTATGGTTTAGTTGGGTTATTGTAAGAAATGTTTTACGGGTTTTAAAGTCGGAACTCTGTCCGTGTAACGCTACGCGATAAATAATCAGTGTAAGCTATGTTCTTCCTTTTTCAATTAATGTATCGTAACTAAGTTATTATTATGCTTATTTGCGCTGAAGTAATTGTGATGTTGGACTAAATATTAAAGACGGGGTTATTGGATTTTGTACCATAATTAGGGTTTGGGCAAAAGACCGACACTTGTGGACATTGGACTATGGACTATTAATAGATGGGGGGTATTGTCTAATTGAATGACAACTCATTGGAACCTGTCGAACCTATCTTCAAATTAGTTAATCTAATAATTATTAAAATGATTATGCATGTCCTATTTAGTGACGTTTATACGACATCTTTTACAATCATTTAATTAATTATTCGGGTTGGGTAATTGATTATTCATTCTGATCAAGTGAGTAAATTAATATTCATATCTCATTAAAATAGGGGTGGATTACATACAAGGGTAATTGGTGTAATTGTTAACAAAGTATTAAAACCTTGGATTACACGCAGTCGATAAGGTTAATTTGACGAGCATTTTATAATTATGATTGATGGACTATTATAGACAAAACCCAGATAGGTATCAAATAAACCTGGACAAAGGACAATTAACCCAGAGTAATAAATTAAAATCAAAATGTCAAACATCATGATTACGAAAGCTTAAATAAACATAATTCTTTTATTTTATATCTCATCGTACTTTTATTTACTGTCATTTTATATATCGTCATTTAATTATTGTTATTTATTTTACGCACTTTAATTATTATCATTTATATTTACGCTTAAAATATAAAATCGACAAACCAGTCATTAAACGGTAAACCCCCTTTTATAATAATATTACTACCTATATATAATTCTATATATTTTATACAAATATAGTTGTTAAAAATATAGTACGTAATCACTAGCTCCCTGTGGAATGAACCGGACTTACTGAAAACTATACTACTCTACTATTAGGTACACTGCCTATAAGTGTTGTAGCAAGGTTTAGGTATATCTCATCCGTAAATTAATTAAAACTTGTATAGTTTTTAATATATTTCATCGTATTTCATAGTAAACAATAATAGTATTTCGTACACCTCCGCTCGCACATCACTAGTATACATTGCCCTTGCTACTACTATTACTACACGCTATGTATCACTAACACTTATTATTAGTTCTACTAGAATCGCTATGATTTAATATTATCTACTATGCATCATCCCGTTGCTAGTATAATTTTTATATGTCGATTTCGTTGACGCTAACTGAATGTGTTATCTTGACCAGAAAGATAATGCCTCCTAAGCAAGTTTCCCAAGCTGATGTTCGTCGGTGGATCTCCGAAGGATTGACTGAGGCCGTGGCAGAACTCCATAATGGAAACAACAGCAACAATGTGAACGCTACCAATCAGCGAAACCAGGATACAACCAATACTCAGAACAATGGACAAGCAGGGTGTACGTATAAGACCTTCTTGAGTTGTGAACCACACTCGTTTAATGGCACCAAAGGTCCAGTTGGTTTGACTCGATGGTTTGAGAAGCTTGAGTCAGTTTTTCGTATCAACGGTTGTAAAGATGCGGATAGAACGAAGTTTTCAACTTCTAAGTTATCAGATGGCCCCTTGACATGGTGGAATACTTATGCAAATTCCGTAGGTATGGATCAGGCTTTTGAGACTCCATGGGAGGATTTGAAATGAAGGATGATCGAAGAGTATTGTCCCTACACAGAAACTGTTAAGATGGAGCGGGAACTCCAAAACTTGAAACTAGTAGGTACTGATCTGGCCAGTTACAATAAGAGATTCTTTGAGCTTGCTCTCATATGTTCACATATGGTTACTCCGGAACGTCACAAGATCACTCTTTATGCGAAAGGTTTGACCGAGAAGATTCAAAGCGGTGTGACTACTTCGAAGCCGAGAACTATACAAGAGGCTGTAGAGATGGCTAGTGAGTTGTTAGACCAAGCTGAACATCGAGGAAAGACTCCTGCATCGACCGAGACTAAAACTTATGATAACAAGAGGAAATGGAGCAACAATAATAACAACTCGGGGAGGAATTTCAATCAGCAACCTTTTAAGAAACAAGATACTGCTAAAGGCAACGCTGCAACTCCGAATGCTAGTTCTGGTTATAAGGGAAGGTTACCATTGTGTGCTAAGTGTAATAGAAATCACTCGGGAGATTGTACGAAGAGGTGTGATAAGTGTAAGAAGAATAGACATGTGGCTGCCGAGTGTAGAGCTGGTACGAATATGTGTTATGGATGTGAAAAGGAAGTCATTTCCGAAATGATTGCCCAACTGCTAGTAAGACTATTGAACCTACTAGAGGAAGGGCTTTCAACATTAACTCTAGTGAAGCTCATGATGATCCTAAGCTAGTCACGGGTACTTTTCTTCTTGATAATCAACATGTTTATGTACTTTTCGATTCTGGAGCTGATAAGAGCTTTGTGTCTAGAGATTTTTTCCATAATCTTAAGAATCCTGTATCGTTATTAGAAAACTTATACTCTATAGAGCTAGGAAATGATAATCTAATGAGTGCTGATAAGGTTTACCGTGAGTGTACTTTGACTTTGGCTGGAATGTCATTTAAGATAGATGTGATACCAATTAAGCTAGGAAGTTTTGACCTTATTGTTGGAATGGATTGGTTAGCCGAGAATAGAGCCGACATCATTTGTCATCAGAAGGCAATTCGTATTCCTGTTATGGAGGATGAATCTCTAATGGTGTATGGAGAGCGAAGCAATACGCCGTTACATTTTATCAACTGTTTGAAGGCGCAAAAACACATGAGAAAGGGTTGTCTTGCTATGCTGGTTCACGTAAGTAAAACTGAATCTGAAGGCAATAAACTCGAAGATGTGCCCATTGTTAGAGAATTTTACGATGTTTTTCCCGATGAGTTACCTGGATTACCTCCACACAGAGATGTAGAGCTCCAGATTGATTTAGTTCCCGGAGCAGCACCAGTAGTGCGTGCACCGTATAGACTTTCACCACCAGAATTGCAAGAGTTGTCTAGTCAACTGCAAGAGCTTTTAGACAAGGAATTCATTCGACCGAGTTCATCACCATGGAGAGCTCTAGTACTATTTGTGAAGAAGAAGGATGGATCTATGAGACTCTGTATTGATTACAGAGAGTTAAATAAGTTAACTATCAAGAATATATATTCATTGCCGAGGATTGACGATTTATTTGATCAATTGCAAGGATCAGTGTGTTACTCTAAGATCGATCTGAGATCAGGTTATCATAAGATGAGAGTGAAGGAGACAGATATACCAAAGACAGCGTTTAGGACACGCTATGGTCATCATGAATTTACAGTTATGCCGTTTGGATTGACGAACGCACCAGCTGTGTTCATGGATCTCATGAACCGTGTGTGTAAGCCATATCTAGACAAGTTTGTTATTGTGTTCATCGATGATATTCTGGTATATTCTAAGAGTGAGAAGGAATATGAACAACATCTTTGTTTGTTACTAGAGATGCTCAGGAAGGAGCAGTTGTACGCGAAATTTTTGAAGTGTGACTTTTAGCTGCAAGAAGTGCAATTTTAGGGTCATATCATAGGTGTCAATGGTATTCAAGTTGATCCTTCGAAGATAGAGACGGTTAAGAAATGGGAGACTCCCAAGTGGCCAATGCAGATACGACAATTCTTAGGTCTCGCCGGTTATTATAGAAGATTCATTGAGGGACTTTCTACCATTGCCCGACCGTTAACAGCATTGACTCACAAGGGTAAGAAGTATGAATGGACAGAGTTGCATGAAGATACATTTCAGTTGTTAAAAGAGAAGTTAACGACTACACTGATTTTGTATTTACCCGAAGGAACCGAGGATTTCGTAGTTTACTGTGACGCTTCACGACAGGGTTTTGGTTGCGTGTTGATGCAACGTGCAAAAGTGATTGCGTATAGATCACGACAGTTGAAGATACATGAGTTGAACTATACGACTCACGATTTAGAACTTAGAGCTGTAGTCTTCGCGTTGAAGATGTGGAGACATTATCTGTATGGTACTAAGTTTACTGTTTTCACGGATCACAAGAGTTTGCAACATATTTTCGATCAGAAACAGCTTAATATGAGACAGAGGTGTTGGATTGAACTATTGAATGACTACGACTTGCGACATTAGCTATCATCCTGGTAAGGCTAATGTAGTGGCAGATGCTTTGAGTAGGAAGGAGAGAATTAAGCCAATTCAAGTTAGAGCATTGAACTTGACTATTCGAAGGAACCTTACTACGCAGATACATGACGCACAGTTAAAGGTGTTGAAGGAAGAGAACGTTGCTAACGAATTGCTTCGAGGAATTGATAAGAAGTTCATTACTCGAGATGATGGAACCCGATATTTCATCGACAGAATTTGGGTACCGAAGTTTGGCGAATTAAGGGAACTAGTGTTAGAAGAGGCACACAAGACAAGGTATTCTATTCACCTTGGATCCGACAAGATGTACCAAGATCTTAAGGCACTATATTGGTGGCATAATATGAAGGCTGATATCGCTACCTATGTTGGTAAGTGCTTGACTTGTGCTAAAGTTAAGGCAGAGCATCAGAAACCGGCAGGATTGTTGACGCAGCCAGAGATTCCACTATGGAAGTGGGAGAATATTACAATGGATTTTATCATGAAGTTACCTAAAACGGTAGGAGGATATGATACGATTTGGGTTATCGTTGATCGTCTTACGAAGTCTACTCATTTTCTACCGATTAAGGAAATGGATAAGATGGAGAGGTTGGCTCAGATCTACATCAAGGAAGTAGTTTCTCGACATGGAGTGCCACTATCCATTATTTCCGACAGAGATAGTAGATTTACATCTAGATTCTGGCAAGCTATGCAAGATACCATGGGAACCCGTTTAGATATGAGTACAGCATACCACCCACAGACTGATGGTCAAAGTGAGAGAACCATTCAGATGTTAGAAGACATGTTAAGAGCATGTGTGATTGACTTTGGAATTGGATGGGATAGACATCTACAGTTAGTAGAGTTTTCTTACAACAATAGTTATCACGCAAGTATAAAGGCAGTGCCTTTTGAAGCACTGTATGGCAGAAAGTGCAGATCACCTATATGTTAGACTGAGTTAGGAGATAGTCAGTTAACTGGTCCTGAGATTGTACACGAAACAACTGAGAAGATCGCGCAGATACGAGAGAGAATGAAAATAGCGCGAGATCGTCAAAAGAGTTATGCCGACATTAGAAGGAAAGATTTGGAATTTCAGGTTGGAGATAAAGTTATGCTCAAGGTATCACCTTGGAAGGGTGTAGTGCGTTTTGGCAAAAGAGGAAAGTTAAGTCCGAGGTATATTGGACCGTTTGAGATTTCCGAAAGAATTGGTCTAGTAGCGTATAGACTGAAGTTTCCGCAAGAACTCAGTAAGATTCATGATATGTTTCATGTTTCCAATTTGAAGAAATGTTTATCAGACGAGAGTTTGATAATTCCTTTAGACGAAGTGCAAGTTGATCCTAAGCTTAATTTCATTGAAGAACCTGATGAGATTATGGATCGCGAGAATAAGAAACTAAAGCAAAGTAGAATTCCGCTTGTTAAGGTTAGATGGAATGCCCTTAGAGGACCATAATTCACGTAAGAACGTGAAGATCAGATGAGACTTAAGTATCCGCAACTGTTTTCCGAGGAGACGACTACGGCGGATGAACACTAAAATTTCGGGACGAAATTTTTCATGACAGGTGGGTAATGTAACAACCCGAATTTTTCCCGTTTACTATCGTTACTTGTCCGTTAAGTATTTAACGGTGGTTACTTAAACTTGTGTATTGAATAGAATTAAATACATGCTTATTAATGAGATTCTTGAATCAATAGGTTATATTAATTTATGAATTTATTTCGAAAAGTGAAATAACTAGAAAACGTTTCGATTAAGTTTATCGCCTAGGATGCTTTTCAGTTTACGGAACTCAGGAAAACGACAAAATAATTATTTTCGATAATTATTGACTTTAAGAAAAACTAATTTAATTTATTATTTATTTAATGAATTAAACTCGGTGATTTTGTTTCAATGGCTAGTTAACGTTCCGAAGACCTGGTACGGTTAACGGCATTCGAAACGAACCACGCGCGTACAAGCAATTAAGCAAAACAAGCCCAATGACCCCCCTAGAAGGGCCATCGGCCGAACACCCCCCCCCCCCCCCCCCCCAATTCCCTTAGTGGACTTAAGCTTGGCTTGTTGGGTCATTAGTATGGGATTTAGGGCCTAATGGGATATAAAAGGAAAAATTAGAGAAGGAACCCGAAATCCCCACAAGTGCTAGTCGAATTTTGCTCTCTTCCCTCTTCCCCTTTGGCCGTCGATCACCTCCACACCACCATCATCACCAAAACTCAAAATTAGATCAAGTCTTAAAACACGAACGTTGTTCTACGCATCATTCTCTACGCGATAGTATAAGCTATTTAATCGTTTGAGGTATAATTGCAAACCCTAACTTTTCTAAATATGAATTTTGTTCAATTACATAGTGTATTAGAGTCTAGTGCTCAATTAATGGTGTCTAGAGTCGTTAATTATTGTTTGATTGCGTAATTAACGTTGTATGTATGAAAAACGAATTTGTTTATTGATGATATTATTTAATTGATATGAAATCTGACTTTGTAATATGTTCAAATAGAAATATATCAAAAATTTATTAATTTTAGACTCCGATTTTGCGTGATTTCGTTACCGTATGCTTAAGTTATGCCTAATCGAAGATTTGACTAGGTTTTGTGCGTAATCCGAATTTTCTGAGTTGCATGCTTTGTGTTTTAGCTTATATAAAGTGTACTAATGTATTCCTTATGAAAATTTATGCAATTTAGACTAAAGATTTGCGTCAAAAGGTTATGTAATGCTTCCATTATGTCAAAACGAAGATTTGGTTTTTAAAGTGAGCTGAATCGTTTTTCAAAGTTACATAAAAATTGCTAGAGTGAACTAGGAATTGTTTTAGACTTTTATATTCTGGAATATGTTAATTTAAGTATTCCTTGACATGTTTCATTTGTATGCGAACTTGCGAGAATGTGATTTGCCATGAGATATATGCTCATCTATGTGATGTGTCCGGTTGATGACTAAAAACTGATGAGTCTGTAAAGATTTACAAAACTGTACAAATTGGCTAAAGAAATGTTTTTGATTATTTTATAACTAAAATTTTGAGATGTTTTGAGATGACTCTAATTAGCCGTTCGTCAAAATCTATTTTTTTATATTTTATAAAAAAAGTTTAAAAACTGACGCGCGGGCAGGATTTTCTGTAATGAACTATGAAAATATCCTTTCTGATATTGGACTTTTTTTATCGTATGAGGCTTTGGCTATACTTTTTCGAATTTATTTTAAGTGTAGTTAAGATCTGGAGTTGGTCATGAATTAATGAATTATGTGCTATGAGCTATAGTGGGATCTTTCTACGACGTACGAAATTCTAAGACGTGCTTTAAAGTGCAAATGTGCAATATGCTTAACTATGACATGTAAAGTGATACTTGACCTAGGTTTGACTTGTTGACCATGTTTGCATGACCTACTGAGATTTTTGACTTTAGTTAACCACTTTGACCGAGTTGACTTTGTGACGACTCGAAAATTTTCGATCAAATTTAAACTTGATCTTTATATTATTTCGACACGATAAGCAAAGCCTGTTAAACCGAGTCTCAAAATTTTTGAACTATTTTCATACAAACAATTAACCCTGACTATTCCCGACGATTCACGAACAATTGTTTGTATATAAATATGTATATATAAATATAAACGTAAGTATATATAATAATCAGAGATAATAAAATATAAATAATTAAGTTGTTATTAAAATATATATATGATTTATATACATAATCATTATTAGATGTATATTGTAATAAATATTAAATGTTCAATATATATTATTATATAGAGCATATAGTTATTAAATATTACAAATTATTAATGTGTGATATTTATATATTAAATTAATTACAAGTTACAATATAATTGTTATGTTATTATTATCATTATTACTATTATTAATATTAAAATTATTATTACTAAAAATATTAAAAATTGTTATAATTAATGTGATTGTTAAAATTATTATTATTATTGTATTAATATCATTTTTAAACATTATTAGTAATAATTATTATAATCATTGTTATTTATATTGTTACTCTCATTTATTATTATTATTAATATATTTATTATTAATATTAATTAATATTAAATACAAAATGATGAAGACAAGTATTACACAAAATCAGTTTGATATCCCCATCAGCCCCTTTTAACTAGTTTTCTTGAATCCCTAAATTGATTATGATACATTGAGGAATCCATTAATCTTAGGAAAATTACAAAATCTTTTTCATGACACGATGGATTCAATTACAGAAAGATACAAATTCAGTTGAAGGTCTTATTCAATTTTTATTTCTTCTGTTCCGGATTGATTCTTCTTGTCTACTGTAACCAACCTATACAACAAACAATCTGATCAATTTTTAATCACAATTTGTTAAACGCCCAAATCAAATTACAATACAAACAATTACAGAAACAATTCAGTTAGACATCGTGATTAGCTTTATACATCTTTATATTTTTCTTTTGATTTCTTCTTCTGTTCAAGATTCTTGTCGATTCAATATCTTCACTACTATAACACCCCGCCAAATTACCATCTGACGGCGTGTTAATCCAGGTCCCACAGTTAACAATTTCGCCCTCTATATGAGACGTTTAAAGCAATCGCATTTAATTTTATTAAAAATTAACTTTCAAAAGCACAAGTCAATAAACCCAAAATAGAAACACTCTTGTGATCGTAACCACAAGCCAACAGTATTTAAACAGTATAAAAGTTTTAAATGCGAAAGTAAATAATGTTCTTTAAAATCAAATGCTGACTCCACGGCCAGTCATGCAGCAAACACAGCGGAAGCCTACCTCTTAAGGACCTGAGAATAAAAACACGTAAAAACAGGTCAACAAATAATGTTGGTGAATCTATAGGTTTAAAAGTATAACAGTATCTGAAAAGCAGTTATCAGAAAAATAGTTTAATTTCCTTGACCACGAGAATTTACAAGTACAACACAAAGTCGTAAAACGTTTGCATAATATGAGCACCTGAATACTAGCAATGCCCGAGTATAGAAGCCACTATACCCGCCTTACCTCGTAAAATGTTATACACTTGTTCAAATGTATTTAATGTTCAAAGTAAATGCACCACAGTTTTTATAGTGGGTGAGGTTGTCAACCTAACAGATCCGTCCATCTAAATTGTGCTTACACCGATGGTATTAAAAGTATTCAAGCTAGAGGCTTTTTGAACAAACTCAATATGCATATATAGTACTCATGTCAATACAAAAGCATTTGAAAATGTAAATATAACAGCGTGTATTCTCATCCCTGAAAACATGTAAAAAGCGGGACTGTAGACTCACCTTTGAATAAAGCTCAGATTGAAAAGTGGACAATTAACTTGTACGGTTTATAGCCGAGTAATGCAACCTAAGTATACGTATTTAGGTTGTCAATATATGTATCTTAAATAAGTGTGGTTTCATAGTGTACATTGTCTTATTGCTCGACTCGACGCGTTTCAAAGTAAAAGTCAACAATATCATGCAAGTCAAACAAAGTCAACCGAAGTCAAACCGAAAGTCAAACTTGGTCAATGTGGTCAACTAAAGTCAACATCAGTGGGTTCATGTCAAATATTGGTCAACATGTCAAACCTAAGTCAAACAATACGTTTTAGGTCATGAATGATCATTTTCACAATTTCAGTTTATCGTTATGCACAAAGTTCATGAACACGTAGCATACTTAGCACATTATCTCATAGTACAAAATTCAAGTAAACATGAAAAACTCCAGATCATAAATATACTTAAAATCAATTCCAAAAAGTCTGTCCAGGGACTCATACGACAATTAAAAGTCAGGAATCAGAAGGGATACATTTGGGGTTTGCCAAGTCAGTTTCTGACCGCGCACTCTTTTCATTTTGGCTATAACCAGAGTTAGGAACATGAAATTGATACAAGACCAGTGGCTATAGTTCAAAGACAAATCAAAGTAACACATATCAAAAATCTAGCAACTTTTGTTTAGCCAATTTGTACAGTTTATTCGTGCAAGTTGAATATTCAGTTTTCAGCTCAAATCAGAATTTACATAAAGTATGGCTCTATTGTGCCCACTGCATAAGGTTTCAGAGATTAAAATAAACTAACAATAAGTCACATATCATGTTAAGTTTCATTTTCCAGAAGCATACATGCTCATGAAATACACACAATCCACAGAGTACAAAACAGTGAGCAAGTTACAGATTCGATTCTCATTTAGTTAGTCACATTCGCACGCAATTATCCAAAGATCTAGATACAATTAGCCTATGATATCTACATGAAAAGTGAATTACCTTTTGTCTACATTTCAAATATGTAAAGCTTTAATCACGGAAGTTAACACATTTTATCATACAAGGTTATTTTCATGCAAGTGCTGTATAAAACTACTTTTACATTAATTCAAGCATATCTCGGGCTATACATAAGCAAACGATATGATATCCTAGTCTAAATTGAGTGTTTTTAAATTATATTTCCATTGGTATAAGTTTCACATGCCAATTCTTTGTCTAAAAGTTCCAGATTTCTGATCAAGCAACAAAAACACAACGATAATTCAAATTGACATAACTTAATCATACGGAAACGAAATCAAGCGAATCCAAAGCCTAAACTCAATAGTTTTTCGCAAGGAATCTGATTATAACATAATAATTAACATTTGAAAAACTTAATTTTTTTGATCATGCAAAAACAAATTCGTTTTTAAACCCTAGCGCATCAAACAATCAAAATAACGATAACGATTAACACGTACGCGTATAGACTTGAGCAATTGACAATATAACTATAAAACTCTCATAAAAATCAGATTTTTAAGAATTAGGGTTCATGTAAATATACCTTAGATCACAAAATTGTTTATACCAATGGATAGAGAACGAGGAGATGAACACGATTCGTGTAGAACACTTTTGCTAATTTTGAAAGATGAAGGTGTGGTGATGATGGTGATGGTCGACGATGGGAGGGAGTAGAGGAGGGAAAAAGTTGCGTTTATTGTTTCTTGGTTTCAATTAGGTTAAACACTTCTATTTATATCAACCCTAGTTCTCCCTAATTGCACATAAGTCCTCCAAGTAGTCAAAAATTAATAAAATAAGGGTGGGGAGGGGGTGGTCGGCTGAACATGGACCATGGGGTATTCCCGGGTTCGTGTTTTGCAATTCCGTGTAATCGTGGTCCATTTTAAGTGTCGTTTAGTCGTACCGAATACCCGAAACACTAACCCGATCGTTAAACGCAACCAATCGCTCAATTTATTAAAAACCCAATAAATTAAATTTTTTAAAAAGTTAATAATTAATAAAATTAATTATTAAAATAAACCCGAGCGTTTCGTTGCTTAAAAAGCTATTATTAAAATCGTATCGTTTTTATCGTATTTCATTATCCGAAATATTTATTTGAATTAATATCAACACATATTAATTATTGTAACCCTCCGAAGATCAAGTATGCATTTATTACACATAAACACATAAAAGTTAAATAATCGCCGTTAAATAAAATAACGGAAGGTTAACGGAAGTAACGGAAAAATCAGGGTTGTTACATTACCCACCTGTTATTGAAAATTTCGTCCCGAAATTTTAGTGATCGTCCGCTGAAGTAGTTTCCTTGGGAAACAATTGCGGATACTTCAGCCTCATCTGGTCTTCACGCTCCCACGTGAACTCTGATCCTCTTCTCGCGTTCCACCGAACTTTAACGATAGGAATTCTGCTTTGCTTCAACTGTTTGACTTCACGGCCCAAGATTTCAACAGGTTCCTCAATGAAATGAAGTTTGTCGTCGATACGTAGTTCCTCTAAAGGAATAATCAAATTATCATTGGCTAGGCACTTCTTTAGATTGAATACATGGAAAACGTCATGAATACCGCTGAGTGCTTGTGGCAGTTCCAATCTGTAAGCTACCGGTCCAACTCTTTCAGTTATCTCAAATGGTCCAACATATCTAGGACTCAGTTTACCTCGTTTCCCAAATCGTACAACACCCTTCCAAGGTGATACCTTAAGCATAACCTTGTCACCAACTTGGAACTCTATGTCCTTCTGTCTAACATCGACGTAACTCTTTTGACGACTTCGAGCCGTTCTCAGTCGTTCCTGAATCTGTAGGACTTTCTCAGTTGTCTCCTGAATAATCTCAGGACCTGTCAATTGACTATCTCCCAATTCGCTCCAACAAACGGGAGATCTACACTTCCTTCCATACAACGCTTCGAAAGGTGTAGCTTTAATGCTAGCATGGTAGCTGTTATTGTATGAGAACTCAGCCAGTGGTAAATACTTATCCTATCTGTTTCCGAAATCAATGACACACGCTCTCAACATGTCCTCAAAAGTCTGAATAGTTCATTCGCTCTGGCCATCCGTCTGGGGGTGATATGTTGTACTCATATCTAGACGGGTCCCCATTGCTTTCTGTAATGATTGCCAAAACCTGGAAGTAAATCTGCTGTCGCGGTTTGTCACACCCCCCAAAATGGACCAGGGGTAATTGTGACCAATCATATCATAACACAGTTGTATAAACGAGAACGACTCTATATGAGACTTTTTAAATAAAACCTTTGTTAATAAAACAGTGGAAGCAGTAATACATGTTTACATTATTATTAAAACGTAAAATAAATGTTTATGAACTAAAATATAATATGCGATGTGGACTCCATGCAAGCATCAAATCTATCATCACAAAGTTGCAAACAGCTAGCTCAATCATCACCTGAGACAAAACATGCTTAAAGTGTCAACCAAAAAGGTTGAGTGAAATTCACAGGTTTATAAATAATATCCAAAGTTTTAGACCACAAGATTTAGTTTAAAGTTGATTGATATAGAAATATCAATCTAAAAGTGTTGCTGCATTTTGTAATATCGCTACTAAACAAGTTTACCCTATGACACCTTGTACTGTCAGTGTCGTGGAATCATTATTATGTAACCAAAGACCAACGGTCGAATGGTTAGAGACGTTACTCTCAATAGGCCTACTCACAATAATTAAGTTTGCATTTAAACGTAGCAATTGACGATATTACGGTAGGGATTTAGCATGAATCAAAGCATGACAGCATAGTTAACAATTTAGTACTTGTGTCTAAGTGTAAAATAGTTATAAAGCAAGCATGTGTCTCACCTCAAAAGTTATAAAACAGTTATGAAACAGTAAAAAGTGGGGCTATGAAGTTCACCTTAGTAGCACAAAAGAGTATTCCACGAAAGAATTGAACGGAAGGATGTGACCGAGATCTCAACCTAGAGATAGAACGTATGATTAGACATTGCCTAACAGACAATAGTATATAGTACTATATTGATAGTAATGGTTCACTAAAGAATTTCCATTTTTGGAAGGTTACTATTTATGGAAAGTTTCCACTTATAGTAATTTTCCAATTTTAGAAAGTTCGGGTTAATCTTTAGCAAGACGTTGTATAACTTTACTCAAACTTCGTTGCTATCAAATAAGTCAGGAATGACCAGATGTAACCGGGGGCCCAGGACTCTTGACCAGAATCTAAGTCATGGCATTCGAGATCCACAAGCTTACCCATAAACGGCAACCTAGACATCATTCACTTACGACCGTGAGTAGCGATGAAGTTCACATGAATTGTACATTATCTTTGATTAATCTTTACTTTAGGTTTATATGTTATTATATATGTTATATTATATTTATTAATGTATTAACAATTTGATTATCTTATATTATATATACTATAAGTTATTATTATTAAATTAGTATAGTTATAAAATAAGTGTTTATTAATAATGTATTGTTATTAACTTACATTATCAGCATTATACTTTATTATATAGTATACTTAGTTATTAACCGTAAGTTATAATAATAATATTAATATTAATTTAGTATATGTAATATACTTATGTTAATCGAAAATCATACTAATATAAGTTAATACGAATGTTAATTCATTAAATATTATATTTATAATTTTTATAAACTTATTTAATTATACAATTCAGTAGGATATTTTATAAAAATAATTTTATCAATTTTTTTGTATTTATTTTCCACTTTTCTTTATATATATACTCGGCTTATATTAATCAAATTTAATTAGGTAATAAATATTAAATCGACCTAAATAAATAATTTTATATTTTTTACAGGTTCTATATTATGTAAAAATGTTATAAAAATTATAAAATCAAATTTTATATCAAAATATTATTTATTTAATGTTTTCTAATTATTTAACCATTGTAATCGGCCTATAATTAAATAAATAGGAAAAATAATTTAAAATTAATTTTTATATATTTTTTATAAAGTATCTAGTAATGCTACTAATCATATAAAAATTTTATAAAAATATTTAATACACGTTTGTATTTATTTTGTATTTTCTTTATTATTTCTCTCGGTTTAGAATAATGCAAAAGTAAATTCTTTTTAAATACTAATCGTCCCATTTATTTAAGTTTTATAATTTTCACTTGTTTATAAAAGTATACTAATCTCAAAAAAAAATTATAATTATTTTTATTACTGTTTAATATTTTATTACGAATTTTATATTGTTTTTATGTTTAAATAATACATAATTCGTATTTAATTATAAATAATATTCCATAAATTATAAAAATTATTTTTATACATCATAATACTTATAATACTAATTATAACATGTAAAAATAATTTATATATATTAAATTCGAATTTTTAAAGAATATACAAAAAAATAAAAGCAATTCGATAAAAAATATAGAAAATACCTCAAGTACTTTCCCAAGTTTGTGAGAGAGTTTTTCCAAAGATTTGATACAAGTTTTTATGAAACGGAAGTGGGTATTTATAGGAAAAAAATAGTTGGTGAAAAGAAAAAATATAAATAAAATAAAGGTGCCAATTTTGACAAAAAATAAAAACATGTTAAAAATATTTTTAATAAGT
Organism: Rutidosis leptorrhynchoides; assembly: GCF_046630445.1. NCBI lineage: Eukaryota > Viridiplantae > Streptophyta > Magnoliopsida > Asterales > Asteraceae > Rutidosis > Rutidosis leptorrhynchoides. Next base: position 505,792,232 of record NC_092333.1, on the reverse strand, counting down.
TTTTGTTTTTGAAAATATTTAGTCAAAATTCATGGGCTCATTATTTAATTTATAAAAAAAATCTCTTTTTTTTTATAAGCTAAAAATATATATATAATGATTAAAATAACTTATCATTTAATTAATAATTATGTTTCATATAGTTTTAAATATAATACGCATTAATATTAATATTAACTAAAGTTATTTTATATAATTAGTGTAAACTTTAGTTAACAAAAAGTGTCGACTAAAAATAAATATTTGATCAATGTCAAATTTAATTATATATTAAGTATGGATAACAACCCTATAGTCAAATTAGTCAATTCAGGTATGGAAATATGAGGGTTGTTATAGTACCTACCCGTTAAAAGAAATTTCGTCCCGAAATTTAGTTGTTGCCATTAATCGGTGTTGTTCGTACATAGACGAGGATATTTACATTTTATTTGGTTTTCACGTTCCCAGGTATTCTCGGGGCCTTGCGTGAATTCCAACGGATAGAATATTGTTCTGTTTCAAGAATTAAAATCATACAAACCACAATTTCTACAAGTTCTTCTACAAAGTGCATTTTATTATTAATGCGGAGATCATTCAAAATGATAATGTTTTACAAGTCATTTCAGTAAATTAGATACATGAAATATGTTATGAATAATATTGTGCTCATTTAAAACCTTGAGCGTTTATGCCACAATATTGGGGCAGATAAGACAGAGAGGAGTTCGTGAAATCATATTCATGAAATTTGATAGAGATCATCATTGTTTACAACAAGAATATCTTAATGATGAATATGAGTTAAAAAATAAAGTTTTATCACTATTTAATAATATGGATAAAACAATTCGATTATAGGAAGCGTATAAACGAAGCTATCGTAAAAGAGTGAATGAGAAAATTAAATGTTCGCCTTAACTTTTGACGTAGTCACGATTGATTTCCGGAATTCAAGGGATTAAAGGAAATCTTCGTAATCTATAAGATTTGATTATCCGGTATTCACGGAATTTTGAGATTTCTTTGATTAAATGCGGTGAATTGCCTTGATTGACGTGTTTGGAAATTTTGCTATAAATTAGCTTCTTCCGTTTCATTATCTTCACCACTTCTATACTTTCTTCCTAAATTCATACTTCCAAAAAATTTGTTAATATGCTCAATCCTGTATTGATACTTGTTATTATATTGACCATATATGCAGTCATTCTTCTTTTTCTTTTACCACCAGAGGAATCTGTTTACTTCTACTATGCTATTGGGGTTATAGTGTTTTTAATTCTTCCGTGTCTTTATATTGCTATACGCATTGATATACACGGTTTGTAGTTTCGGAGTCGTTATCGGGCTTTATATTTTCCCTTATATGTCGGAGCTTTATGCTTTTGTTTCTTCTTCCCGACTTCAAGTCAAGCGAATAATGGTCCAGAACTCGTAGGTATGAAGTTTCGAATGATCATAATTTATAAAGTAGAAAGGAAAGGTAATAGCACGATTTGATTTGTCAAATTACCAGAATATTCAGAAAAGACCGAATCATCAAGAAAAATATTTTCTTGATATGTTTAGAGGTTAAATAGAATGTAAGAGTCGTGTAACATGGCGAATGGTGATTTATACAGTCTATGAATCATCATCTTCCATTAAAAATTTAGCATATCTTACTGTAATATAATCACGTTGGCCTGACTATATTATACTAACTCACGTTTCAATTCCCAACACTTCTTCAAATCATTCATAATTTAAACTTGAATTTTACAGAATATAGAAACTAATACAGTTTCCTTTATGATGTGATAAAGATATCGCAAAGAGATAATTAATTGCGGACAAGAATCGTTATGATGATATCATCAGAAATATAGAGGATATTTATGATGATATTTTGGAATTTCTAAGTTCAAAAGTTGATGAAGAAAAAATTTTCGCAAGCTTTTAACATGACTTCGAAGCAAAATATTCTCTAAAGAATTCATCGGATCCAGAATTACCTGGATTCTTTGAATATAGGGTTTGGTCCTTGTATTTGTCCTTGGTCTCCTCCATGGCTAGCTCAATCCGTTTTTCAGTTCCTAATTTTCTTTTGAGCTTTTCCAACGTACCATTCTTTATTATAAAACTTTTGACCATTGAGACCATCTATAATTTTGCTGTTTTCTCTGCATTTAATGCAGCCATATTTGAATCATTGGTTATCAATCCAAGATGGTTTTAAGAAATTTCGTTTTTAGATGATTAAACGCTGATTGTAATCGTCAACGGATCTAATGGTTGATGAATAGGCGTTGTTGATTTCAAAAGAAATGAACGATAATTTCGGTGGTTTGATGTGATAATTCATCATAGAATACGAATGAATATATATATGAATTTAGTAATCTTTAGGAAGATAACACCTGCTAAAGCTTTACTTGGATTCTGATATGTCAAAATTAGAATATGTAATTGAATTTGTACGAAAATGGTTGTTCTTTAGTGAACGGATACATATATCTTGTGAACGTAAGTAGTATAGTTACTGATTATTGAATCAGAATTGAAGAATGTACAATGCAACATATTAATGTGAGATATAAATATTTCTCGGGTTACCTACCCGTTAAAATATTTTCACAATTAACAGTTTGTACAAAAGAACTTTAATTACAATCTTTATGGAGATATACGTTCATATATGTATTCTTCAAATATAATATAGATTTAATGAGTTAATATAATATTAAAATCATTTAATTTGCGGTTGGAACAAGAATAAATAATCTTCAAAACTTGAGAGATTACATAATCGTCGCGGAATATTTCTTTAATGGAGTTATGAATCAATACTTCATCGTTCATTGTTATTGATATACCTCGATATATGATGTTGGTGCTCGTGGAATTCTTGTGAAATTCATAAGACACGAATAATGTTTTCTAAAAAGTTTCGAGTACATCGAAAATAGAAGTGTAAAATCAGACATGTATTTGAATAATACACTTGATTTATTATGAAATGGAGTTTATTGTGCTGAAGCAGTGATTAACGATCATTAAGTCATTAACGAAGGATGTACATTATAGCATATTAGTGATATGAATTAACCAACTAGTACATACTAGTTAAGATTTACACGTAATAGCTTAGTACGAAAAGATTTATTATTGTTTCAAACCATATATATATATATAAAGTATACATATATAATTCTTCAGGAAGAATGAGTCAATACATCTTAACTCATTATTACTAATATTCCTTGGTATCTATAGGGTGTATGATGTTGATATCCGAGGTACTGAGTGTGATGTTGAGGCGTGAAATGCAGATGTTATTGTTGGTGATGCTTATGCTGTTGGTGGTGATGCTGATGGTACTGGTTATGCTGCTGGTGCTGCCGCTGGTGTTCGTAGGTTTCGCACCATATTCTCCAGAGCCACCACTCGAGCGCGAAGCTCGTTGACTTCTTCTATTATTCCGGGATGATTGGCGGTTCGGACAAGTGGATGAATAAGATCTAGAATTTTAGATATTATATATTCGTGACTGGATATCCTGGAAATGAGGGTGAAAATAGTGTTCCGAACGGGTTCGCGGTAAGTGCTTCAGGTTCTTCACCAAGAGGTGAATTCGGTTGGTGGAAGGGATTACCTTCTTCTTGTCTCCATTGATTAAGTTTACTACGAACCCATCCCAAATTCATCCAAAATAGATGATGGCTGATTGGTTCGTTTGTTCCGGTTACGCTGCCATTGGAGCTCGAGGAATCGGTTGAGAAATCCATATTATGTGATTTGATTTAGGGTTTGATATGAGATTAGTGTTGAATACTAGATGATATATTCATCTCCTTGAATATGTATATGTAGCAAAAAGATTTTCGTAATTTACGGAGGAAATTTAGAAAAAGTGTTAGACAAAGATTATTGGGATAGATACGATAAGATATAATAAGATATGATGTGTCTATACTCTAATAATGGTAGTATGACGTGTCTAGATGATAAGTATGTAATCTGATAATCTTTTGATTAAAGATTTTCAATTCGTAATGTCCTATTCAGGTCCAGGGGCTTGAGCTATAGGATCCTTTAAATCAGTAATCCAAACGCTTTCTATTCTATAGTTTCGTAGACGTCATCCGTCAGGAAAATTCAATGATCAAAACAACAAGAAAGCAAAGAAAGTAATGAATATAAATAGTGATGACATTGTAATGTCTTTGAGATTCTCGATAACTCAATAACATTTTCTGGTTCGCAAACCGATGCATAAAGGCATAAGGCATATAGGTACGTGATATAACAGGGAGTTATATACGTTTGAGTATGAATAGTAACAAATATAGGAGTTTCAAAATTCATGGATAATATTTCATGTAATACATATGTAATACACAAACCATGATAGATGACTTAGGAATGTCAAGAATTTCAGAAATCATAGTGTCGCATTTAAACGCGGTGGCGTAATTGGATAGTACTTAGAAAGTGAACAGAGTTCTTAGATTGACTTGACATTCTAAGATAAGTAAAGTTTCTAAAGTATAGTGTAGCATTTAACAATTAAAGGCAACAAATAAAGGCACTATAGTCAAGGAAAGTTGTAGTCCTACATTGCTAAGGTACCTAATTGTATAAGACACACTTAAAATGCAATCCTGGTTCTCTACAACAACACTGCTCTGATACCAATCTGTCACACCCCCCAAAATGGACCAGGGGTAATTGTGACCAATCATATCATAACACAGTTGTATAAACGAGAACGACTCTATATGAGACTTTTTAAATAAAACCTTTGTTAATAAAACAGCGGAAGCAGTAATACATGTTTACATTATTATTAAAACGTAAAATAAATGTTTATGAACTAAAATATAATATGCGATGTGGACTCCATGCAAGCATCAAATCTATCATCACAAAGTTGCAAACAGCTAGCTCAATCATCACCTGAGACAAAACATGCTTAAAGTGTCAACCAAAAAGGTTGAGTGAAATTCACAGGTTTATAAATAATATCCAAAGTTTTAGACCACAAGATTTAGTTTAAAGTTGATTGATATAGAAATATCAATCTAAAAGTGTTGCTGCATTTTGTAATATCGCTACTAAACAAGTTTACCCTATGACACCTTGTACTGTCAGTGTCGTGGAATCATTATTATGTAACCAAAGACCAACGGTCGAATGGTTAGAGACGTTACTCTCAATAGGCCTACTCACAATAATTAAGTTTGCATTTAAACGTAGCAATTGACGATATTACGGTAGGGATTTAGCATGAATCAAAGCATGACAGCATAGTTAACAATTTAGTACTTGTGTCTAAGTGTAAAATAGTTATAAAGCAAGCATGTGTCTCACCTCAAAAGTTATAAAACAGTTATGAAACAGTAAAAAGTGGGGCTATGAAGTTCACCTTAGTAGCACAAAAGAGTATTCCACGAAAGAATTGAACGGAAGGACGTGACCGAGATCTCAACCTAGAGATAGAACGTATGATCAGACATTGCCTAACAGACAATAGTATATAGTACTATATTGATAGTAATGGTTCACTAAAGAATTTCCATTTTCGGAAGGTTACTATTTATGGAAAGTTTCCACTTATAGTAATTTTCCAATTTTAGAAAGTTCGGGTTAATCTTTAGCAAGACGTTGTATAACTTTACTCAAACTTCGTTGCTATCAAATAAGTCAGGAATGACCAGATGTAACCGGGGGCCCAGGACTCTTGACCAGAATCTAAGTCATGGCATTCGAGATCCACAAGCTTACCCATAAACGGCAACCTAGACATCATTCACTTACGACCGTGAGTAGCGATGAAGTTCACATGAATTGTACATTATCTTTGATTAACCTTTACTTTAGGTTTATATGTTATTATATATGTTATATTATATTTATTAATGTATTAACAATTTGATTATCTTATATTATATATACTATAAGTTATTATTATTAAATTAGTATAGTTATAAAATAAGTGTTTATTAATAATGTATTGTTATTAACTTACATTATCAGCATTATACTTTATTATATAGTATACTTAGTTATTAACCGTAAGTTATAATAATAATATTAATATTAATTTAGTATATGTAATATACTTATGTTAATCGAAAATCATACTAATTTAAGTTAATACGAATATTAATTCATTAAATATTATATTTATAATTTTTATAAACTTAGTTAATTATACAATTCAGTAGGATATTTTATAAAAATAATTTTATCAAATTTTTTGTATTTATTTCCCACTTTTCTTTATATATATACTCGGCTTATATTAATCAAATTTAATTAGGTAATAAATATTAAATCGACCTAAATAAATAATTTTATATTTTTTACAGGTTCTATATTATGTAAAAATGTTATAAAAATTATTAAATCAAATTTTATATCAAAATATTATTTATTTAATGTTTTCTAATTATTTAACCATTGTAATCGGCCTATAATTAAATAAATAGGAAAAATAATTTAAAATTAATTTTTATATATTTTTTTTAAAGTATCTAGTGATGCTACTAATCATATAAAAATTTTATAAAAATATTTAATACACGTTTGTATTTATTTTGTATTTTCTTTATTATTTCTCTCGGTTTAGAATAATGCAAAAGTAAATTCTTTTTAAATACTAATTGTCCCATTTATTTAAGTTTTATAATTTTTGCTTGTTTATAAAAGTATACTAATCTCAAAAAAAAATTATAATTATTTTTATTACTGTTTAATATTTTATTACGAATTTTATATTGTTTTTATGTTTAAATACTACATAATTCGTATTTAATTATAAATAATATTCCATAAATTATAAAAATTATTTTTATACATCATAATACTTATAATACTAATTATAACATGTAAAAATAATTTATATATATTAAATTCGAATTTTTAAAGAATATACAAAAAAATAAAAGCAATTCGATAAAAAATATAGAAAATACCTCAAGTACTTTCCCAAGTTTGTGAGAGAGTTTTTCCAAAGATTTGATACAAGTTTTTATGAAATGGAAGTGGGTATTTATAGGAAAAAAATGGTTAGTGAAAAGAAAAAATATAAATAAAATAAAGGTGCCAATTTTGACAAAAAATAAAAACATGTTAAAAATATTTTTAATAAGTTTTTGTTTTTGAAAATATTTAGTCAAAATTCATGGGCTCATTATTTAATTTATAAAAAAAATTTCTTTTTTTTATAAGCTAAAAATATATATATAATGATTAAAATAACTTATCATTTAATTAATAATTATGTTTCATATAGTTTTAAATATAATACGCATTAATATTAATATTAACTAAAGTTATTTTATATAATTAGTGTAAACTTTAGTTAACAAAAAGTGTCGACTAAAAATAAATATTTGATCAATGTCAAATTTAATTATATATTAAGTATGGATAACAACCCTATAGTCAAATTAGTCAATTCAGGTATGGAAATATGAGGGTTGTTATACGGTTGGATATAATAGATATAGGCACTCCATGCCTAGAGATGACTTCTTTAATGTAGATCTGAGCCAACTTCTCCATTTTATCAGTTTCCCTTATCGGTAAGAAGTGTGCGGACTTAGTGAGACGATCCACGATAACCCAAATAGTATCGTGACCTCCCGTCGTTCTTGGTAGTTTCGTAATGAAGTCCATGGAAATACCTTCCCACTTCCACTGGGGAATATATGGTTGAGTTAATAATCCTGATGGCTTCTGATGTTCAGCTTTGACTTTAGCGCAAGTCAAGCACTTCCCGACATAGGTAGCAATGTCAGCTTTCAAATTTGGCCACCAATAAAACACCTTCAAATCTTGGTACATTTTATCTGATCCCGGATGAATTGAGTAACTCGACTTGTGTGCTTCCTCCAACACTAGTTCTCTCAATCCACCAAACTTTGGTACCCAAATTCGGTTAGCAAAGTACCATGTTTCGTCCTCTTTGATGTCAAATTTCTTATCCATTCCTCTGAGAAATTCAACATCGACATTTTCTTGTTTCATGGCTTCTTGTTGTGCTTCGTGGATTTGTGCTGTGAGATTTGTACGGACAACTATGTTAAGCGCTTTAACCCTAAGAGGTTTCTCTCGCTCCTTTATGCTTAAGGCATCCGCCACAACATTCTCCTTACCCGGATGGTATTGAAGTTCGCAGTTATAATCGTTAAGTAGTTCCATCCAACATCGTTGTCTCATGCTGAGCTGTTTCTGATCGAATATGTGCTGTAAACTCTTATGGTCAGTGAAGATAGTGAACTTGGTTGCAAACAGGTAGTGTCTCCACATTTTAAGTGCAAAGACAACAGCTCCTAACTCAAGGTCGTGCGTAGTGTAGTTCTGCTCGTGAATCTTTAACTGACGCGATCCATAAGCAATAACCTTATTTCGTTGCATAAGCACGCAACCCATTCCTTGACGTGAGGCATCACAATAAACAACAAAATCTTCACTTCCCTCGGGTAGAGACAATACTGGTGCAGTTGTTAACTTCTCCTTCAACAACTGAAATGCAGTCTCTTGCGGTTCTGACCACTCAAACTTCTTGCCCTTATGAGTCAACGCGGTTAATGGTCGGGCAATCTTAGAGAATCCTTCAATGAATCTCCTATAGTAACTAGCTCGACCCAAAAATTGCCTAATCTGCTTTGGCATCTTTGGAGTTTCCCAATTCTTAATTGACTCAATCTTTGCTGGATCGACCTGTATTCCATTGGCCCCTACAACATGGCCAAGAAATTGTACTTATGGTAACCAAAAGTCACACTTAGAGAACTTTGCATACAACTGCTCTTCTCTAAGCATAGTCAATATCGAACGTAGATGCTGCTCGTGCTCTTCTCTGTTCTTGGAGTACACCAATATATCATCAATAAACACAATGACGAATTTATCTAGGTATGGCTTACACACACGGTTCATGAGGTCCATGAACACTGCCGGTGCATTCGTCAAACCAAACGACATCACTGTAAACTCATAATGTCCATAACGTGTTCTAAACGTTGTCTTCGGGACATCAGCTTCTTTGACTCTCAATTGGTGATACCCGGATATCAAATCAATCTTCGAATAACAACTGGATCCCTGCAGCTGATCAAATAAGTCATCAATCCTCGGTAACGGATACCGATTCTTGATTATCAACTTATTCAATTCTCTGTAGTCGATACACAATCTCATCGACCCATCCTTCTTCTTAACAAACAAGAGCGGAGCTCCCCAAGGCGAAGAACTCGGTCAAATAAATCCCTTGTCTAACAACTCTTGCAATTGACTAGACAACTCTTGAAGCTCTGAGGGTGCGAGTCTGTACGGTGCACGAGCCACCGGTGCCGCTCCTGGCACTAAGTCTATCTGAAACTCAATTTCTCAGTGCGGTGGGAGACCAGGTAATTCCTCCGGAAAAACTTCAAGAAATTCCTTAACTATAGGAACGTCTTCGGGTCTCCTTTCTTCTGGTACAATTTGGCTTACATGAGCCAAGAACGCGATACATCCCTTTCTCACATACTTCTGGACTTTCAAGAAGTTAATGAGATGTAATTGTGAACCATTCTTTTCACCATAAATCATCATAGGTTCACCGTCAGCAATAGGAATACGAATAGCCTTTTGGTCACAAACCACCTCGGTTTTATTATTAGCTAACCAGTCCATTCCAACCACGAGGTCAAAACTTTCCAGTTTAATAGGTATCACATCAATGCTAAAAGGCTTACCCTCTAACATCAAGGTACAATCACGATAAATCTTATCAGCTCTCATCAAGTTACCATTTCCTAGTTTTATGGAATACACGTTATCTAAGGAAGAAACATGATTCTTAACATGGTGACAAATATCCTTAGATATAAAACTTCTATCAGCGCCAGTATCAAACAAAACATAAACAGGTTGATCATCGAGTAAAAACGTACCCGTGACTAGCTTCGGATCATCACGAGCTTCCGCAGAATTGATGTTGAATGCCCTGCTTCGAGCATTAGCATTGTTGTTCTTAGGACAGTTCTTTTTGAAATGACCCAGCTGTCCACAACCATAACAGTTCTTACCACTATTAGCATTGTTCGCGTTGCTTGCAGTGCTATTGTTGTTGGTGTTGCCATTGAGATTAACCTTGCAATCTTTTGACATGTGGCCAAGCTTATTACAACGGTCACAAACGAGAACAGTACAGTTTCCGGTATGATGCCTGCCACACTTCTGACATTGTGGCTTTTTACCCTTGTATCCAGAGTTAGCCCCTGTGACTCGAGTGTTGTTACGATAAGAATCTTTCTTTTTGAATGGCTGTTGGTTAAAATCTTTATCCTTACCACCGTTCCACTTCCTCTTACCATCGTTTGACTTATTCTCATTCACTGTAGTGCCCTTCCCTCTCTGGGCAATCTGATCTAACAGCAAACTAGCCATGCCAATAGCTTCCTGCACGTTTGTGGGTTTTGAAGTAGTGACCCCGCCTTGAATATTCTCACTCAGACCTTCAATGTACAGTTCCACCTTACGCCTTTCTGGAGTAACCATTTCAGGACACATTAACGCCAACTTAAAGAACCTCTTGTTATAGGCGGTGAGATCGTTGCCTACTAACTTCAGCTCTCGGAACTCGCGTTCCATTTTCTTAATCTCGTTCCTCGAACAATACTCCTCGATCATTCTTTGCTTCAGGGTTTCCCAAGGTAGGGCATAAGCCTGATCATGACCCAGGGATTGAGCATAGTTGTTCCACCAGGTGAGCGCACTGTCTGCCAGTGTGCTCGTTGCAAAGCCTACCCTGTCATTATCATTACACCCACTAATGCGGAAAACCGACTCGAGCTTCTCAAACCACCTAGTGAGACCAACTGGTCTCTCAGTTCCGTTGAAAGGATGCGGGTTGCAACTAGTGAATGTTTTGTAAGAACATCCATTACGGCCTTGAGTGCCGTTCCCATTGGTGTTGCTCGAACCACCACGATCATTACTGTTTCGAGCGTTGTTGAATTCTCTCAGTAGTTCAGCTCTTTCAGCCGCGATTCTTTCGGTGAACATTCTCCTGATTTGAGCGGCGGTTGATTCCTTCGGAGGCATCTTCAACACAGAAAAACACTAGGTCAGTGTCAAAACAACGCTATATATATGAAAATATACTAGCAACGAGTGTTGAAGACTAGTAAATAATAATACGAAAAGATTCGCTAGTAGTGAGAAGTAGCGTAAGTAGTATTAGTAGTGATAATAGTGTTAGTAGCGTCACCAGTGATAGTAGTGGTAGTAGTGACACTAGTGGTAGTAGTAGCAGTAGCACTAAGTAGTAGCAATAATGGCAATAGTAGTATAACATAACACAAGTATTATGGTCATACAAAGTTACTAAATATAGAATATTACCACAAGCAATAAAAGATAATAGTTACTAATAGCATAAACCACCATTATTATAAATAAAATCCATAAGTGATAAACCAATATCCAAAAGTAGTAACCCAAATAATAAACATAATGTACTAGTAGCCCGGTTTATAATACCCGGTAAGTCTTATATAATCAATTAAAGAAAGAATGGTGGGTGGAAAAGAAGTTCATGGTCAATGACCCTTCACTTCCTCTTCTGTCGGGTACGGGAGGCATGTCCATCATTCCTCGGCCTATTACGTTCCGCCTCCAATGCAGCAACCCTGGCGGTCAAGGCTGCTATCAATCTCGTCATCTCAACGAATCTCGCTTCAGCCTCATACGTGTAAGTATTTATACATGTGACCCTTTTGTCTAACCTATCAAGATCATCGGGGTGCGGGTATGTCCTAGAAATATCGCTTAAAGCGTTAACACGATCAACAATATCCCTGTTACGGTTAGTATGAACCAAATCCAATGCATAAAGGTTCACGGGATGGTTAGGTATCTGATGCAGAGCAGGTGCTGGTGCTGGGGCAGGAGCATTCACCTCAGCCACACTGGAGTCGCTGCCACTGTTTCCTGAATCCTGTGACATCTAACTCATAGTACAAGAACACATACGAAACAGATTAGTCAAGTAAATAACGTTAGTCACAAAGTACTTATATAATGACTAAGTCCCGGTCGTAGTCTAGACTCATCAAGGTGTCCTAATGACTAAATCAGACACACTAATGCAAGTCCTAGTTTCCCTACGAACCTGGCTCTGAGACCAACTATAACACCCCGCCAAATTACCATCTGACTATGTGTTAATCCAGGTCCCACAGTTAACAGTTACGCCCTCTATATGAGACGTTTAAAGCAATCACATTTAATTTTATTAAAAATTAACTTTCAAAAGCATAAGTCAATAATCCCAAAATAGAAACACTGTTGTGATCGTAACCACAAGCCAACAGTATTTAAACAGTATAAAAGTTTTAAATGCGAAAGTAAATAATGTTCTTTAAAATCAAATGCTGACTCCATGGTCAGTCATGCAGCAAACACTGCGGAAGCCTACCTCTTAAGGACCTGAGAATAAAAACACGCAAAAACAGGTCAACAAATAATGTTGGTGAATCTACAAGTTTAAAAGTATAACAGTATCTGAAAAGCAGTTATCAAAAAAATAGTTTAATTTCCTTGACCACGAGATTTTACAAGTACAACACAAAGTCGTAAAACGTTTGCATAATATGAGCACCTGAATACTAGCAATGACCCGAGTATAGAAGCCACTATACCCGCCTTACCTCGTAAAATGTTATACACTTGTTCAAATGTATTTAATGTTCAAAGTAAATGCACCACAGTTTTTATAGTGGGTGAGGTTGTCAACCTAACGGATCCGTCCATCTAAATTGTGCTTACACCGATGGTATTAAAAGTATTCAAGCTAGAGGCTTTTTGAACAAACTCAATATGCATATATAGTACTCATGTCAATACAAAAGCATTTGAAAATGTAAGTATAACAGTGTGTATTCTCATCCCTGAAAACATGTAAAAAGCGGGAATGTAGACTCACCTTTAAATAAAGCTCGGATTGAAAAGTGGACAATTAACTTGTACGGTTTATAGCCGAGTAATGCAACCTAATTATACGTATTTAGGTTGGTCAATATATGTATCTTAAATAAGTGTGGTTTCATAGTGTACGTTGTCTTATTGCTCGACTCGGCGCGTTTCAAAGTAAAAGTCAACTATATCATGCAAGTCAAACAAAGTCAACCGAAGTCAAACCGAAAGTCAAAATTGGTCAATGTGGTCAACTAAAGTCAACATCAGTAGGTTCATGTCAAATATTGGTCAACATGTGAAACCTAAGGCAAACAATACGTTTTAGGTCATGAATGATCATTTTCACAATTTCAGTTTATCGTTATGCACAAAGTTCATGAACACGTAGCATACTTAGCACATTATCTCATAGTACAAAATTCAAGTAAACATGACAAACTCTAGATCATAAATATACTTAAAATCAATTCCATAAAGTCCAGCCAGGGACTCATACGACAATTAAAGTCAGGAATCAGAAGGGATACATTTGGGGTTCGCCAAGTCAGTTTCTGACCGCGTACTGATTTCATTTTGGCTATAACCTGAGTTAGGAACATGAAATTGATACAATACCAGTGGATATAGTTCAAAGACAAATCAAATTAACACATATCAAAAATCTAGCAACTTTTGTTTAGCCAATTTGTACAGTTTATTCGTGCAAGTTGAATATTCAGTTTTCAGATCAAATCAGAATTTACATAAAGTATGGCTCTATTGTGCCCAATGCATAAGGTTTCAGAGATTGACATAAACTAACAATAAGTCTCATATCATGTTAAGTTTCATTTTCCAGAAGCATACATGCTCATGCAATACACACAATCCACAAAGTACAAAACAGTGAGCAAGTTACAGATTCGATTCTCATTTAGTTAGTCACATTCGCACGCGATTATCCAAAGATCTAGATACAATTAGCCTATGATATCTACATGAAAAGTGAAGTAATTTTTGTCTAAATTTCAAATATTCAAAGCTCTAATAACATAAGTTAACACATTTTATTATACAAGGTTATTTTCATGCAAGTGCTGTATAAAACTACTTTTACACTAATTCAAGCATATCTAGGGCTATACATAAGCAAACGACATGATATCCTAGTATAAATTGAGTGTTTTTAAATTATATTTCCAATGGTATAAGTTTCACATGCCAATTAGTTGTCTAACAATTCCAGATTTCTGATCAAGCAACAAAAACACAACGATAATTCAAATTGACATAACTTAATCATACGGAAACGAAATCAAGCGAATCCAAAGCCTAAACTCAATAGTTTTTCGCAAGGAATCTGATTATAACATAATAATTAACATTTGAAAAACTTAATTTTTCTGATCATGCAAAAACAAATTCGTTTTTAAACCCTAGCGCATCAAACAATCAAAATAACGATAACGATTAACACGTACGCGTATAGACTTGAGAAATTGACAACATAACTATGAAACTCTCATAAAAAAAAGATTTTTAAGAATTAGGGTTCCTGTAAATATACCTTAGATCACAAAATTGTTTATACCATTGGATAGAGAACGAGGAGATGAACGCGATTCGTGTAGAACACTTTTGCTAATTTTGAAAGATGAAGGTGTGGTGATGATGGTGATGGTTGACGATGGGAGGGAGCAGAGGAGGGAAAAAGCTGCGTTTTTTGTTTCTTGGTTCCAATTAGGTTAAACACTTCTATTTATATCAACCCTAGTTCTCCCTAATTGCACATAAGTCCTCCAAGTAGTCAAAAATTAACAAAATAGGGGTGGGGAGGGGGGTGGTCGGCCGAACATGGCCCATGTGGTATTCCCGGGTTCGTGTTTTGCAATTCCGTGTAATCGTGGTCCATTTTAAGTGTCGTTTAGTCGTATCGAAGGCCCGGAACGCTAACCCGATCGTTAAACGCAACCAATCGCTTAATTTATTAAAAACTCAATAAATTAAATATTTTAAAAAGTTAATAATGAATAAAATTAATTATTAAAATAAACCCGAGTGTTTCGTTGCTCAAAAAGTTATTATCAAAATCGTATTGTTTTTATCGTATTTCATTATCCGAAATATTTATTTGAATTAATATCAACTCATATTAATTATTGTAACCCTCCGACGATCAAGTATGCATTTATTACGCATAAACACCTAAAAGTTAAATAATCGCCGTTAAATAAACTAACGGAAGGTTAACGGAAGTAACGGAAAAATCCGGGTTGTTACAACTACAAACAACCATTCCATATAAAGTCCTTCTACAATTCAATAAGAAAAGAAATAAATCAGATAGATACAAAGTTTGTTAGCTGTCAATAAACAATTAAAGCGTACGAATCTGTTTCAAGTCCCTATCTATTTCTAATTTCTGTCCTTCCTTCTTCCTGCTCGAGATTCTCTGTCGACCACCTTCTTCGCTACAGAACAATCGAGATCAAATCCTTGACAATATATAATTATTAACTTATAGATATAAAATGACTACTTCCATTCGAGAGTTAAAGGGAGAGGGGAAGAAAAACAAAACTTACTTGAATGACTTATTACCTGCTATTGTTACTGTCGTGATAACCATTCAAGAATCATCACCATCCAAACCCATTTTTGATAACCATCTTGTATGAGTTACAACTACTTCACCTCACCACCTTTTCTCTCTCTAAGAACCATAACCCACCATCGCCACCCTCGCAATCTATCTCTCTTCCTCTCCCTCCTAGTCACCCACCATGGTCACTACAACCAAAATGGCTACTCATCTGTTACTCCATTCGTAATACACAAGCACAAACCTTCACCTATTGTTACTACTACTACATCTTCATTTAATTCTGGTTACTAGCTAAACATCCACGATCAAAACACCATCGTTATTATTTTTTTTCTTCTTTCTGCTGTCTGAATTCCTTGAGTGTTATTCCTTCTGTTTGCACACATATTATATTCTTGATTCACAATGATAAATACTGCAGCGCCTTTATTCCTATATTTTTATATAGAATCAAGTTATCCACTAGCGCATACTTCATGTGTGGCAGACCAAAGGAATCCCACAACCCTTTTGTTTGTTGTATTTCTTTAATCATTTTGGATAGAACCGAAAACCCCACAACCTATTAACATCCAGCTGGTTTCGTAAATATACAACGATATTTTGTTGTTGTTTGTTTCGTGACCCACAAACCCACCAAGAATTATTTCCCCAAAAGAGCTAACTTTAAGTTTTTATTTGATTTTGTTTTTTTATTCGACCACCACAAAAAGCCATCACCAATTTCACGATAGATTATTTAATGTGCCAATTATAAAAGGCAGCAATTTTTCTTTATGGCCGACCACTGCAATTACAATAAAGATAAATAGATGATACCTACTTTTGATTCTCTGTTTGAATCCTAAAAACTATAACATGGGCCGTATTAGTTGCTATTAGGCTACCATGTTTCCTTTGGCTATTGGGCTTCAATACAAGTTGACCCATAATAAAGCAAGTATGACAAGCTGTAGTATTGAAAACGAAAATGGTATGGGATGATATGATGATGAATGATGATGTCGTACCGGGCAAAAACTGAATCCCACACCCACAAAATCCATCGGGCAAATATATTAAAACATGGTATTGGATTGTTAGTTAGGCCGTGAACTAATCATACAGTTGGGCCGAATTCTAGCTTTTTGGATTGGGCCGAATTATAATTTCTGTATTGGGCCGATAAGATGTTAGTGATGGTGAATAATGTTATAAAAAGTTTTTCTTT
Organism: Rutidosis leptorrhynchoides; assembly: GCF_046630445.1. Taxonomy (NCBI): domain Eukaryota; kingdom Viridiplantae; phylum Streptophyta; class Magnoliopsida; order Asterales; family Asteraceae; genus Rutidosis; species Rutidosis leptorrhynchoides. Next base: position 505,775,496 of record NC_092333.1, on the reverse strand, counting down.
GACGATTAATATGATAATAAAGGTCATAATGATGAATGATGATGAGGTTGTGATTCAAGAATGATGGTGACCGTGAATGATAAGGTTTTGATGATGATTAATATCAAGATGATGATTATGATGTAGATGTTAGATGATGACGATGAAGTGATGTACACGATGACTCTCTGAGTATGATGGTGAAACGGGTTCTTGATGATGAGATGATATGATATATGATGATGACGATTGCTTGATGTTTAGATGATAATTATAGTTATGAAGAAGAAAGAAAATAGGAATGATGGTTTAAATGGAATTAAAGTGCGAGTTAAAACAGATAGTTACATGGCAGCTCCATGGTTTAGTGGGTTGAAGGTTAAGCAAGAGGTCTCGGGTTCGAGCCCGGGCAGGGACGTTTATATATATATATATATATATATATATATATATATATATATATATATATATATATATATATATATATATATATATATATATATATATATATATATATTTTAAAGGCCTATTCGTTGAGGTAGTCCAACTATTATCATTTTTATTATTATGATTATTATTAAGTATTAGTATTATTATTATTATTATTATTATTATTATTATTATTATTATTATTATTATTATTATTATTATTATTATAAGTATCATTATTATTATTATCATTATTAACAATATTATTATTATTAGTATTATCATTATTATCATTAATATTATTTTTATTAACATTAATTACTCTCAAGTATTATTAGTATTAAGAGTTATTATCAAAATTATGATTTTTATTGTAAAAATAATACAACTTTTTATTTTATTATCATTATTGTTAAAATTATCATTTTTACTAAAACTATATTTTTATTAAAAATAACATTATTAATAAAATTATCATTTTTATTATTATTTTGAATTAACATTATTGATATCATTATTATTAACATTATAAAGAGATTACAACTTTTTAATTACTAGTATTAGTGTTATTTTACCAAATAACAAATTAGTACATAACACTAAATTTAAAATATATAACATATAAGTTATTAAAATAACAAGTATATAACTAATAATATATATTTGTTCGATTACAATCATATGTGTTAATATATATATAAATGATATAGGTTCGTGAATCCGAGGTCAACCTTGCATTGTTCAGTTCCATCGTATGCATATTTTTACTACAAAATATCGTATGGTGAGTTCATTTGATTCCCTTTTACTCTTTACATTTTTGGAACTAAGAATACATGCGTTGTTTTTATAACTGTTTTATTAAATGCTTTTGAAATATATTTTGAACTGAGAATACATGAAATGCATTTATAAATGTTTGAAGCGATATGACACAAGCAAAACATTCCTCGAATGAATTATTATGCAGAAGGAAGTTCTGTTGATTATGATTGAATTAGTTGGACGTGAATAATTGCCACTAATTGTTGTGAATATTTTTCCTTGATTATTATTGCTTGGTAACCTAAGAATTAGAATCGGGTATGACCCTAATTCACGCGAATCCTAAAGGTAGCTACCGGGTTTAACACCCCCACCCAGAATGTTCACTAGACGGAAGAGCTAGTGGGCGTGGTGTTTAGTACTTTGAAGTTTATATATTATACAGACGAGATGTTCTATTTTTGGGGATATTATTGATGCGCATTATATGTTAAGGTCGGTTACCAAGCCAAGCAATGAAAGTAAAGTGAATGTTATGTATCGAGAGAATGATTTTTATACACAGGTTATGTGTATTATTTTTGTACACGAGATATGTGTACGGTTATTTAAAAATCGTTAGGCAACCTACGGGGGAGAAAAGGATACGAACCTACTCTGCTAAGCATTATGAAAATGGTTTCGTACACGAGATAGGTGTACTGTATTTGAATTTTGTGGTCTATCAAAATGATGAATTTTATTGCTTATGATAAACCTATGAACTCACCAACCTTTTGGTTGACACTTGAAAGCATGTTTATTCTCAGGTATGAAAGAAATCTTTCACTGTGCATTTGCTCATTTTAGAGATATTACTTGGAGTCATTCATGACATATTTCAAAAGACGTTGCATTCGAGTCATCGAGTTCATCAAGATTAATATTAAGTCATTCATAGTTTGGATATATTATGAAGGGATATGTATATCTGTCAATTTTCGATGTAGAAAAAGTTTGTCTTTTAAAAACGAATGCAATGTTTGTAAAATGTATCATGTAGAGGTCAGAACCTCGCAATGAAATCAACTATTGTGAATCGTTTATAATGTACATGAACGGGTCCTTTCAGTTTCGTATCGAACCAGGTCTTGCATGAGTGTGTCTAACAGGTAGTTGTTAGGATGCATTAGTGAGTCTGGACTTCAACCTAGTTATTATGTCAAAAGTTTTGCTTACCGTTCTTTGCCGAAAAATATCTACCTATCATTTTCAGTCTCGACATGTCTTATTGCAATTATTGCTTAGATGGTGTACAGACAAATTCATATCCTATCACATTAAACCTTGTCTAATACGTTTCCTTAATTCCCTCCGTAATCTATGGGATCTTCTGTATTATACATAAGTATTCTATGAAATTAGAATATCATCCGATATTCGAAAATCATTTCATATCGAAAACCCTTTATCTAAACTGTACAAGACGGAACTCGCAACTAGTTCAAATTCCTTAGATTTCGACAACCATTCTGATATGGATTTTCACTCGAGTTCTAAAAGCAGTGTAACCGGAATAGATCAACCAATCAATCATCACCAATTTTGAATGAAATGGGGATGGGTTCGAAGTAAACTTAATCAATGAAGATGAGAAGAAAGTGATCCCTTCCATCCACCACATTCCCCTCTTGGCGAAGAACCTGAAGCACCTACCGGCGAACCAGTAATATCTACCATTATGAATCTTATTCATCCGTTTGTTTAAACCTCCAATCATCCCGGATTAATAAGTCAACGAGCTTCGCGCCCGAGTTGTAGCTTTGGAGAATATGGTACAAAGGTTACAAGCACCAACAACAACATCCGCATCCCAAGCCTCAATTTCACAATCTGTCCCACGAACATCAACATCATACGCACCATAGATACCAAGGAGTACCATGTAACAACCCGAACCAAACCGCGACCAAAATAAAAAATAAAAAAAAATTGCTGTACAGAGAAGTGGCGCGGCGCGCCAGGATGGCCGCGCGGCGCGCCATTCGGGCCTGTCCGGAAATTTTCAAAATGCGAGAAAGATCGACTAGTTCCCGACATTTTTAGACCACACGCTTTTAACCACACATTCCAATATGTAAAACTATCACGATTCAAACATAAAAAAGATGTTTTACAAGCGGGGCCCACTTCGACCGTTTTACGAGTTTAATACAAAATATGAGTTTCGACCGCCAAAAAGTTTAAGTACCAAACTACACTACGAGCATGGCGTTTGGGATTAAACTACCCAAGTCTCGGTCAAACTCCAAGAACTAACACTTCTAAAAAGCGTCCCCTAATCAACAAGCGGGATCTCTAATCCATGATAATGCCCTTACCCTTGTCCACAACCGAACCTATAAAAATAGTAAACAACGAGAGGGTAAGCAAAGCTTAGTGAATGCAATAATTATACGAATACATATATAATTATACCTACTTGCATACACTTACACAAACCGCAAACATGCTAACAAACACAATTATCTTATCGTCGCAATAACAAGCTATAAACCTCCAATACCACAAGCTAGCATAACAACCGCATATAAATATAACTCGAATAATATAATATGCTTACCACACAAATAACCATGGTTAACCAATAGTACAAGGGAACGGAGCTCGCAAAAATGCCATCGGTGTTCACAACATCCGTTAGGGCACTTAACACCTTGCACAACTAACCCATAGGGTGGCACCTTAACACCTCGGCACATCACCCAGAGTGGCATCTTAACACCTCGATGCATCACTCATTAATTTACGGAGTGGTGTCTTAACACCTCGACACTACACTCCTAGGTGGCATCTTAACACCTCGATGCTACACCCGAGTGGCATATTAACACCTCGATGCTACACTCTTCACGTGAAACATGGTGTTTTAGCACCTCGACACTACATTTTTCACGCTACAACAAATAGATACATTATATACATACGCATATAATTATTCCACTCACCTCAAAGTCTTGTGAAAAGATACCCGAGCTTGCGAAACCTCAAAGTAACGTACCTATCAAATTATACATATAATCAAACGCAAACTTAAGTCGGTCAACCAAACCCTTTCACCATTCTAAGCCATTTTGACCCAAGGTGAAATTTCAACCCATTTGCACCCTTAACCCTAAATTGGGACAACACACACCAAAACCCTAATCATTCGTCAAGATGGGTTTAAAACACACTTAGGTCACAAGGCTAACTCGTTTTCATACTTGCTAGGCCGCTTAGGTCATTAAAGACTCATTTGACCCATTTTAAAGTCAACATACCCATTTGGGTCATCCATACCCAATAACACCCATTTACATATCATTAAAGTGTTCTAGTACTTTAACTAACCAATTAAGTTCATAATCATCAATCTAACACTTGAAAACCCTAGTTAGTCATCTTTGAGTCTTCATGACCCAAATTCATCCAAAAACACCCCATTCACCCACAAATGGGTTTTAAGTTCATCATTAACCCTAACTCTAACCCTTTCACAAATTAAATAAGGAAATCAAGATTAGAGCATACCACTATGATCAAAACGTAGCTAGAGGAAAGATGAACAACTTTAATACCCGCACTTTGATCCAAAATCGCCTCCTTCTTCCTTGATTCAAGCTTTCCCTCACTAAGAATCTCTCTCTCTTTAGAAACTAAATTGGAAGAAGTGAAGTAGATGAAAATGGAGTTATGAGGCTCCCCAAAACTGATCTAGGGCCTTAAGGTCGGCCCTCAAGTGAATTTACCCAATTGCCCTCAAAATATCTAATTAAAAACAAAGTGAGCTGTCAGCCCGTAATGGCGCGGCGCGCCAAATGCCCAGTTCAGCTTCTTTTGCCTTTTAATTAAATACAACCTAAAACCCACAACTTGAATAACTTATACACACATAAGTACAATAAAATATTCGGGTCTTACAACTCTCCCCCACTTAGATTGGATCACGTCCTCGTGATCCGCACCGAATACTAGAAGTTAAGCACTCTACCTTGAACATTTCCGTCTCCAATGCGGAATTACACTTGTAGCAATCACTCATCCGGGTTCTCACTTCGTACATTAACGCATCATAATACAACAACCGTACTTCACACTTCCATTCGATCAAAATTCTCACCACTCACTCGGAAATACACCGTGAAAACATCATAATATATCTTTCCAAAAGCCATAGCACTCCATCATTTCACGATATCGAGTAATCAACCTACGAGACACAATAACTACAACCGTTTGCTCTTACGCCGAGTATTTAAACTCGTACCCTACACTCCACAATCGTCCTAAAAGTAGTACAATCCACCGACAATCATTGTCGTCACGCCTATCAATCGTGGAATATTCGGGAATCATCCCGACACTTTTCAAAAATCTCTCGTATCCCTCTATCGGGAACTTCGCCATACCGTCTCACGTCACTAACTACCTTCGCAGTTAACTCCAAAGTCCAACTTGCGACTTTTTCGAAGACCATCGAAGCTTTCCTTTCCTAAATGAGTCACACCCGTTCGCTCATCATGTCTACTAGATAGGAACTTTTCCGCATTCTCCGGCGTTGGTCATACTAAATAATCCTTCCAAGGACTCGCTATAAGATATTCGAACCTCGGTCTTTCAAATCATTTGAGTGTCAACGCTCGCTAAACATCACACTATACCACCGTTGTAAATTCGGGTTTCTCACCGGTACCCAAAATCAAAGAAATCACATCATCGGGGTCAAAAGTTACACTAGTAGGTATAAGGAGGCACCTGACGTTGTGTTATCCAACTCCGATTACTAACACCGAGTCTCCCAGACTCGACCCTTACGGGGTCTACTCCTGATGTCACACGTCACCTAACTACACGCGGTCACACAAATCTAACGAACCTTACGGCTCAACACCCATGACTTCCTAGCGGCACCTGCTAGTCACTATCCACCTAGGCCGCATAGCTAGTCTACTTATATTCCATCTCAATACTAAGGAGGCGCTTGGAACACCAAGGCTTACACCTTTCCAACTTGGTCTTAACCATTAACCCGGTTACCTACATACATAAGGATAGTTAACCACCAAGACTCTACTCGCACACAAATGCGATTAACGGAAATGCCTCTAGAACGGCACACCGCGTACACCCCCAAAATCATAAAAGAAAAGAGTGGCCGTCAAGAGCATACAACACTCGCCACACAATCACAAAACCGCCATTGAAATCGAATCGTCAATTAATCATTAATTCGAAGATTATTCCAATAACTAAATACATACTTGCACGCATTCCGAAACGTGCAATACACACAACATCCGAAGTCTATAATGATCACTTAGAATACGCGAAGTCGTCACGTATTCTTCCAACTTCTCTAGGCAATCATTCTCTAAGAGTCAACATTAATAACCAAATTGTCACCTGCAATTTACTAAAGTCCACAATTCCGAGCACAAAATTTGCTCAATCCCTTATATCGGGAAGAACTTAACTGATCTCGTGCCAAGATATCAATCCCCTAGCGTACCCTTACCAAGTACAATGCTAAAAACCACCAAGTCTCAACCTAATGTCAACAACCCAAAAGATGAAGGCCAAGTAAAAACGAATCCTTACGGATAACACTTTCCACCTAACACTCCTCTTAGTACGCATACACGGCTAATACGCATCTACCGCAAGTATTTGATCAGAACACGGCTATTGTATCACTAGTCACACAACATGGTCCTCATGACCGAACCACCAGCGTATACAACCAGTAGTTTTCAATACTAACAATAAGAAGGTTATTCAATACAAAACTCAAGGTGTACAAAAACGACTATCGTGATATATCCGTAGTGCGCAAAAACGGCTATTGCAACACTACCAACAATATGTGAGTGAAACACGGCTACCGCACTATTAATACCAATGTGTGAGTAAAACCGACTATTACTCACAACCATGTGCACAAAACGGCCATGTGCATAATTCCTACGGGCAATTAAAATCGTAAATATACAAGTAACGGTTCTTCCCGAGAGCCGCTTTCCATCCATCACAACCAAGGGTGGTAACGAAGAGTTAATCCTTCCGGATATCCCTCATCACTTATCACAAGTCAAACGCGATCAACAGAGAGATGACCCCAAATAAACACATATATCTAATTTCCTCGTAGTACACAAAATGGCTATTTTGTAACTACTACCCAAAGTATACGACAATGAGGCATCGTACCCTTTCTCAAATCCCATTACGCTTCCTCGGTAGGAACATAAATCCTAATAAAGTCGACACAATTTCTTTGATGTAACACTACCAACTTCCCAACGTAGAACCTCATTCCTAAATCAAATCGTCAAGATTACAAAGTCAAACGATTTCGCCATTTACTGTCGTACACGACCATACTTGGCGTCGGTCCCTCTTCCTGAATTCTCGAGAGCTCAATTCGATAATAATAAATACTAACGTCTACCGTCACCCGATTGCACCACTAAAGTGATGACACAATGTCAACATAACACGTATCCTTTTAGAACGAAATTACCGCTACCCGCAAGGTAGACATTTCCAACTATCAAATCCTTTCTACCCGTTACCACTACGAAAGCATCCGGTCAACGATACACACGTGCTCTCAAGGGTTTCACCCACTTCACTACAAACGCGAACACGCGCTCACAACCTAACGCTAAAGTTCGTTCTCATGGCTTAGTGGATTCATTTACCCTATCACTAAGAAATGCTTGGTTGCACCAAGTCTTACGCCCTCGTCCGTCAATACAAATGTCATCATAGGGTGTTTCCATTAGGAATGTCACCTGCATCAATACTACGTATTACCACTATGCATTCGTCCCCAGGGCGCGTTTCCACAAGTCAACGACTCAGGCACTACCCTGGTGCACTATCATCAAAACCATCAACAAACCGAATCTTCACCGAGTTCACTTGAGTCTAAATAGATCTCGAAGCAAATTTTAAGTCCCTAATACATACATGAATCCATCGGCACAAATAAACAATAATAAGGCATATTTGTACCAAAGACGAAAATACCCGAAACATCATCGTTGGACCCTTGCGCTCCACTGATCATCAGATAGTCACACTCTAACCTCCTAACCCGATCTACAAACGATTCGGAACACTCCGACTTACGGTGTCCCTTCTTTTGGCAAATAAAGCACTTGATCGTTCTTAAAGGTACACTCGTACAATCCCGTGCAAAATGACCTCGTCCTCCACACCGAAAGCACGTAGGCCCATAACCTGTCTTACTCCTCTTCTTCACTTTTTCAACACCTCCGGACGTACTTCTCGCCCTTTTACTAGGAGCACCTCTTGATTCAAACTTTCTCTTACCCAAAGAGTGATCAGCAAATTTTGGAGCATGAGATTCAATCCCCATAGTTGCTCCTTCGTCACCGTCACCTGGAGGGTTAGGAACCCTCTTTTCTAGCTCTTCCTTCACGGCCTTAGGCACTTGGTCTAGGACCATCTCGGTCACTATTCCCTCGAACGACTCTTGGAGAACTTGCTTAACCTTGTTGGCAAAAATCAAGATATAGCGTTCGAACTCCGCCTCAATCCTTAATGTTAACTCATCCTTCCCCTCATGAATAGGCGCGTCCGTTCCGGTTCCATCTTCCGTCTTCATTCTAAAGAATGCATATAGATTAAACAACGAAACGGAAAGGAACGACATACATATACCACACCGCCCCATCTTGGTTGATACTCGTCGTACATTGCTTGTTTGACATGTCTTGAACCCGTAACAATGGTAGCTAATCATTGTTACGCGAGCACGTCGCATTAACTTGCTAGTACAACGTCTATCTCGCTTGATGATTGTTAAAACAACACAAAACGATTAGTGCAAGGTTAGTTCACATAGACCTAAGCACTAACCAAATCCCCGGTCCGACCCGTCTCCTACAAGTCCCGCAAAAAGCGCATACACATTAGAGTCTAAGTCTAGGCACCTATCTCAAGTCGCCTAAATCCCTTAGACCATGCTCTGATACCACTTGTAACAACCCGAACCAAACCGCGACCAAAATACAAAATAAAAAAAAATTGCTGTACAGAGAAGTGGCGCGGCGCGCCAGGATGGCCGCGCGACGCGCCATTCGGGCCTGTCCGGAAAGTTTCAAAATGCAAGAAAGATCGACTAGTTCCCGACATTTTTAGACCACACGCTTTTAACCACACATTCCAATATGTAAAACTATCACGGTTCAAACATAAAAAAGATGTTTTACAAGCAGGGCCCACTTCGGCCGTTTTACGAGTTTAATACAAAATATGAGTTTCGACCGCCAAAAAGTTTAAGTACCAAACTACACTAGGAGCATGGCGTTTGGGATTAAACTACCCAAGTCTCGGTCAAACTCCAAGAACTAACACTTCCAAAAAGCGTCCCCTAATCAACAAGCGGGATCTCTAATCCATGATAATGCCCTTACCCTTGTCCACAACCAAACCTATAAAAATAGTAAACAACGAGAGGGTAAGCAAAGCTTAGTGAATGCAATAATTATATGAATACATATATAATTATACCTACTTGCATACACTTACACAAACCGCAAACATGCTAACAAACACAATTAGCTTATCGTCGCAATAACAAGCTATAAACCTCCAATACCACAAGCTAGCATAACAACCGCATTTAAATATAACTCGAATAATATAATATGCTTACCACACAAATAACCATGGTTAACCAATAGTACAAGGGAACGGCGCTCGCGAAAACGCCATCGGTGTTCACAACATCCGTTTGGGCACTTAACACCTCACACCACTAACCCCTAGGTGGCACCTTAACACCTCGGCACATCACCCCGAGTGGCATCTTAACACCTCGATGCAACACTCATTAATTTACGGAGTGGTGTCTTAACACCTCGACACTACACTCCTAGGTGGCATCTTAACACTTCGATGCTACACCCGAGTGGCATCTTAACTCGATGCTACACTCTTCACGTGAAACATGGTGTCTTAGCACCTCGACACTACATTTTTCACACTACAACAAATAGATACATTATATACATACGCATATAATTATTCCACTCACCTCAAAGTCTTGTGAAAAGATACCCGAGCTTGCGAAACCTCAAAGTAACGTACCTATCACATTATATATATAATCAAATGCAAACTCAAGTCGGTCAACCAAACCCTTTCACCATTCTAAGCCATTTTGACCCAAGGTGAAATTTCAACCCATTTGCACCCTTAACCCTAAATTGGGACAACACACACCAAAACCCTAATCATTCGTCAAGATGGGTTTAAAACACACTTAGGTCACAAGGCTAACTCATTTTCATACTTGCTAGGCCGCTTAGGTCATTAAAGACTCATTTGACCCATTTCAAAGTCAACACACCCATTTGGGTCATCCATACCCAATAACACCCATTTACATATCATTAAAGTGTTCTAGTACTTTAACTAACCAATTAAGTTTATAATCATCAATCTAACACTTGAAAACCCTAGTTAGTCATCTTTGAGTCTTCATGACCCAAATTCATCCAAAAACACCCCATTCAACCACAAATGGGTTTTAAGTTCATCATTAACCCTAACTCTAACCCTTTAACAAATTAAACAAGGAAATCAAGATTAGAGCATACCACTATGATCAAAACGTAGCTAGAGGAAAGATGAACAACTTTAATACCCGCACTTTGATCCGAAATCGCCTCCTTCTTCCTTGATTCAAGCTTTCCCTCACTAAGAATCTCTCTCTCTCTCTCTAGAAACTAAATTGGAAGAAGTGAAGTAGATGAAAATGGAGTTATGAGGCTCCCCAAAACTGATCTAGGGCCTTAAGGTCGGCCCTCAAGTGAATTTACCCAATTGCCCTCAAAATATCTAATTAAAAACAAAGTGAGCTGTCAGCCCGTAATGGCGCGGCGCACCAAATGCCCAGTTCAGCTTCTTTTGCCTTTTAATTAAATACAACCTAAAACCCACAACTTGAATAACTTATACACACATAAGTACAATAAAATATTCGGGTCTTACATACCAACAACAATGAACGATGAAGTATTGATCCATAACTTCATTAAAAAAAAATAAAAATAAAAATAATATATTATGCGAAGAATATGTAGATTCTAAAAGTTTTAGAGATTACTTATTCCAGCTCAAACCGAAATGCAAATGAGATTAATATCATATTAACTCATTAAATTCATGATTACATCTGAAGAAAATATATATGTATATATATTTTCATAAAGATTGTAATTAAAAGTTCTTTTGTACAAACTGTTAATGGTGAAAATATTTTAACGGGTAGGTAATACCCGAGGAATATTTAGATTTCACATTAATAAGTTACACTATACATTCTTCGAATCTGATTCAATAGTCATTTACTATCCTACTTACATCCACAGATATACGAATCTGTTCACCACATAATAACCATTTTCATCGAAATTCGATTACATATTCGGATTTTAACAGATCAGAATCCAAGCCGAGATATAACTGATACCATCACTCTTAGATTACTACATCTTTCAAAACTATACTTTGACTTCAAAACGGTGCTAGAACATCACTTCTATTCACAAAACCCAGAAAAATATTCATGTCGTTCAAAATTCTAGAACATCATATGTATATTAATGGTTACAATCTGCGTTCAAAGCCTTCATGATTCTTGAAACCCCGTGTAGTGACCCGAACTTTTCCATGTTATATATTAAATGAAAACTATATTTGTATGATTAAATGATTCCAACATGTTAAGCAATCAAACTTGTTAAGACTTGATTATTTGAAATGAGTTTCATGTAGACAATTAACCACCCAAGTTGACCGGTGATTCACGAACGTTAAAACTTGTAAAAACTATATGATGATATATATATATATATATATATATATATATATATATATATATATATATATATATATATATATATATAGTTAACATGATATTATGATAAGTAAGTATCTCACTAGGTATATTAACAATGAGTTATATACATAAAAATGAGATTACTAAGTTAAGAAACACGAAACGGTATATATAACGATTATCGTTATAACAATGTCTTACTAAATATATGTGTATCATATTAAGATATTGTTACACTATATTTAACATGATAAAATGATAATTAAATATATCATTAAGTGTGTTAACAATGAACTACATATGTAAAAATAAGACTACTAACTTAAGGATTTCGAAACGAGACATATACGTAACGATTATCGTTGTAACGACATTTTAATGTATATATATATCATATTAAGATATATTCATACATTATGTTATCATGATAATATAGTAATTTAACATCTCATTAGATATAATAAACAATGGATTAACAACATTAAATGAGATCGTTAACTTAAAGGTTTCAAAACAACACTTACATATAACGACTAACGATGACTTAACGACTCCGTTAAAATGTATATACATGTAGTGTATTTAAATGTATTTAAACACTTTTGAAAGAATTCAAGACACATATCAAAGTACTTCCACTTAACAAAAATGCTTACAATTACATCCTCATTCATTTTCATCAACAATTCTACTGGTATGCACCAGTATTCGTACTCGTACAATACACAGCTTCTGGATGTATTTACTATTGGTATATATACTTAAATGATCAGCTCTTAGCAGCCCTTATGAGTCACCTAAACATGTGGGAACCATCATTTGGCAACTAGCATGAAATATCTCACAAAATTACAAAGGATATTATAAATCATTCATGAATTATTTAGAATAAAACAAACTTACACATCCTTTATATCTAATCCATATACCAACGATTAAAAATACCTACAAACACTTTCATTCTTCAATTTTCTTCATCTAATTTATCTCTCTCAAGTTCTATCTTCAAGTTCTAAGTGTTCTTCATAAATTCTATAAGTTCTAGTTTCATAAAATCAAGAATACTTTCAAGTTTACAAGTCTACTTCCAAACGTTCTAATCCATTCCAAGTAATCACCTAAGATCAAGAAACCTCTGTTATTTATAGTAGATTATCATTCTAATTCAAGGTAATATTCATATTCAAACTTTGATTCGATTTCTATAACTATAAACTATCTTAATTCGAGTAAAAATCTTACTTGAACTTGTTTTCGTGTCATGATTCTACTTCAAGAACTTTCAAGCCATCCAAGGATCCTTTGAAGCTAGATCAATTTTTGTCACTTTTAGTAGGTTTACCCACAAAACTTGAGGTAGTAATGATGTTCATAACATCGTTCGATTCATACATATAAAGCTATCTTATTCGAAGATTTAAACTTGTAATCACTAGAACATAGTTTAGTTAATTCTAAACTTGTTCGCAAATAAAGTTAATCCTTCTAACTTGAATTTTAAAATCAACTAAACACATGTTCTATATCTATATGATATGCTAACTTAATGATTTAAAACCTAGAAACACGAAGAACACCGTAAAACCGGACATACGCCGTCGTAGTAACACCGAGGGCTGTTTTGGGTTTGATAATTAAAAACTATGATAAACTTTAATTTAAAAGTTGTTCTTCTGGGAAAATGATTTTTCTTATAAACATGAAACTATATCCAAAAAACATGGTTAAACTCAAAGTGGAAGTATGTTTTTCAAAATGGTCATCAAGATGTCGTTCTTACGACGGAAATGACTACCTCTTTAGTAAATGACTTATAACCTGTATTTCCGACTATAAACTTATATTTTTTCTATTTAGTTTCATAAATTACAGTTCATTATGAAACCATAGCAACTTGAATCACTTAAAACGGATTTAAAACGAAGAAGTTATGGGTAAAACAAAATTGGAAAATTTTACTTGTTCTAGTTACGAAAATTTTATAACAAATCTACACTAATCATATCCTAGCTAACTTATATTGTATCATACATGTATTCTAACATATATTATGTAATCTTGGGATACCATAGACACGTATACAATGTTTTGACATATCATATCGACCCATCTATATGTATTATTTGGAATAACCATAGACACTCTATATGTTGTAATGCTCGAGTTCGCTATACGGGGTTGAGGTTGATTCCAAAAATATATATACTTTGAGTTATGATCTAGCCTGAGACGTGTATACACTGGGTCGTGGATTGATTCAAGATAATATATATTGATTTATTCCTGTACATCTAATTGTGTACAACTAGTTGTAGGTTACTAACGAGGACAGCTGACTTAATAAACTTAAATCATTAAAACGTAATAAAAAAATGTTGTGAATATATTTTGATCATACTTTGAGGAATATGTACATATTGTTAAAGGTTCGTGAATCGACTAGTGGCCAAGTCTTATTTCCGACGAAGGAAAAATCTGTGAAAGTGAGTTATAGTCCCATTTTTAAAATCTAATATTTTTGGGATGAGAATACATGCAGTTTTATAAATGTTTTACAAAATAGACACAAGTATGAGAAACTACATTCTATGGTTGGATTATTAAACCGAATATCGCCCTTCAAGTCTGGTAGCCTAAAAATTAGGGAAATGGCCCCTAATAGACGCGAATCCTAAAGATAGATCTATTGGGCTTAACAACCCCCATTCAGGTTATGGATGGTTTAGTACTTCGAGATTATTATACAGACGAGAAGTTCTATTTTGGAGATATTCTATGCATTAAGTTAACGTCGGTTACCAGGTGTTCAACATATGAATGAACTTTATCTCTATGCAGTTTGCGAAATGCCTGATATGAGATGTATATTTATGGAAAAAAAATGAAATCTCGTGGTCTATTATTATTATGATTTGATAATATATAGGTTAAACCTATAACTCGCCAACATTTTTGTTGACGTTTTAAGCATGTTTATTCTCAGGTGATTATTAAGAGCTTCCGCTGTTGCATACTAAATTAAGGACAAGATCTGGAGTCCATGCTTGTATGATATTGTGTAAAAACTGCATTCAAGAACTTATTTTGATGTAACATATTTTTATTGTAAACCATTATGTAATGGTCGTGTGTAAATGGTATATTTTAGATTATCATTATTTGATAATCTACGTAATGCTTTTTAAACCTTTATCGATAAAATAAAGGTTATGGTTGTTTTAAAAATGAATGCAGTCTTTGAAAAATGTCTCAAATAGAGGTCAAAACCTCGCAACGAAATCAATTATTATGGAACGTTTATAATCAATATGAACATGACATTTCAGCTGGTATCCGAACGTTGGTCTTAGAGAACCAGAAATTTGCATTAGTGTGTCTAACCGAATTTGTTAGGATGCATTAGTGAGTCTGGAATTCGACCGTGTTTTCTTTAAAAACGATTGCTTAACATTTTTTTTGTTGTCGTTGGAAACTATATATTGTTAACATGTAAATATTATGTGATATATTAATCTCTTAATGTGTTTGATATTGTGTGATAGATGTCCACCTCTAGTACAAATCTCACCGACTCACCTAATAATAATGAAGAGTCGAATATATATTGAGAAGATTCACAAATTCCCGAAGAGGAACCGGAAGAAGAGGAACCGGAAGAAGAGGAACCAGATGAAGAGGAATCGGAAGAAGAAGAGGTTCCGGAGGAGGAAATATTAAGAACCACAGAAAAATAGATAAATAAAAGAAAACCCTCAACCAATGGACTAAAATTAATAATGGTCAATGGTGTTTCCGCCGAGGAAGCAAAATATTAGGACTCCGATGATGTTATAGAAATTACCTCGACCTAATTTGAAAAAGCAAAAAGAAAATAATAAGGGAAAGGGCATAAAAATAGAGAAACCTGATTCCAACCCCGATGAACTTTATATGTATCGCCAACACCTGTATTTCTTAAGTTGTAACAATAACCCAGAAACCTCTAAGCCACCAGGTTTTTCTAAACCATTTGTGAAAACAACGACTCGTATTAGAGGAACACCATATCCCTAGAAAATTAGCAAAACGAAACAAGTTCGAAGAGGAAGAAACAAGTGAGTCGGAATAAAGAGTTGTAATCATGAGGTGTAAAATATGTAATATAAGTGTGCTTGTACTATTATGTTGTATGTGAAAATTTCTTGTATTATTTGATAATTATCTTTTACGAATCTAACCCTCGTCTATTTTTATAGTATAAAAACAAAATTGATGTTAAGGATAGACAACCAAAAATTTTAGAAGACCTACCCGGGGACATGATTGATGAAATCTTGTCTAAAGTCAGTAAGAATTCGTCGGCACATTTATTTACGGAAAAATTAGTTTGTAGAACATTTGATGAACGTTTCGGTCATGCCTTAGTTTATAAAAGGCTTTCATTTGAAAGATGGGGTATATCACATTGGGGAGACCGTAAGTTACGCCGTGTTTTCTTTAAAGCGTTAAATGCGGGGAACCCAAATGCAATTTTACGCTACGGGTTAAGAACCTATTTTGACTCAACATATCCCAACATAGGACTTCATGAGTTAGAAAGAGCTTCTAACATGCAACATAAAGAAGCATGTTATGTTTACGGGTTAGTAATGTTCGCTTCTCACCAAAGTGAGAAAGAGAACATCGGATTACAACTATTAAATAAAACATTCCCACAAGTGACGGACTCAGTAGTTGGGGTGAGAAATAAGGTTTTTAGATTGTTACGGGGCTGTTGGACATTACGAAACCCTCGTCCCTTTGACGACGTTACAACATGTTGTCTTGTCAATGGCCACAATGGTTATGTTCCACAAGACCAAGGATGGAAAGTAGTCTTAGTAAAACCAGAATGCATGACTTGTTTCTGGACTTATGAATTGCTTGTCTTTATTGCCTTTGCTGAACGACTTGCGTATTAACTAGGATTGTTGCCACAACTGTTTTGTATCAAAGTTATTATGTGCTATATTTCGTGCTATATGTAAAATAGCGGTATTGTAAGTTTGTAAAATATTGTATAAAAGTTTGAACGCGAAATATTTTTATAATCAGTTTTTCATATAGAATTGTAGTAGTTGAATTGTATATTAGCTAATAAGTATGAACTTAACAGGTAGGTACTACCCGAATTTAGACTATAAAACGCTAATATGAAGAAAAAGCTTTTATAAATAAGTTCATATTATGCTACGAAATACTATTGACTACTCTTAATATTCTATATGATTAACTTATTTCTTTTGGCTATTTTTGAAGGAAATGGCACCAACTACTCGACACACCGTGAATATGAGCGAGGAATAATTCCGTACCTTTCTTGCTGCAAACATAGCTGCGGTGCAAGCCGCAATACAAAATAACAACAATAACTCTGGTGCTAGCAGTGGAACAAATTTCACAAGAACTCGTGTAGGATGCTCCTACAAAGAATTCACTGTCTGCAAACCTTTGAAATTCGATGGAACCGAGGGTCCAATCGGATTGAAACGGTGGACTGAAAAGGTTGAATCGGTGTTTGCCATAAGTAAGTGTACTGAAGAAGACAAAGTAAAGTACGCTACACATACCTTCACAGGTACTGCGTTAACATGGTGGAATACCTATCTAGAACAAGTGGCACAAGATGCTGCGTACGCACTACCGTGGTCAGCATTCAAACATCTGATGACTAAGCAGTACCGCCCTAGAAACGAGGTCAATAAGCTCAAGGTATAGCTTAAAGGGTTATGAATGCAAGGTTTCGATATTACCACCTACAAACAACGATTCACAGAGTTGTGCCTACTGTGTCCAAGAGCGTTCGAAGATGAAGAGGAGAAAATCGACGCATTTGTAAAAGGGTTACCGGAAAGGATCCAAGAGGATATAAGTTCACACGAGCCCGCCTCCATACAAAAGGCAATTCGAATGGCTTACAAACTTATAAATCAAATTGAGGAAAGGATTGAAGAACAGGCAACCGAAGAAGCCAACACGAAACAAGTCAAGAGGAAATGGGAAGAAACCAGTGACAAGGGTCACAATTTCAATAATCAACCCAACAATCACAACTACAATCACACCAATTTTCGCAACAACAACAACCACCCCAGCAACAACTACAACAACCGTTTCAACAACAATAACAACTGCAACAACAACAATCCCAACAATAATAACAAGAGGCAGAAATTCTGCCAGAGGTGTGAAGGATACCATCCGACTGGGCTCTGTATAGCAGTGTGTACTAAGTGTAATAGAAAGGGCCATGGTGCGACAAGGTGCGAAATCTACGAATCAATGGCTAAGGGAACAAATAATGCCGGAACAAGTTATGCCGACATTACCAGTTTCGGATGCGGGAAAAAGGGCTATTACAAAAATATGTGTCCAAATCAGGGGGATAATAATGGGCAAGGCCGAGGAAGAGTCTTCAACATTAATGCGGTTGAAGCGCAGGAAGACCCGGAGCTTGTTACGGGTACGTTTCTTATTGACAATACATCTGCTTATGTTTTATTTGATTCGGGTGCAGATAGAAGCTATATGAGTAGAGATTTTTGTGCTAAATTAAGTTGTCTACTGACGCCTTTGGATAATAAATTTTTACTCGAATTAGCAAACGGTAAATTAATTACAGCAGATAATATATGTCGGAATCGAGAAATTAAACTGCTTAGCGAAACATTTAAGATTGATTTGATACCAGTAGAGTTAAGTAGTTTTGATGTGATAATTGGCATGGACTGGCTGAAAAAGGAGAGAGCAAAGATCGTATGTTACAAAAATGCAATTCGCATTGTAAGGGAAAAAGAAAAACCCTTAATGGTGTACGGAGAAAAGAGCAACGCGAAGCTAAATCTTATTAGTAATTTGAAGGCGCAAAAGCTAATAAGAAAAGGTTTCTATGCTGTTTTAGCACATGTCAAGAAAGTACAAACCGAAGAAAAGAACATCAATGATGTTCCCGTCGCAAAAGAATTTCCCGATGTATTTTCGAAAGATTTACCGGGACTACCTCCACACCGATCCATTGAATTTCAAATAGATCTTGTACCAGGAGCTGCATCAATAGCTCGTGCTCTATACAGACTCGCACCCAGTGAAATAAAGGAACTTCAAAGTCAATTACAAGAACTTTTAGAGCGTGGTTTCATACAACCAAGCACATCACCATGGGGAGCTCCTGGTTTGTTTGTCAAAAAGAAGGATGGTACATTCAGGTTGTGTATCGACTACCGAGAGTTGAACAAACTTACCATCAAGAACCGCTACCCACTGCCAAGAATCGATGACTTATTTGATCAACTACAAGGCTCGTCAGTTTATTCGAAGATTTATTTACGTTCTGGGTATCATCAAATGCGGGTGAAGGAGGATGATATTCCAAAGACTGCTTTCAGAACACGTTACGGTCATTACGAGTTTATGGTTATGCCGTTTGGGTTGACTAACACACCAGCTGTGTTCATGGACCTCATGAACCGAGTGTGTGGACCATACCTTGACAAGTTTGTCATTGTTTTCATCGATTACATACTGATTTACTCAAAGAATGATCAAGAGAACGAAGAACATTTGAGAAAAGTGCTAGAGTTATTGAGGAAAGAAAAACTGTACGCTAAATTTTCAAAGTGTGCATTTTGGTTGGAAGAAGTTCAATTCCTCGGTCACATAGTGAATAAAGAAGGTATTCAGGTAGATCCGGCAAAGATTGAAACCGTTAAAAAGTGGGAAACCCCTAAAACTCCGAAGCATATACGCCAATTTTTAGCACTAGCTGGTTACTACAGAAGATTCATCCAAGATTTTTCCAAAATAGCAAAACCCTTGACTGCATTAACGCATAAAGGGAAAAAATTTGAATGGTAGGATGAACAAGAAAAAGCGTTTCAATTGTTGAAGAAAAAGTTAACTACGTCACCTATATTGTCATTGCCTGAAGGGAATGATGATTTTGTGATATATTGTGATGCCTCAAAGCAAGGTCTCTGTTGTGTATTAATGCAACGAACGAATGTAATTGCTTATGCATCTAGACAATTGAAGATTCATGAGCAAAATTATACGACACACAATTTGAAATTAGGCGCTGTTGTTTTTGCATTAAAGACTTGGAGGCACTACTTATATGGGGTCAAAAGTATTATATATACCGACCACAAAAGTCTCCAACACATATTTAATCAGAAACAACTGAACATGAGGCAGCGTATGTGGATTGAGTTATTGAATGATTATGATTTCGAGATTCGTTATCACCCGGGGAAGGCGAATGTGGTAGCCGACGCTTTAAGTAGAAAGGACAGAGAACCTATACGGGTAAAAGCTATGAATATAATTATTCGTACTAACCTTACTACTCAAATAAAAGAGGCGCAACAGGGAGTTGTAAAAGAAGGGAATTTGAAGAATGAAATACCCAAAGGATCGGAGAAACACCTTAATATTCGAGAAGACAGAACCCAGTATAGAGCCGAAAGAATTTGGGTACCAAAGTTTGGAGATGTGAGAGAAATGGTACTTGGGGAAGCACATAAAACCAGATACTCGATACTTCCCGGAGCGGGAAAGATGTACAAGGACCTCAAGAAACATTTTTAGTGGCCGGGTATGAAAGCCGATATTGCGAGATATGTAGGAGAATGTTTGACGCGTTCTAAGGTCAAAGCTGAACATCAGAAACCATCAGGTCTACTTCAACAACATGAAATCCCGAAATGAAAATGAGAAAACATTACCATGGATTTCATTACTAAATTTCCAAGGATTGCAAGTGGTTATGATACTATTTGGGTAATAGTCGATCGTCTCACCAAATCAGCACACTTTCTGCCAATAAGAGAAGATGATAAAATGGAGAAGTTGGCGCGATTATATTTGAAGGAAGTTGTCTCCAGATATGCAATACCAATCTCTATTATCTCAGATAGGGATGGCAGATTTGTTTCAAGGTTTTGGCAGACAATACAGCAAGCATTGGGAACTCGTCTAGACATGAGTACTACCTATCATCCACAAACTGATGGGCAGAGCGAAAGGATGATACAAATGCTTGAAGACATGCTACGAGTATGTGTAATTGATTTTTGAAATAGTTGGGATCGACATCTACCGTTAGCAGAGTTTTCCTACAATAACAATTACCATTCGAGTATCAAGATGGCGCCGTTTGAAGCACTTTATGGTAGAAAGCGTAGGTCTCCGATTTGTTGGAGTGAAGTGGGGGATAGACATATTACGAGTTCGGAGATAATTCAAGAAACTACCGAGAAGATCATTCAAATTCAACAACGATTGAAAACCGCCCAAAGTCGACAAAAGAGCTACGCGAACATTAAAAGAAAAGATATAGAATTTCAAATTGGAGAAATGGTCATGCGTAAGGTTTCACCTTGGAAGGGCGTTGTTCGATTTGGTAAATGGGGGAAATTAAATCCAAGGTACATTGGACCATTCAAGATTATTGATCGTGTCGGACCAATAGCTTACCGACTTGAGTTACCTCAACAACTCGCGGCTGTACATAACACTTTTCACGTCTCGAATTTGAAGAAATTTTTTGCTAAATAAGATCTCACTATTCCGTTAGATGAAATTCAAATCAACGAAAAACTTCAATTTATTGAAGAACCCGTCGAAATAAGGGATCGTGAGGTTAAAAGACTTAAGCAAAATAAGATACCAATTGTTAAGGTTCGATGGAATGCTCGTAGAGGACCCGAGTTCACCTGGGAGCGTGAAGATCAGATGAAGAAGAAATACCCGCACCTATTTTCAGAAGATTCGGCAACACCTTCAACAGCTTAAAATTTCGGGACGAAAATTATTTAACAGGTAGGTACTGTAGTGACCCGAAATTTTCCATGTTATATATTAAATGAAAACTATATGTGTATGATTAAATGATTTCAACATGTTAAGCAATCAAACTTGTTAAGACTTGATTATTTGAAATGAGTTTCATGTAGACAATTGACCACCCAAGTTGACTGGCGATTCACGAATGTTAAAACTTGTAAAAACTATATGATGATATATATATGGAGATATATATATATATATATAGTTAACATGATATTATGATAAGTAAGTATCTCACTAGGTATATTAACAATGAGTTATATACATAAAAATGAGATTACTAAGTTAAGAAACACGAAACGATATATATAACGATTATCGTTATAACAATGTCTTACTAAATATATATGTCTCATATTAAGATATTGTTACACTATATTTAACATGATAAAATGAAAATTAAATATCATTAAGTGTGTTAACAATGAACTACATATGTAAAAACAAGACTACTAACTTAAGGATTTCGAAACGAGACATATACGTAACGATTATCGTTGTAACGACATTTTAATGTGTATATATCATATTAAGGTATATTCATACATTATGTTATCATGATAATATAATAATTTAACATCTCATTAGATATAATAAATAATGGATTAACAACATTAAATGAGATCGTTAACTTAAAGGTTTCAAAACAACACTTACATGTAACGACTAACGATGACTTAACGACTCCGTTAAAATGTATATACATGTAGTGTATTTAAATGTATTTGAAAACTTTTGAAAGAATTCAAGAGACATATCAAAGTATATCTACTTAACAAAAATGCTTACAATTACATCCTCATTCATTTTCATCAACAATTCTACTGGTATGCACCAGTATTCGTACTCGTACAATACACAGCTTCTGAATGTATTTACTATTGGTATATACACTTCAATTATCAGCTCTTAGCAGCCCTTGTGAGTCACCTAAATATGTTGGAACCATCATTTGGCAACTAGCATGAAATATCTCACAAAATTACAAAGGATATTATAAATCATTCATGAATTATTTACAATAAAACAAACTTACACATCCTTTATATCTAATCCATATACCAACGACCAAAAACACCTACAAACACTTTCATTATTCAATTTTCTTCATCTAATTGATCTCTCTCAAGTTCTATCTTCAAGTTCTAAGTGTTCTTCATAAATTCTATAAGTTCTAGTTTCATAAAATCAAGAATACTTTCAAGTTTACAAGTCTACTTCCAAGCTTTCTAATCCATTCCAAGTAATCACCTAAGATCAAGAAACCTATGTTATTTACAGTATATTATCATTCTAATTCAAGATAATATTCATATTCAAACTTTGATTCAATTTCTATAACTATAAACTATCTTAATTCGAGTAAAAATCTTACTTGAACTTGTTTTCGTGTCATGATTCTACTTCAAGAACTTTCAAGCCATCCAAGGATCCTTTGAAGCTAGATCAATTTTTGTCACTTTTAGTAGGTTTATCCAAAAAACTTGAGGTAGTAATGATGTTCATAACATCGTTCGATTCATACATATAAAGCTATCTTATTCGAAGATTTAAACTTGTAATCATTAGAACATAGTTTAGTTAATTCTAAACTTGTTCGCAAATAAAATTAATCCTTCTAACTTAACTTTTAAAATCAACTAAACACATGTTCTATATCTATATGATATGCTAACTAAACGATTTAAAACCTGGAAACACGAAGAACACCGTAAAACCGGGCATACGCCGTCGTAGTAACACCGCGGGCTGTTTTGGGTTTGATAATTAAAAACTATGATAAACTTTGATTTAAAAGTCGTTCTTCTGGGAAAATTATTTTTCTTATGAACATGAAACTATATCCAAAAATCATGGTTAAACTCAATGTGGAAGTATGTTTTTCAAAATGGTCATCAAGATGTCGTTCTTACGACAGAAATGACTACCTCTTTAGTAAATGACTTGTAACCTATATTTCCGACTATAAACTTATACTTTTTATGTTTAGTTTCATAAATTATAGTTCATTATGAAACCATAGCAACTTGAATCACTTAAAACGGATTTAAAACGAAGAAGTTATGGGTAAAACAAAATTGGAAAATTTTACTTGTTGTAGTTAAGAAAATTTTATAACAAATCTACACTAATCATATCCTAGCTAACTTATATTGTATCATACATGTATTATAACATATATTATGTAATCTTGGGATACCATAGACACGTATAGAATATTTTGACATATCATATCGACCGATCTATATGTATTATTTGGAACAACCATAGACACTCTATATGCTGTAATGCTCGAGTTCGCTATACAGGGTTGAGGTTGATTCCAAAAATATATATACTTTGAGTTGTGATCTAGCCTGAGACGTGTATACACTGGGTCGTGGATTGATTCAAGATAATATATATATCGATTTATTCCTGTACATCTAACTGTGGACAACTAGTTATAGGTTACTAACGAGGACAGCTGACTTAATAAACTTAAATCATTAAAACGTAATAAAAAAAATGTTGTGAATATATTTCGATCATACTTTGAGGAATATTTACTTATTGTTATAGGTTCGTGAATCGACCATTGGTCAAGTCTTATTTCCGACGAAGGAAAAATCTGTGAAAGTGAGTTATATTCCCATTTTTAAAATCTAATATTTTTGGGATGAAAATACATGCAGTTTTATAAATGTTTTACAAAATAGACACAAGTATGCGAAACTACATTCTATGGTTGGATTATTAAACCGAATATCGCCCTTCAAGTCTGGTAGCCTAAGAATTAGGGAAATGGCCCCTAATTGACGTGAATCCTAAAGATAGATCTATTGGGCTTAACAACCCCCATTCAGGTTATGGATGGTTTAGTACTTCGAGATTATTATACAGACGAGAGGTTCTGTTTTGGGGATATTCTATGAATTAAGTTAACGTCGGTCACCAGGTGTTCAACATATGAATGAATTTTATCTCTATGCAGTTTGCGAAATGCCTGATATGAGATGTATATTTATGGAAAAAAATGAAATCTCGTGGTCTATTATTATTATGATTTGATAATATATAGGTTAAACCTATAACTCGCCAACATTTTTGTTGACGTTTTAAGCATGTTTATTCTCAGGTGATTATTAAGAGCTTCCGCTGTTACATACTAAATTAAGGACAAGATTTGGAGTCCATGCTTGTATGATATTGTGTAAAAACTGCATTCAAGAAATTATTTTGATGTAACATATTTTTATTGTAAACCATTATGTAATGGTCGTGTGTAAACGGTATATTTTAGATTATCATTATTTGATAATCTACGTAATGCTTTTTAAACCTTTATCGATAAAATAAAGGTTATGGCTGTTTTAAAAATGAATACAGTCTTTGAAAAACGTCTCATATATGGGACGACCCGAAAATTTCTGACCAAATTTAAACTTTATTTTATTATGTTTCTGATACGATAAGCATAGTCTGTAATATTGAGTCTTAGAATATTTGAACTATTATAGGGAATCATATAACCCTTGACTATTTCCAACGATTCACGAACAATTATGTGTAAATAAATATGTGATTAAATATATATATACATATATAAATGTTAAAAATTCAAATATGTTATTTTATAGAATAAGTATTACATGTGTAATGAAATGTGAAATTAATGTATTATTTGAAATTTACAAGTTAGGATATAAATGATATATCAATATTGTTATTTTTACTCTCATTATTATTACTAATGTTAATATTGATATTAATATTTGTATTATTAATATTATTACTTTTAATATGAGATATAAATATATATAAAGATTTGATATGTATAAGTTGTTATATTATTATTATCAATATTATTATCATTAATAATATTAATATTATTATAACTAGTAATATTGTTAGTATCATTAATGAGATTATTATTATCAGTAATATGAATTAAATTTATTAAAATTATCATTCATGATATTACTATGTAACATTTATTATTATTAGTCTTTTTATTACTATTATTATAAATAATATTAGTAATAGAATTATTAATAATATTAATATATTTATTAATTATAAGGATTTATGAATTATATAAATGTATGTATACATATATAGTAACAGATTTAGAAAAATAGAATTATATGCATACTTATACAGTTATATATTTATATATGAATATATATACAGATAATTAAATAAAAATACGGTTTATACAAATATTTATACATTTATATATATATACAATACAGATACGTATATAAATACTACTGATAAAAATGTAACCTTTTATCCATCACAATCAATTTGTTTTACTTTCCTGCTCTTGATTTGTCTACACATGCTCTAAATCGATTCCAATCAAATATAAGAAAACAAATTCTGTTTAAATTCATTGTCAAGCTGTGGATATATTTTGTTTTTGTCTGTAGATCGTTACATGTTGATTTCATGTGTCTAATAAAACAAATGGATAAATTCGTGTTCCTATAACAAGTGTATACTCACATTCTATGAATTACTACTACAATCCGTTATCAAAAGGGGAATATAAAAAAAAAAATAATAAAAAAAAAAGAAAAGCACTGAACCAAAAACACCACAAGAATACTTCATCAACTAGTTAATCAATCACCTGAAATAATCACCATGTTCACACACCACTTTCTTGTGAAACCCACCACCGCCATCACCTATCTGTTACTACTGTCGTGTGTTTTCTACTTCTGTTTTCTAGCAAAGATATCAATGAACAACATCACAACAACCTACAACCATTTTATTTGACTGTTGCGTCGCTCTTCTGTTTCAAGATTCACACATTAAACACACTTACAATCATACACGAACATACCCAATCTTAACCACCATCATCTCTTGCTAACTTGCTCAGAACAAACCAAACACCTTCATCACCATCAAGAACCGTCGACCACCATTACCCCCGGACACCATGGCTACTATCAAACACCAACCCATCACCACTTTTCTTTTCTCTCTCTATCCGTTGAAACACAAAACTTTCATTGATCACCACCATTCCAAACAACAAACAAAATGTTATCATATTTACAAACTAATTTCAAATTGTACTACTGATTGCTAATTAAACGATTGCGTTCACAATCTTTAAAACGAAGAAAATAAGAGAGGAAGACGATGAACTGCATTATGATCATAAGGAGAATATTGAATGATGTTACGATCCTAACGATCGTTCGAATGATAACCACATCAAACCCTATTCTTCTTATCTAAACAATTACATAAACCATCACCACAAAACCACTAGATCAACCGCTAAATGCCATGCTTCTCGATTCTGTTTGTTTACACCACGACTGTCTGATTTTGTTTTAATGTTTGAACACAACCAATTCAAAACGCCATTCATATCTATTTATTTATGGTTGTGGCCAACATCCACTAACAAAAAGTAGTCCTAATTGATTTATTAAAGGATTAAAATCATGATAAAGAATGTTGGGCGGCTGCTGTGAAGTCGAACCCCACCTCCACTAACTCCTCGTTCGATCTAAATTGAAGCATGTGTGGGCTGCCATTTTTTCGGTTGGGCTATGACATATACTTGTTGGGCCAAGAAAATGAATCAGGGTACTGTGGATGTCGCGAATAGAGTTTAAAACAAACTGAATTCCTTATTAAAATAGGAATGAATAAGTAGAACCATGGTTATGGGTGTTGGTGTTTAATCGAGAGATCATGGGTTCGAACCCCGCCGTGGGCAACTTTTTGGAAAAGCTTTAGAAAGGGTATATACATTATATTTTTATTATTATTATTATTATTATTATTATTATTATTATTATTATTATTATTATTATTATTATTATTATTATTATTATAATATTATTATTATTATTATTATTATTATTATTGTTATTGCCATGATAAGTGTTATTATTATTAACATTATTATTATTATTATGTTATTGTTAAAATTATTAATTATGATAATTATTATTACTCCTAATATTTAGAAATATCATTGTTTTAATCAAATGAAGAGTGTTATCAAATTCGATAATATTAGTATAAGTATCATAATTATAATTAAGATTATTGTTATTTTTATTATTATTATTATTGATATTGATATTGATAGTATTATAAATATTATTGTTACAAATATTATAATTTTCTTTAGAAGTATTAGAAACATAAATTTTCATTAATACTTTTATAAGTAAAATTATTATAAATATTGTCATTTTAGTGTTATTATTATTAATATGAGTATGATTAATATTAATATTAGTATCACTTTTGTAACTATTAGTATTACAAATCTTATAATTAGATAAAGGTATCATTATCAACAATATCATTACTATTATTAAAATTATCATTTTTAATAAAGTTATTATTAGTATTATTATCATTCTTAGTAAAACATTAATCTCAAAACCATCGTTTTTAAACAAATAAATATTTTGAACATAAAACATACTTATTACATATACTAAAATTATATTAATAAACCATATAACTATATATAAAGCATATTAACCTTATAAAAACTTATATACAACAAATTAGATATTTTTTAGATATAGACATATTAATATAACTATATAAATAATAATCATTTTCACATATATATATATATATATATATATATATATATATATATATATATATATATATATATATATATATATATATATATATATATATATATATATATATATATATATATATATATATATATATATATATATATATATATATAAACAAAATATATAATATATAAGGTTATAAGATATGAGATTGATCGATTACAAGTATATATTTTAATGTATATATACGAATGATATATGTTCGTGAATCCAAGGCCAACCCTGTATTGTTCAGTTGTTCAATATAGTCATATGTATTTTTACTACAAAATACATTAGGTGAGTTTCATTTGCATTTTTACCCTTTATATTTTTGGGCTGAGAATACATGCGAAATTTTTATAAATGTTTTACGAAATAGACACAAGTAATCAAAACTACATTATATGGTTGAATGATCGAAGCCGAATATGCCCCTTTTTGCTTGGTAGCCTAAGAATTAGGGAACATCACTAATTTTTGAGAATTAGTGCACGCCTAATTGACACGAATCCTAAAGATAGATCTATTGGGCCTAACGAACCCCATCCAAAGTACCGGATGCTTTAGTACTTCGAATTCGTTTTTATCATGTCCGAAGGATTTCCCGGAATGATAGGGGATATTCTTGTATGCATCTTGTTATTGTCGGTTATCAGGTGTTCAATCCATATGAATGATATTTTTGTCTCTATGCATGGGACGTATATTTATGAGAACTGAAAATGAAAATCTTGTGGTCTATTAAAATGATGGAAATGATTATTTATGTTAAACTAATGAACTCACCAACCTTTTGGTTGACACTTTAAAGCATGTTAATTCTCAGGTATGAAAGAAATCGTTCGTTGTGCATTTGCTCATTTTAGAGATATTACTTGGAGTCATTCATGACATATTTCAAAAGACGTTGCATTCGAGTCGTTGAGTTCATCAAGATTATTATTAAGTCAATTATAGTTGGATATATTATGAAATGGTATGCATGCCGTCAACTTTCGATGAAATGAAAGTTTGTCTTTTAAAAACGAATGCAATGTTTGTAAAATGTACCATATAGAGGTCAAGTACCTCGCGATGTAACCAAATGTAATGTATTCGTCCAGATGGATTAAGATGGGTCATGAAAGTTGGTATCAGAGCGGTGGTCTTAGCGAACCAGGTCTTGCATTAGTGTGTCTAACTGATAGTTGTTTAGATGCATTAGTGAGTCTGGACTTAGACCGTGTCTGCATGTCAAAAGTTTTGCTTATCATTTGTGTCAAAAATTACCTGCTTATCATTCTTAGGGAATCACTTTCTTATTATTCATAGTCTAGGCACATTATACTGCATCGACTGCATGAATAGTGTATAGACGAAATTCATATCTTATCGTATCTGCTAATTTATATATTAGCGTATTTGTTATTGTTACCTTTTCCTGACAGCTTCCGTAGATTCCTCCGTAACTTATGGGATTTTAGTATTATATATGCATATATAAATTATGTATTGCAGGGTACTAATCTACATCCTATAATCTATTCCTTATCGAAAATCCTTCATCTGATCGTACGAGAGGAATCCCTCAACCAGTTCGAGTCCTCATATTCTGATAGCTATTCTGATAGTTATTCCGACAGCTATTTCGATATGAATATCCACTCAAACTCCGAAAGCAGTGAGACCTGAATGAATCAACCAAATCAGCCATCCCCAATTCATCTAATTTGTTCGCAGTCAACTTAATCAATGGAGACGCGAAGAAGGTGATCCCTTCCATCCCGCACATTCCCCTCTTGGCGAAGAACCTGAAGCAATTACCGGCGAACCTGTTCGAGACACCATTTTCTCTCTCATTTCCAGAGTAGCTCGACACAATTATATTCTATCCACAATTCTAAACCTTATTCATCAGCTCGTTCCGACCAACAATCATTCCGGAATAATGGAAGAAGTCAACGAGCTTCGCGCCGAGTTGTAGCCTTGGAAAATATGGTGCAAAACGTACCAGCTTAAGCAATATCACCAGCACCAACAGTACCACCAACAACCCAAGTTTCAACATCACACGCCTCAACATCTCATTCTGTACCTCGAGTATAATTATCGTTCTACGTATCGTTCTACATCAATTATCTTCGTTCTTCATGGCGATTATGTAATCCCTAATGTTTTAGAGATTATGTATTCTAGTTCTAACGGTAAATCAAATGAGATTAATATTATATTAACTCATTAAATCCATGATTACATCTGAAGAAAATATATATGTATATATATTTTCATAAAGATTGTAATTAAAAATTCTTTCGTACAAACTGTTAATGGTGAAAATATTTTAACGGGTAGATAATATCCGAGGAATATTTAGATTTCACATTAATAAGTTACACTGTACATTCTTCGAATCTGATTCAACAGTCATTTACTATCCTACTTACACCCACAGATATACGTATCCGTTCATCGTAGAATAACCATTTTCATTCAATTTCATATTTGAATTTTAACCTATCAGAATCCAACAAGTGGCATAATGAAGGAAACATTGGACAAAAAAATAAAACTTGTTAGAAACAAACTATTTAATTATGAGAAAAAATTTGATAAGAATCCACGCTAACTGTTCCTAGCTAACTGATTAATTCCATATTACATTTTATTTATCGCAATTTATTTATCGCAATTTAATTATCGTAATTTATTTATCGCAATTTAAATTCTCGCAATTTTATTTATCGTCATTTAATTTCTGTTATTTAGTTTACGCACTTTAAATATCGGGACACGTATACAAGGTTTTGACATATCATATCGACGCATCTATATATATTATTTGGAATAACCATAGACACTCTATATGCAGTAATGCTGGAGTTAGCTATACAGGGTTGAGGTTGATTCTACAATAATATATATAGTTTGAGTTGTGATCGAGTCTGAGGCGAATACGGGTCACGATACGTATTAATTAATTCGAATATTATATATTAAACTATATATGAATTATTGAATTGCTAACTGTGGACTATCAACTGTGGACTACCAACATTGGACAATTAAAATGAATTAAAATATTGACCATAACATATGAAACTAAACAACTCTTCAAGTTTGCCACTTGATTTCATCTTAAACCTCATTTGTATCTTGACGATTACGATCTGCGTTCAAACCTTTCATGATTCTTGAAAACACCTCAATCGAGAGGATGAACCAACTGCACTTCATCTATGAAAGAAAAGATTTGTGCATATAGTTATGCACCTGAAAACAACTGGAACTTAAGTAAATGTTTAACACGTATCTGTACTAGCTCCTTTGGCGTTGTTATTACCGAAAATAACTTTGCAATCTTTTTTCAAAGTAGCCAATTATGTCACAGCTTCAGCAAACCAATTTCAACTTTTCATTTGAATAAACCTTATTATAACTTTGATATATAAGTTTACCTTTCGTCATCGTTACCGGGGAACTGTTTATATTCCACCACATTAGAAGTAAACTTGTCAGCAACTCCATTGATCTTTGACTTTCCGAAAAATCACTATATTCAGTGAAACCCTATCATTTACTCATTTACATCTTATAACGAGAATTACTATACCAACTACCGGGAATTTGCGATCAGTATTTTAAAATCTCGCAGCATGTCTACATCAACAGTTATAAGTATACATATAATCCTTATCTCTTAGAATTATGATCTTCCAATCTGAAATTTTGAAAAGCACCCAGTCTACAAATCAATACTCCAAATTCTGAAAAAGCTGAATACGGCAGCAAAAACTGTACAAGTTGAATACAGCAGCAAAAACTGTACAAGCTGAATACAGCAGCAAAAAAACTGTACACGACCTTAATCGTCGAAGGTATAAAGATAAAGAATAGTATGTTGGCAAAGCTCAGAAAAATTGGAACTGAAAACCGGATTGAGCAAACCATGAAGGAGACTCTGAACAAATTACAAGGACTAAACTTGTACATAAAGAATCCAGATGATTCTGTTTCTGATGAAATCTTTTGCGAATACCTTACTCCTTAACCACTCTAAATCATCGTGAATGAATTTTTTCATCACAATTTGATTCTGAAATCCTAAGATATCATCGTATCATTCTTTACTAATATCCTCAATATTTCTGAAGATATCTTCATAAATATTCTCGTTCGATATTAATTATCTCTCTGCGCTATCTGTATTATATCATAAAAGGAAACTGTTTTAGTTTCTATGTTCTGCGAATTTTTGAACTTAAAATATGAATGTTTTGAAGTAGTGTTGGAAATTGATGCATGAGTTAGTATAATATAATGACACCTGATCAACGTGATTATATTATAGTAAGTCATGCTGAGTTTCTAATGAAACATGATGATTCACAGACCATACCGTTATCATGTGCCATGTTACACGACTCTTACATTCTATCTAATTTATAATCATATGAAGAACAAATTTTCTTGATAGTTCTATCTTTCCTCTTGAATTCTGATAGTTTAACCAATAAAGATCGTGCTATTACAATCTCTCTCTTAGAACAATAATCATATTCATTCGAAACTTCATACCTACAAAGTCTGGACCATTATTCGTTTGACTTAAAGTCGAGAAGAGGAAAACAAAGAGGGTGGATATATAGTAAGATATCCGACAGAGCAATCAAAAATGGTTATCGCATTTAATCAAAACGGATCCTAAAATCCTTAATTACCGAAGAATCGAATCTTATTACGAAGATTTTCTCTAAATCCCTTGAATTCCGGACATCAACTATGACTACGTCACCGGTTAAGTCGAACCTGCATTTACTCATTCCATGCTTTTGTGATAGCTTCACTCGTACTCTTCAGATAAACAAATTGTTCATTCTATATTACTCAATGATGATAAAACTCCATTTATCAACTAATATTCGTCATAAAAACATTTTTATTGTTAACCATGACGACCACACTCAAATTTCGGGACAAAATTTCTTTAACGGGTAGGTACTGTGATGACCCGGAAATTTCCGACCAAATTTAAACTTTATCTTATTATGTTTCTGATACGATAAGCATAGTCTGTAATATTGAGTCTTAGAATTTTTGAACTATTATAGGGAATCATTTAACCCTTGACTATTTCCAACGATTCACGAACAATTATGTGTAAATAAATATGTGATTATATATATATATATATATATATATATATATATATATATATATATATATATATATATATATATATATACATATATACATATATAAATGTTAAAAATTTAAATATGTTATTTTATAGAATAAGTATTACATGTGTAATGAAATGTGAAATTAATGTATTATTTGAAATTTACAAGTTAGGATATAAATGATATATCAATATTATTATTTTTACTCTCATTATTATTACTAATGTTAATATTGATATTAATATTTGTATTATTAATATTATTACTTTTAATATGAGATATAAATATATATAAAGATTTGATATGTATAAGTTGTTATATTATTATTATCAATATTATTATCATTAATAATATTAATATTATTATAACTAGTAATATTGTTAGTATCATTAATGAGATTATTATTATCAGTAATATGAATTAAATTTATTAAAATTATCATTCATGATATTACTATGTAACATTTATTATTATTAGTATTTTTATTACTATTATTATAAATAATATTAGTAATAAAATTATTAATAATATTAATATATTTATTAATTATAAGGATTTATGAATTATATAAATGTATGTATACATATATAGTAATAGATTTAGAAAAATAGAATTATATGCATACTTATACAGTTATATATTTATATATGAATATATATACAGATAATTAAATAAAAATACGGTTTATACAAATATTTATACATATATATATATACAATACAAATACGTATATGAATACTACTGATAAAAACGTAACCTTTTATCCATCACAATCAATTTGTTTTACTTTCCTGCTCTTGATTTGTACTACACCTGCTCTAAATCGATTCCAATCAAATATAAGAAAACAAATTCTGTTTAAATTCATTGTCAAGCTGTGGATATATTTTGTTTTTGTCTGTAGATCGTTACATGTCGATTTCATGTGTCTAATACAAACAAATGGATAAATTCGTGTTCCTATAACAAGTGTATACTCACATTCTATGAATTACTACTACAATCCGTTATCAAAAGGGGAATATAAAAAAAAGAAAAGAAAAGCACTGAACCAAAAACACCACAAGAATACTTCATCAACTAGTTAATCAATCACCTGAAATAATCACCATGTTCACACACCACTTTCTTGTGAAACCCACCACCGCCATCACCTATCTGTTACTACTGTCGTGTGTTTTCTTCTTCTGTTTTCTAGCAAAGATATCAATGAACAACATCACAACAACCTACAACAATTTTATTTGACTGCTGTATCGCTCTTCTGTTTCATGATTCACACATTAAACACACTTACAATCATACACGTACGTACCCAATCTTAACCACCATCATCTCTTGCGAACTTGCTCAGGACAAACTAAACACCTTCATCACCATCAAGAACCGTCGACCACCATTACCCCCGGACACCATGGCTACCATCAAACACCAACCCATCACCACTTTTCTTTTCTCTCTCTATCCGTTGAAACACAAAACTTTCATTGATCACCACCATTCCAAACAACAAACAAAATGTTATCATATTTACAAACTAATTTCAAATTGTACTACTGATTGCTAATTAAACGATTGCGTTCACAATCTTTAAAACGAAGAAAATAAGAGAGGAAGACGATGAACTGCATTATGATCATAAGGAGAATATTGAACGATGTTACAATCCTAACGATCGTTCGAATGATAACCACATCAAACCCTATTCTTCTTATCTAAACAATTACGTAAACCATCACCACAAAACCACTAGATCAACCGCTAAATGCCATGCTTCTCGATTCTATTTTTTTACACCACGACTGTATGATTTTGTTTTAATGTTTGAACACAACCAATTCAAAACGCCATTCATATCTATTTATTTATGGTTGTGGCCGACATCCACTAACAAAAAGTAGTCCCAATTGATTTATTAAAGGATTAAAATCATGATAAAGAATGTTGGGCGGCTGCTGTGAAGTCGAACCCCACCTCCACTAACTCCTCGTTCGATCTAAATTGAAGCATGTGTGGGCTGCCATTTTTTTCGGTTGGGCTGTGCCATATACTTGTTGGGCCAAGAAAACGAATCAGGGTACTGTGGATGTCGTGAATAGAGTTTAAAACAAACTGAATTCCTTATTAAAACGGGAATGAATTAGTAGAACCATGGTTATGGATTCGACCCCGTCGTGGGCAACTTTTTAGAAAAGCTTTAGAAAGGGTATATACATTATATTATTATTATTATTATTATTATTATTATTATTATTATTATTATTATTATTATTATTATTATTATTATTGATAATGCTAAAAACGAACATATATTTCATAGCATTATTCCTCAAGAAAGACAAGCTTTTAGTTGCAATTGTCCTATTTACAAGTGATATTCGTTTAAATAATAAAAGGTGAAGACAAAAGGCAGATTCGACGAATTGAAGACGCAAACGACCAAAAAGCTCAAAAGTATAAAAGACAATCAAAGAGGTTCCAATTATTGATAAGAAACGTCTCGAAATTATAAGAGTACAAGATTCAAAACGCAAAGTACAAGATATTAAATTGTACGCAAGGACGTTCGAAAATCCGGGACCGGGACCAGAGTCAACTCTCAACGCTCGACGCAACGGACTAAAAATTACAAGTCAACTATGCACATGAATATAATATAATATATAATTAATTCTTAAAATTAATATATATATATATATATATATATATATATATATATATATATATATATATATTATAATATATTTAAAAATCGTCGGCAAACAAAGAGCCAAAGCTGGGTGAGCTGTAAAAACAAACTCCGAGACTCGCGGAGTTTGAAGGCAAAAAATGCCGCGAGTCGCGGAGCTCCCCTGGACGAAAATTCCTATAAAAGCCAGCGCAGTTCGACGTAAAAAAATATCATATATCCATCCTCTCTATATCTATACGTAAATATTTATATTTATATTTTAATTTTAATTTTAATTTTAATTTTAATCCTAATAATAAGGGTATGTTAGCGAATGTTGTAAGGGTGTAAGTCGAAATTCTGTCCGTGTATCGCTACGCTATTTTTAATCATTGTAAGTTATGTTCAACCTTTTTAATTTAATGTCTCGTAGCTAAGTTATTATTATGCTTATTTAAAACGAAGTAATCATGATGTTGGGCTAATTACTAAAATTGTGTAATTGGGCTTTGTACCATAATTGGGGTTTGGACAAAAGAACGACATTTGTGGAAATTAGACTATGGGATATTAATGGGCTTTATATTTGTTTAACTAAATGATAGTTTGTTAATTTTAATATAAAGATTTACAATTGGACGTCCCTATAAATAACCATATACACTCAATCGGACACGTGGGCGGGATATTTATATGTACGAATAATCGTTCATTTAACCGGACACGGGAATGGATTAATAGCCACTAGAATTATTAAAACAGGGGTGAAATTATGTACAAGGACACTTGGCATAATTGTTAACAAAGTATTAAAACCTTGGGTTACACGCAGTCGATAACCTGGTGTAATTATTAAACAAAGTATTAAAATCTTGTTACAGTTTAAGTCCCCAATTAGTTGGAATATTTAACTTCGGGTATAAGGATAATTTGACGAGGATACTCGCACTTTATATTTATGACTGATGGACTGTTATGGACAAAAACCAGACGGACATATTAAATAATCCAGGACAAAGGACAATTAACCCATGGGCATAAAACTAAAATCAACACGTCAAACATCATGATTACGGAAGTTTAAATAAGCATAATTATTTTATTTCATATTTAATTTCCTTTATTTTATATTTAATTGCACTTCTAATTATCGCACTTTTATTTATTGTTATTGTATTTAATTGCACTTTTAATTATCGTACTTTTTAATTATCGCAATTTTATTTTATCGCACTTTTATTTATCGCAATTTCATTATTGTTATTTACTTTACGCTTTAAATTAAGTTATATTTATTTTTATTATTTTACATCGGGTTTTAACTGCGACTAAAGTTTTTAAAATCGACAAACCGGTCATTAAAAGGTAAAAACCCCCATTTATAATAATAATATTACTTATATATATATTTGTATTTTTATAAAATAAAACTAATATAGCGTTAAGCTTTGTTTAAAGATTTTTTTTCCCTGTGGAAGGAACCGGACTTACTAAAAACTACACTACTGTACGATTAGGTACACTGCCTATAAGTGTTGTAGCAAGGTTTAAGTATATCCATTCAATAAATAAACAAATATCTTGTGTAAAATTGTATCGTATTTAATAGTATTTCCTAGTAAAATTTAAGCTATTTTATATACACCTCGCATAACATCAAGTATTTTTGGCGCCGCTGCCGGGGAACATCTAGCTTAAAAGCCGGAAGCGCAACGCTAATATAAAAAAAAATTATTTTTAGTTTACTAATATAAAAAAATACGCTTTTGTAAAAATACGTTTTAAATATTCAAAAATATAAAAAGAAAAACAAAAATATAAATATTTTTAAGAGTTTGTTAAATATTTAAGTTTTATAAAGTTTCTTTATTTTTATTTTATAAAAAATATAAGTTTTATTTAAATATTTTGTGTTTATTTAAAATATAAAAAAAAAATTAAAAAACCAAAAAAAAAATATAAATATTTATAAATCTATTTTTTTTTAGATTGTTATAAAGTATTTTATTTCTATCTTAGTTTTTAAAGATAAGTTTTATTTAAATTATATAAATATTTTAATTAAATTAAAAACAAAAAAATAAAAAAATATATATATATATAAAAATATAAATAAAAAACAGAAACCGAACGATTTTAGCCTGGTACACGTTTGAAAATACAAACCCCACGACTTGCGGGGGTTTTTAACTAGAAACACCGCGACTTGCGGAGCCGTCTGACACGGGTTACACAGAACCCTAATCCTGCATTTATTACGGGTTTTTATTATTATTATTTAAATTAAACCCTAATTAGGGTATTTTTATTATATAATTTAGTTTTTATTTTTATTTTGTATTTTTAGTTAAATTAGTGTAATTAGTTTATAAAATTAATAGTTTTATAAAATAAATAATATAAAAATAATATTTTTATAAAAATTGTACTTTTTACAACTTTTAGTATATTTTTATATTTTGTCCCTTTTTATTTGTTTTAGCATA
Organism: Rutidosis leptorrhynchoides; assembly: GCF_046630445.1. Lineage (NCBI taxonomy): Eukaryota > Viridiplantae > Streptophyta > Magnoliopsida > Asterales > Asteraceae > Rutidosis > Rutidosis leptorrhynchoides. The sequence goes on along the minus strand of NC_092333.1, from coordinate 505,736,641 downwards.
ATATTTGTATTTTTCGCTCATTTTTAGTTTTAAAATATAGTTTTTGCCATAGTTATTTTTATTTCTAGATTTTTAGGCTTTGCCGTAAAACTCCTTAAGTGCTTTTTCTTTAGACTAAGATTTAGGTGCTTTAGAATTTTGCGACGCCTTTTTAAGTTTTAGTTCCTTTTTAAGATATTGCCATTTGGGATATAGTTTTACTTGTAAGCTTTAATATTTTTATAAGCAACTTTTAATTTTTAGTTTTTAGTGCCTTTTTAAGTTTCAACGCGCTACTTTCTTATTTTTATTTTTCGACGCCTTTTACCTATGTATCAATTATCACTCCAATTAGTAATCTCAATTTGCGATTATAATTTTAAGTTAGTGATAGTAATAAGGTTGGGTTAGTCGAGTGTTTTTAAGTTCTATAAGTCATTTTTTTTTGTTATTTCTTATTTTTCGACGCCTTTTAATTTTCAACCCTTTTCTTTTTCGACGCGCTCTTTTCCTTTCATATTTCTCGCTATTCTAGTTTTTAGGACTTAGAATTTTCTCTACTTCTTGTCTAAATTTCTTAAAATTACGAAAATTTATTTTAAGTGGTTAAATTGATAGACATCAAAATTTTCTGGTTCGTAGTAATAGTTGGATTTGTACGTGGACCGGGTTATTGGAGCCAAACAGTCCTCAATTATATTGAGACCAAACGAATCCTGCCCCTCTGCTGCATCTGTTGGCTATTCAAAACGTGGGCAAAATCAGAAAAGTCTATTAATTGGATAACTTATATAATTTTTCTTTCCTTTTAAAAACTAATAGGATATTCAGTGAATGCACCGAGCAAGACGTTCACCACCTTTTGTACGTTCACTACCTGTAACTAGATCAAGACATCTAGCAAATATTACCGCCGTTGATTTTTCTTTAGAATCGTCATCCAGTCGACCAAGTACTCCAGTTCAAATTTCCGATAATCCATTTTTTGAACCCGACCTCACAATTGAGAATCCGGAGAATATTCAGGGACAATTCATAGATCCTGAACCATTAATTTTTCCTCCGGAACCACCAATCATTCAAACAGAGATTGTTGAGAAACGAACCATTAAATCAGAATCCTCTAGTGATTCCGATTCAACAAATTCAATTATGGAGAATCTGGAACCTTTAAGTATGGAAGACCGAATGAGAGCTAAACGCACTGGCCAAGGTCACGCAATTACTCATCCAGACATTAATGCTCCAGATTATGAAATCAAAGGACAAATTCTACATATGGTGACTAATCAATGCCAATTTAGTGGTGCGCCGAAGGAAGATCCAAACGAACATCTTCGTACCTTTAATAGGATCTGCACACTATTTAAAATAAGAGAAGTTGAGGATGAACAGATAATATCTCATGTTATTTCCCTGGACTTTAAAGGGAGAAGCCAAAGATTGGTTGGAATCGTTACCTGAAGGGGCAATTGATACATGGGACGTTTTAGTTGAAAATTTTCTTAAACAATTCTTTCCTGCATCTAAAGCCATAAGACTTCAAGGATAAATTGTTACGTTCACACAGAAACCGAATGAAACTCTATATGAGGCATGGACAAGATTTGGAAAGTTATTAAGAGGATGTCCGCAACATGGTTTAGACACCTGTCAAATAGTACAAATATTCTACCAAGGATGCGACATCACTACAAGGAAAAACATCGATATAGCAGCTGGTGGTTCTATTATGAAGAAAACAGAAACTGATGCTTACAAAATTATTGATAACACTGCTTCCCACTCACATGAGTGGCACCAAGAAAAAGATATCGTTAGATCATCTAAAGCAGCTAGAGCCGATTCTAGCCATGACTTAGATTCCATTTCTGCAAAGATAGATGTTGTCGAGAGACGAATGGAAAAGATGACTAAAGATATCCACTCAATACGAATTAGTTGTGAGCAGTGTGGAGGACCACATTTGACAAAAGATTGTCTCGGTATTGAACTAACAATGGAACAAAGAGACAATGTTTCATATCTAAACCAAAGGCCTGGAAATAATTATCAGAATAATTATCAACCGCCAAGACCGATCTACAATTAAAACCAGAATTATAATCGAAATATTCCATACAACAACCAACAAGGTCCTAGCAATCAATAAGTATCCAAAAATACTTACAACCAGCAAAGACCTAATTTTCAAAACAAACCACCACAACCCGATGATAAAAATCCGAATTTAGAAGATATGATGACAAAGCTAGTTGAAACTCAAACGCAGTTTTTCACATCTCAGAAACAAACTAATGAACAAAATGCTCAAGCATTTAGAAATCAACAAGCTTCTATTCAAAATTTGAAACAAGAAGTAAGTAACCTAGCAAGGTTAATAGGTGAAAGAAAACCGGAAAGTTTACCTAGTGATACAAATGCTAACCCCCGGAATGAAACAGCTAAAGCCATTACCACAAGAAGTGGTACAACACTTAAACCACCTGAAATACCTATAACTTCTGATGAAGCTATTCCTACTCCACAAGAACCACAACCTGATCAAGATAAGGAAAAAGAACCGGTAGTTGAAAAGGTTAATGAAGATAACATAGTTAAGGCTAAACCTTATGTTAAACCATACCAACCACCACTTCCTTACCCAAGTAAAATGAAAAAAGAAAAACTTGAAGCCGAGCAATCCTAATTCTTGGATATGTTTAAACAGATAAATGTAAATCTTCCTTTCATTGATGTGATTTCAGGAATGCCTAGATATGCTAAATTCTTGAAAGATCTAATCACGAATAGAAAGAAAATGGAAGAACTCTCAGCTGTTACTATGAATGCTAATTGTTCTGCAGTACTGTTGAATAAGATACCAGAAAAATTATCTGATCCAGGAAGTTTCACAATTCCATGTTTTCTGGGTAGTCTTAGTTCAATAGAAGCATTAGCAGACTTAGGTGCTAGTATAAATTTAATGTCGTATTCACTATACACTAAACTAGACCTTGGAGAATTGAAACCAACAAGAATAAGTATACAACTAGCTGATCGATCAATAAAATATCCTAGAGGGATAATGGAGAACATGCTAGTTAAAGTTGGTACTTTAGTATTTCCAGTAGATTTTGTTGTTCTGGACATGGAAGAAGATTCTCAAGTTCCTCTCATATTAGGAAGACCATTCTTAAACACGGCTAAAGCAATGATAGACGTGTTTGGTAAAAAATTGACCCTAAGTATAGAGGACGAGAGTGTTACCTTTTCAGTTGATAGAGCAATGCAACAACCGCAATCTGCAGATGATACATGTTATTATATTCAAACTATAGATTCACATGCAGAATTGTTAGAAGAATTTCCAGAATTACAAGGAACAGGAGAATGTTCTTTAGGAGAAGGGACTGAACCAATTGATGAAGCTGAAATGTTAGCTACACTAATAGCTAATGGATATGAACCAACAACAGAAGAAATTCAAATGCTAAAAGAAGAAGACAGATATCGATATAAATCATCGATAGAAGAACCACCGACATTAGAGTTAAAGCCACTTCCAAACCATTTGGAATACGCTTATTTACATGGTGAATCTGAATTACCTGTAATAATATCGTCTTCTCTTACTGAAAATAAAAATCACAACTCATTTCTGTATTGAAAGCTCATAAACCAGCTATTGCATGGAAGATTCATGATATTAAAGGAATAAGTCCTTCGTATTGCACACATAAAATCCTTATGGAAGAAGGTCATAAAACGTATGTGCAACGCCAATGAAGACTAAATCCTAATATGCAAGATGTTGTTAAAAAGAAATAATTAAACTGCTAGATGCAGGTTTAATTTATCCAATTTCTGATAGTCCATGGGTAAGCCCAGTTCAATGCGTGCCTAAGAAGGGTGGCATAACTGTCATTACAAATGAGAAAAATGAGCTTATTCCTACTAGGACTGTAACAGGATGGCGTGTATGTATTGATTATAGAAAATTAAATGACGCCACCAGAAAAGATCACTTTCCCTTACCTTTTATTGATCAAATGTTGGAAAGATTAGCCGAAAATAGTTACTATTGTTTTCTTGATGGTTTTTCCGAATATTTTCAAATTCTAATAGCACCCGAAGATCAAGAGAAAACCACATTCACGTGCCCTTATGGTACTTTTGCTTACAAACGCATGCCATTTGGACTTTGCAACGCCCCTACAACCTTTCAAAGGTGCATGATGGCGATTTTTCACGACATGATAGAAGAATGCATGGAAGTTTTCATGGATGACTTTTCAGTCTTCGGTGATACTTTTGAATCATGTCTAGTTAATCTGGAACGAATGCTTATTAGATGCGAACAATCAAATCTAGTACTTAATTGGGAGAAATGCCATTTCATGGTTAAAGAAGGCATCGTTCTTGGTCATAAAATTTCAAAGGAAGGAATTGAAGTGGATAGAGCTAAAGTAGATGTAATTGCTAAACTTCCACATCCCACCAATGTTAGAGGAGTTAGGAGTTTTCTAGGGCATGCCGGTTTTTACCGACGTTTCATAAAAGATTTTTCTAAAATTGCCAATCCTATGAATAAACTCCTAGAAAAAGATGCTCCATTCATCTTTTCAGATGAATGCATCAAATCTTTTAATATTCTTAAAGAGAAACTCACTAATGCGCCGATCATGATAACACCAAATTGGAATCTACCGTTTGAACTTATGTGCGATGCAAGTGATTTTGCAATGGGAGCCGTTTTAGGACAAAGGATTGAAAAACGATTTCAACCTATATATTATGCTAGTAAGACGTTACAAGGAGCACAAACGAATTACACAACTACTGAAAAAGAACTCCTTGCTATTGACTTTGCTTTTGACAAATTTCGTTCATATCTCGTTCTAGCAAAAACGGTGGTCTATACCGACCATTCTGCTCTTATATACCTATTTTTGAAACAAGATGCCAAACCAAGATTAATCCGTTGGATCTTACTCTTACAAGAGTTCGATATTGAAATCCGAGATAAAAGAGGAGCAGAAAATCTCGCCGCTGATCATCTTTCTCGTCTTGAAAATCCCGAATTAGAAGTTCTAAATGAATCGGCCATACAAAACAACTTTCCTGATGAATATCTATTGAAGATAGATTATAATGAAATTCCATGGTTTGCAGACTATGCAAACTAGTTAGTATGTGAATTCCTTGAAAAAGGATTATCGTACCAAAAACAAAAGAAATTCTTCAGTGATATAAAACACTATTTCTGGGAAGATCCACATCTGTTTAAAAGTTGTCCAGATGGAATAATACGCCGATGTGTATTTGGAGATGAAGCTAGTAAAATTTTAAACCATTGTCACACAGGACCAACAGGAGGGCACTATGGGCCTCAACTAACAGCAAGAAAAGTTTATGATGCTGGATTCTATTGGCCTACAATTTACAAAGACGCACACCTTCTTTGCAAATCCTGTGATGCTTGTCAAAGGGCCAGAAAAATAAGTCAACGTGATGAAATGCCACAAAATGTCATTCAAGTATGTGAAGTATTTGACATTTGGGGTATTGACTTTACGGGTCCATTTCCAAAATCTCATAATAATCTCTATATTCTCGTAGCCATTGATTATGTATCTAAATGGGCGGAAGCACAAGCTCTCCCAACTAACGATGCACGAGTTGTAGTCAACTTTCTAAAACGTCTTTTTGCAAGGTTTGGAACACCGAAAGCTTTAATAAGTGATCGGGGAACTCATTTCTGTAATAATCAACTTGAGAAAGTTCTTAAAAGATATGGAGTAACTCATAAAATCTCCACCGCATATCATCCACAAACAATTGGATAAGTTGAAAATACCAACCTAGCTTTAAAACGTATTCTAGAAAAAACCGTAGGATCAAATCCGAAGGAATGGTCCATTAAGTTGGAGGATGCACTCTGGGCTTTTAGAACAGCCTACAAAACTCCAATTGGAACTACACCTTTTAGACTCGTTTATGGAAAAGCATGTCATCTTCCAGTAGAAATTGAATACAAAGCATTTTGGGCTTTGAAGACATGTAATCTTGATTTACATGAAGCTGGACGTCTACGGTTAAGTCAACTAAACGAATTAGAAGAATTAAGACATGAAGCATACGAAAATTCGTTAATCTATAAAGAAAGAACGAAGAAATGGCATGATAAAAGAATCAGAAGTTTAAAAGAATTTAAATAAGGAGACAGAGTTCTTCTTTTCAATTCACGACTCAAGCTATTTCCTGGAAAATTGAAATCAAGATGGTATGGACCATTCATAGTCAAAAGATTTTTCCCATACGGAACGATAGAATTAATAAATTCAAATGGAATTGAATTTAAAGTTAATGGTCACAGAGTTAAACATTACATAGATAGTCCGATGGAAGTCGACAATGAAGTTAATCACAATTTCGATACCACAGCTAACTAAGTGTGGGGAGAATCAAGTCTTTTAAGGATTTTATGTATTTCTGTTAGAGTTAGATTTTCTGTTTTCGTGTAGTTCTCCAAAATGGAACCCGAATGGTCTTTTCCTAGCAGACCCTAAAGAACTAGTCTTCTCCCCCCATTCTGAATTTTTATTTTTTTTAGGTTTTTACGAAATGAAGACTTCCTGTGAACTAAACCATGGTCTAATGCTACACGCTTTGATCACTAAACGTAATAATGACACACTTCCGAGTGAAATAGTATCAGTAATCAGAGAAAGATTGGACGGAGTAAGAAAAGAATCCAGATGCGAAGATAATAAGTTACAATTTGGTAAAGGAAAATCAAAATCCGCAGCAAAAAGAAGAGCACGACACCTAGAAAGATGTCACAAATGCGGAAAATGGTCACATGGAGGTAAATGTTCAAATAATCAAACCTATTCAAACACCGAATTTGTTACTTTATGCAGAGACGGACCGTTCATATGTTTATAAGAAAAAACACTGAATGCTCGAGGTTACGCCTATGTAGCCATGGAAAATCAATTAAACCGACTATCTTATGAATGGGATAGATCATATCACTAAGAATACTATCTCACAGGTAAGTCTGTACAGTTTTTATTTTTATTTTTATTTTTAACCTTTTGATAATAAACGCTAATTTGTTCGCTATAAAGTATTAAATTGGTATTGAATAAAATTAGGTTTGGCGACCGAAATTATTGATATCATACAAAAATTTATTACATCACTGCGAAATTTAACGTTTATTCTTAAGGTATAAATATCTTTAATCAATCAACCCAAAATATTTCAAAAATTCGTCATGAGTTAAATTAGGTCATGGAACCGAAATTACTTTATCGAAAAGAGGGGCACATATTTTTGATAATATTTGATTGACTAAAGTGGGATAAAAGACCAAAAAGATTTTTAATTTTATTTTTACCATGTTTTTAAAATTAATAAATTAGTATTAAAAAAAATTATTGTAAACTTTTTAAAATCAATATATTTAAATTTGTAAATATTTGAAAAATTAATCTTTTTAATATAAGTTTGTATGTATAGAAACAAAAATATAATATAAGTTTGGTGTGAATTTATAATATGAATTTTTAATTAAGTTTGGTGTGAATTTTTAATTTTATGCATTTTAAATTTAAGTTTGGGGTGAATTTAAAAACAAAAATTTACTTTATTTTGCTAAGTTAAAAATATGATTTTTAAAATTCATCGTAAGTTGAAGACTATGTCTTTGAACCGAAATTGCTTTACCCGAGGGAGGGACGAGAACTTTTATTATCATTATTTTTAATCTTATTGAATTAAAGTATGCCAAAAACATTAAAAAAACTCAAAAATCTTAGCTTTTAAAACAATCGCTACAAAAAGACAAATTTTAAAATTTTGTCGAATGACGAACTAGGACATCGTTCCGAAACGACCTCGTCCTAAATAACAAGGGAAACAAAATTTTAAAATTAATTAATTAATTGTTTTATAAGATAAGGTTTTTACAAAAAAAAAAACAAACACCGCGACTCGCGGAGTTTGTAAGGGTTAAACACCGCAAGTCGCGGAGGACCGAAATTACAGAAAAAAAATAAAAAGGGCCGAACAGCTCAGTTGCACACACACAACTCATTTTACTGCGAAAACAAACGAAAAAACACTCTCAATTTCATAATTTTTAGCCGTTTTTCATCAAATCTTTTACTAAAATCATGTTGAGAAGGATGCTATCAAGGAATTACTCAAGAAAAATGGTAAATTTCTACACCTAAACACCATTTAATCCGAAAATTAGTGTTCTTGAGCAATTTTATACCCAATTCGATTTTGATGCTTTTTAGTGTAATTATGCTTAAATTGTTTATGTATTATGCTTGTATAACCTAGATTGATGCTATTTAACATGATTAGAAGCCTTAAACTTCAAATTTTGAGTAATCTAGGGTTTGTGTTCTTGAGCAAATTTGGGGCTTTTGATATAAACAGGTTATGGCCGATTTTTGTCATGAATTATTGCTAAATTAAGTAGTGTAACATGTTTAGGTAGATAAATGATCCAAACTTTGAGCCTAAACATGATTTTTAAGAATTAAAGTGGACTTTTTCAAGTCTAAAATTCATGAATTTGATTTTTGAGAGATAATGCCATTTGAAACTTGTTTAATTGCTAGTAATGATTATTTTGACATGTTAGTTGAGTTGAATGCTTATGAACTTGGCGAACATTTTCGTATATGCTTATTTGAAAAAGTGTAGATTTGATAAAAATATGAAAATGAGCATAAGTTTGATATAAATTGGACATGTCATTGTAATTATTTTAACTGATGATTTTGCTGACACTAATGCATATTTGGATGCACAAAAATTGTGTTTGATGTGTTTTGCAGACTGAAAGGGGTGAATCTTCATCCCAAGCTCGCAATGCTCCTCCTGAGAATGCGGAACAACAGGATGTTGATAGCTATTATAAACAAGATATACCTCATCCAGTTATGACATTTTCAGATATGCACTTGGAAGATTTGCACCCGAACTTGAGATTTGACAGACGTTGGATAGATTATCCAAAATACCAAAGGGGCTTGCATACTCTTCATTCTAAAGCTGTTGAAGTACCTAGAGTAATAGAATGGGCACCGTTAGAAGCTGTAGAATTAGCTGGGCCAATTAGAGAATTACTTACACAGAGGTATGGTAATTCTACTTTTAACAATTGGGTACGTTTATTCAACATGCGTAGACCTGTATATAAAGTATGGTGTGAAGAATTATTGTGTAGTATAGAAATAAATGATCGGGTAGCTAGTTTACCCGATCGATCTTTTGTTAGATTTTTGTTAGGAGGTTCGATGCGCCACATGTCTCTACTAGACATGGCTCAGGCCTTACGTAAATATACGCCTGAGGAGTTAGCATCTGCCGATTGTAGAGGGTTGATATTGAACGGTAGGAAAATTGATGAAAATTTTGATACGCATGGTGTATGGAGTCAAATGACTAGCCATCACCGATTTAAAGGGGGAAATTACTCTTATTTGGATATAGATAGAGCAGAGTTAAGAGTAATTCATAGGTTTTTAGCCAATTCGATTACACAACGAGGTAAGAATAAGAAAAAGGTAAATGAACAGGATTTGCTTTACCACATGTGTATTCGAGACCCACAAAGCGCTGTAAGTATACCTTATTGTGTGGGTTATTATTTATCAGCTATGGTTAGGGGGATGAGACCGCATAGCATAATAGGAGGTGGTATATTTATTACATTAATTGCTGAGTATCTCAATGTGGATATAAGTCAGGGGGGATTATTAGTCGAAGAACCAGAACCCCGCGATACAATAGGTTTAAATGTATACCATGGTGCGAAGGTTTTGAAGAGGCGAAATAACGCCGCAGTACGATATAATGGTAGACATCCACAGGTTGAGAGAAACCAATAGCCAGGTAATGTGGGAGGGGGAAATGAAATAACAGAAATGCAAAGGTTTATAGCTTCACAAGAGTATGAAAATGCTAGACATAGAGCATTTGAAGATTGGCAAGTTCATCAAAACTAAATCATAGCTCATTGCCAACATGTAGGTAGAAACTATATTCCTACTCCATCGCCCGTATTTCCTCCCTGGTCTATAGAGATGCAACCACCGTATCCTACGTATAACCCAGCCGAAGCATTCTATAACACATACGGTTATGCATGGAACCCCTACTGGTATCAGTATCATCCCTAGTCTACTTAGTTTTATTTATTTTATAATTTGTAATGTTGATACATTTAATACTTATGTTAATATTGTAATAGTTTTTATAATTTTCTAACTTTTATTATTAGATTTTAATAATTTTTGAATGTGGGGTAATATACCAAACTTCAAAAATATGTATATATGTTTGCAGTTTATCTTATGTACACAACAGGGTAAAATAACGCATTTTCAAAGACTGTCATTAAGTTCAGTAAAAGCAACTAATTTTGACGACAAGATGCAAAATATATGTGAAATAACAACAAGACGGAATGAACAAATGATGTGCACCATTTATCATTCAACACAAACAACAATATGTTTGGAAACTTTGGTAAAATTTAATCATTTCTACGCTAATCACCCTCAATAATTTAAATTGTTACTGATTTCTTGCAAATGAGGGCATTGCAAGATCTTAAGTGTGGGAAGGGGTTAGATTCTTTCGGATTTTTAAATTTTTTATCTTAAACACTTGGTTACCATTAAAAATACTAGTAACGTAGTAGTTGTATTAGAATCTAGTGCTCTCTGATAATAAAGAACAGCCCTAGTCTTATATACTGACTACCCAATTCTAGTAAAAATTTTCAAAATTTTCAATTAAATGAACTCAAAATCATGTTTATACATATTTATGAACGATAAAACTAGGTGTTAACACCGAAATTATTGTTACCTCGGAAAGGACATAAATTGAGAAACAAACTAAAATATTAAAATTCATTTAAAATGGAATAGAGGACAATAAAAAGGAAAATAAAAGCCAAGTGTGGGAAAAATTACCAAGTTATCTTAAATATATGTCACATATTTCTGTAACAAATAATTGAAGATACTTTTGCTTTGGACTAAACTAAACTGTTTTACCCGATGAAAGAAAAGAAGAGATGGATCTACACGATGAATCAATTCCATCGTTAAAAGGAAGTAAAGTCTTCCGAAAAAGAAACGCGCTTCTTGATTTAGGTCATGAAGTTGTCGTCCAGACCAGCTGTAGGTTGATGAAAAATCTAGAAAAGTCATCTCTAAAATCAGCAGGAAATCCACGGACCTCAGCATAAAACAGGGTCGCCATGTGGTCAGACTGATCCTAACCATGAGAGGATCTGTCTCGTAAAATGGGGGGCACCGTGCAAATTAGCTTGATAAGACTAATAAATCAGATCCCCAGAAAGGATAATCTCCTTTAAAGATCAAAAATCAGCTTTTAAGACTGATATTACTCAATCCTAGAGATTGACCTTAAAGATTGAGAATTACAAACTCATGGAATTCAATGATATCTAAACTCGAGCTTGAACGAGAAAATATTTTGATCAAATTATAAACCGATTTGTTTTCTGAAAACCCATTTTTAATGCGTTCATTACCATTGAACGTAAAATACTAGGAATTCATCTGGAATTCATTAGGTTATCTGAACCAAATCGGGTGTCAACCGTAAGAACGGTGGTTGCATAGCATGGTCGGAGACAGGACCTTGTGCCAGACCGAAAAAATTATAAGGGTGAGCTTTACTATTGCTCCTACAAACGATAGTAATTACGTCCGACAAATTATATACTATAATTAAAAGCATGTCAGGGGACATTGCCTTAACAGTTGTTTGTTCAACGCTTTCCTTTACAACCGGACGGTAGTTTATCGAAAGGTAATATTCGGAGCAAGTATACTGGACGTGTTGCTTTCCTAATACAAGGTTAGCAAGTGGGTGACACAAAACCGCAAGTTTTGAGCTAAAATTTTCAAATCTGAAACCCACCAAACCCACAAAAACAATTTGCAAACACCGGTGAAGGGTTATTCTGGAAAACTTATCTAGGGTAAAAGCTAGATTAAAATTTTCAAAAGATCAAATGTTTTCATAAAGATCCAATTTCCTTAAAGGATCTAAATTTTTATAGTCATGTGGGACTGTAAACCATATCGTTACTACCATTGTTTATACCGCCGTAAAGAAATCACTGATGTACAAAGTGTGAAGAATAAAGAAGTGATCCTAGTATTTCAAGACTATATTGCTTGAGGACAAGCAACGCTCAAGTGTGGGAATATTTGATAATGCTAAAAACGAACATATATTTCATAGCATTATTCCTCAAGAAAGACAAGCTTTTAGTTGCAATTGTCCTATTTACAAGTGATATTCGTTTAAATAATAAAAGGTGAAGACAAAAGGCAGATTCGACGAATTGAAGACGCAAACGACCAAAAAGCTCAAAAGTACAAAAGACAATCAAAGAGGTTCCAATTATTGATAAGAAACGTCTCAAAATTACAAGAGTACAAGATTCAAAACGCAAAGTACAAGATATTAAATTGTACGCAAGGACGTTCGAAAATCCGGGACCGGGACCAGAGTCAACTCTCAACGCTCGACGCAACGGACTAAAAATTACAAGTCAACTATGCACATGAATATAATATAATATATAATTAATTCTTAAAATTAATATATATATTATAATATATTTAAAAATCGTCGGCAAACAAAGAGCCAAAGCTGGGTGAGCTGTAAAAACAAACTCCGCGAGTAGGCAAAAAATGCCGCGAGTCGCGGAGCTCCCCTGGACGAAAATTCCTATAAAAGCCAGCGCAGTTCGACGTAAAAAAATATCATATATCCATCCTCTCTATATCTATACGTAAATATTTATATTTATATTTTAATATTAAGTTTAATTTTAATCCTAATAATAAGGGTATGTTAGCGAATGTTGTAAGGGTGTAAGTCAAAATTCTGTCCGTGTAACGCTACGCTATTTTTAATCATTGTAAGTTATGTTCAACCTTTTTAATTTAATGTCTCGTAGCTAAGTTATTATTATACTTATTTAAAACGAAGTAATCATGATGTTGGGCTAATTACTAAAATTGTGTAATTGGGCTTTGTACCATAATTGGGGTTTGGACAAAAGAACGACACTTGTGGAAATTAGACTATGGGCTATTAATGGGTTTTATATTTGTTTAACTAAATGATAGTTTGTTAATTTTAATATAAAGATTTACAATTGGACGTCCCTATAAATAACCATATACACTCAATCGGACACGATGGGCGGGATATTTATATGTACGAATAATCGTTCATTTAACCGGACACGGGAATGGATTAATAGCCACTAGAATTATTAAAACAGGGGTGAAATTGTAGTGACCCGAACTTTTCCATGTTTATATATATATATATATATTAAATGAAATTGTTATTTACATGATTAAGTGTTTCCAACATGTTAAGCAATCAAACTTTTTAAGACTTGATTAATTGAAATAGGTTTCATATAGACAATTGACCACCCAAGTTGACCGGTGATTCACGAACGTTAAAACTTGTAAAAACTATACGATGACATATATATGGTTATATATATAGTTAACATGATTTTATTATAAGTATGTATCTCATTAGGTATTTTAACAATGAGTTATATACATAAAAATGAGACTATTAATTTAAGAAACTCGAAAACGATATATATAACGATTATCGTTATAACAACGTCTTACTAGGTACATATGAATCATATTAAGATATTGATACACTTGGTTAATTATGTTAAATGATAAGTAAATATATTATTAAGTGTATTAACAATGAAATACATATGTAAAAATAAGACTACTAACTTAATGATTTCGAAACGAGACATATATGTAACGATTATCGTTGTAACGACATTTAACTGTATATATATCATACTAAGATATATTATATACCATAATATCATGATAATATAACAATTTAACATCTCATTTGTTATAATAAACAATGAGTTAACAACATTCAACAAGATCGTTAACCTAAAAGTTTCAAAACAACATTTACATGTAACGACTAACGATGACTTAACGACTCAGTTAAAATGTATATACATGTAGTGTTTTAATATGTATTCATACACTTTTGAAAGACTTCAAGACACTTATCAAAATACTTCTACTTAACAAAAATGCTTACAATTACATCCTCGTTCAGTTTCATCAACAATTCTACTCGTATGCACCCGTATTCGTACTCGTATAATACTCAGCTTTTAGATGTATGTACTATTGGTATATACACTCCAATGATCAGCTCTTAGCAGCCCATGTGAGTCACCTAACACATGTAGGAGCCATCATTTGGCAACTAGCATGAAATATCTCATAAAATTACAAAAATATGAGTAATCATTCATGACTTATTTACATGAAAACAAAATTACATATCCTTTATATCTAATCCATACACCAATGACCAAAAACACCTACAAACACTTTCATTCTTCAATTTTCTTCATCTAATTGATCTCTCTCAAGTTCTATCTTCAAGTTCCAAGTGTTCTTCATAAATTCCAAAAGTTCTAGTTTCATAAAATCAAGAATACTTCCAAGATTGCAAGTTTACTTCCAAGTTTTCTAAATCCATTCCAAGTAATCATCCAAGATCAAGAAACCTTTGTTAATTACAGTAGGTTATATTTCTAATACAAGGTAATAATCATATTCAAACTTTAATTCAATTTCTATAACTATAACAATCTTATTTCGAGTGGAAATCTTACTTGAAATTGTTTTCGTGTCATGATTCTGCTTCAAGAACTTTCAAGCCATCCAAGGATCCTTTGAAGCTAGATCTATTTTTCTCATTTCTAGTAGGTTTATCCAAGGAACTTGAGGTAGTAATGATGTTCATAACATCATTCGATTCATACATATAAAGCTATCTTATTCGAAGGTTTAAACTTGTAATCACTAGAACATAGTTTAGTTAATTCTAAACTGGTTCGCAAATAAAAGTTAATCCTTCTAACTTGACTTTTAAAATCAACTAAAAACATGTTCTATATCTATATGATATGCTAACTTAATGATTTAAAACCTGGAAACACGAAAAACACCGTAAAATCGGATTTACGCCGTCGTAGTAACACCGCGGGCTATTTTGGGTTAGTTAATTAAAAACTATGATAAACTTTGATTTAAAATTTGTTATTCTGAGAAAATGATTTTTATTATGAACATGAAACTATATCCAAAAATTATGGTTAAACTCAAAGTGGAAGTATGTTTTCTAAAATGGTCATCTAGACGTCGTTCTTTCGACTGAAATGACTACCTTTACAAAAATGACTTGTAACTTATTTCTCCGACTATAAACCTATACTTTTTTTGTTTAGATTCATAAAATAGAGTTTAATATGAAACCATAGCAATTTGATTCACTCAAAACGGATTTAAAATGAAGAAGTTATGGGTAAAACAAGATTGGATAATTTTTCTCATTTTAGCTATGTGAAAATTGGTAACAAATCTATTCCAACCATAACTTAATCAACTTGTATTATATATTATGTAATCTTGAGATACCATAGACACGTATACAATGTTTCGACCTATCATGTCGACACATCTATATATATTTCGGAACAACCATAGACACTCTATATGTGAATGTTGGAGTTAGCTATACAGGGTTGAGGTTGATTCCAAAATATATATAGTTTGAGTTGTGATCAATACTGAGATACGTATACACTGGGTCGTGGATTGATTTAAGATAATATTTATCGATTTATTTCTGTACATCTAACTGTGGACAACTAGTTGTAGGTTACTAACGAGGACAGCTGACTTAATAAACTTAAAACATCAAAATATATTAAAAGTGTTGTAAATATATTTTGAACATACTTATATTGTTATAGGTTCGTGAATCAACCAGTGGCCAAGTCTTACTTCCCGACGAAGTAAAAATCTGTGAAAGTGAGTTATAGTCCCACTTTTAAAATCTAATATTTTTGGGATGAGAATACATGCAGGTTTTATAAATGATTTACAAAATAGACACAAGTACGTGAAACTACATTCTATGGTTGAATTATCGAAATCGAATATGCCCCTTTTTATTAAGTCTGGTAATCTAAGAATTAGGGAACAGACACCCTAATTGACACGAATCCTAAAGATAGATCGATTGGGCCTAACAAACCCCATCCAAAGTACCGGATGCTTTAGTACTTCGAAATTTATATCATATCCGAAGGGTGTCCCGGAATGATGGGGATATTCTTATATATGCATCTTGTTAATGTCGGTTACCAGGTGTTTACCATATGAATGATTTTTATCTCTATGTATGGGATGTGTATTGAAATATGAAATCTTGTGGTCTATTATTACGATTTGATATATAGGTTAAACCTATAACTCACCAATATTTTTGTTGACGTTTAAAGCATGTTTATTCTCAGGTGAATACTAAGAGCTTCCGCTGTTGCATACTAAAATAAGGACAAGATTTGGAGTCCATGTTTGTATGATATTGTGTAAAAACTGCATTCAAGAAACTGATTTCGATGTAACATATTTGTATTGTAAACCATTATGTAATGGTCGTGTGTAAACGGGATATTTTAGATTATCATTATTTGATAATCTACGTAAAGCTTTTTAAACCTTTATTTATGAAATAAAGGTTATGGTTTGTTTTAAAAATGAATGCAGTCTTTGAAAAACGTCTCATATAGAGGTCAAAACCTCGCAACGAAATCAATTAATATGGAACGTTTTTAATCAATAAGAACGGGATATTTCAGTTGGTATCCGAGCGTTGGTCTTAGAGAACCAGAAAATTTGCATTAGTGTGTCTTATCGGGTTTGTTAGGATGCATTAGTGAGTCTGGTCTTCGACCGTGTTTTCTTTAAAAATGATTGCTTAACATTTTGTTGGAAACTATATATTTTTAACATGTGAATATTATGTGATATATTAATCTCTTAACATGTTTGATATTATGTGATAGATGTCTACTTCTAGAACAAGTCCCATTGACTCACCTAATAATAATGAAGAGTCAAATGTAAATTGGAATGATTCGTGGACTGATTCACAAGTTCCCGAAGAGGAACCGGAAGAAGAGTCGGAACCGGAAGAAGAGTCGGAACCGGAAGAAGAATCGGAACCGGAAGAAGAAATAGAACCAGTGGGGGAAATAATAAAATGGTTAAGTAGAAGAAAATCCTCAACCAACCGACCAAAGTTAATTATGGTCAATGGTGTTTCCGCCAAGGAAGCAAAATATTGGGAGGATTACCAATTCTCCGATGAATCGAATTCCGACGAGAATTCCGATGATGTTATAGAAATTACCCCAACTGAATTTAAAAAGGCAAAAGAAAATAATAAGGGAAAGGGCATAAAAATAGAGAAATCTAATTCCAACCCCGATGAACTTTATATGTATCGTCAACCCCCGAAGCTCTTAAGTTGTAACAATGACCCGGGAACCTCTGAACCACCAGGTTTTTCTAAACCGTTGTGGAAAACGACAGCTCGTATTAGGGGAACATCATATATCCCTAGAAACTTGGCAAAACGAACCAAAACCGAAGAAGAAGAAACGAGCGAGTCGGAATAAGATAGTTGTATTCGTGTGGTGTAATATATGTAATATAGTGTGCTTATGCTTTATGATATATGTAAAAATTGCTTGTATTAATAAGTAATTTTTTTTATGAATCTAACTCTTGTCTATTTTACAGTTTAAAAACACAAAATGGATAGACAACCCAATATTTTAAGAGACCTACCCGGAGACATGATTGATGAAATCTTGTCTAGAGTCGGTCAGAATTCCTCGGCACAACTATTTAAGGCGAAATTAGTTTGTAAGACATTCGAAGAACGTTCCAAGAATGTCTTGGTTTATAAGAGACTTTCGTTTGAAAGATGGGGGATATCACATTGGGAAATCCATAAGTTACGATGTGTTTACTTTGACGCATATATTGCGGGGAACCCAAATGCTATTTTACGCAACGGGTTAAGAAATTATTTTGACTCAATGTATCCGAATATAGGACTTCATGATTTAGAAAAAGCGGCTAACATGCAACATAAAGAAGCATGCTATGATTTCGGGTTAGTAATGTTCGCTTCTCACCAAAGTGAGAAAAAGAACCTCGGGCTACAACTATTAAACAAAACTTTCCCACAAGTGACGGAGTCGGTAATTGGGGTAAGAAATGAGGTTTTTAGGTTATTACGAGACTGTTGGTCATTACGTAACCCTCGTCCCTTTGACGACGATACAACACGCTGTCTTATCAACGGCCATAACGGTTATGTTCCACAAGACCAAGGATGGGAAGTAGTCCTAGTAAAACCAGAATGCATGACTTGTTTCTGGACGTATGAATTACGTGTCTTTATTGCCTTTGCTGAACGACTTGTGTACTAGCTAGAATTATCTTCACAACTATCTTGTATCAAAGTTATTGTGTGCTATATTTCATGCTTTATGTAAAATAAGCGGTATTATAAGTTTGTAAAATATTGTATAAAAGTTTGAACGCGAAATATTATTATAATAAGTTTTTCATATAGAATTGTAGTAGTTGAATTGTATATTAGCTACTAAGTATGAACTTAACGGGTAGGTACTACCCGAATTTAAAATTATAAAACGCTAATATGAAGAAAAAGCTTTTATAAATGAGTTCATATTATGCTACGAAATACTATTAACTACTCTTAATATTCTGTATGATTAACTTGTTCCATTTGACTATTTTGAAGGAAATGGCACCGACTACTCGACACACCGTGAATATGAATGAAGAGGAATTCCGTACTTTTCTAGCTTCAAACATAGCCGCAGTACAGGCTGCGCTATATACCAACAATAACCTTGGATCTAGCAGTACAGGAAATCGTGTAGGATGCACCTACAAAGAATTCACTGCCTGCAAACCTTTGGAATTTGATGGAACCGAAGGACCGATCGGATTGAAACGGTGGACCGAGAAGGTCGAATCGGCGTTTGCCATAAGTAAGTGTACTGAAGAGGACAAAGTGAAGTACGCTAAGCATACCTTCACAGGTTCTGCGTTAACATGGTGGAATACCTATCTAGAGCAAGTGGGACAAGATGATGCGTACGCTCTACCGTGGTCAGCATTCAAGCACTTGATGAATGAGAAGTACCGTCCCAGAACCGAGGTCAATAAGCTCAAGACAGAACTTAGAGGGTTACGAACCCAAGGATTTGATATTACCACGTACGAAAGACGATTCACAGAATTGTGCCTATTGTGTCCGGGAGCGTTCGAAGATGAGGAAGAGAAGATCGACGCGTTTGTGAAAGGATTACCGGAAAGAATCCAAGAAGATATAAGTTCACACGAGCCCGCCTCCATACAACAGGCATGTAGAATGGCTCACAAACTAGTGAACCAGATTGAGGAAAGAATTAAAGAACAGACGGCTGAAGAGGCCAATGTGAAGCAAGTCAAAAGAAAGTGGGAGGAAAACGGTGATAAGAATCACCAATACAACAACAACAGCAATTACAATAATAATCGCAACAATTATCCCAACAATCGCAACATCAATTGCAACTACAACAAACGGCCCAACAACAACAACAACAACAACAACAACAGCAACTACAACAATCATCCCAACAACAATAACAACCGCAACAACAACAACAACAACAACAACAACAATCAGAAGCAGCTATGCCAAAGGTGTGAAAAGTATCACTCGGGGTTCTGCACCAAATTTTGCAACAAGTGTAAAAGAAATGGTCATAGCGCGGCGAAGTGTGAGGTCTACGGACCAGGGGTTAACAGAACGAAAGGAACAAATGGTGTCGGAACGAGTAATGGCGGAGCAAGTAGTGTCGGAGCAAGTTATGCCAATGTAGTTTGTTATAAATGTGGAAAATCGGGCCACATTATTAGAAATTGCCCGAACCAGGAGAACACGAATGGACAAGGCCGCGGAAGAGTTTTCAATATTAATGCGGCAGAGGCACAGGAAGACCCGGAGCTTGTTACGGGTACGTTTCTTATTGACAATAAATCTGCTTACGTTTTATTTGATTCGGGTGCGGATAGAAGCTATATGAGTAGAGATTTTTGTGCTAAATTAAGTTGTCCATTGACGCCGTTGGATAGTAAATTTTTACTCGAATTAGCAAACGGTAAATTAATTTCAGCAGATAATATATGCCGGAATCGAGAAATTAAACTGGGTAGCGAAATATTTAAGATTGATTTGATACCAGTAGAGTTAGGGAGTTTTGATGTAATATTTGGCATGGACTGGCTGAAGAAGATGAAAGCAGAGATCGTATGTTATAAAAATGCAATTCGCATTGTACGAGAAGAAGGAGAACCCTTAATGGTGTACGGAGAAAAGGGCAACATGAAGCTACATCTTATTAGTAATTTGAAGGCATAAAAACTAATAAGAAAAGGTTGCTATGCTGTTCTAGCACACGTCGAGAAAGTACAAACTGAAGAAAAGAGCATCAATGATGTTCCCGTCGTAAAAGAATTTCCATATGTATTTTCGAAAGAATTACCGGGACTACCTCCACATCGATCTGTTGAATTTCAAATAGATCTTGTACCAGGAGCTGCATCAATAGCTCGTGCTCCTTATATACTCGCACCCAGCGAGATGAAAGAACTGCAAAGCCAACTGCAAGAACTATTAGAACGTGGTTTCATTCGACCAAGCACATCACCATGGGGAGCTCCTGTTTTGTTTGTCAAGAAGAAGGATGGTACATTTAGGTTGTGTATTGACTACAGAGAGTTGAACAAACTTACCATCAAAAACCGTTATCCACTGCCGAGAATTGACAACTTATTTGATCAACTACAAGGCTCGTCAGTTTATTCGAAGATCGATTTACGTTCTGGATATCATCAAATGCGAGTAAAGGAGGATGATATTCCAAAAACTGCTTTTAGGACGCGTTATGGTCATTAGGAGTTTATGGTTATGCCGTTTGGATTGACTAACGCACCAGCTGTGTTCATGGACCTTATGAACCGAGTGTGTGGGCCATATCTTGACAAGTTTGTCATTATTTTCATCGAGGACATACTTATTTACTCAAAGAATGATCAAGAGCACGAAGAACATTTGAGAAAAGTGCTAGAAGTACTGAGGAAAGAAAAACTGTACGCTAAGTTTTCAAAGTGTGCATTTTGGTTGGAAGAAGTTCAATTCCTCGGTCACATAGTGAACAAAGAAGGTATCCAGGTGGACCCGGCAAAGATCGAAACCGTTGAAAAGTGGAAAACCCCAAAAACTCCGAAGCATATACGTCAATTTTTAGGATTGGCTGGTTACTACAGAAGATTCATCCAAGATTTCTCCAAAATAGCAAAACCCTTGACTGCATTAACGCATAAAGGGAAGAAATTTGAATGGAAGGATGAACAAGAGAAGGCGCTTCAATTATTGAAGAAAAAGCTAACTACGACACCTATATTGTCATTGCCTGAAGGGAATGATGATTTTGTGATTTATTGTGACGCATCAAAGCAAGGTCTCGGTTGTGTATTAATGAAACGGACGAAGGTGATTGCTTATGCGTCTAGACAATTGAAGATTCACGAGCAAAATTATACGACGCATGATTTGGAATTAGGCTCGGTTGTTTTTGCATTAAAGACTTGGAGGCACAACTTATATGGGGTCAAAAGTATTATATATACCGACCAAAAAAGTCTTCAACACATATTTAATCAGAAACAACTGAATATGAGGCAGCGTAGGTGGAATGAATTGTTGAATGATTACGACTTTGAGATTCGTTACCACCCGGGGAAGGCAAATGTGGTAGCCGATGCCTTGAGCAGAAAGGACAGAGAACCCATTCGAGTAAAATCTATGAATATAATGATTCACACTAACCTTACTACTCAAATAAAGGAGGCGCAACAAGAAGTTTTAAAAGAGAGAAATTTAAAGGATGAAATACCCAAAGGATCGGAGAAGCATCTTAATATTCGAGAAGACGGAACCCGGTATAGGGCTGAAAGAATTTGGGTACCAAAATTTGGAGATATGAGAGAAATGGTACTTAGAAAAGCTCATAAAACCAGATACTCAATACATCCTGGAACGGGAAAGATGTACAAGGATCTTAAGAAACATTTTTGGTGGCCAGGTATGAAAGCCGATATTGCTAAATACATAGGAGAATGTTTGACGTGTCCTAAGGTCAAAGCTGAGCATCAGAAACCATCAGGTCTACTTCAACAACCCGAAATCCAGGAATGAAAATGGGAAAATATTACCATGGATTTCATTACTAAATTGCCAAGGACTGCAAGTGGTTATGATACTATTTGGGTAATAGTTTATCGTCTCACCAAGTCAGCACACTTCCTGCCAATAAGAGAAGATGACAAGATGGAGAAGTTAGCACGACTGTATTTGAAGGAAGTCATCTCCAGACATGGAATACCAATCTCTATTATCTCTGATAGGGATGGCAGATTTATTTCAAGATTCTGGCAGACATTACAGCAAGCATTGGGAACTCGTCTAGACATGAGTACTGCCTATCATCCACAAATTGATGGGCAGAGCGAAAGGATGATACAAACGCTTGAAGATATGCTACGAGCTTGTGTTATTGATTTCGGAAACATTTGGGATCGACATCTACCGTTAGCAGAATTTTCCTACAACAACAGCTACAATTCAAGCGTTGAGATGGCACCGTTTGAAGCACTTTATGGTAGAAAGTGCAGGTCTTCGATTTGTTGGAGTGAAGTGGGGGATAGACAGATTATGGGTCCGGAGATAATACAAGAAACTACCGAGTAAATCATCCAAATTCAACAAAGATTGAAAACCGCCCAGAGTCGACAAAAGAGCTACGCGGACAGTAAAAGAAAAGATATAGAGTTTGAAATTGGAGAAATGGTCATGCTTAAGGTTTCACCTTGGAAAGGCGTTGTTCGATTTGGTAAACGGGGGAAACTAAATCCAAGGTACATTGGACCATTCAAGATTATAGATCGTGTCGGACCAGTAGCTTACCAACTGGAGCTACCTCAACAACTCGCAGCTGTACATAACACTTTCCACGTCTCAAATTTGAAGAAATGTTTTGCTAAAGAAGATCTCACTATTCCATTGGACGAAATCCAAATCAATGAAAAACTTCAATTCATTGAAGAACCCGTCGAAATAATGGATCGTGAGGTTAAGAGACTTAAACAAAACAAGATACCGATTGTTAAGGTTCGATGGAATGCTCATAGAGGACCCGAGTTCACCTGGGAGCGTGAAGATCAGATGAAGAAGAAATACCCGCATTTATTTCCAGAAGATACGTCAACACCTCCAACTGCTTAAAATTTCGGGACGAAATTTATTTAACGGGTAGGTACTGTAGTGATCCGAACTTTTCCATGTTTATATATATATTAAATGAAATTGTTATTTACATGATTAAGTGTTTCCAACATGTTAAGCAATCAAACTTGTTAAGACTTGATTAATTGAAATAGGTTTCATATAGACAATTGACCACCCAAGTTGACCGGTGATTCACGAATGTTAAAACTTGTAAAAACTATACGATGATATATATATGGTTATATATATAGTTAACATGATTTTATTATAAGTATGTATCTCATTAGGTATTTTAACAATGATTTATATACATAAAAATGAGACTATTAATTTAAGAAACTCGAAAACGATATATATAACGATTATCGTTATAACAACGTCTTACTAGGTACATATGAATCATATTAAGATATTGAAACACTTGGTTAATTATGTTAAATGATAAGTAAATATATTATTAAGTGTATTAACAATGAAATACATATGTAAAAATAAGACTACTAACTTAATGATTTCGAAACGAGACATATATGTAACGATTATCGTTGTAACGACATTTAACTGTATATATATCATACTAAGATATATTATATATCATAATATCATGATAATATAACAATTTAATATCTCATTTGTTATAATAAACAATGGGTTAACAACATTCAGCAAGATCGTTAACCTAAAGGTTTCAAAACAACATTTACATGTAACGACTAACGATGACTTAACGACTCAGTTAAAATGTATATACATGTAGTGTTTTAATATGTATTCATACACTTTTGAAAGACTTCAATACACTTATCAAAATACTTCTACTTAACAAAAATGTTTACAATTACATCCTCGTTCAGTTTCATCAACAATTCTACTCGTATGCACCCGTATTCGTACTCGTACAATACACAGCTTTTAGATGTATGTACTATTGGTATATACACTCCAATGATTAGCTCTTAGCAGCCCATGTGAGTCACCTAACACATGTGGGAGCCATCATTTGGCAACTAGCATGAAATATCTCATAAAATTACAAAAATATGAGTAATCATTCATGACTTATTTACATGAAAACAAAATTACATATCCTTTATATCTAATCCATACACCAACGACCAAAAACACCTACAAACACTTTCATTCTTCAATTTTCTTCATCTAATTGATCTCTCTCAAGTTCTATCTTCAAGTTTCAAGTGTTCTTCATAAATTCCAAAAGTTCTAGTTTCATAAAATCAAGAATACTTCCAAGATTGCAAGTTTACTTCCAAGTTTTCTAAATCCATTCCAAGTAATCATCCAAGATTAAGAAACCTTTGTTACTTACAGTAGGTTATCTTTCTAATACAAGGTAATAATCATATTCAAACTTTAATTCAATTTCTATAACTATAACAATCTTATTTCGAGTGAAAATCTTACTTGAAATTGTTTTCGTGTCATGATTCTGCTTCAAGAACTTTCAAGCCATCCAAGGATCCTTTGAAGCTAGATCTATTTTTCTCATTTCCAGTAGGTTTATCCAAGGAACTTGAGGTAGTAATGATGTTCATAAAATCATTCGATTCATACATATAAAGCTATCTTATTCGAAGGTTTAAACTTGTAATCACTAGAACATAGTTTAGTTAATTCTAAACTTGTTCACAAATAAAAGTTAATCCTTCTAACTTGGATTTTAAAATCAACTAAACACATGTTCTATATCTATATGATATGCTAACTTAATGATTTAAAACCAGGAAACACGAAAAACACCGTAAAATCGGATTTACGCCGTCGTAGTAACACCGAGGGCTGTTTTGGGTTAGTTAATTAAAAACTATGATAAACTTTGATTTAAAAGTTTTTATTCTGAGAAAATGATTTTTATTATGAACATGAAACTATATCCAAAAATTATGGTTAAACTCAAAGTGGAAGTATGTTTTCTAAAATGGTCATCTAGACGTCGTTCTTTCGACTGAAATGACTACCTTTACAAAAACGACTTGTAACTTATTTTTCCGACTATAAACCTATACTTTTTCTGTTTAGATTCATAAAATAGAGTTCAATATGAAACCATAGCAATTTTATTCACTCAAAACGGATTTAAAATGAAGAAGTTATGGGTAAAACAAGATTGGATAATTTTTCTCATTTTAGCTACGTGAAAATTGGTAACAAATCTATTCCAACCATAACTTAATCAACTTGTATTGTATATTATGTAATCTTGAGACACCATAGACACGTATACAATGTTTTGACCTATCATGTCGACACATCTATATATATTTCGGAACAACCATAGACACTCTATATGTGAATGTTGGAGTTAGCTATACAGGGTTGAGGTTGATTCCAAAATATATATAGTTTGAGTTGTGATCAATACTGAGATACGTATACACTGGGTCGTGGATTGATTCAAGATAATATTTATCGATTTATTTCTGTACATCTAACTGTGGACAACTAGTTGTAGGTTACTAACGAGGACAGCTGACTTAATAAACTTAAAACATCAAAATATATTAAAAGTGTTGTAAATATATTTTGAACATACTTATATTGTTATAGGTTCGTGAATCAACCAGTAGCCAAGTCTTACTTCCCGACGAAGTAAAAATATGTGAAAGTGAGTTATAGTCCCACTTTTAAAATCTAATATTTTTGGGATGAGAATACATGCAGGTTTTATAAATGATTTACAAAATAGACACAAGTACGTGAAACTACATTCTATGGTTGAATTATCGAAATCGAATATGCCCCTTTTTATTAAGTCTGGCAATCTAAGAATTAGGGAACAGACACCCTAATTGACGCGAATCCTAAAGATAGATCTATTGGGCCTAACAAACCCCATCCAAAGTACCTGATGCTTTAGTACTTCGAAATTTATATCATATCCGAAGAGTGTCCCGGAATGATGGGGATATTCTTATATATGCATCTTGTTAATGTCGGTTACCAGGTGTTCACCATATGAATGATTTTTATCTCTATGTATGGGATGTGTATTGAAATATGAAATCTTGTGGTCTATTATTACGATTTGATATATAGGTTAAACCTATAACTCACCAACATTTTTGTTGACATTTAAAGCATGTTTATTCTCAGGTGAATACTAAGAGCTTCCGCTGTTGCATACTAAAATAAGGACAAGATTTGGAGTCCATGTTTGTATGATATTGTGTAAAAACTGCATTCAAGAAATTGATTTCGATGTAACATATTTGTATTGTAAACCATTATGTAATGGTCATGTGTAAACAGGATATTTTAGATTATCATTATTTGATAATCTACGTAAAGCTTTTTAAACCTTTATTTATGAAATAAAGGTTATGGTTTGTTTTAAAAATGAATGCAGTCTTTGAAAAACGTCTCATATAGAGGTCAAAACCTCGCAACGAAATCAATTAATATGGAACGTTTTTAATCAATAAGAACGGGACATTTCAGAAATTATGTACAAGGACACTTGGCATAATTGTTAACAAAGTATTAAAACTTTGGGTTACACGCAGTCGATAACCTGGTGTAATTATTAAACAAAGTATTAAAATCTTGTTACAGTTTAAGTCCCCAATTAGTTGGAATATTTAACTTCGGGTATAAGGATAATTTGACGAGGATACTCGCACTTTATATTTATGACTGATGGACTGTTATGGACAAAAACCAGACGGACATATCAGGACAAAGGACAATTAACCCATGGGCATAAAACTAAAATCAACACATCAAACATCATGATTACGGAAGTTTAAATAAGCATAATTATTTTATTTCATATTTAATTTCCTTTATTTTATATTTAATTGCACTTCTAATTATCGCACTTTTATTTATTGTTATTGTATTTAATTGCACTTTTAATTATCGTACTTTTTAATTATCGCAATTTTATTTTATCGCACTTTTATTTATCGCAATTTCATTATTGTTATTTACTTTACGCTTTAAATTAAGTTATATTTATTTTTATTATTTTACATCAGGTTTTAACTGCGACTAAAGTTTTTAAAATCGACAAACCTGTCATTAAACGGTAAAAACCCCCCTTTATAATAATAATATTACTTATATATATATTTGTATTTTTATAAAATAAAACTAATATAGCGTTAAGCTTTGTTTAAAGATTTTTTTTTCCCTGTGGAACGAACCGGACTTACTAAAAACTACACTACTGTACGATTAGGTACACTGCCTATAAGTGTTGTAGCAAGGTTTAAGTATATCCATTCAATAAATAAATAAATATCTTGTGTAAAATTGTATCGTATTTACTAGTATTTCCTAATAAAATTTAAGCTATTTTATATACACCTCGCATAACATCAATTATTATTATTATTGCCATGATAAGTGTTATTATTATTAACATTATTATTATTATGATGTTATTGTTAAAATTATTAATTATGATAATTATTATTACTCCTAATATTTAGAAATATCATCGTTTTAATCAAATGAAGAGTGTTATCAAATTCGTTAACATTAGTATAAGTATCATAACTATAATTAAGATTATTGTTATGTTTATTATTATTATTATTATTGATATTATTATTATTATAAATATTATTGTTACAAATATTATAATTTTCTTTATAAGTATTAGAAACATAAATTTTCATTAATACTGTTATAAGTAAAATTATTATAAATATTGTCATTTTAGTGTTATTATTATTAATATGAGTATGATTAATATTAATATTAGTATCACTTTTGTAACTATTAGTATTACAAATCTTATAATTAGATAAAGGTATCATTATTAACAATATCATTACTATTATTAAAATTATCATTTTTAATAAAGTTATTATTAGTATTATTATTATTCTTAGTAAAACATTAATCTCAAAACCATCGTTTTTAAACAAATAAATATTTTGAATATAAAACATACTTATTACATATACTACAATTATATTAATAAACCATATAACTATATATAAAGCATATTAACCTTATAAAAACTTATATACAACAAATTAGGTATTTTTCAGATATAGACATTAATATAACTATATAAATAATAATCATTTTCAAATATATATATATATATATATATATATATATATATATATATATATATATATATATATATATATATATATATATAAACAAAATATATAATATATAAGGTTATAAGATATGAGATTGATCGATTACAAGTATATATTTTAATGTATATATACGAATGATATAGGTTCGTGAATCAGAGGCCAACCCTGCATTGTTCAGTTGTTCAATATAGTCATATGTATTTTTACTAAAAAATACATTAGGTGAGTTTCATTTGCCTTTTTACCCTTTATATTTTTGGGCTGAGAATACATGCGAAATTTTTATAAATGTTTTACGAAATAGACACAAGTAATCGAAACTGCATTATATGGTTGAATGATCGAAGCCGAATATGCCCCTTTTTGCTTGGTAGCCTAAGAATTAGGGAACATCACTAATTTTTGAGAATTAGTGCACGCCTAATTGACGCGAATCCTAAAGATAGATCTATTGGGCCTAACGAACCCCATCCAAAGTACCGGATGCTTTAGTACTTCGAATTCGTTTTTATCATGTCCGAAGGATTTCCTGGAATGATAGAGGATATTCTTATATGCATCTTGTTAATGTCGTTTACCAGGTGTTCAATCCATATGAATGATATTTTTGTCTCTATGCATGGGACGTATATTTATGAGAACTGAAAATGAAAATCTTGTGGTCTATTAAAATAATGGAAGTGATTATTTATGTTAAACTAATGAACTCACCAACCTTTTGGTTGACACTTTAAAGCATGTTTATTCTCAGGTATGAAAGAAATCGTCCGCTGTGCATTTGCTCATTTTAGAGATATTACTTGGAGTCATTCATGACATATTTCAAAAGACGTTGCATTCGAGTCGTTGAGTTCATCAAGATTATTATTAAGTCAATTATAGTTGGATATATTATGAAATGGTATGCATGCCGTCAACTTTTGATGAAATGAAAGTTTGTCTTTTAAAAACGAATGCAATGTTTGTAAAATGTACCATATAGAGGTCAAGTACCTCACGATGTAACCAAATGTAACGTATTCATCCAGATGGATTAGGATGGGTCATGAAAATATAGAGGTCAAAATCTCGCAACGAAATCAATTATTATGGAACGTTTATAATCAATATGAATGAGACGTTTCAGCCCGAAACAATTGAGGGGATAATCCAACCACACGTATCTGTGTTAGATCCTTTAGCATTGTTATTACTGAAAATAACTTTGCAATTCCTTTCCAAATTAGCCAATTTTGTCACAGCTCCAGCAAATCAATTTCGACTTTCATTCGAATTAACCTTATTATAACCTTGATATATAAGTTGTTTTTCATCATCATTATCAGGGAACCGTTTATATCCCACCACATTAGCAGTAAATTATCAGCAACTTCATTACACATTGGCTTAAGTCTCTCTAAAGAACCATTATATATTTGTTCGTTAAAACCCTATCATATACTCATCCGCACCTTGAAATGAGAATTGCCATACCAATTACCAGAAATTAGCAATCAGTATTTTGAATCTCGCAAAATTTCTACATCAACAGTTATATGTATACATATAACATTTATCTCTAATAATTATGATCTTAAATTCTGAAATTCTGAAAAGCACCCAGTCTACGAATCAATACTCCAAATTTTGAAAATTGCTGATGAAGTAGCAAAAATTGTAAACGATCTTAACAGTCGAAAGTTTGATGATATAGAATAGTGGCTGAAGAAGCTCAAAAGATGAGAAAAATTAGAACTGGAAAACGGATGATGCGAAACTATGAAGGAGGCTGTGGACGAATTACAAAAACTAAAGCTGCCTTCAAAGAATCCAAATGATTCAGTATCTGTTGAAGTCATTAACGAATACCTTGCTCCTGACTCCACACTTTTACGGATAAATCTTAATCATCATCCATCGATATTAGAAATTCTAAGATATCATCGTATCTTTCATTATAAATATCCTCGATATTTCTGAAGATATTTTCATAACTATTCTTATCTGAAATCATTTATCTCTTCGCGATATCAGTGTTACATCAGAAAGAAACTATTTTAGTTCTAAATTCTGAACCTTCGAGTTTAAAATATGAATGTTTTTGAAGTAGCGTTGGGAACTGAAGCATGAGTTAGTATAATATAATGACACTTGATCAACGTGATTATATTACAGTAAGTCATGCTGAGTTTCTAATGGAACGTGATGATTCACATATCATAACGTCATCATGTGTCATGTTACACGACTCTTACGTTCTACCAAATCTATAAACATATCAAAAACATATCTTCCCGATAGTTCTATTTTTTCTTTTGAATTCTGGTAATTTAACCAATCAAGATCATGCTAGTAAAAATTTCTCTCATAGAACATTAGTCATGTTCATTCGAAACTTCATACCTACGGATTCTGGACCATTATTCGCTTGACTTAAAGTCGGGAAGGGAAAACAAAAGGAGGGAACTCTAAAATATAAAGGAAACGAAGCGGGTGGATTTATAAAGAAATATCAGACAGAGCAATCATTACAGATTATCGCAATTAATCAAAGAGGATCTTAATTTCCTTAATTATCGATGAACCAAATCTTATTACGAATATTTCCTTTAAAATTCCTTGAACTCCAGAAATCAATTCTATCTACGTCAAAAGATATGACAAATCTTCATTTACTCTCTTCACTCTTTTGTGATAGTCTCACTCGTACTCTTCACAAATTAAATTATTTTATCTATATTACTCAATGATGATAAAACCCTATTTATCGACTCATATTCATCATGAAAACATTTTTATTATTAGCCATGACAACCACGACTAAATTTTGGGACGAAATTTCTTTAACGGATAGGTACTGTGACGACCCGGAAATTTTCGACCAAATTTAAACTTGATCTTTATATGATTTCGACATGATAAGCAAAGCCTGTTAAACCGAGCCTCAAAATTTTTGAACTATTTTCATACAAACAATTAACCTTGACTATTCCCGATGATTCACGAACAATTGTTTCTAAATACATATGTATATATAAATATAAACGTAAGTATATATAATAATCGGAGATAATAAAATATAAATAATTAAGTTGTTATTAAAATATATATATATATATATATATATATATATATATATATATATATATATATATATATATATATATATGATTTATATACATAATCATTATTAGATGTATATTGTAATAAATATTAAATGTTCAATATATATTATTATATAGAGCATATATTACAAAATTATTAATGTGTGATATTTATATATTAAATTAATTACAAGTTACAATATAATTGTTATGTTATTATTATCATTATTAATATTATTAATATTAAAATTATTATTACTAAAAATATTAAAAATTATTATAATTAATGTGATTGTTAAAATTATTATTATTATTATATTAATATCATTTTTAAACATTATTAGTAATAATTATTATAATCATTGTTATTTATATTGTTACTATCATTTATTATTATTAATATATTTATTATTAATATTAATTAATATTAAATACAAAATGATGAAGACAAGTATTACACAAAATCGGATTGATATCCCCATCAGCCCTTTTTAACTTGTTTTCTTGAATCCCTAAATTGATTATGATACATTGAGGAATCCATTAATCTTAGGAAAATTACAAAATCTTTTTCATGACACGATGGATTCAATTACAGAAAGATACAAATTCAGTTGAAGGTCTTATTCAGTTTTTATTTCTTCTGTTCCGGATTGATTCTTCTTGTCTACTGCAACCAACCTATACAACAAACAATCTGATCAATTTTAATCACAATTTGTTACACGTCCAAATCAAATTACAATACAAACAATTACAGAAACAATTCAGTTAGACATCGTGACCAGCTTTATTCATTTTTATATTTTTCTTTTGATTTCCTCTTCTGTTCAAGATTCTTATCGATTCAATATCTTCACTACAAACAACCATTCCATATAAAGTCCTTTTGCAATTCAACAAGAAAAGAAATAAATCAGATAGATACAAAGTTTGTTAGCTGTCAATAATCAGTTAAAGCGTACGAATCTGTTTCAAGTCCCTATCTATTTCTAATTTCTGTCCTTCCTTCTTCCTGCACGAGATTCTCTGTCGACCACCTTCTTCGCTACAGAACAATCGAGATCAAATCCTTGACAATATATAATCATTAACTTATAGATATAAAATGACTACTTCCATTCGAGAGTTAAAGGGGGAGAGGAAGAAAAACAAAACTTACTTGAATGCCTTATTACCTGCTATTGTTACTGTCGTGATAACCATTCAAGAATCATCACCATCCAAACCCATTTTTGATAACCATCTTGTATGAGTTACAACTACTTCACCTCACCACCTTTTCTCTCTCTAAGAACCATAACCCACCATCGCCACCCTCGTAATCTATCTCTCTTCCTCTCCCTCCTAGTCGCCCACCATGGTCACTACAACCAAAATGGCTACTCATCTGTTACTCCATTCGTAATACACAAGCACAAACCTTCACCTACTGTTACTACTACTACATCTTCATTTATTTCTGGTTACTAGCTGAACATCCATGATCAAAACACCATCGTTATTATTATTTTTCTTCTTTCTGCTGTCCGAATTCCTTGAGTGTTATTCCTTCTATTTGCACACATATTATATTCTTGATTCACAATGATAAATACTGCAGCACCTTTATTCCTATATTTTTATATAGAATCAAGTTATCCACTAACGCATACTTCATGTGTGGCAGACCAAAGGAATCCCACAACCCTTTTGTTTGTTGTATTTCTTTAATCATTTTGGATAGAACCGAAAACCCCACAACCTATTAACATCCAGCTGGTTTCGTAAATACACAATGATATTTTGTTGTTGTTTGTTTCGTGACCCACAAACCCACCAAGAATTATTTCCCCAAAAGAGCTCACTTTAAGTTGTTATTTGATCTTTGTATTTTTATTCGACCATCACAAAAAGCCATCACCAATTTCACGATCGATTATTTAATGTGCCAATTATAAAAGGCGGCAATTTTTCTTTATGGCCGACCACTGCAATTACAATAAAGATAAATAGATGATACCTACTTTTAATTCTCTGTTTGAATCCTAAAAACTATAACATGGGCCGTATTAGTTGCTATTAGGCTACCATGTTTCCTTTGACTATTGGGCAATACATGTTGAGCCATAATAAAGCAAGTATGACAAGCTGTACTATTGAAAACGAAAATGGTATGGGATGATATGATAATGAATGATGATGTCGTACCGGGCAAAAACTGAATCCCACACCCACAAAATCCATCGGGCAAATATATTAAAACATGATATTAGATTGTTAGTTGGGCCGTGAACTAATCATACAGTTGGGCTGGATTCTAGCTTTTTGGATTGGGCCGAATTATAATTTCTGTATTGGGCCGATAAGATGTTAGTGATGGTTAATAATGTTATAGCAAGTTTTTCTTTGATGATTAATATGATAATAAAGGTCATAATGATGAATGATGATGAAGTTGTGATTCAAGAATGATGGTGACCGTGAATGATAAGGTTTTGATGATGATTAATATCAAGATGATTGAAGATGATGATTATGATGTAGATGTTAGATGATGACGATGAAGTGATGTACACGATGACTCTCTGAGTATGATGATAATACGGGTTCTTGATGATGAGATGATATGATATATGATGATGACGATTGCTTGATGTTTAGATGATAATTATAGTTATGAAGAAGAAAGAAAATAGGAATGACGGTTTAAATGGAATTAAAGTGCGAGTTAAAACAGATAGTTACATGGCAGCTCCATGGTTTAGTGGGTTGAAGGTTAAGCAAGAGGTCTCGGGTTCGAGCCCGGGCAGGGATGTTTATATATATATATATATATATATATATATATATATATATATATATATATATATATATATATATATATATATATATATATATATATATATATATATATATATATATATATATATATTTTTAAAAGGCCTATTCGTTGAGGTAGTCCTACTATTATCATTTTTATTATTATGATTATTATTAAGTATTAGTATTATTATTATTAGTAATTATTATGGATATTATAGTTATTGTTATTATTATTATTATTATTATTATTATTATTATTATTATTATTATTATTATTATTATTATTATTATTATTATTATTATTATCATTATTATTATTATTATCATTATTATTATTATTATCATTATTAACAATATTATTATTATTAGTATTATCATTATTATCATTAATATTATTTTTATTATTAACATTAATTACTATCAAGTATTATTAATAAGTATTATTAGTATTAAGAGTTATTATCAAAATTATGATTTTTATTGTAAAAATAATACAACTTTTTATTTTATTATCATTATTGTTAAAATTATCATTTTTACTAAAACTATATTTTTATTAAAAATAACATTATTAATAAAATTATCATTTTTATTATTATTTTGAATTGACATTATTGATATCATTATTATTAACATTATAAAGAGATTTCAACTTTTTAATTACTAGTATTAGTGTTATTTTATCAAATAACAAATTAGTACATAACACTAAATTTAAAATATATAACATATAAGTTATTAAAATAACAAGTATATAACTAATAATATAAATTCGTTCGATTACAATCATGTGTGTTAATATATATATAAATGATATAGGTTCGTGAATCCGAGGTCAACCTTGCATTGTTCAGTTCCGTCGTATGCATATTTTTACTACAAAATATCGTATGGTGAGTTCATTTGATTCCCTTTTACTCTTTACATTTTTGGGACTGAGAATATATGCGCTGTTTTTATAACTGTTTTATTATATGCTTTTGAAATATATTTTGAACTGAGAATACATGAAATGCTTTTATAAATGTTTGACGCAATATGACACAAGCAAAACATTCCTCGAATGAATTATTATGCAGACGGAAGTTCTGTTGATTATGATTGAATTAGTTGGATGTGATAATTGCCACTAATTGTTGTGAATATTTCCCCTTGATTATTATTGCTTGGTAACCTAAGAATTAGAATCGGGTATGGCACTAATTCACGCGAATCCTAAAGGTAGCTACCGAGTTTAACACCCCCACCCAGAATGTTCACTAGACGGAAGAGCTAGTGGGCGTGGTGTTTAGTACTTCGAAGTTTATATATTATACAGACGAGATGTTCTGTTTTTGGGGATATTATTGACGCGCATTATATGTTAAGGTCGGTTACCAAGTCAAGCAATGAAAGTAAAGTGAATGTTATGTATCGAGAGAATGATTTTTATACACAGGTTATGTGTATTATTTTTGTACACGAGATATGTGTACGGTTATTTAAAAATCGCGAGGCAACCTACGGGGGAGAAAAGGATACGAACCTACTCTGCTAAGCATTATGAAAATGGTTTTGTACACGAGATAGGTGTACTGTATTTGAATCTTGTGGTCTATCAAAATGATGAATTTTACTGCTTATGATAAACCTATGAACTCACCAACCTTTTGGTTGACACTTGAAAGTATGTTTATTCTCAGGTATGAAAGAAATCTTCCGCTGTGCATTTGCTCATTTTAGAGATATTACTTGGAGTCATTCATGATATATTTTAAAAGACGTTGCATTCGAGTCATCAAGTTCATCAAGATTAATATTAAGTCATTCATAGTTTGGATATATTATGAAGGGATATGCATATCTGTCAACTTTCGATGTGGTGAAAGTTTGTCTTTTAAAAACGAATGCAATGTTTGTAAAATGTATCATGTAGAGATCAGAACCTCGCAATGAAATCAACTATTGTGAATCCTTTATAATGTATATGAACGGGTCCTTTCAGACTTTAGGGTTGACTTTTGTTGACTTGCTTGGATTACTTGACTTTTACTTGTTCGTTGAGTCAGTCTGAGCACTAGGACTTTGTGTACACTATGGGTTGACAAGTTTTGACCTATAAGTGTATACTTAAGATGATTTACTTATTTAGGTTACGTTGTTCAGTCGTGATTGTTCGATAACCGTACGTTTTGCTAAGAAATTACAAGTGCTTTTGCTAAGGTGAGTCTACAGTCCCTACTACATTTTTACAGGGATGAGATGCATGCTTTTTACAAATGTTTTACATATTAGGCACAAGTACTTAAATGACTATACATATGAGTTCAGATCAAAAATCCCTTAGCTTGATTATATTAGTTACTTTGTAAGCTCGACTTATAGGGACGGTACCGTTAGGTTTGACAAACCTCGCCTAAAACATAGCAGGCGTCTATTCTGTTGTTACTCGTACACTTGATCGGTGTATGCAATGTATAGGGTAAACTAAAGACGTGGGCTCGGCCTACGCAAAGGTTAAAGCTTTATAATCAAGTGCTCATGATAATGTATACTTTTCCTATGACGTTTTCTAAGAAAATCTTGTGGCATAACTTATGAAATGATTTACTAAACCTGTAGTTTCACTCAACGTTTTTCGTTGACGTTTTGCATGTTTCACCTCAGGTACTTAGAGGTAGTGCTTCCGCTTATCTGAAGTTATTATGCTGTTTGCTGCTAGAACTGGACGGCGTCCATCATATTTATTGTTTTCATTTTAAGAACAAACATTCGCATTTAAACTACTTTATTTCAAGATGTTTTGGGTTCATAGACCTTAGTTATTTATGTCAAATGTTTTCCAGTTACACTTTCTTTAATAAATGACTTGATTTGATAATTAATGCGAATACTTTTCGGAAACGTCTCATATAGAGGGCGTGACCGCTAAACTGTGGGACCAGGAGTTAATATTCCATTAGTGGATTCTGACGGTGTATTACATCTACACACCGGACATCTAACCATGGCCTAAATATCGTCTTTTCAAATATAGTTCGTTGTGTTTGAGTCAACTGAATTGTTATGCTTCTGATTGTAGCCAAATTATTCTTCAGGTAAATGTAGCCGATAAATATTCAATACCTTGGAAACAAAGCAAAAATAACATAAATCAAACAACAAACCAACAGATAAACTTTAAGCAGCTCCTAGCACGTACCATGCGTGTATCATGATATGTGGTGCTTTTTGGATAGCGTGTGGTGCGTACACACACAGAGTCGTATCGAGAATAAAGCAGTTTTTCTTAGTTTTATTCAATCTAACAACACAACTATAGCTAAAAAAACACGAATAACAGATAAACGATATTTACAATACGTATATATTGCATACACCCACGCAATTTCATCGAAAACAAGTTATTACATATACGCACACCACTTGTTTGACGAAATGTCTATAAGAAATAATGATATAAAAACTTAGAAAAGTGGCTTTACATGATTGTTAAACATTGTAGAAGATGTTTAATAGTCCAAATGCTTGATCAACAACTTGTATACCTCAGAATTCAAGGAATTTCTTTCAAAAATATGCCAAAGTGGGTTTTTGGTGCATGTTTGCGTCTTAACAGGAGTAAAAGTGTATAATCACAACTGTAGCTTGAATTTTGATTTCGATGGAGAGAGTAACAAGCAAGCAAAAGCAATAACAAAACAAACGTATTTTGGATAATCGACGCCAGGTGCGTATTTTTCAAAGTTTTTGGTGTGTGTGAGTTTTAAATTGAAAGGGGAGTCTTAGTAAACGGTCAACACGCACCATACATGTTTAAGGTTGATTAGTGCGTGAATGTTACCAGTAGCTCGCCTTATTTTAGTGCTCGACGACCACATATCACGCATCAAGCATCAAGTTACACGCACCATTCGTGGTGCGTGACGCGTAGTAAGTGAGACATTTTTGCAATGACCGTAATTTGAGAACATATTGTCAAATAACCTCGGAAACATGGACATTTTGACTAATATCCTTTATTTTATTTTAGGGGGTTGATTTTCACACAACACTTTATGATCCATCCACACTTTTGTCTTATAAATTCACAGTATAACTCCTAGGATATTGAACTTATGGGTATAATAGTAAATTAGGTATATATAGATTAAAAAGTGGTGTGTGAGTATCACCTCTCTTTTATTATTGTACCAAACGGCGTAATGATGGTTACACAATTGTAGATAATTGGAAAGACTATGGATCTGAAACATAGTTAATTTTATTATAATAATTTGAGTTCCAAATGGTTCGAGATTGCCAATTTCAACCATACAACCAACAACATCTTGGTCAGTGTCAAATAAGAAAAGCATAAGCTACAGTACAATGAACTTTAGTCTACGTAAGGAAAACGGAAATCTTTGGTTCTTTGAATTCTTCATTTGCGCTCTGAAGTT
Source organism: Rutidosis leptorrhynchoides (assembly GCF_046630445.1). Taxonomy (NCBI): domain Eukaryota; kingdom Viridiplantae; phylum Streptophyta; class Magnoliopsida; order Asterales; family Asteraceae; genus Rutidosis; species Rutidosis leptorrhynchoides. The sequence continues at coordinate 505,697,902 of NC_092333.1, read as the reverse complement.
GTACAACTATAATCAACACTTCCATTATTACTCATCCCGCTTATCATGTACGGATTAATCTTTATCCATCTGTGAAGTTGACTTGTTCTTTAGGAATCAAATAAAACTTACATATATACATTTAAAACTACATAATAGAGAAGTATGTATCATATTGAATGTAATCATAGGCATGTAGCACCGTATCATTGGTCTAGAGTATAATTAGTATGCCCTAAGCCCATCTTGTTGTATAGACATTGTCTGAAACTGATGCTCCTTTATAACAAGTTAATAAAAAGGTGCTACATGCCCCAACTTAATAAAGGTAATGCTATAAGATCAAGTTTGAAAAGTTATAACATATTATTGAAAATGCACCAACCTTGCCAGCAGTGTGCAAGTTTACGAAATCTATCAACACTTTGTCCACCATTTATGTGACGAAAATATATAAGAATTGAAACATAAAAACATAATTATCTTCTTAAATGTGTTGAGGCAGTTACCGTAAGGATCGCAAGATTTAAAAGTTCAATGTAAGCCTTTATATTTCTCTAGTGCTCATCTAAATCCTTAGACTGCTCCTGGTAATAAATTGACAAATTAACACTATTTAAGGACATAATAACGTAACATAAAAAAGAAAAAGAAATAAATAAAACCTCTAAATACCAGCACAATAAGAATATTAAGCTTTGACTTTTCTCAAGTTCCGTAAGAGTAACGTTGAAGAGGTCCTCACTTGATTGCTCAACAACTGTGAAGAGATCATCATATTCTTTAATTTCTAATTGCTTTACTACACAAATTTTAAGCTGGAGTGAATAAGAACACCAATTTAAATATTTTAATTATTTTAGAAGATTACTATTGGCTTTAAGAGATGAGATTATCACCTAAATGCCCATTTTTTCACTTTTTTTTGCCTCAAAGCCTATAAAAAAGAATTGACAATTTGCCCACGCAAGGTCCTCTTTGTGACCTTGCTTCCTGATATACGCACGGATGAAAGGTGTCTCTTGCGACATTTCTTCCCGAAAGACGCAAGGACACAAGGTTTTCAAATGTCAAAAACATAAAAGATTTTCAAATGATACTTGTAGCGTTTCATATCCTTATAAGCAACATAACTTATAAGCACAATAATGCAGAACATAACTTATTCTCAAGAGAAAGATATAAGCAACAATTTGTAGCGTTTCATATCCTTATAAGTTATAGCAGAACAAATTAAAATTTACCAATATTTCATAGCATCTCATCTATGTTATACTAATACACATAATATATATACTTCAATGGAAAAAGTAAGAAGTAACAGAAAAGGGGTGTCAAAATATTAGAAAATTAGAAAATATAGAATATAAGTCATACCTGAGTTAAATGCTTGCACACATAGAGGACTGAAGTATGAGGCAACTATATCTTGACTTGGTATAACCTTCCAATTTATGAACATCCTATAATTAGTGCAATACATAAGACAATATAATACCAGTAAAGTTTCGTGTTTGAATCATTGTTAGATAATGTTACAAAACCCCTTACCTTATATTATCATGAAGCCATTAACCGAATGGCTGACCCTTTTTTTAGTCCTAGAGAATAACATCCAACGCCTTGTTAGAGCGATGTAATAAAAGTTTTGTTATAATATATAAAAGAGAAAAGAGATTCAGGAATAAAGGTGGTAAGATGGGCGGGTTAGGCTCTCTGATAGGTAACATATATAATCAGATTGACCCATGTCATTTATTGCTCAATTGCATTTGACAGTTTTATGAATCCAATTCTGTAATGACTCTTCTTTTCATGTAAAATCGTGGTATTCTTAGTCCATATTTTGTCTCGAAGTCTGAAATAGTGTCATTATGTCCTGCAACCTTTTGGACAAAACGCTGCAAGTTTATAAGAAAATAAAAGCTACTAAAATAGAAGCTCAAAAACGACTTCACATGTAGATGTTTTTGACTGAACGTTTAAACACATCGTGTTTTCATACCTTGAGTTTCTTCAGCAATAGTGAAGGCTTGTTTACTTGTTTCTCTATCTCTTGTATCTACATCTGAAGAAAGGGACATTAATCCTAAACAATGAAGAAAGGGACATTAATCCTAAACAACAAATCTATAGAGTTCCACTTAAAAAACAAATAATTATGACGTTTTGAATACAAATAACTCTAAAAATCCTTTTGACAATTAAATATGAAGGAACTGTATTTAAGCAAATGAATAATACCTTAAACGTGAGAGATAAAACAAAATTACAAACAGATCAACCACGATTAACATATACAACTAATTAATAGATACAAGCAGCTAATTGCTAACTCATGAATCGATTATTGATAGATATAACTATATTATGAAACTGCAACTCAGCTAATTGATAGGTACAAGTAATTGATGAAACCCTAACATATTAAACTCATGAAACCCTAACTAACTGAACTAACCTACGAATGAAACAAACGTTGAAATCAATCTGTAGTCAAACGAACAACTAACCGTGAACAATCCAAAAAACCAAAGAAAAACCCTAATTCAAAAAAATATTACCTTGACCAGAATCATGTATTCATCGTGTAATTTAACCCTATTTTTTGAAATTCTTCCGTGTTTCTTTTTCTTAAGAGGAAGAGGGGTAATTTAGTAATCAAACAAATCAATGTCAAGATTATGAGCTAAGATTAGATTTAATTTCTTGAAATCACCTATTTTTAGTTTTGTTATAATAATAATAATAATAATAATAATAATAATAATAATAATAATAATAATAATTATTATTATTATTATTATTATTATTATTACATATATAATAATAATAATAATAATAATAATAAAATAATAAATAAATAATAAAAATAAATAATAATAATAATAATTGGCAGATTATTTTTATTTTGTTAGGTAATCCGAGTGAGGTCGCTGCCCCAATACTCATGAAGAAATTGGCAGATGTTTATTTCACAAAGGTTACCGCTTCTGCAGAATCCACTTTTTCGTTATCTCCCCGACAATCGGCCCTATGGAAATTACAGCAGAGTGATCACACCTCTGCTTGGCTAAGGGCAGTCCCTATTTTGGGGTTGGGTCAGACGATGAACGCAAAGACTTACCGATGTGTGTTGTGCTACCGGTTAGGTGTTCCATTGTTCTCTATCTCGACGGCATGCTCTGCCTGTTCAAGGGTTTTTACTGGGGATATTTTCGGGGATCACGCGGTGTCTTGTGCTGGTATGGTGGGCATTAAGCATCGACATAATATTGTCCGGGATTCCCTTGTTGATGTTTGTTATCGATCTGGGATTTCAGCGAGAAAGGAGGTTGACATTGGGTTGTCTGGAGGGAACGACAGGGCCCTCAGACCTGCAGATGTGTTACTTTACTCCTGGGATTGTGGTCGCGATGTTTGTGTTGACTTGACAGGGTCTTCTCCTTTGACACAGTCTGGGCTTTCTGACTTTGTCCCTGGACGTGCTGTGATTAATGCGGCTCGTCGGAAGCGGGTCAAGTACGAATCTAGTTGTCTGGCGATTGGTTATGGTTTCATTCCTTTCTCATTTTCTTCCCTTGGGGAATTAGAGAAGGAGGCTGTTTCTTTGCTAAAACGGGTTCAGAAGAGTTCGATGGCGCAAGATATTGGTGCCGGTGCTGCTGCTCATATTTTTACTAGGATAGGTTTTGCTATTGCTAGAGGTGTGGGGGCCCAGATTGTCTCTAGGCTTCCCACTAATTTTTTGTAAGTTTTAAAACTTTTAAGTTTATTATTATTATTATAATAATAATAATAATAATAATAATAATAATAATAATAATAATAATAATAATAATAATAATAATAATTAATAATAATAATAATAATAATAATAATAATAATAATAATAATAATAGATAGATAATAGATAATAGAATAATAGATAATAGATAATAGATAATAGATAGATAGATAGTTCAGATATTTGTACACTCACGTGGTCTAAAAGTGACTAGGTCTGGAAAAGGAGTTCGTACGAACATAAGTACTATTAACCCTTGGGGAGGAGGGTTATCCTCTTTCAAACTCCGCTTTTCCTTTTTTTTTTCTTCCCCTTCAACTCTTTCAGGTAACAGCAATCTCTATCTCTTCTTTTTCTAATTAATTTCAAATTATAATTTGAGCAATTTTTCTTATATTTCTTGTTAGTAATGTCAGAATTAGGGCTTCATTTTCTTTTATTAGTTTTATTTATATATTTTTACGCTACTACTAGGTTTAATTTGTAGATTTTTTAATTAATTTGTAGTTTCTCTCCAATTTTTAGCCTACGTGGTTTAGAATTAACAATTATGTTATGGTACCTGTCATTCTAGTTAGATCTGTTCATGTGAGTAGATCTGTTGACTGTTTTTACTCCTTAAATATCTTTCTTACGTTTTATGGTTCTTCGATTTTGCAATTACTTTTCTCATCTGATTAATGATAAATTAATTCGATTATGTGACTATTCATGATATGCCTACACTAAATAACGACAAGTATGAAAACGATTTCAAAATAAAATTAGTTTTTAACTAAAACATTTTATAAAAAACGTGTTTTGCATATCTAGAAAACTAGAAAATGTTATGAAGATATTATGCTACCTTTTTTACGAAATTGTCTCCAAATTTGAACATAACCCTGCCTTACTTAAAATACATGTGTCTTTTTTAAAAAATTTGAATAATTATATACTACCCCCTATAATAATAGTTAGTCTCCGTGTGATATCTGAATAATACTATATATGTTCATTTCCTTCTTACACTTGATTCATTTGATAGTCTGATTCGTTAAAGTTTCATTGCGATTGTTAAAATTCGCGTAAAAATTGAAATGTCGAAGTTATTTACATTGTATTACGGTGGTGTTTGAGATTGTTTATTTTTAAATTTAAATGCTTATCATAATATTGCTTATTTTTACAGCAAATAAGCAAATGTAAACACTCTTCCAAATGCTACTTCCCCCCTTATTTCTTATGGAATATGCACTTAAAATTAAGCATGTTAACACCTGCTTAGTTTTTTTAGCAGTTCATAATAATAATCAATCCCAAACACCCCCTATATATTAAATTATTAAAGATGCTTTACAAGGAATGTTTTAACCATATCGAATCTGTGTGTGTAGGTATAAAAATGGTGGGTAAGGGTGGGAAGGGTTTATTGGCTGGAAAAACAACTGCAGCAGCAGCTGCTGCTAGTAAGGATAAAGATAAGAAAAGGCCGACTTCGCGCTCTTCTCGAGCTGGGCTGCAGGTAGCGTATAGTGTGCTTTATTCTAGCTGAATTAATCTCTTTCTAATTTCTTTTAGTTATGCTTTCTAGAAATAACTGTATACTAAAATTGTGTTTGTGATTAGATTACGTGTGGTTGTATGGTATATATTTTATAGATCAATTTCTATTGTTGGCTTTAATTTATTTGACAATTTGAATTGGAGGTATTTAGATGGTCGTAGATTGAATTATGAACTTGTAAGAAAGAGAGTATTAATAGTTAATTAGACTTTTAAGTTGTGCTGCTAATGAGTTCTTAGAGAATGTTGTCATCATTAATTGTGCTTTTTCTTTATTTATGTTTATGAGAGGGGCTAAAAGTTTCCTGCTGACGTTTATAAGAGGTGCTAAAAGTTGGCCATTGCTGTGTATAAGATGTGTTAAAGGTTGTCAATCATGTATTATGTTTGCTTTGGTTTGATGTGTTTCAGTAAACGAGGTTTACTGGGATTATTGAAATAGTGCACTGGATCTTAATGTTAAGATGTGCATTCTAGGTTCAAATTGTGGTCTAATTACATGCTGTAGTGTGAAGTGGTGTTTGGTTAACGAGTTTTAGTGTTTATGGATGCCGAGATGATTGAAATAGTGCACGTGAACGTTATAGGTAAAGATGTGTAGTATTTTAGGTTGAAACTGTGTGTGTTGCGAATGTCTATAAACAAGCAATTCGTAGTGTCTGAATGTACCGCTAATATCCGTTCTGATATGTTTACAGTTTCCAGTAGGAAGAATCCATCGGCATCTGAAGACGAGAACTTCGGCACACGGGCGAGTTGGAGCGACGGCTGCTGTATACTCGGCAGCGATTCTGGAGTACCTGACTGCTGAAGTGTTGGAGTTGGCGGGAAACGCGAGCAAAGATTTGAAGGTGAAGAGGATAACGCCACGTCACTTGCAACTGGCGATACGTGGTGATGAAGAACTGGATACTCTTATCAAAGGAACAATTGCTGGAGGTGGTGTTATTCCTCACATTCACAAATCACTCATTAATAAAACCACTAAAGAATGATCCCACCCACATCATTCTATTACTGTTAGAATATGCTTGTTTTTTTTAGCTTAAAAGACACTCTTGACTGTTGTTGACTGTTGGCTGTTTTAGTTCTAGCATCCTGGAATTGTGGCAAGGATTCATGTGGTTTGACTTTGACTTTATGTAAACTTAGTTTGTAAAATTGTTTTGTATTTTGCCTGCCTGCATATCATCTTTGGGTTCTCTGATTGGTTTCATGCTACCATCTGATTAAGTTACTCAAGCCTTGTACTATGCATATGAGGTTGTAAAGTTTTAATGGTGGCCAGTAATGAGTAGTCATCTTGTAGTATTCGGTTTTGTTTGGTTAGTTTGTTTTTAAGGTTTTTCGGGTTGTTAGGGAGGCTTGTTTATGGATAGTTTTCATTTAAATTGTTTCTTTCTAGGTGCGAGCTTCCTCATTTCTCTCGTTATTTTGTATCCCATGTTGAGAAGGTTTTCCTTTCGAAAACGACCTCGTTTTTATGTTAGTTTTCGTTATGCTCGCCAAAAAAAATGTGCATCATAACAACTTTTTTTCCCCTAAAACAACGAATTCGACTAAATCATCGAAAGATAAAAAAAAACCGAACAAAAATACAACAAAAGGACGGAAAGGCTCGGCACTAGAAAGCAAAAGAACCTATTTACTATCTACGAACGAGTCGACCCGTGACTAAGCGACAAGCAACTAAACATGACTACAACTGAAATACAAATCGAGACCAAGGCAAGACAACCCTAAAGATAGTTTTGTGTTGTACCTCAAGTGGTAGTGGTCTTTTGTTAGAGGTCGGGAGTTCGACTCATGGGAACTACAACATTACACACAAGGTTATCCCCGACTTTAAAATCCACCCAAGGTCGTCTTTCGCACATTGTGTTGCGGGGGCAGCGGGGTGGGTTATGCAACGCAGGAGACGATCGCGTGGGTAAGTCTCTCCTAGATGATCTTAAACTGCTGTTCAAAAAAGGACAACCCTAAAGATGTAAAAAAAAAAGGGGACCGAAACGAGATCCTAAGCTGTCATAACAGCTTCTTTCGAGGAGTTAACAAGTGTTATATGATTGGTTAAACAATAAAATTTAAAATTGGACATATATATGGAACAACTCAAAAGAGTAATTGGACACTATAACGAAACGAATGAAATAAATTATACCAAATTGTTACATATTTTCTCGAATTTAAAAGCCTAAATGGTCAAAATGCCAATAATCTTGAAACAAAAACTCAGAGAGTGCTTGAATTCTACCAGGCGTTCAGACACCACAAACCAAACTTGAAAATGAAAATCACATATCATGATCCGTTACAACCAAAAAAACGCACTCAGATGGGTTGACCTTTTGGAACAATCTGGTCTTTGAGCCACATGTAAACAGGGACAAGAACATAGTAGACTCCAGCCAACGCACCAATTAGAAAGCGTGCAAGGAACACGAACGGGTTCACTGGCTTCTCGATGTCCTCTACTTTAGGACCGAGCTGCAATGGTGAATCACCTGATGCAGGTTTGACTCCAGTAACAGAGCAGCCCATGATCAAACCATGTCGACGGACCCCACGATACCACTTTGGCCCGATTCTCTTGATCTTCACATCTTTAAATCCAGCTTTTTCGAACCACTCAATGTACTCTTCCTCTTTAGGAAACAGCATCCACATGTCTGCAAAGAAACGAGACAACCAATATGTCGGATAAACAGGACCAATTAAACATGCCTTCCCTCCTATCTTTAATACCCTGTATGCTTCTTTTATGCCTCGTTGTGGGTCCGGCCAGTACTCAATGCTGCAACAAAACAAGCCCAAAGCCTATGAGTCAAATTTAAAAAAAAAAAAAAAAAAAAAAAAAAAAAAAAAAAAAAGAAAGGTTCAATGTTTTTCGAACCCTGTTCTACACGAACAATAATTTGCTAGATCAAAATTTGAAATTTAATATAAACATGAAGAACATGACTCTTTTTTAGGCATATTAGAACTATTATAGGCGCTAGATTATTTTTTTTTTTTTAGGGTAGTTTATTGTTTATTTTACAACCATATATTAACTATAACTATTTAACATATAGCTACACTACTTATTATATATATATATATATCCCTTTACATGGTTTCTGTTTTTAGGCATATTAGAACTATTATAGGCGCTAGTGTTTTTATTTAGGATATATATATATGGTCCCATGTATATGTTTGTTTTTGTTTATGTATGTATGTATCTAAGTGTATATGTATGTCTGTATCTATATGTATACATGTTTAGGTATACGTATTTTTACATGCTTATGTGTGGGTGGGAGCATATATAGTTATATAATTATAGGTGTACCATGTATGTATGTGTATGTGTATGTGTGGGTGTGGGTGTGTGTGTTTTGGGTGGGGGTGGGGGTGGGGGGGGGGGGGGGGGGGGTAGTGTGACTTTTTTTTTTTTTTTTTTTTTTAAATTACTTATTACTGCGCATTATATTTTTCATGCTATCTGTCATACTGTTGTGCATTACTGCTATATGTGTTTTCTTTTTTGGCTTCTTCGTATGGTTCATCTTCCTAGACGCACATAACGCTTACAGGTACGTATGCCCGCACTTTCCCGTTTTAATGAGCTTTCCTGGCCGGAGGTCCTTTAAGAAGCAATCTCTTGGCTCTCGAGTAGAGGGTGGGACGATCTTATCTAGGCGCGGGTTCTATACCCGCGGGTGGAGTAGTGACTTCCCTCTAATCTAGGGTTCGAGGACTGATTGTCTACACTTCACCTCCCCCATACCCTACACTCGTGGGATTGGGTATTGTTGTTGTATGAAGAACATAAACGCAAATAAAACATAAATTCAAATTAGTATACCTTCCGGCAGATATATATCGATCGGCATAATCAGTTTTAAAAGGAAGATCTTCAGCATCACCCTCAATGATCTTGCATTCTTTCAAAGGTTCCTTTTGCTTCGCTTTCGCAAGCTGATGTGGCGATTGATCCAAAATTGTCACATTCTTAGGATCAACATGTTTCACAATACCCAAAGTTGTGAACCCTGTACCCCCACCAACATCAACCACTATCATATCACGGCTATAAAGATCGGCCGGTTCTAACGCTTCATCCCTCATATCTTCGGTCCAATGACCCGGATTTATCACATGATCATACACAATTGACAAAAACCTATAGAACCAAAATGCCTCTTTTTTGTGTTGTATAAACCTAGGCTGTGAAGCTGGTCTTGGTACAGACATACTACACTTAGGTATGATTAAGGTTCTACCTCTCGAAATCGAATTCCCACAAACCAAGTTAATTTTGGGGGAAATTTTTCTACCACTAAAATCTGAAGAATTAAACCCTAACCCATTTGGGGTTACTCTTCCTCTTATGATTGCAAGCTTTTCAGCTCCATGCAGCATTGAAGAAGTCATTATTGACAATTAAACGAAAACAGTTTAATTAGAACAAGTAACTCTAAATGTATCCCACTAAATTTCAAGATATGAACAAAACCCTAGATATAAAGACCTAAAAAGTTGCCACCTGAGTTCAAATACTGATATACATAACCCGGATGATAAAATGACAAAAAGTACTGATTTTTGATTTTTATATTCACAGATTTCAAAATTTTAACAATGACCCAGATGGAAATTGAATAAAGATTCAATCTTGGAACGGTTTCGTTCAAGATTATTGCATGCAAATTACTGAAGATTAGAGTTTGTGACAACTTGAAGACATTCTAGAAACAGGGTTTACCATTTAACTCAAAACGCTATTGATTTGATGATAACTGGTATGAAGCAGTTGAAGATGACGAAAAGAAAGGCGGAAACTGGACTTGTGATAAGTGATTATAGTTCAGGCTAAGGCAGATGGCTAGATTGCATAATCATGTGGTGATGAATTTTTTGCAGACCAGACAAAAGTAACTCATTTTTTCAGTATCTTTTTAAGTTTTGCATGAATTTAATCCAATAAATTTATGTAAATTGTCTTTTAAAAATAAACCGGTGAAATGACTTGTGAAATCACGAGTTTGTTTAAACGAAATAATTTAATGACATGTTTTAGGTATTAAGTGAATGTAAATGCTAAAGTCATTTATTTTAATAACTCGTTTGACTAAGAAACTTGTCGTTGTTTTTATAAATATATAGAGACATGTATTTTCGCATACATATGTAACGTAATTAATTTCGTAAAAAGAATCCATATTTAAATATTTATAATATAATAATTATAATTATAATTACTATATTAAAAGTAAATAATAATAATAAAGTTCGCTCAAAGTTGATTATTTATATTTTTAATAATAATTATTAGTTTTAAATGCCTTTTAAATTTTTTTAGAAAATTAAAATTACATTTTAGGAGAAATTAGTATTTCCGTTTATAAAAGATTCGTATTATTTTTTAATTAAATTAATATATAATTATGACATCATCATTATGAAAATTAAAGAGTAATTAGCTTAATGATAAAATCATCATTTTAGAGCTTTATATGACTATATAATAATTATAATTATAATTACTAATTATAATTATAATTAATTTCGTAATAAGAATTCATATTTGAATATTTATAATATAATAATTATAATTATTTTATTAAAAGTAAATAATAATAATAATAAAGTTCGCTCAAAGTTGAGTATTTATATTTTTAATAATAATAATAATTATTAGTAATAATAAATGTCTTTTAAAGTTTTTTAGAAAATTAAAATTACATTTTATGTGAGATTAATATTTCATTTTATAAAAGATTTCCTATTATTTTTTTAATATAATTAATATATAATTATGACATCATCATTATGAAAATTAAAGGGTAATTAGCTTAATTATGAAATCATCATTTTAGAACTTTATATGACTATATAGATTCAAAAATTTTATATGAAAATACAAGGAGGTGAAGTTATTTAGGATTTTGTTCAATATTTGGTTTGAAACCGTTTAAATCGAAAATCAAATGGAACCTAAACCGAAAAAACTGAACCGAATTTAAAAACCAAAATTAGAAACCAAAGTCAATTTTTATATTTATTTCGATTAAATTATGATTTTTTTCGGTTTTAACTGAAACTGAATCGAATTCAAATTCGGTTTTCGGTTCGGTTTATGTTTTGAAATTGAATTCGATTTTCGGTTCGGTATTGATCTCAAAATTTTCAAAACCGAGAAAACCGAACAAAATAAATCAAAGAAACTGAAAACCGCCATTTCTTAGCCTTTTTTGATTTTATTACCTTGTGTTGACGTCATTGTAAGTTTTAACGATTGTTCCCTCTATTGATGTCGTCGTTTCATTTCTATTAAAGTGTGCTTGGTTTTGATTAGTTGTGGTGGTATTGAGTACAACTGTACAAGGGATTATATGCCATTTTGGGTGATTCCCCAGTTTAGGTTTAGCTTGTGGTTTGTGGTGGTAATTTATCGACGGTCTTGTACTTTCTTTGATTTAAGATTTTTGATGGTATTTAGCTTGTGGTTTGTACTTTGTTGATTTAAGATTTTTGACAGCAAATACTAAATCAATTCAACTTTTACACTGGATACATTGTACACCTACGAACTTTTAACATAACTGGATGATAAATTACAAAATCTACAAAACAGTTAACATAATTACAAACTGAACTGTACACCCCGAGCGAAGCAAGGCCACTAAATGTTTGCCCTGATCATCAGCACAAATACCTCCCAGAACATGCATTCACAAGTTTCATTCCAGAAACCTTCGACGTACATAAAAACGTTCCCTTTACCTTTTCCAATCGGTTACCACATCAGCTCAACAGCGCTGTTGCACCCTAAGCTCGCCCATCCAAACCTAACTTGGCCCTTTCTTCTTCCTTGACCAGCACTTGTCGTGTTCAATTGACATCGACTGGCCTCTCTTCATGGAGCGAATGGTCACAACCGATTCAGGTTTTTTCACCGAAAAGTTGGGTCACATGTCAGTTGCCTGAATCTCCCCACTTCATAGAATATTTTAACGTTTCATCTGGCAATGTCCATGAAAGCACATGCCCACCCGAATCACCACTCAACAATAACTTAAGATCACGAGAAACGTGAAGTGCGGTAACCGCATGATTATGACCCTTAAGCACCTTATGCAGAACCATTGTGTACTCTGGTTCTTTATCACCAAGCCCTAACCCACACGACACATTTTCAGAATGTTGTTTTTGAGTTTGAGCAGATTCAGACGAATTATGAACCAATTGCCATACTTTAATTGCTCCACTATGGTGACCGGATATATACCAGTTCGTTTCAAACCAATCGGAATAGGTACAAGTCGCTACCGACAATATAAAATCAGACGGGAGCTGTGATGTGTTGACAACTGATAAACAGTCTCCGTTTACACTCCAAACCGCGAGCAAAACGCCAGCAGCGGTTAATATTTCACCCGTCAAATCGTTTATCAAAATAGCGGAAACCGGAAACGGGAACTCGGAAAGTTGTCTGATAAAAACCAAGGAGCTAAGATCCCATACGACGACGGTACAGTCATCGGACCCGCTTACAATCATCATGTACGGTTGGCAAACGTACAGGCGTGTGATTTTAGCAGTGTGAGCACAAAGTGTTTGTTTCAAGGTTAACTTTCGTGGTGCACGGGGCCCACCGTAGCTACCTACCCGCCACACACAAATCATTCCATCGTCTGCACCGGTGACCAGTAGTTGACCATCATGGCTAACACTAGCAGACTGGATTTGGTGCGGACCGTGAAGATTTTCATGAGTAGACAAGAGTCGATCTTGATCATAAGCTATGAATCGCACGCTTCGATCGGGGTAACCCCATGCAACGTATTTGGTGTATGTTTTTGGTTTGATTACATTGTTTGATCCTAAAACTAAAATCTTGTCATTAAAGGTAACGATATGTGCTACAGAAGATGCAATCTTGCGGATTTCGTGCGGGATAAGAAGTGCGGATAACTTTAGTGGATTAAGTGGAATCTTCCTATCGGTTCTTCTTTTGGCATGAGGCCGTAGAAAAAGTTGTCTCGGTGTTTGGCCAAAGTTATTAATTTGAGAAAGAATAGCTGCTTTCATTGCGGGATCATCAATTGCATCTATGTCAACGCTCCCTTCATATGTACAATGGTAGAAAACGTTAACAGCTTCCTCAGCCGCCTGTCAAGATAAACAAATTTAACTATTACAAAACAGAATCTCGAAGTGGCAATATGGGTGGGTTTGATGATGGATTAAAAACGAGTATATAATATAACGCAAACCTTCCCACGCTGTTTGTAACCGAAAATAAGATCGATCCAGTGATGTAAATTCTCTGAAACGTAGTCAGATTCCAAAGCTTCCCTGTGCTTCTTGATGAACTCTTTAGTACTACCTTTCGCCCAAGGAGGCAATCTAACATCTCCAATCTGGGAAGGCAGTAAATTATGTCAGTCATATTACAATGTTGACCTTTGCGCCGGTGGTCCCTCGTTTATACATCAAATTGCATGCCGTGTCCCTGTCATTATCTTTTAGCTCCGGCGGTCTTTTGATTTTAAAAATTTTGCGATGGTGGTCCCTCCATCTATTATCCGCTAAAAATGTCCGTTAAGTGACATCACTTGATGTTGTTTAAGATAATTAAACGTCATAATAGTACATCATGTGTTAATCACATGATGGCACTTAACGGACATTTTTAACGAAAAATAGACGTAGGGACCACCAATGCAACATTTATAAAATTAAGGGACCACCGGAGCTAAAAAATAATGACAGGGACACAACATGCAATTTGATGTATAAACGAGGGACCCACCGGCGCAAAAAAGTCAAGATTAAATAGTAATTTACCAACTTCTGAGTATATGGATCACCAACTGCCACCTCTACGGTAGTATATAATTGCATAACAAAAGTAATAGAGAAATTGAGAAATTTAAGAGTCAATTTCCAGGATTAGAAAGTCAACTGACCTTCTCTCCTGATTGTTTCTCCCCCAGGTCAAGATTAAAACGATTTTCCAAGAATTCGGGCATATAAAAAAATTCTGGGACAAGTTCCTTTACGTCTGAGGTGTTGCCTTTTCCAGAAGCGCTTAACCATGTATCACGTATATTACTAAAAAGACGGTCAGCATGGTCAAACTGACCGCCCTGCAGCTTTTGATTTTCTGTACTAAATGGTGGCAAACGTATAAGGTAGAAAAGAACGATTCCAGCACTTGAATAGTGAGAACCGTAATGAAATTTGGGAATCTCTGGATCATCCCAACTGTAAAACCTGACAACGAACAAGAAAAGGCGATGAAATAAACTGATAGAATTAAGTAAACAAAGCCAGTTCCCTAAAAAAATACAGACTAGAAGTTACAAGTTTGGCCAATTTAACTATGAATGGGTCGATATTTGACACGTTTTATCACAAACCAGTCAAACAAATATATTAGCTAAAAGGGTGAAAGGGTCAAACATGTATTTGACCTCGTAATGTCAATTTCTTTAAACAATTATATTTAGGATGTTTCTAATGATCGTTGAGGTACTTAAAAAAACTTGTACGTAGCGGTTATGTTGACTTTTAGATGGCAATTATTGAAAATTTACAAGTATTTCGATCATCTTAACAACATCGTTAGAAAGATCCTTATATTTTTAATGAAACAATATCTATCTTTATGTAAACATATAAAATCAATGGATAAATTTTACAAAAGTAGCAAAATGGATAAAAAGTGCATTCGGGTCAACCCAACCGACCCATACTAAAAGCAACTTGTTTTCAACCCAAAACTCAATTAACTTGTTACCCAATGCTTGTTTCCCATCTCTACTTAAAAACGCGAAAAACATAAAGGTGGGTACAGATAAGACCAACCTTTTTTTAAACTCGACTTCCCCCTCTTTCGTTTGACAGCCCATCGGCTTGTCGAGTTTACGGAATGTTTCTGGCTTGGAGAAGTCCAAGTTTTCACTCTCGTAATCCGACAAAATCCAAGGGAAAACTGGATATTGAGTAAGATCACTATACCCACGACCCGCAAGTGTGTTAAGGTGCATCAGATACTGAAGGTTGCTAATTTCTCCATTTTGCCACCTTTTAAGAAAAGGTTTGGTTGTAAGCTTGAAAGTGCTTTCTTGTTTCAGAGATCCAGAAATCGTGGGGTCCAACCTGCTCATAAAAATATTTTCTGTAAGTCAGCAGATCTGGCTAATATACTTATTTAGTGAAGCATAAAGATTATTCTCAGCATAATAACAAAAGCCAAAAACTTGTTTATTTGGAGGCAGAAAGAAAAGAGTAGATGCTGTTTGTTTGTTAGGATGTTCTTGTCTAAAGATCTGCGGAACATGTTTGTAAAGAAAATGTGACCTAAAGGTTTGTATGGTAAATAGTAAAGACTATTTGTTTTTATGTCTGCAAAATAATTTAATCATGTATGCAACAATTAGAAGCATATTTCCAAGTCTTCGAGTTTGCGAACAGAATAAGACAATATTTTATCTTATATTTTCATAAAAACAAACAGTCTGCACTAAAAACGTATGCGGACACGCAAACATAAGACATAATAAGGTTTGCAGATTGAAAAAAAAACACCACCTAAGAATCAAGATTTAAGAATGAACGAAAAAATAATTCTGAAATCATATTTGGCAGAAAACCTACTATTAAGAATAACAATTTCTGAAATCATATTTGGCATGCCGATGAAAAAAAAAAACAGTGTTTCGGGTCAACCCAACACTACCCTCACCCCAACCTCTTAAAGATGATGTTTACCCGAAGGGTGGTGTACCGTTTTTATGTATAGCCGTAAAACGGCAACTACATGTAGCAAGATAAAAGTAAAATATATGAAGTAAAAAAAAAAACATACATGCTGTCCCTTGGAAGATTCATCGCCAAAAGATTTCTGAAAACTTCTTCCCTCTCCTTTTTATGAAAAACTAATAAATCATTACATCCATCCATGCTAAATATTTCAATAGCAACAGGACGCAGCTGATAATCACGCTTCAAAAGTTCATGTACACTATTAAGTTTCCACATTCGCCATAAGTGAGGTACATTGCTACTGTTAACTGCATTTTCCTTGCCCCATTCACCACTATTGTGGGCCCACGCCCTTCCCCCGGAGTACGTTTTACCATTCACACCCCATGACGAGTTTGACTTTGACTGAGGGCACACACTTAAAGAGAAGTCTTTAATTACACCTAAAGCCTGATCGATAACAGATAAATCATCTTCACATTTTTTCTCACATATGCAACCAGAATCATCTACGTAGAAATTTTCTATAACGTATAGACAGAGTTCTCCTATTAAGAAGACCCCGTCATGTTTATCGAGGCTCACAACTCTCTCGCAATTATATTTGAATTTTATTTTTTCATTACGTTCCATGTACGGTCTAATTAAGTACTCCCCATTGCCAGTTAATTCCTTATCTATTTTTTCCTCTGTTACTCTTACGTTATCAGCCCTAATCGATGAATCTCGTCTTAACGAACCAACATCAGAGTTTTCAATTACGCTTTCTGCTTTTGGTACAACTACCGGATAATCCGACCCGTACATACTACCATTATCCTTATCATCGTTAACGGTATCTTTTACACCATCTGAATAATCCGACCCGTATTCATCATACGCTAACAGATTTGAGAAAGAATCCGACCCGTGATCAGAATTCACGACTTCAATTCCGTTTTTTTCGTGATATATTTCCCGATCTTCAAGCTCCACATTCAAAATGGTTTCAATTGTGTTGATTTTCAGCTTGCAACGCTCGATCTTTTTTCGCATTCTATACGGGCCTTCAATTGGGCAAAGTTGCCATTCAGTTTCTCTAATTGAAACCGATTTGGGTAACGGAAATATACCCCGTTCGTGTACAAGTTGTTGAAGGTACGTTTGCCACTCGCTTTCAGCATGAAGTACCCATCCGTATTTATCTTGACGAATAACTCTCAATTCAGTAGACATATTATCACGAATCAGTTCGAGTGCAATTCTTCGTTCTTTAATCTGCTCCCAATGTCTATGGTCAAACTTTTTTGGATCCTTTGACTTTTTCTTACGCCGACTGTCCATATTCTTGATTCGAATTCCAGGGAATTTAACCGATCCGGCAATATACTGGGCCCACGTAACGGAAGCACACTGTTCCAACGTTTTACTAACTAAAGTTTCTGAATTATGAAGCCATTCAAAGAAAGATTGCATACTTTCGGTAACGAGTTTATCAAAACCACAATGAAAAGCATCCAAAACGGGCCCCGAGTTGGGTTTCGAGACGAGAAGATCTTCTAGTGCGGTTTTACGATACAGTAGAAGATGCTTGAAGATCTCGACTGCTAAATTTTGTTCATTCTGCCTCTGATCATGTAAAAGAGAGATTAAATTTATACACAAACAACAATTTAGATCATTGTCGAAATTACTAGGACAGAATATTATGCGCTTATGAGCAACGAGTACTTGTAACACTGTGCAAATATCCATATTCCCGTCCTCGAGTGAACCATTAGAAAGGAATCTTATTTTCGGCTCGATTTGCAAACCGAGACGTGAAAGGAGTTCATCTTCTCCAATTGACACCAAAAATGACGGAAGAAAACAGTACATAATCATGCGATTCATGTTTTTAAACATCGAAAGTATATAGGAATCGAGTTGTTTAGCTCTTCCAATAGATAATAGTCCTTTTCCAGTGG
Source organism: Rutidosis leptorrhynchoides (assembly GCF_046630445.1). Classification (NCBI taxonomy): domain Eukaryota; kingdom Viridiplantae; phylum Streptophyta; class Magnoliopsida; order Asterales; family Asteraceae; genus Rutidosis; species Rutidosis leptorrhynchoides. The sequence goes on along the minus strand of NC_092333.1, from coordinate 505,679,884 downwards.
GGGCCGCTTGTTCGATTCTACCGTCTTTATTCGCCACTTGTAACATAGACAACAAGAATTCGAGAGTTTTCAGTACGGTAACAGGTTCTTGAAACGCGCACATGTATACACGATCCACTATCATATAACACAACGGATCTAAATTTGATGACCAACGAGCTTTATCTAGTTTCTTCACGTCTTCCTCATCGTCTCTCAAGATCCGTCTTTCGAGAAAGTTCATCAGTCTACCAAGGCACAAACCTTGAAAAACTAACACGGTTTCGGCATCGACATACAACGAAACACTTTCTAGAATGTTCTCGATGACGGGGACTGATTTCATCTGGTCAGTTACAAAATTAGAAAGAACTTCAGCCATGAAATCTAAAACAGCAGTTGCTCCTGCTGAACATGGCCCACCTCCATAACCAGATTCATCTGCTTCTAGAAGCATCCGTGGATTAACGGTGAAGATTGGGTCGGTAGTGTTGTGCGCTACGGGAGTGCGTTTTGAGTCTAACGATGTATCGAACTCAGACATGGATACGGAAGATGCCATAGAAGGAGACACAGCTAACTTGGGTCTTGATTGCTGGGTCCCACTAGATTTATCTGATGAAAACAGGGAGTCGTATATTGTTAAAGATGAGCTACTCAGTGTACTAGTTTGTCGAACAGGCTCGGGAGTGGCTTTAAGTTCGTTATTTACTTTATCTTCGTCTGGATTGTTTGCGGTAACGAGAATATCTTCGGAACTCGTACTAGGATGCGCAGGCGGGAAACTTCCCAGGCTTATGGAGGTTTTAGTATCATCATAATCAATTGGAGTTTTGTCTTCTGACTTAACAGACAACTTTTTAGCCATCTTCACAGCATGAGCTGATCTACAAACACATGAAAAACAATGTAAAACTCAACCAACTAAATAATCATTAAGGTGTTAATCACAAGTTTCCCAACTAAAAAAATGTGGCAATTTTAAACCATTTGATTATGAATGGGTCAGGATCAGATCGGGTAATGTTTTCTTGGGTAACCAGACAATCCTATCAGTCAAACTATGATGCACTGAACATCCTAATCATTTACGAACGGGTCAGGATCAGATCGGGTAATGTTTTTTTGGGTAACCAGATAATCCTATCAGTCAATATGCAGACCGGGTATATAATACTATGATGCACTGAACATCCTAATCATATTATCCAAGAGGTTATTATTTAACAAATTCATTTTTAGTAATCATGTGTAAGACTACTTACATACATAAGAATGTAAAAACTATGTACAAAAAGTGTAATGCTTCAAGACGACCTGTTTTGACACAGACCAAAAATGTGACCCGTTTTGACGCAAATCCAAAATAGACCTGTTACCAAGCCCAGCCATTATGAAACGTCAACCCAATAACCAAGAAAATTGAAGAGGTAAAACCTGACACAAGAGAAATAAAGATCCACACAATTCTCAAGAAATTCAGCTCGTCTGCAAACAGCAGAAAAAGGAGGACACGTTTTAGCAAGATCAACCATGAATCTAAGGACCGAAGTTGCAGCAGCGGGAGCCGCTGCATCACCGCCCATGAGTCTAGCGGCATAAGTTTTGTGCATCAGCGCTTCACCCTGAAGCTCACCTGTCATCTCATTATTCCAATCCACAAGCCCATTAACATCACTTAAATCACCACTTTCATACACAAACATTGTCTGCATAGATAGCCTATCGAACGTCGATTTCGCCATCGCGATAACCGAATCTAAAAGTTCCATAAACTTCAATTCTGTTTGGCTTCCATCACTTTGCGTAAGCGCATGAAAGTCCAACAAACGAACTTCGGGTAATCTTGGATAAACAGGCTTCCCGAATATTAAACAGAACAAAATGTAATATATATCAGGAGAATCATAAAAACTAGAAAGCACCCGAACCAATCCTTGATACCCGCCACTCGAGCGAAATTTAAGAGAAAACGTAGAAGAAGACGTAAGACAAACGCCAAGAAAAGTCATGACCCATCTCATTGTAGTAGGATGAACAGCTTCATCAAAAAAATAAGTAATCAATTTGGATGAAACGATCTTATGCCACTGTTCAAGAACTTCTTCAGATGTAATTGTCACCAAAATATCAATTAGCATTTCAAGAATCATGTTTCTAACAATAATGTGCTTCCCCATTGACTCGCGAAGTATTTGACTTTTCGATGTTAGTTCCGGTGGGTCCAACGTCATGAGTACGAATCTAACAACGTGTTCCAATTCGGATATAATAAACCCGTCTCGCAAGGTTACCTCCAACAACACAACTATCTTTTCAAGTACAGGGACTTCAACATCACCCCTTTGTAAGGTTACTAGTAAATGTTGAATAAGGTTTATCTTACGTAAAACTGTAAGATTGTGATTTCGGTACCAATGTGTTTTAACTAGATTTTCAAGAAAACCTAGAAGAGCGATTTGTATTGGAACTGAAGCTGCAACCCATAAAGTCCAATCCAACAATACATGTTCAATCATATCTGCATTTGAAATAACAAAACAGTTTGATGTTTCTGTTGGTAAATCACCGTTATCGAGATCCGAAAAATCGTCCATATCTCCATGTGAATCAACTAAAGAAACGTCATCACCAAATTTTGATACATTGAGTTCGTCAAAGGTTGAATCTTGAAAAGTGTCAACAGGATTATTATTTTTATTACTATTATTAGTAGTCTTTTCCAACTTTTTTGTTTCATGAGACGAAGCCTCACAAGCAGCAATTTGGAAAAAGATTTCGAGAGACTGTATGTCAAATAATGACATTTTGGGATGCAGGAGCAGCGCAAGTAAGTGATATCCTCTGCATGTTTGTAGGTCCCGCGTATTTTGCGGATTTTGGTGAAGCGCGCAAGCGAGCAGTGTGAGCACCATATGTAACATGTCTTTAGTTTCAGCTGCTTCGACTAAAGCTAGAACCATTGCTAGCCCACCAATAGGTCGCATGGTTTCACCGATTATAGAATGCTTACATACATATATATCCCCATGGAGACGTCCAACGCGAGGTATACCTAGAAAAAGAAAATACTAATAAAGTCAAAATGTTGACTATGTTGATTTTGCAATAAAAGAACTCAACATTTACGATATATCAAAGAATTCACGGCATAGTTATAGAAATGGCCTATTAAAAAGGTGTTAGCACAGACACATTACTTATTACTGGGTTATGATTTGGTTGTGTTTTATCTCAAACGGGTCAAATTTAAAATTTAGCTAAAGGGATAAAACTTAAACGGGTTGAAAGTCACGGTCTTATTTTGAATGCATTAAACTTTAATAATTGTTCTATTCAAACTCTTAGATACTTAAGACTACAAATACTGCTTTTGTAATTATAATTATAGCATATAAATATTTATAAGTATATAAAAATTGGATGGAGCATATAAATATCACATTTGTGGGATTGGGTGGTGGTGTTGTAAAAAATGGACAAGTTTTTGCAAATCAACCTGATCCAGAACTCTGTTATATCATGAACAAAATTGACCCGTTTTGATTAGTTACCAAACTCACCCATCTTACCACCACTAACTACTTATAAGAAGCCAATTTATTAATATAAAACAGAATGATGATGTCAGGTTTACATATATGAGACCACTAGTTTGAACAAACCTCCAATTGGAGAAGCAGCCGCTGACATCGGATCAACTAAATTAACCATTGACAAAGTTCCAGATGTTCTAGAAGCTTCTGTAGATGTTCCATCAAAAGCAAATATCAGCTTCCGTCCACAAAGCTGTAACGATAAGTTCCCTAATCTGTCAAGATCCCAAATAAGACCATTACGATCTGTTTTACCGTTTCCTTGCTTACTACCACTCTCGGCCCTTTGCACGTTAGAAGCCAACAACGCCAAATCAGCTTCAAGAGAGTCTAATATTGACATACTCCCACCACCACAAGCCTGATTTGGAATAAACTGCAAAAGATTTGTATCTTGAAAAAGACCCTTATACCCTCTGCCAAGAATATACATAAAACATATAGAACTAGGTGTCAATGCTTCTTCAAATAAGTAACAAGACCGTAATTTCCAAGATAAGTCGTTGACCCGAGCACAATTAACCGGTGTCCCGATCGTAACCTGCAACGATTTGCCTACAGGGGAGGGTGCGTACCCTAATCTCCCTGTGCATTTAAGCTTTCCGTTTAGATAGACGTAAGAAACACTCGATTGGAATAGTCCAGCTAATGCGTTAGGTTTACTATGCACGACAACAAGATGATGCCACGTGTATTCGCCTATATCTAAACCTGAAAAAGATAAGGAAGACGAATTGCTGGTTGATAGGGTTAAAGTTCCATCTTCATGAAGATAAATTTCAGCATATGTAGTACTATTGCTGCCATCAATCGCACCAACGGAGAATATACGCATGACTTGTGGACATGTGCTTTTAGTGGGGTCCACTTTGGATAAATTTTGATATTGGAACCAACAAGCGAATGTATAGCCAGCAGCAGGGGGCCATGACCTTTCACCTAATGAGACTTGGATAGAAGCATGGCCAGATTTGCTCATATCCATCTCTACAAACGATGCAAGAGGAATGTTATTCAAAGACGTAATCTTTTCCATCATATCAACAAGAATATGACCAGATTTCATCTGTCTCGCTTGTAAAATGTATCTGATAATCACTCGCAATTCAGATGATGAAAACCTGCACACATAAGTAAATGAAACTTTACAAATATAAAAGCTGAAATATGCAGATATTACTGATACACAAAAAATGGGTATGACTTGAACACAAATATGTTATGGGTTAACCATAATTGGGTTTAAAGGGGTCTTTGTGCTACGCGTCGATACAGGTTGGGTCAAGGTTTGTTCACCCATATATACTTGTCCGTTCCCAAAAAATTGTAATTAATACATTACACTGTTAAGTATTATTACAACACCAAAAGTAGTATTAATTCTAATAACAAACATCTTTGTATCAATTGATTTAAGAGGATGCATGATTTTAGAAAAAATAGACTTCAGACGACTTTTGACCCATATTCCTATAATTTTAGAAAAAATAGACTTCAGACGACTTTTGACCCATATTCCTAAAAGCTAAGTTTCTAAATTTGACTCACTTGACCAAATTCAGAAAGAAATGAAACAGTTCAACTCAACCCATTTATATGTAAATGGGTCGAGAGTACCACCTCTATATCTGATTATTTAAGCAACATGGACTCTTATTAAGCAGAAGTTGACATTAAACAAACTCTGTAGAACTATAAAAAGAGATGATTTGACTTGAGGATGTATTACCGATAAGCCCCGAGCACTTCAATAATCCGTAAAGCATGAGAAAGTAGAGATGATGAACCAGAAAGGAATGGATATATAATTTCAAGAAGAAGTTCCACAAAACCTGAACATGATACATATAGCAAAATGAGATAATAGTTTTTTTTACAAGTACACATCAGTAAAAATTGTACATAATTACCTGCAGAGGTAAGGTTTTCCTGGTTAAAAGAGCCAGCGCGAGCAACTTCTTCGATAAACTTTAATAAATCAATCTGAATTTTTGGACTAAAAAGAGACAGCAAACGGATGAGAACCCTAACTGCAGCAGCATTAAATATAAGCAACTTATCTGGAAGATATGAAGCTTTTAATGAATTCATTATCCAAAAAGTGGAGGCATTTTGAGTATTATCTGACGGTTCGACAGTTTCTGGTGTAAAAGATGGTGGAAGCACAATCTCAAGAGCAATTTCAAAGAATAACTGAATGATTTGCTTTTCGTACTCCACACAGAATAGTCCAGATTCAGATAAAACATCACAAAAAGATTGTGAGGATATAATTGCATGTAGCTTTACACGATTAGCAGAATTGTTGCATGTTCCAGCAGTAATCACACGCAACAGATACGTGAAAACTTTCATGCGAACAGTCAATGAATGACCAATTTGCCCTTTATTATCTCCTTGGAAACCATGGAGTATTGTTAGGATAAGGGAAAAACCAGTGGTTTCACCAAAAACTGTCTGGGCAGAACTGCTGGCTCCTAAAATACGCCAAATGGCTCCAAAAATATCACATATTGCATCGTTTGAGAGCGTGTATTGAGATCCTGATGTACTGATTACCATCCCACTTTTTGAAACTTCGACCAGTGCACCCAATTCATCTGGATGAGCCTAATAAAGTTTATAAATTTGGTTCTTAAGATCCAACAAGAAACAGGAAAAGTACTGTATAAAAAGGGTAGTGATAAATCCACTTCAGTTTTTGATAAATCCACTGCATTAAGAAGTTGTAAAATACAATTTAATGTAAAAATATAGTGGATTTATCAAAAATTGAAGTGGAAATATCAACTCCCATAAAAAAGGCATGTTACATCAGTATCTTAGATCTAGAACATAACTTAACCCGCCTACATAATGCTCCCTTCATTATAAATAAAATAAAAACAAAAAAAAAAAACATAATTTTTACAACAAATATTCATACAGGTTATACTTTCACTTCTGAAAATTTGCTCATTCTAACAAACAGTAGGTCATAATGCAAAAAAAGTGCAGTGTACAATTCACTTCTCCGCATAAACAACGTACCTTTTGAACCATTTAATGCAAAGGCATTTCTTATTAAAGCATAAATTAGTTGCATTAAATGATAGAAAATGGTAAGTATGTCAAATTAAATGGTTACAAATGGCATATTTTAGTAAGAATTGGTAGTATGCTACATATTAAAATTTTAAGTTGCATGGTACCACAAAATGAGATGTCTACACCACAATCATGCATATAGGGTGTTGTACCACGCGCATTGATAAAGTGATTTTGCAGTTTGTGTGTGTAATGACATACTACCTGAGCAGAATCCTCGATGATTAAGCATGATAATACACGGAGGACACCAGCACGATGAACATCAGAGGCCAAAAAAGGAAGAGATGTAGTTACGCCATCAGTAGATCGAAACATCGATTGATTAAATTCACATTTTCTCAATAATGAAACCAAACAGTCCCAAGCAACTGTAATTGTGTGTTCGTCTTCAAAAAGAGGCAACTTTTCAGAACCAAAAGAATCCATTAATTTAGGAGATGACAAGATTGTATCTTTATTACTGTCCAGATGTTTCTGGAAACCATTAGGGCTACCCTTAATTTCAACCTCACTAGTATTATCATTCCGATCCTCGGGGCCCACAAGAAACTTGTGTTGTTTGAGATCATCTAAAAGAACCTCGAGCACACCTACTTCTCTCAAGAACTTTTTATATTGTTGATCAAAAGAAACCATCTTTACAAAGAATGTGAGAATGGTACGCTTTAACTCAGACGTTACTGGTTGTTGCAACAAGCAGCAAAGTGAAAGTAACTCTTGTTCGGGTATACAGTTTACAACAGTAACAGCATACTCAAGAATTTTAAGGATTATGTCTTGTAAAGAACTTGGGAAACTGCCCATATTGAGGATTAATAAAGGAACAGTTCGCAATTGCTGACACAACGTGTAGTTTTCAAGGTGACTTGAGAATATTTTAAATATTCTATTTAGTACCTCAGTTTGCAGCAACCTGCTATCTGTTTTTAAAAATATGTCCTGTAACATTTGAACTGCTTCAAGGTCCTTAACTTTGTATCTATCCTTCTCCCAAAGGTCATTATGAAACCGATCAGATGACCTGGCAGTTGGATTTAATTGTTTTTTTGTACCTTTTGATCCAGGTGAGCTAGTAACGTTAGTTGAGCCTGCTTGCGATAGGTTAACTAGAACATCAAGCAACCTAAAGAGTGTGGGTGAGATATTTGTTGTATTTGACCCGTCTGAATCAATAATTTGTTCGTTTGTTTGAGATTCGTGATTGTTTGAAAGAACTAATGCGAACTGAATGAGATACTGGTATCCGTGAGCATTGTGAAGGTCTTCTCTGAGCCGAAAACCACCAGCTTCTGCAAATCAACGTTAAGTTTTGTAAGCCGAATATAAGTTATGAGAATCAGTGGTCAAGTCAAGCAGAAAACACAACTGACCTGGTCTATATGATAATTCAACACATTCAAGCAACAAGTCAACAATACCCATCGTAAATGCAGAGTCTCCCGACTCGGGACTAAAGTCCTTAATTGCCATTAACAGCACTTTTATCTGCATGTAACATAATAATAAAAAATGTTATTTAAAAATGTGAAACAACTCGATATAATTCAAGATAACAAAAAATGATAGTTACCAGTTGGTGTTTCCTTATGTACTCGGCAGTAATCCCATTGTCATTAGCCAGAAGAAGACCAAGTACCTAGATAAAATAAAACAAACAATAAATATATTATCTTATTAAGCAAATAAACAACTTTGTTATCAACTATCACCTGCATTGCATGCCTATGTAGCTGAATTGTGTGCAAAGGGACGTGACCTTCTTTTTGTCTTGAAAATAAAAACAAGGACCCATTGGCAACTATTTCAAAAAGTAGCTTAAGAGAATCATCTTCAATCAAACTTTGTGCAGCTGTGGGATGGTTTGCCAATGCCTTCATGATATGCAGAATGCTGCCCTCTACCTTCGTGGGCAAAAGAAAAATTAAAAAAAATATATATCCTAGAGCCTCTCATCTGTTACTCTTACTTGTAATACATAAGGTTCAAACACATACAACTAAATCATATAGTAACAAACTGTAGAAAGTATATATGAGATTTAGTTCTTCAACGTCTATCGTATTAAATATTTTAATCCCTCGTGTTTTAACATATATATAGAAGACTACAAGTGTTATTATATTAAGAAAAACATACATAGCAAATAGAAAATGGCCTACCTCAAGCTGCCTATCTAGAGCTGCATTCTCAGTTACTTCTGGTTCCTCTTCATCAGCATTAATGTTTTGCTTCACTTTTCCTCCATCAGAAACCAAAAAAGCGTTAAGAATATGAACGAGGCAGCACAAGATCCCAGAATCAAGAAGAGATTGTTTATCAATATCCTGCAAACAATTCACTATTATGAAATGAAAACAAAGGTACTTAGTTTTATCTGTGATAATTTAAAATGGTTAGTTACATTATCTATCACCAGGGTAACCAAAAACAAAAGAATTATATAAGCAACAAAAGAAAATATCTGAATTTGTTCTTTTTTTTTTTTTTTTTTTTTTTTTGTCTTGCATGTCAACTTTAAACGCTTACCCCATAAACTAAGAATGACACTGCCTGTAGTAAATTTGAGCCAGCTTGAACTCCATCCTGTCAAGGTATAGTTGTAAATGTATGTCACCATATTTAAAACACAAATTCATAGAAAAAATAAATAATAAGAAAAAGAAGTAAACCTCTGTAACCGCAGAGAAAAAACCTATCACAATTTCAAGTTCCAAAGATCTTGTCTTGCTGCTATCCTTTAACTTTTCGATATCAGTAACAAATGCTCTACCCACAACAAAAGAAAATATGTGCGTCTCTACTAACCTGTTGATTACTTAAAAAGGTTAAGACATAGGTGTGAATGTCTATTATTACTTTGTCAAGAAACAGATGATTATTAACATACGAACTCACCAACAAATTTGGTTAAGAGCTTTTTTAAGCTGATATGTCAAAGTGTCATCAAAGACATCCAATCACCAATTATAGGAGTTTTTAGAACCAATAACACATTATCCAATGTTGTCTATTTTGTTGAGAGTGTGTATGTGTGTGTATTTATATATGTAACTCGTGAAAAATCAAATAATTTTCAACAGACACCAATCCTCCTAAGAGCGTGAACAATCTATGTTAATGACATAATGAAATTTGTGAAGTGGACAAAGGATATCAATATATTAAAGAGCAAGAGTAGTAGGTATCATACATGGAAATCAGTTGTGATACATTAGAATGCTGCTTTGCTAATCTACAAAAGATATCAATATTGAAATTCAAAGCTTTTTCCTTTTCCTGCAAAGATGTAATGGAACCATCAACTATAATCAGTGGTTAATTTTTAATAATAAGCAAAATTTGTAACATACACTAACCTTCTCTGAAGTCGATGTTCGGAACTCTTCCCAGGATCTCTTAAAGTCCAACTCCAGTTCATACTTTTCTCTGCTTTTAACCAATTAAATAGGCATTCATTATATATGCTACAAAAAAAGATAATGTGTACAAACGTTTTTATATTGTTATCACGCAACTAGAGTCTAGAGTTGGTAAAAGTTCAAACAAAATACAAATTTTACTTTAAATAAAAAACGCGCATACTGTCATATGAAAGAGTACGATACCAATTCATAAACATAGTGAATGGACATGGAACAATAGAAGTAGCAGTTACGCATAAGATCCACACTTCAAAGTCACTAACAAGAACCCCACCCCCTCCCCTACAGACAATACGACTACATATGTGTCATTGTGTCCAAAACAACTTAAACCAGAAATATCTCAAAACAATTTAAATCTGGTTGATTTTAAACAACTGCAATTTATTAGGTATGTCATTGTTGTTGTTGTTGTCTACATTTGTAAGGCCATCAAGTCTACTATGGTTAAGTGATTATTCTTTATCATCAAACTTATTCTTTTCAAATAAGTTTTAGAAGATTACCATAACTGAAGCATAATCCTAAAATACATATCTCAATAAAAGCTTGGTAAATGTTGAATATGATGATGATGATGATACACAATCACATGCTTAGAAGTGACCACCCTTGCGGCACACTAGGTTGGGAACTATTCTACGTCATCATGCTTAAATAGCAGATAAACTATAAACTATGGTGTGTTGCCATCATCATTATTATGATACCCTAGGATAATAAGATGAAAGCATACAGCCAATAAGCAATATCCCTGAACATAGAAAAGACGTCTTAAAAATGATATTACCACAAGTTTAGCGTTGACTAAGGTCTCTTAGAGTAACTTAATCGATTGGAAATTGTATCCTTGCAATTCACTTATGCATACAATTAGATTGCAGTTCTCCCAGATCAGCAATTGATCTAAATCAGGAAATAATGTTCTATTAACTGATTAACAGGTATTGTATTCCAACAATGATAGAAATATCTCCTAACTCCAAGTATAGTACAGGACACCACCACTTAAAGTTGAGCTCTATTCTTAAACCCCCTAATACACTTTCTTTACAGTCCGAAAACCTTCTTCAAACTATTTATTGTGTTGAATTCGTATAAACTAATGCCATAAACACAGCTCACTTCCAAGTTCGAACATCCTAATTACCTAAAAGTTTTAACATATACTATCTTAGTTTCTCTTTATCTATCTGATAACATTATTGATGAGCATTATTTCGCACATAAATGTCTCCAGTAAGGCCTAATAAAGAAGTAAACATAATTAAATAGAATAGAAAAATGAATAATAAAATAACTGACCTATACAGGGGATCATCATTGGTTGAAGAAGTAGCATTGTTACTATTTAGATCACGAAGATTATAAGATGATGATGATGATGATGATGATGATGATGATGATGATGATGATGATTCGGAAGCAGATTTGGGCGGTGATGATAACCCTACCTTATCTCTGATGTCTTTAAGCAATGTTACCCATTTCATCCTTTAAAATCAATCAAATCTCATAATAAACCGATAATTTTAAAAATATTATAAACCCTAAGTCAATATGAATCAAAGTGAAGTGATCGATAGGAGTCAATTAGGGTTATAAGCAATAATAATAATAATGAGATTATATTCAGAAGATATAAACGGATATAATGAAGAAGATGATGATATTCAATCCTAGATTCTGCAAATGTATCCCCTTAATCAGTGAATCGCAATTTTCTCTAATTTGATGATTATTTTTGGTGTCGTTATTAAGTTTTGGTGCCCTAAAGTGTAATATATTTGGACGGTCACTGCGCGCTAAAAACAGCCGATTTATTCCCCTTCCCTATGTTTCAAATGATGACGAACTTGTCATTTAAATGTATCAGTATCATTTAAATTATTTAATATTATACCTATATCTATGTCTTGACATAGGGTAAATGAATAGTATCTCAAGAGTACTTTCGACTTCCCGCGTTTTTTTTTTTAAATTGAACAACAAAACCCCCACACTTTATCCAAAAAATCAAACCCATCCCCAAACAGGAGGATAAAGTGTCAAATACTCATTCTCATAAAAAATCTTAAACAAACTCCACCCAAATATTCAACGGGCCATATCTTCGCGCTCGCAACGAGTTAAATTTTTCCGCCACCATCGTTAAACTTGAAATAATTTTAGGAACACAATGTCACTAGCTATACGCAAAACGGACGCTTTTTAAAAAAAGCTAAATGATGTTAAAGCTAAGGTATACGAAATAGTTTATATTTTACTAGGAAAAACTATTAAATACGATACAATTTTACACAAGATATTTATTTATTTATAGAATGGATATACTTAAACCTTGCTACAACACTTATAGGCAGTGTACCTAATCGTACAGTAGTGTAGTTTTTAGTAAGTCCGGTTCGTTCCACAGGGAAATCTTTAAACAAAGCTCAACGCTATATTAGTTTACTTTTATAAAAATACAAACATATATATAAGTAATATTATTATTATAAAGGGGGGTTTTTACCGTTTAATGACCGGTTTGTCGATTTTAATACTTTAGTCGTAGTTAAAACCTAATGTAGAATATAAAATAAATATAAGACTTAAATTAAAGCGTAAAGTAAATAACGATAATGAAATTGCGAATAATAAAAGTGCGATAAAATAAAATTGCGATAATTAAAAAGTACGATAATTAAAAGTGCGATTAAATAACAATAAATAAAAGTGCGATAATTAGAAGTGCAATTAAATATAAAATAATAGGAAATTAAATATGAAATAAAAGAATTATGCTTATTTAAACTTCCGTAATCATGATGTTTGACGTGTTGATTTTAGTTTTATGCCCATGGGTTAATTGTCCTTTGTCCTGGATTATTCAATATGTCCGTCTGGTTTTTGTCCATAACAGTCCATCAGTCATAAATATAAAGTGCGAGTGTCCTCGTCAAATTATTATTATACCCGAAGTTAAATATTCCAACTAATTGGGGATTCGAATTGTAACAAGGTTTTAATACTTTGTTTAATGAATACACCAGGTTATCGACTGCGTGTAAACCAATGTTTTACTACTTTGTTAACAATTACACCAATTACCCTTGAATGTAATTTCACCCCTGTTTTAATTATTCTAGTGGCTATTAATCCATTCCCGTGTCCGGTTAAATGAACGATTATTCGTACATATAAATACCCCGCCCATCGTGTCCGATCGAGTGTATATGGTAATTTATAGGGACGCCCAATTGTAAATCTTTATATTAACATTAACAAACTATCATTTAGTTAAACAAATATAAAGCCCATTAATAGCCCATAGTCTAATTTCCACAAGTGTCGTTCTTTTGTCCAAACCCCAATTATGGTACAAAGCCCAATTACCCAATTTTAGTAATTAGCCCAACATCATGATTACTTCGTTTTAAATAAGCATAATAATAACTTAGCTACGAGACATTAATATAAAAAGGTTGAACATAACTTACAATGATTTAAAAATAGCGTAGCGTTACACGGACAGAATTTCGACTTACACCCTTACAATATTCGCTAACATACCCTTATTATTAGAATTATAATTAAAATTAAAATTAAAATTAAAATATAAATATAAATATATACGATATAGATAGAGAGATGGATATATTTGGTGGTTTTTTCGATCAGAATTCGTTTGCTTTTATAGGAAGTTTCTGAAATTGGGGCTCCGCGACTCGCGGCCCTTTTGGCCTTCAAACTCCGCGAGTCGCGGAGATTGAAATTACAGCTCACATCTTTTGGAGTCTTTCTTGCCGACGGATTTTATATATAAATATAAAATATAAATAATTAATATAATTATTTATATATTATATTATATTCTTGTGCATAGTAGACTTGTAATTTTTAGTCCGTTGCGTCGAGCGTTGAGAGTTGACTCTGGTCACGGTTCCGGATTTTCGAACGTCCTTGCGTACAATTTTATTTTTTGTATTTTGCGTTTTGAATCTTGTACTCTTGTAATTTCGAGACGTTTCTTATCAATAATTGGAACCTCTTTGATTGTCTTTTGTACTTTTGAGCTTTTTGGTCGTTTGCGTCTTCAATTCGTCGAATCTGTCTTTTGTCTTCACCTTTTATTATTTAAACGAATATCACTTGTAAATAGAACAATTGCAACTAAAAGCTTGTCTTTCTTGAGGAATAATGCTATGAAATATATGTTTGTTTTTAGCATTATCAAATATTCCCACACTTGAGCGTTGCTTGTCCTCAAGCAATATCGTCTTGAAATACTAGAATCACTTCTTTATTCTTCACACTTTGTACATCAGTGATTTCTATACGGCGGTATAAACAATGGTAGTAACGATATGGTTTACAGTCCCACATGACTATAAAAATTTAGATCCATTAAGGAAATTGGATCTTTATGAAAACATTTGATCTTTTGAAAATTAAATCTAGTTTTTACCCTAGATAAGTTTTCCGGGATAACCCTTTACCGGTGTTTGCAAAATATTTTTGTGGGTTTGGTGGGTTTCAGAATTGAAAATTTTAGCTCAAAACTTGCTGTTTTGTGTCACCCACTTGCTAACCTTGTATTAGGAAAGCAACACGTCCAGTTTACTTATTTTAATTAATTAATTACTGAACTTGTCCCTTTTTAGGAGGTGATTCCACACACCAGTTTTTATCTATTTACACTTTTGTCACATAAGCTTACAGTTATGTCCTCCTTAGAAAGTTGTCATATATTATTATTATAAGTATAATTAAGGGTAAAATAGGTAATTAGGTATACATAGATCAAAAAGTGGTGTGTGAGGATCACCTCTCCTCTTAAAACTAGTTATTGTTTTTTAAGTAACGTTAAAAAAAAAAAAAAATCTACGTTTCGTAGCAGTGGTGCAACGCACGACTGACCATCTATGTTATTATTATTATTATATATTATATATTAATTATAAATATTATATTATTTAATAACCCGTCCTAATCCATCTGGACGAAGTCCATATCGATTATAAACGATTCATAATAGTTGATTTCATCGCGAGGTACTTGACCTCTATATGATACATTTTACAAATATTGCATTCGTTTTTAAAAGATAAACTTCCATTACTTTGAAAGTTGACAGATATGCATATCCTTTCATAATATATCCAAATCCAAACTATGAATGACTTAATATTAATCTTGATGAACTCGACGACTCGAATGCAACGTCTTTTGAAATATGTCATGAATGACTCCAAGTAATATCTCTAATATGAGCAAATGCACAACGGAAGATTTCTTTCATACCTGAGAATAAACATGCTTAAAAGTGTCAACCAAAAGGTTGGTGAGTTCATTAGTTTATGATCAATATTCATTTCCATCATTTTTAATAGACCACAAGATTTTCATTTTCATTTCTCATAAATATAATCTCATATCAGGCATTTCGCACGGCATAGAGATAAAAATCATTCATATGGATTGAACACCTGGTAACCGACATTAACTTAATGCATAGAATATCCCCAAACAGAACCTCTCGTCTGTATAATAATCTCGAAGTACTAAAGCCATCCATAACCTGAATGGGGGGTTGTTAGGCCCAATAGATCTATCTTTAGGATTCGCGTCAATTAGGGGCCATTTCCCTAATTCTTAGGTTACCAGACTTGAAGGCGATATTCGGTTTAATAATCCAACCATATAATGTAGTTTTAAGTACTTGTATCTATTTCGTAAAACATTTATAAAAGCAGCGCATGTATTCTCAGTCCCAAAAATATATATAAAAAGGGAATAATGAAACTCACGATACAATATTTTGTAGTAAAAATATTCATTCGACGATACTGAACGATGCAGGGTTGGCCTCGGATTCACGAACCTATATCATTTGTGTATATATATTAATGCACATAATTGTTATTGAAAAGGTTTTCATATATAACCTATTAATGATATTATTTTTATATCAGAATGTATTTATATTTCATATATTCCTTTTATATAATAAAATATTTTGTTATGTTATATGTGTTATATATATATATATATATATATATATATATATATATATATATATATATATATATATATATATATATATATATATATATATGTATTTCATTTGTATATCAAGACAGTAGTTCTAATTATACTAAGTTAATATTAGTAAAATAATGATAATAACATTAATAATATACTTATGTTAATAATAACTTTATTAATGATAATAACAATGATATTAATAATAATACTTGTAAAATATTAATTTTACTGTTAATGATAGTTATGATACTGATTTTAGTAATTACATAATAATAATACTCGTGATAATATAAATAATACTTATGTTAATATTAACAATTATATTATTTATAAAAAAATACTAATACTAATATTTACGAATATAATAATAATTTGTATTATTTCTATAATGATAATAATAATAAACATTTTCATCATAATGATAATAATATTAAAGTTTTAAAATTAATAATAATATCTTAAGTAATATTCATAGTAATAATAATAATAGATATAATACTCATATTTATGATAATAAATATAATAACATTTATGATACTTATAATAATAATTATAATACTAATAGGAACAATAACAACATTAATCATGATAATAACAATAATAATAATAATATTAATACTAATAATAATACAACAATAATACTAATAATAATAATAATAATAATAATAATAATAATAATAATAATAATAATAATAATAATAATAATAATAATAATAATAAATGAGAGTAACTACCTCATAAAGCCCTTTCTAAAAAAAATGGCTGCTGCAAGACTCGAACCCAAGACCTCTCGTAAACCAACACACTTCATGTGATGCCCCGTACAAAACCATCGTGTACAAATCATCAACAACAGGATCATTACAAGGTTAAGTACTATATGATGTAATTAAAGAAGTTGCATTCACGATAAAAAGGTGATGTCATAACCGACATCAAATGTTTTACATTTCAAAAGCATGCTTCACTAAGTAGAAGCAAATAATAAGTGTACATGACCCCAAAGGGTCGTTACATAACATAGTTTCAAAAGAAAATAAGTTTGAATGCAAGATAAGTAGTCATGCGATAACAACTCTAAGCAGCGGGTTCTACAGCACGACTAGTACACAGCGGAAGCAACCTCAAGCACCTGAGAAATACATGCTTAAAAACGTCAACACAAAGGTTGGTGAGCTATAGTTTAAGTATAACAGTATGTAAGGTAGGCCACGAGATTTCAGTGCTACAACGAGCGTTTCAAAACAGTATGATAAAGTATATGTTAACCGTGGGCACTTGGTAACTAACTTAATGTTTATACCCCCTGAAAGTACACTTGGCAAGTGCGTATGTCTACGAAGTATTAAACACTCGTTAAATGCTAGCGCTACTAGCCCGAGTGGGGATGTCAAACCCTATGGATCCATATCTAAGATTCGCGTTCACGGTTCAAAATCCGATGATTAAACGTTACCGAGCTAAAGGGAATGTTTATGCCGTTGTATAACCCACACATATATAAGTTTAAGTTACCGAGCTAAAGGGAATGTTTATGCCGTTGTATAACCCACACATATATAAGTTTAAGTACTCGTGCCTAGTATGTAAAACATAAAATCCGCATGTATTCTCAGTTCCCAAAATAAGTTAAAGTAAAAAGGGAATGCTATAACTCACAATGATATGTAGCGGTAAAGTAGTAGTCGGGAAAGGTGTGCAAGTAAACGGTCCGAGGTCCTCAACCTAAGTCAAATAGTACTAAGTCAGTAAATCGTCTTAATAGGTTTAAAAGTATGTAATTAAGGTCTTAAGGGTCATCATCAATCATCATTAAACAAAAGGCGTGTAGTAGGTTTCGTTTATGAAAGTAGTTTAAAACAAAGTCTGACTTCAGTCAGTCACCACGGCCTCTACCCTTACTGAATTAAGGTGAGACCAGTGGCCATGGCTCCGTCTATGAGTCCCTTAAGTGTGGTAAAATTTACAGAAGCAAAATCATCTTCGTTTAACCGTGGTGACGTTTTAAGTGCGAGTAGGTCTGAAATTTCTGCACAACGTTAAAGGACATAGTGACGATCGGAGGGCCATAAATCCTAAACCGTAACTCGGATTAAGACGAGTCCTATATGAAAAGTTATCTACTCGAAAAGTTCTATCTAAAAATCAAGGTTAGAACAGCCCAGGTCTACTGGTATGTTACAGAAACATCAGATCAGTAGCTTTTGGACAGAAACAGTAAGTTTAAAAGGGTTCCGGTGGTCTTGGTGCTTGATGTTCATCATGGCTCTCATCCTTGATGCATATAGCTTCAAGTGTACAACTCATTGATGTATCTACATCATCTTAACCAAGTCTTGACCATCATAACCCAAGTGCAAGTCTAAGACATGAAGCACAACTCACTTAAGAGTTGTATGAAGTTTGATGAACCAAAGTTACATCAAAGTCTTAGATCTAACACATACATGGACTTTAAAGCTAATAACAAGTTACAAACTTGAAAGTAAACTAACTAATCAAGATCATAAGTAGTAGAACATAGTTCTTAGTTTGATCTTGAAGATCCAAGACTCAAAAGTCTAGATCCAAAGTTATATTTAAAGAAAACTTATTTGTGTGTTCTTGAACTTTCAAAGTTAACTTAATTTGTTCAAGAGATATGAGATCAAGACTAACTTGTAGTACTTGACCATATAAACTAACTACATGAAATTAAAGTGCATAAATTGAAGAATTAAACTTAAATAAACAAGAAAAGGTTCATGGTTGTTCATACTTTAAAGATTCAAACCAAAGTTTGATCTTTAGAAAGTAAACTTTAAAGTTTACTTCATGAGCTTCAAGTATGTCTTTAATCAACACATGGAACTTGTACTTTTGAAACAATTGAAGTAGAATCATAAACTAGTGAGTTTATATTCTTGTGTTCTTGAACTTACAAGATAATAGAAGAACCAAAACTAGAAAGTTAGGTTCTTGAAAGCTAGTAAGTAACTACAACAACAAGATGAAACAAGTAACAACAACAAATAAGAAATCAAACAAGCAAGTAACAAAAGATGATGATGATGATTAAGTGTGTATATATTTCGGTTTTAGCAAGAAAAAGAGAAAGAAAAGAAGTCTTGTAACTTACAAAGTGTAGAGAGAAAAGAGAGAAAAAGTTTTGAGAGAAATTGCAAGTAAGGTGTGTGTGTGTGAGATGTAAATGAAACTAGTAGATGAAGTAGTCAAAAAAAAAGATATGAATCCCTCTTTTCTCCCCCATGGCCGACGGTTTGATGGGTTAGAGGGGGGAGGGAAGTGTCCACAAGTTACTAGCATGAAAAGCTTAAAAGTTTTGGTTAATTGGTGCATGTGCATGGGGATAGCAAGTAATTTGATTCCAAATGCACCAACTAACTAGTTACTTATGAAAGTAATACTTACATGCAATGTTGGTCTAGTTAAGTCCATATAGGAAGAAGGGTGGGCTTACATAAGTCCATTAACACTAACAAGGCCCAAGTTCAAGTATTTACTAAGTTAAACCAATTAAAGCCCAAGTAACTAACAAGTAACCTTTGTTAATTAAAATGATTAATAAAACTAATCATGAATGCAAATAATATCTAGAAATATTATTCGTGCAAGTTCCGGGTGTCACAAAGACGTTTCGGGCAATTAAAGTCAAGTTCGGGCAATCATGGTAACATGTAAATGTAATAACATACATTCGTTTAATCACACGTATTAATAATAATAATTATTAATAAATAAACGTTGGAAATTCCAGGGTCGTTACATTACCCACCTGTTAAAGAAAATTTCGTCCCGAAATTTTAAGCTGAGGTAGATGGAGGAGTCGGGAAAAGGTGAGGATACTTCCGCATCATTTGATCCTCTCGCTCCCAAGTAAATTCAGGTCCTCGTTTGGCATTCCATCGTACTCGGATGATCGGAATCTTGTTGCGTTTCAAAGTTTTGATCTCACGATCCATAATTTCAACAGGTTCTTCCACAAAGTGAAGTTTGTCGTCAATCGTAAGTTCTTCCAATGGTATGATAAGTTCAGGTGCAGCAAGACACTTCTTCAAGTTTGACACATGGAAGGTAGGATGAATTGAGCTCAATTGTGCTGGTAGATCCAAACGATAAGCAACGGGTCTAACACGTTCCAAGATTTCAAAAGGACCAATGTATCGTGGGTTTAACTTTCCACGTTTTCCAAAACAGATCACACCATTCCAAGGTGCAACCTTCAACATTACACGATCACCAACGTTGAATTCAAAGTCTTTACGTTTAAGATCGGCATAACTCTTTTGACGATCACGGGCAGTCTTAAGTCTAGCTTGGATCTGAGCAATCTTCTCCGTGGTTTCGTGGACTACCTCGGGTCCGGTGATTAACTTTTCGCCTACTTCGGTCCAACAAATAGGAGATCGGCACTTACGGCCATACAATGCTTCAAAAGGTGCAGCATTAATGCTAGAGTGATAACTTTTGTTGTACGAGAATTAGGCGAGTGGAAAATGCCTTTCCCAGGCCTTTCCGAAATCAATGACACATGCACGCAACATGTCCTCCAATGTCTGGATCATTCGTTCACTTTGCCCGTCAGTCTGGGGATGATAAGCAGTGCTCATGTCGAGACGAGTTCCCATGGCTTCTTGCAAAGAACGCCAAAATCTAGAAGCAAAACGGGGATCGCGATCTGAGATGATCGATAAAGGTACACCATGACGAGATACAACCTCTTTGATGTATAACTGAGCAAGTCTCTCCATTGTATCAGTTTCCTTCATCGCTAGAAAGTGTGCAGATTTGGTAAGGCGGTCAACGATAACCCAAATAGTATCGTATCCGCCCACCGTCTTCGGCAGCTTGGTAATGAAATCCATTGTGATCCTTTCCCACTTCCATTGTGGGATCTCTGGCTGTTGGAGTAAACCAGAAGGTCTCTGATGCTCGGCTTTAACCTTCGAGCAAGTCAAACACTTACCAACATAAGTCGCAACGTCCTTCTTAAGATTCGGCCACCAATACTGTTCTTTAAGGTGGTGGTACATCTTGCCCGCACCAGGGTGAATCGAATATCTCGATTTGTGTGCTTCATCAAGTATCAAGTTTCGTAGATCTCCATAATAAGGTACCCAAATTCTTCCGGCATAACATCGGAGTCCAGACTCCCTAACCTCGAATCGAGAGACAAGTATGTTCAAATGTTCGTGAGATATGTTCTCCTCCTTGAGAGCCTCAACTTGGGCTACTCTGATCTGGTTGTTGAGGTTCAAATGGATGGTGATGTTCAGAGCCCTAACACGAAGAGGTGCCGTCCTCTCCTTTCGGCTTAAAGCGTCAGCTACAACATTGGCCTTGCCAGGGTGATAACGGAGTTCACAATCGTAGTCGTTGAGCGTCTCGATCCATCGACGCTGTCTCATATTTAGTTGCTTCTGATCAAAGATGTGCTGGAGACTCTTGTGGTCAGTGAAGATAGTGCTCTTAGTTCCATACAGATAATGTCTCCACAATTTGAGCACAAAGACAACGGCTCCAAGTTCAAGATCGTGAGTAGTGTAGTTCCGCTCGTGAATCTTCAGTTGGCGGGAGGCATAGGCAATAACCTTTGATCGTTGCATCAGTACACAAACAAAACCACTCTTCGATGCATCACAATAAACAACAAAGTCATCACTGCCTTCAGGAAGTGATAGGATAGGTGCGGTGGTTAACTTCTTCTTCAAATTTTGAAATGCTGATTCGTGTGCGGGTTCCCAAGTGAACTTCTTGCCCTTGTGAGTCAGCGCGGTCAAAGGACGCGCAATCAGAGAAAATCCTTCGATGAACCTTCGATAATAACCGGCGAGACCTAGGAATTGGCGAATATGCGTCGGAGTAGTGGGGGTCTCCCACTTGCTGATGGCTTCAATCTTGGCGAGATCAACTTTGATACCCTGGTCGCTTACAATATGACCCAAAAATTGTACTTCCTTCAACCAAAATTCACACTTGGAGAATTTGGCATAAAGTTGCTCTTGTCTTAAGAGTTCAAGCACTAATCGGAGGTGTTGCTCATGTTCTTCTTCGCTCTTAGAGTAGATGAGGATATCATCTATGAAGACGATAACAAACTTGTCCAAGTAAGACTTGCAGACACGATTCATGAGGTCCATGAACACGGCAGGTGCATTTGTCAAACCGAATGGCATCACGAGGAACTCATAATGACCATAACGGGTCCTGAATGCAGTTTTCATCACGTCACTTTCCTTCACCCTTAACTGGTGATAACCGGATCGTAAATCAATCTTTGAATAAACGCTCGATCCTTGTAGTTGGTCAAAAAGATTGTCAATTCGTGGAAGAGGATACCGATTCTTGATTGTCAATTTGTTGAGTTCACGGTAGTCGATACACATACGGAAGGATCCATCCTTCTTCTTCACAAACAACACAGGTGCGCCCCAAGGCGAGAAACTTGGTTGGATAAATCCACGGTCAAGTAGTTCTTGTAGTTGACTCTGTAATTCTTGCATCTCGGAAGGTGCGAGTCTATAAGGTGCGCGAGCTACAGGTGCTGCTCCTGGCACTAAATCAATCTGAAACTCTACTGCTCTTTGCGGTGGCAATCCAGGCAATTCCTCTGGGAAGACATCTGAAAATTCGTTCACAATTCGAACGTCGTTCACGCTCTTCACCTCAGTTTCTACCGCTTTCACATGCGCTAGGACAGCAAAGCGTCCCTTCTTCATAATCTTTTGCGCTTTCACGCAACTAATGAGGTTCATCTTCGAGGTACATCTCTCTCCATAGATAACCAGTGGTTCGCCATCTCCTTGTGGTATGCGAAGTGCTTTATCTCCACAGATAATATCGGCCTTTATCTTGCTCAACCAATCCATACCGACGATCAGGTCAAAACTTCCCAGTTTGATAGATATCAAATCAATTTCGAAATCTGCACCAGCTATGTTGATAATATCTCCACGACTAATTTGGTCAACCTTTTCAAGTTTTCCATTGGCGACCTCGACAAGCATACTTTCTTTTAACGGGACTAATGACCAATTAATCTTATCGAAAAAATGTCTACATACATAACTTCTATCCGCACCAGTATCAAACAAGACAGAAGCTAAAAGATTGTTGATTTTGAATATACCTGTCACCAAGTCGGGGTTTTCGCGTGCGTCCCTTGCATTAACGTTGAAAGCTCTAGCGCGGGGTGGTCCGCCATCTTTTCGCTTATTGGGGCATGCGTTTCTGAAATGGCCCGTCTGCCCACATTCGTAGCACTTCTTCGGTCCATTGGTGTTCGGTTTCTCATTTAAAGTGGTGACCTTGCAGTCCTTTCCGATATGCCCAGCCCGTTGGCACTTCTCACAGACAACATTGCAATATCCAGTATGGTGCTTGTAGCACCGTTTGCATTGTGGTAAGGTTCCTTTGTAGTTCGGGTTGGTGTTGGTGTTGTTGTTGGGATTAGGGTTTCCACCGTTGTTGTGCCTCTTGGCGGGGGTTTGATCGTAGTTTCTCCCCCTATTGTTGTTGTTGTTGTTGTTGTTGTTGTTGTTGTTGTTGTTGTGGTTGTTGTGGTTGTTATGGTTGTTGTCCCATTTCCTCTTTTCGCTACTACCAGCTTCAAACTTAGCCTTCTCCAGCTCGTCAAGGATGATTTGATTCAGGAGAGTATGCGCCATGCGCATTGCTTCGGGGACATTCGGTGGCTTGGATGAGGTGACATTACCCTTGATGGACATAGGAAGTCCCGAGAAGTATTTCTCCATGCGCTTGAATTCGGGGGTGACCATGGTCGGACACATTAATGCTAACTCCAAAAACCTACGATTGTAACTGTTAAGATCGTTTCCCACGGCTTTCAACTGCATAAATTCGATCTCCATCTTTTGTATTTCGGTCCTTGGACAATATTCCTCAATCATAGCACACTTAAACTCTTCCCAAGGCGTAGCATACACCTCATCAATCCCTTTTGCTTGAGCTAACGTGTTCCACCACGTTAGCGCGCCATCAGATAGCGTGCAAGATGCAAACTTGGTCTTATTGTCCTCCGAACAGTTGCTAACTCGGAATAGTGATTCAAGTTTCTCGAACCATCTGGTGAGACCAACTGGTCCCTTGGTGCCGCTGAAGTTATGCGGTTTGCAGCTCTGGAATTCCTTGTATGTACACCCATTTCGAACGGGTGGAATAACCGGTGGTGGTGGCGGTGGAGCTTCGAGATTTCTTTCTGCTAAGGCTGCAGCGACCCGTTCCTTGATCATGTCCTCAATCTGGGCGGCGGTAGGTGTGGATCTTCCGTTAGCCATGGTATTCTAAACAAAAATTTTGACTCAAGTCAAAATCCAGTATGCAAGTAGTAATAATACAGTATATAGTGACCAACATGGAATCAAAACATCACATGTTATTAAATAATGCATCTAGGTACAAATACCACATAATCATCGTACAGCAATGTAAATAGAACATCGTGCAGGAATTAAATAACGCAAAGTTCCATTCATTAATAATAATGAGTTTCATACATCTAAATAAGTTCGTACAATACATATGAAATACATGAAACTATATCTAGATTACATCATGAAATCTAAATACAAGGTCCTACGGTGAAAGCGGGTGAACTGCTCCTCGAGCCAACTGCTCCTCGAGCTCAGTGACTCGAGCTCAGTGACTCGAGCTCGGAGGATCTCAATCTCCCTCATGAGTTCCTCGTTAGAGGGAGCTGGTGGTGCGGGTGGTGCGGGTGGTGCCGGTGGTGCTGATGTAGATGGTCCGGCTCCGGATGTAGACGGTACGTCCCTAGATGTAAGTGGTCCGTATCTAAATCTAGGTGGTACGGTTCCAGGAATAGTCAATACATAACGGGGAACCTACGTATCTGTGGGTCGGTAGGGTATGGCACAACTCGTTTATGAGCAGTAACCCTACGACGATGGCTAAATGCGTCAGTAAAAGCACGACCTCCATTCACCCCTGGAATGACGGTGCCGTCGAAACGGTACCGCTTCTTCGGCGGGGTGGAGGGTGCCTGAATAGGTCTGTTAGCAGGATCCTCATCATCACTGGAGTCGTCTGATGATGAAGAATCGGTGGATGATGAGTCATCCAAATCGTGTGGTGGTGACACTGGTGGCTGAGCTGGTAATCCGAAGCGTCCGAAGGCGGCCAACATCTGTCTGTGTCTGCCTGGCGGAATCACGACTAAACGTCCGTCGGGAGTGCGTCGGCAAGGCGTGCGCATGTGGTTACGAAACGGCCCTTCCTCGAACTCCGCGGGGATCTCAATACCACCAATGCGGGGCTGTGACCTCGAGGGTCCGGGAGCAGACACTGGGGCAGGTGCACTAGTACCAGCTCTGGAAGTGGAAGCACCGGGATCACTAGTGGGTGTCGGGGCTGGTGTATCGGCAGTAGCAGCAGTAGGTAGGGTGACGGGGTCTGAGTCTGTACTGCCCGAAATGCCAGCAGGTGGAACATCCGACATCTGAACAAGGAAAAATAAATTTTCCATGTCAGTATGTCATAAAGCAAGCAAATAATAGGCCAACAGTGTAAATCATGTATAACGGTAACTAGCATGGCAATAACAGTAATTCGTATGAAGGTAGCATGCAATCGAAAGCAAGTAGCATCATGCAGTAGTGAAATCATGTAGTAGCCTATGGCATATAGCAGAAAAAGTAAGCAGTAGCATGCAGTAAATTCAGCGGAAACAAGTAAACTAGCAAGTTGTAGATTAGTCCTATTAGTGAATCCTACTCGGGTCGGTCTTAGACTCACTAATTGAACCTAATTCCCTACAACCAATGCTCTGATACCAAATGTGATGCCCCGTACAAAACCATCGTATACGAATCATCAACAACAGGATCATTACAAGGTTAAGTACTATATGCTGTAATTAAAGAAGTTGCATTCACGATAAAAAGGTGATGTCATAACTGACATCAAATGTTTTACATTTCAAAAGCATGCTTCACTAAGTAGAAGCAAATAATAAGTGTACGTGACCCCGAAGGGTAGTTACATAACATAGTTTCAAAAGAAAATAAGTTTGAATGCAAGATAAGTAGTCATGCGATAACAACTCTAAGCAGCGGTTTCTACAGCACGATTAGTACATAGCGGAAGCAACCTCAAGCACCTGAGAAATACATGCTTAAAAACATCAACACAAAGGTTGGTGAGCTATAGTTTAAGTATAACAGTATGTAAGGTAGGCCACGAGATTTCAGTGCTACAACGAGCATTTCAAAACAGTATGATAAAGTATATGTTAACCGTGGGCACTTGGTAACTAACTTAACGTTTATACCCCCTGAAAGTACACTTGGCAAGTGCGTATGTCTACGAAGTATTAAATACTCGTTAAATGCTAGCGCTACTAGCCCGAGTGGGGATGTCAAACCCTATGGATCCATATCTAAGATTCGCGTTCACGGTTCAAAAACCGATGATTAAACGTTACCGAGCTAAAGGGGATGTTTATGCCGTTGTATAACCCACACATATATAAGTTTAAGTACTCGTACCTAGTATGTAAAACATAAAATCCGCATGTATTCTCAGTTCCCAAAATAAGTTAAAGTAAAAAGGGAATGCTATAACTCACAATGATATGTAGCGGTAAAGTAGTAGTCGGGAAAGGTGTGCAAGTAAACGGTCTGAGGTCCTCAACCTAAGTCAAATAGTACTAAGTCAGTAAATCGTCTTAATAGGTTTAAAATTATGTAATTAAGGTCTTAAGGGTCATCATCAATCATCATTAAACAAAAGGCGTATAGTAGGTTTCGTTTATGAAAGTAGTTTAAAACAAAGTCTGACTTCAGTCAGTCACCACGGCCTCTACCCTTACTGAATTAAGGTGAGACCAGTGGCCATGGCTCCGTCTATGAGTCCCTTAAGTGTGGTAAAATTTACAGAAGCAAAATCTTCTTCGTTTAACCGTGGTGACGGTTTAAGTGCGAGTAGGTCTGAAATTTCTGCACAACGTTAAAGGACATAGTGACGATCGGAGGGCCATAAATCCTAAACCGTAACTCGGATTAAGATGAGTCCTATATGAAAAGTTATCTAATCAAAAAGTTCTATCTAAAAATCAAGGTTAGAACAGCCCAGGTCTACTGGTATGTTACAGAAACATCAGATCAGTAGCTTTTGGACAGAAACAGTAAGTTTAAAAGGGTTCCGGTGGTCTTGGTGCTTGATGTTCATCATGGCTCTCATCCTTGATGCATATAGCTTCAAGTGTACAACTCATTGATGTATCTACATCATCTTAAACAAGTCTTGACCATCATAACCCAAGTGCAAGTCTAAGACATGAAGCACAACTCACTTAAGAGTTGTATGAAGTTTGATGAACCAAAGTTACATCAAAGTCTTAGATCTAACACATACATGGACTTTAAAGCTAATAACAAGTTACAAACTTGAAAGTAAACTAAATAATCAAGATCATAAGTAGTAGAACATAGTTCTTAGTTTGATCTTGAAGATCCAAGACTCAAAAGTCTAGATCCAAAGTTATATTTAAAGAAAACTTATTTGTGTGTTCTTGAACTTTCAAAGTTAACTTAATTTGTTCAAGAGATATGAGATCAAGACTAACTTGTAGTACTTGACTATATAAACTAACTACATGAAATTAAAGTGCATAAATTGAAGAAGTAAACTTAAATAAACAAGAAAAGGTTCATGGTTGTTCATACTTTAAAGATTCAAACTAAAGTTTGATCTTTAGAAAGTAAACTTTAAAGTTTACTTCATGAGCTTCAAGTATGTCTTTAATCAACACATGGAACTTGTACTTTTGAAACAATTGAAGTAGAATCATAAACTAGTGAGTTTATGTTCTTGTGTTCTTGAACTTACAAGATAATAGAAGAACCAAAACTAGAAAGTTAGGTTCTTGAAAGCTAGTAAGGAACTACAACAACAAGATGAAACAAGTAACAACAACAAACAAGAAATCAAACAAGCAAGTACCAAAAGATGATGATGATGATTAAGTGTGTATATAATTCGGTTTTAGCAAGAAAAAGAGAAAGAAAAGAAGTCTTGTAACTTACAAAGTGTAGAGAGAAAAGAGAGAAAAAGTTTTGAGAGAAATTGCAAGTAAGGTGTGTGTGTGAGATGTAAATGAAACTAGTAGATGAAGTAGTAAAAAAAAAGATATGAATCCCTCTTTTCTCCCCCATGGCCGACGGTTTGATGGGTTAGAGGGGGGAGGGAAGTATCCACAAGTTACTAGCATGAAAAGCTTAAAAGTTTTGGTTAATTGGTGTATGTGCATGGGGATAGCAAGTAATTTGATTCCAAATGCACCAACTAACTAGTTACTTATGAAAGTAATACTTACATGCAATGTTGGGCTAGTTAAGTCCATATAGGAAGTAGGGTGGGCTTACATAAGTCCATTAACACTAACAAGGCCCAAGTTCAAGTATTTACCAAGTTAAACCAATTAAAGCCCAAGTAACTAACAAGTAACCTTTGTTAATTAAAATGATTAATAAAACTAATCATGAATGCAAATAATATCTAGAAATATTATTCGTGCAAGTTCCGGGTGTCACAAAGACGTTTCGGGCAATTAAAGTCAAGTTCGGGCAATCATGGTAACATGTAAATGTAATAACATACATTCGTTTAATCACACGTATTAATAATAATAATTATTAATAAATAAACGTTGAAAATTCCAGGGTCGTTACACTTCATAACCACTCCACCATTCCTTTCATATCTGTTTTAATACGATTCTAAATTTATTTTACTCGTTTTTATTTTTTCTCAACTTACTCCTACAGGTAATCCTACCAGAGTAATATATTATTGATAATAGATATACAAAATAGTTTTTAGGATTTCAAAAAAATATATATAATAAATGATTTATTTAATTTGATTAGCGTGATAAAAAAAAGACAGAAAAAAATAAATAAAAGAAATCATACAGCTTGCTATTTTCGTCGCAGGTTTTATAAAAAAAAAATATATGATTTCGAATTTTATAAAGATTTAACCAATTGTTACAACTTGAATCACGTTTTAAATCATCTATAGAAACAATTGGAATCGTTTATTTAACTTAAATCATAACATAAACCTTGAATTTGCTCAAGAACAAATGTTTGACTTTTGAGTTTAAAAACTTTGACTTTGAAATTTGAGTTTGTTAAGATGAATTGAAGTTTGATATTTTGCAGAAAGTTATACTATTTGATTCCTAACACTTGTGCAATTTTAGATTTTTTAAGATTCGTTCGAATATGAGCAATTGCTTTTTCATATTTTAAGAACATGAACGCAAATATTGAATTCGAATTTAAGACAGTTATAGCTCTCGATTACAACATGAAATAAGTTGTAAATGATTATTAGAAACTTTCTAATTCATCAATTAAGCTTAAAACATAACGGGGATTTCGAATTTTACCAACAACAATTTCTTTGACTTTTGTAATCTAAACTTTGACTCCAAAATTGAGATTCGATAGGAAGATTTGGAAGTTTAGCTTTTGCAGATAGATTGAGTAAGTAATTCCTAACACAGCTGCAATTCTAGATTTTGAAGATTGTTACAAACTCGAGATTTTGATAAAATGGTTATGAAACAGAGGTATACGGGGAAGTTTATCAATTTTCAGTTTTTTTCTCTCTCAAAGTATGTGGAGTATAGAGTGAGATCGAATAATTGAAGTAGAAACACAAATTAATCACAGGTTTGGCATATATTGAATTGTTGAAGTTGACAGGTAACCGAATCAGACAAGAACCAAAAATAAAAATTCGATTATGATATGAGGTACCTTTATTTGATTTTATTTAATATTAATAATTAATAAATATAAATATAATAATAATAATAATAATACTAATACTTTTTAATATTATTAATAAAAATAATAATAATAATATAAATAACAAGAATAATGATATTTATTAATAATAATGTTGATATTACTACTAATAATCATAATAACATTAATGATAATAATAATAAGTTTGTATCTTAATAAAATAACAATACTTAATAATAATTTTAATAACATGGAGAATATATTTAACTATCATTTGCTTTATCTGTGTCGACATAAGTTCACGGGGCAATTATAAAGAAAAAATATGACAGTGACATTTACTAGATTAGATTACCTGTGATATGAGTTTATATGAACATGTATATGTATATGTATGTATGTATGTATGTATGTATGTATGTATGTATGTATGTATGTATATATATATATATATATATATATATATATATATGTGTGTGTGTGTGTGTGTGTGTGTGTGTTTGTGTGTGTGTGTGTGCGCGCGCGCGCGTAAAAGAAAAGAAGACAAAAGAGATCGAATATTTATTACTTGCAAGTGGGGTTCTTGTGTTTGAATGGAATATGCATGTAATTATATATAGAGAAGGTTGATATAAAAGATATAGCAAGTTACATGTATTCTATTTTCATATTAGAGTAATGATACTAATAATACTAATATTGATATTGATATTAATATTAATATTTATTTTAATAATAATATTGGAAGTAATAATAATAATATGTATAATAATATTTTAACTTGTAATTACCTTTAATATAGTAATGCTACAATTTATTACTTATGTATTGTTTACTAATTATATAATACATAAATAAAATATATATACACTATATACATATATATACATATATACACACACACACACACACACACACACACACATATATATATATATATACATATATATATATATATACATACATTTTATCTACAAACAATAATTCGTGAATCGTCGGGAACAGTCAAAGGTTATCTGAAACCATGTAAGCAGTTCAAAATTTTCGTGACTCAATATTATAGACTTTGCTTATCGTGTCGGAATCATATAAAGATTAAGTTTAAATTTGGTCAGAAATTTTTCGGGTCGTCATAGTACCTACCCGCTAAAGAAATTTCATCCCGAAATTTGAGTGTGGTCGTCATGTGTAACACCCCAGCTTAACATGACCACAATATTGTCCGCTTTGCCCGCAGGCGCACGGCTTTTTCTTGGCGACCACAGACGAGAAGCACTTTCCCAGGAGGTCACCCATCCTGGTAGTGCTCTCGCCCGAGCACGCTTAACCACAACGTACTCGCACTTCTACTCAGCCTGTGATCCCAAAACGTGTTGTGTCATTTAAGCGTGAGTATTACCTTATAATCCCATGATCACTCATGTCCGTGGGCGATGCGGGATTTGCCTAGGGTGTTACATTCACCCCCCTTAGGGACTCATCGTCCTCGATGAGGTTTGCCCCACCACCCCCAACGGCACATGAGTGGCTCTGATACCATTCTGTAACACCCCAGCTTAACATGACCACAATATTGTCCGCTTTGCCCGCAGGCGCACGGCTTTTTCTTGGCGACCACACACGAGAAGCACTTTCCCAGGAGGTCACCCATTCTGGTAGTGCTCTCGCCCGAGCACGCTTAACCACAACGTACTCGCACTTCTACTCAGCCTGTGATCCCAAAACGCGTTGTGTCATTTAAGCGTGAGTATTACCTTATAATCCCATGATCACTCATGTCCGTGGGCAATGTGGGATTTTCCTAGGGTGTTACATCATGGTTAACAATAAAAATGTTTTCATGACAAATATGAGTTGATAAATAGAGTTTTATCATTATTGATTAATATAGACAAAACGATTTGATTATGTGAAGCGCACCAGTGAAGCTGTCACAAAAGATTGAGATAGAGATTTAACTTTTGACATAGTCAGGGTTGAATTTAGAAAATAAGGTGCGTCTTAGCTTTTGACGTTGTCTTGGTTGAATTCCGGAATTCAAGGGATTTAAAGAAAATCTTCGAAATCTAAAAGATCTGATTCTTTGGTGAATAAGGAAATTAAGATCTCTATAATTAAATACGGTGATCTGCCTTGATTACTCTGTCTGATATTTCCACTATAGATTAAACTCTTCCGTTCCATTATTCTCACTATTCCTATACTTTATTTCTTAGTTCATACATCCAAAAGATTGTGAAAATGCTTAATCCAGTTTTAATCCCTGATATTTTCCTAATTATCATTTTTGTCATCGTTCTTTTCAATCTTCCACCAGAAAACTCTGTTTACTTTTACTATTACCTTGGGGTGATACTATTCTTAATTCTACCATGTCTTTATATTGCTATTCGTATTAATATCCACAGTTTGTAATTTCGACGTTGTTGTTGGGCTTTATATTTTCCTTTATATCTCGAAGTCCCTGCTTCTGTCTTCTATAATCATTATCATTCACAGTTAATGTTATCTCCTATTTGTTGCAATTTATACCCTCTTTCTATTTCGAAGCTTCATGCTTTTGTTTTCTTTTCGCAAGTAATGGTCCAGAATTCGTAAATATGGAGTTTCGAATGAACATCTTGTTCTAAACAAGAAAGAACATATTAGCACGATTTGATTTGTCAAATTACCTGAATCACTGAGAATAGAACTATCAAGAATATACTTTCTTGATATGTTCAGAAGTTAAGCAGAATGAAAGAGTTATGTAACATGGCACATGATGACGTTATGTTCTGTGAATCATCACGTCCCATAAAAAACTCAGCATGACTTACTGTAATATAATTATGTTGATCAAGTGTCATTATATTATACTAACTCATGCATCAATTCCCAACACTTATTCAAAAATATTCAAATTTTAAATTCGAACTTTTCAGAACTTTAGAAACTAATATAGTTTCCTTTCTGATGTAACACTGATTTCGCGAATAGATAAATGATTTCAGATAAGAATAGTTATGAAAATATCTTTAGAAGTATCGAGGATATTTATAATGTAAGATACGATGATATCTTAGAATTTTTAATATCGATAGATGATGATGAAGATTTGTTCGTAAAAGTGTAGAGTCAGGAGCAAGGTATTCGTTAATAACTTTAGATACTGAATCATTTGGATTCTTTGATGGCAAATTTAGTCTTTGTGATTTGTCCACAGCCTCCTTCATGGTTTGTTCAATCCTTTTTCTAGTTCCAACATTTCTGAGCTTTGCCAACATACTATTCTTTATCATCAAACTTTCGACTGTTAATGTCGTTTACAGTTTTTGCTGCTTCATTCAACTTTTTCAAAATCTAAAGCATTGATTCGTAGACTGGGTGCTTTTCAGAATTTCAGAATGGAAGACCATACTTCTAAGAGATAAATGTTATATGTATACATATAACTGTTGATGTAGTAATGCTGTGAGATTCCAAAATACTGATTGCCGATTCTCGATAATTGGTATGGCAATTCTCGTTACAAGATGCGAATGAATATATGAATAGGTTTTAATGAACAAATATAATGGTTTTTCGGAGAGACTTAAGCCGATGAGTAATGAAGTTGCTGGTAAGTTTCTGCTAATGTGGTGAGATATAAACGGTTCCCCGGTAACGACGACGAAAGGAAACTTCTATATCAAGGTTATAATAAGGCAAATTCGAATGAAAGTCGAAGTTGATTTGCTGGAGCTGTGACAAAATTGGCTAATTTGAAAAAGAATTTCAATGTAATTTTCGGTAATAACAATGCCAAAGGAGCAAGCACAGATACGTGTTAAACGTTTACTCAGGTTTCGAGTGTTTTCAGGTGCATAACTATATGTATCAATCTTTTCTTCCGTAGATGAAGTGCGGTTGGTTCATCCTCTCGATTGAAGTGTTTTCAAGGATCATGAAAGGTTTGTACGCAGATTGTAATCGTCAAGATATAATTGAGGTTTAAGATGAAATCAAGTGGCAAACTTGAAGAAATGTTTAGTTTCATATGTTATAATCAATATTTTAATTTATTTTAATTGTCCAATATTATTAGTCCACTGTTAGTAGTCCACAATTAGTAGTTCAACAATTCATATATAGTTTAATATATAATATTCGAATTAATTAATACATGTCGTGACCCATTATATACATGTCTCAGACTCGATCACAACTCAAAGTATATATATTATTTTAGAATCAACTTCAACCCTGTATAGCTAACTCAAGCATTACTGCATATAGAGTGTCTATGGTTATTCCAAATAATATATATAAATGCATTGATATGATATGTCAAAACCTTGTATATGTGTCCCGATATTTAAAGTGCGTAAAATAAATGCAGAAATTAAATGACAATAAATAAAATTGCGAGAATTAAATTGCGATAAAATAAATTGCGATAATTAAAATGTAATAAGGAATTAGCAGTTAGCTAGGAACAGTTAGCTAGGATTTTGTTAGCGTGGATTCTTAACAAAATTTCTCATAGTTAATTTATTTGTTTCTAACGAATTTTATTTTGTCCAATGTTTTCTTCATTATGCCACTTGTTGGATTCTGATAGGTCAAAATTCAAATATGAAATTGAATGAAAATGGTTATTCTGTGGTGAACGGATTCGTATAGCTGTGGGTGTAAGTAGGATAGTAAATGATTGTTGAATCAGATTCAAAGAATGTACAGTGTAACTTATTAATGTGAAGTCTAAATATTCCTTGGTATTACCTACCCGTTAAAATATTTTCATCATTAACAGTTTGTACAAAAGAATTTTTAATTACAATCTTTATGAAAACATATATACATATATATTTTTATCAGATATAATCATGGATTTAATGAGTCAATTATGATATTAATCTCATTTGATTTATCGTTAGAACTAGAATATATATAATCTCTAAAACACTAGAAATTACATAATCATCATGCAGAACGAAGATAAATGATGTAGAACGATGATTAGGTTCGAGGTATAGATTGTGTTGTTGATGTGTAAAATGCGGATGTTGTTGTTGGTGGTACTGGTTATGCTGCTGGTGCTGCTGATGGTGGTACTGTTGCTTCCGGTGTTGCTGCTGGTGCTGAAAGGACCCGTCCTAATCCATCCGGACAAAGTCCATATCGATTATAAACGATTCACAACAGTTGATTACATCGCGAGGTATTTGACCTCTATATGATACATTTTACAAACATTGCATTCGTTTTGAAAAGACAATCTTTCATTACAACGAAAGTTGACGGCATGCATACTATTTTATAATATATCTAACTATAACTGATTTAATAATAATCTTGATGATCTCAACGACTCGAATGCAACGTCTTTTGAAATATGTCATGAATGACTCCAAGTAATATCTTTAAAATGAGCAATTACACAGCGGAAGATTTCTTTCGTACCTGAGAATAAACATGCTTTAAAATGTCAACCAAAAGGTTGGTGAGTTCATTAGTTTAACATAAATAATCATTTCATAATTTTAATAGACCACAAGATTTCATATTTCCATTTCTCATAACATACGTCCCATGCATAGAGACAAAAATATCATTCATATGGATTGAACACCTGGTAACCGTCATTCACAATATGTATATAAGAATATCCCCATCATTCCGGGATCCTCCTTTGGACATGATATAAATTTCGAAGTAGAAGTAAACAGATTCCTCCGGTGGTAGATGAAAAAGGAGAATGATCGATATGAAGGCCAGGAATATATCCAGAATTAAAACTGGATGAAGCATTTTGACTGATGATTTGAAAGTATGAATTAAAATATAGAAAATGGGGGTGGTGGGAAGTAATGGAACGGGAGAAGTTCATTTATAGTGAAAATACCAGACAAAGAAATCAAGGCAGATTTCCGTATTTAATTATAGAGATCCTAATTCCCTTATTCACCGAAGAATCAAATCTTTTAGATTTCGAAGATTTTCTTTAAATCCCTTGAATTCCGGAATTCAACCATGACTAGTCAAAAGTTATAATGAAACTTGTCTTTCTCATTTCACTATTTAGTGATAGCTTCATTCGTACTCTTCGAGTAATCGAAATGTCTTATTCATATTACTCAATGGTGATAAAACTCTATTTATCGACTCATATTCGTCATGAAAACATTTTTGTTACGGATTGCGTGAAGATTGCAAAGGATGTGAGATTTTGTTTTGACCATCCAATTCATACCGATTATTACATCGAAGCTTCCTAGTTCCATGGGTATCAAGTCAATTTCAAACTCATTACCCAAAATGTTTAACGTACACCCCCGGTAATATGTGTCGGCACTCAATAGTTTCCCGTTAGCCACTTCAATGGTATAAGTGGTATCTAGTGGAAGTGGTGGAGTGCTAAAAGAATGAGTCAAAGTCTTGGATACAAAACTCTTATCGGCACCCGAATCGAATAAGAAAGATACGTAAGAATTGTTGAGAAGAAACGTACCCATGACTAGTTCATTGTTATCTCAGGCTTCCTCGGTGTTAATGTTGAAAGCTCGGTCGCGTGTATTGGGGTTAGCTTTCTTCTTTGGACACGCATTTCTAAAATGACCCGGTTGGCCACATTCATAACAAACACCCGGTCTTGGTGCATTGGGCCCCTGTCAATTAGGGTGTCTGTTCCCTAATTCTTAGATTACCAGACTAAAAAGGGGCATATTCGGTTTAATAATCCAACCATAGAATGTAGTTTCGATCACTTGTGTCTATTTCGTAAAGCAATTATAAAAGCAGCGCATGTATTCTCAGTCCCAAAAATATATATTGCAAAAGCATTTAAAAAGGGAGCAAATGAAACTCACCTAATGTATTTTGTAGTAAAAATACATATGACTATATTGAACAACGGAACAATGCAGGGTTGGCCTCGGATTCACGAACATATATCATTTATATATATATTAAAACATATACTTGTAGTCGAACAAATATATATATTATTATTTAGTGATTCAACTGTTATTTTAATGAGTTATGAGTTTCATTAGTAACTTAATATATTTATTTTATATATCTTGAATGATTAATTAATATGATAATAGAACTAGGTTATATGTATTAGATAGTTTTATATAACTAATTTTTATTTGGTATATCATTAATACTGATCATAATAATAATAATAATAATAATAATAATAATAATAATAATAATAATAATAATAATAATAATAATAATAATAATAATAATGATAATAATAATAATAATGATAAAATAATACTAATTTTGATAAACTCATGATAGTTCATAATAATGATACATTTAGTAATAATGATAATAATACTAATACTTTTAGTAATACTAATACTAATAATAATAATACTAGTGATAAAAGTAATGACAATGATAATAATATTGTAGTTGTAATATACTTAATCATACTTCTATATTATTTTCATAATACTACCATTTATTAAATCACATACTTAGTTTAAATCTTATCATTTTAATAATGTAACATTAATATCATAATAATAATAAATTTTATCATTTTAATAATGTAACATTAATATCATAATAATAATAAATTTTTAAAATTGATACTTAATAATACTTATTTCGCTAATCATAATATTATCAATAATAATACTAATAACAATAATACTTATATAGTAATAATACTAATCAAGACATCAATATTAGTACTAGTACTAGTGTAATAATAATAATAATAATAATAATAATAATAATAATAATAATAATAATAATAATAATAATAATGATGATGATGATGATGATGAAAACTACCTTTAAAAGCAAAAGATTAATACTCTGCCCAGGCCGGGACTCGAACCCGTGACCTATCAAACACTCGATCAACACTTAACCAGCTGAGCCAAATCCTATTACTGATTTATGTTACCCACAAATAAATATAACCCGTATATATTACGCCTCCTTCTTCTTCCTCCTTAATTCGACCAGAGAGACCATAGAGCTTAAGTATAATACAAGTAGTTTAAATGTTTAAGACTTTAACAATGAAACAGATACGACCTGTTTACAGTTGAATTGGGATAAGTAGAACACAAAAAGAAAATAAAAAGAATTAAATCGGTTGATGTGGTTCACGAAGAACACCAAAACAGTTTTCGACTTCTATAATGTTTTACCCAAAAGTTATAACATGAAATAAGTTAGAATTCATCCCTGGAAACTTTCCAAATCCTCAATTTAATTGGAGACTTCAAATTGGGTTCGAATTTTTCCAAGAACGAAACCTTTGACTTTTAAATTTAAATCTTTGACTTCAAAATTTGTCTTTGATTTTGTAAATTACTCATTAAAACTTTGAAGATAGTTTACCTGAAAGGTTTACAACAGAATGGCATTAATAGATTCTTAAAACTGTTAAAAATTTGAAGGAACAAATAAATGGTACACGAACAGAACAAACGTTGGAGTTTTTTTTTTTTTTTACTGAATTTAATTAAATAAAACTGTTAAGTATAATTGGGATTGATATCTGATAATGTGAATTTGATTGGCATTTCATAATAATTAGAATGCATCGAGTTTTTAAAGCAAAAGAGGTCGACAAGGTTTATTCTATTAGAAAGAAACAATAAGGAAAAGATGAAACTGATTTTGACCCTCAACTCATTTTGGCTAGTTACTGTGAACGGAAGTTGATTTATACACTCATTACAAATTAAACTGAAAATAGTGATATACACAACATTTGATTCCTTCTCTATGATTTTTATATAATATATATAATAATAATAATAATAATAATAATAATTAATAATATAATTATGTAAATAATATAATAATCATAATTATTTAAAAAAATATATAACAATATTAATACCAAAATAATTCTAGTAATATTAATAATAATGATAAAAGTAATAAAGATTATGAAAATGATAATTTTAAATAAAAAATAGAAATTTTTAGTAACAATAACAATAATAATCATCAAATCAATTCACAATAGTTTGATAACGCTATGACACTAAATACATTTTTATGTGTTTGTTATATGGTGTATATATATATGTATCTATATAAATATTCGTATAATAATATATATAACTGTACTATGTCCATGTATTTATATCTAATTGTATATATTTTAGTTTTCATATATCTGTTTGTATTTCTCTTATATTTACTTATCTTTTATTTATGGATTATAATTAATCTTTTAATGAATATAATTATATTAATAATACTCTTAATATTATAACCAATAGTAATACTAGTATATTAGTATTGATGATTATTTTATTACTAATGATAATGATAGTAATTACTATAAGATGCATAACAATAACATTATTAATCATAATGTTACAAGTTATAATAATACTATATCAAGTTGTATATAAATTTTCATAATAGCTTATTTATTCTAATTATTATTTTACAATATGAATCCAATTAACTATATTATATTTTTATTATTTCTAAATGTATATATATATATATACATATACATACAAAATGTTCGTGCATCGGCGGGAATAGTCAAAGGGTTAAATGTTTCTATATAAACAGTTCAAAAATCTTTAGACTCAGTTTAACAGGCTTTGCCTATCATGTCAAAATCATATTAAGATTAAGTTTAAATTTGGTAGGAAATTCCCGGGTCGTCACAGGTGCTTGTAATCTTTGCACCATATTCTCCAAAGTCACTACCCGAGGGCAAAGCTCGTTGACTTCTTCTATTACACCGGGATGATTGTCTGTTCGGACGAGCGAATGAATAAGATCTAGAATTTGAGATAATATATAGTCATGCCAAGATACCCTGGAAATGAGAGAGAAAATAGTATTACGAACAGGTTCGCCGGTAAGTGCTTCAGGTTCTTCGCCAAGAGGGGAATGTGCGGGATGGAAGGGACCGCCTTCTTCTTGTCTCCAATAATTTAATAGACTACGAACCCTTCCCCAATTCATCAAGAACTGATGATGGCTGACTGGTTGATCCATTCTGGTTACACTGTCTTCGGAACTCGAGTCGAAATCCATAACGGAATAGCTGTCGGAATCTAAGGATTTTGAACTAGTTGTGAGTTCCATCTTGTACGGTTAAATAAAGGGTTTTCGATTATGAAATGATTTTCGGATGTCGGATGATATTCTAATTACATAGAATACTAATATATAGTACAGAAGATCCCGTAGATTACGGAGGGAATTAAGGAAACGTGTCAGACAAAGTTTAATGTGATGGGACATGAATTTGTCTGTACACCATCTATGCAATAATTGCAATAAAACGTGTCGAGACTGAAAATGATATGTAGAGATTTTTCGATAAGGAACGGTAAGCAAAACTTTTGACATGCAGACCAGGTTCAAGTCCAACCTTAATAATATATCCTAACAACTACTAGGCCGAAGTCCAGACTCATTAATGCATCCTAACAACTACTAGTTAGACACACTAATGCAAGACCTGGTTCGCTACGACCACCGCTCTGATACCAACTTTAATAACCTGTCATAATCCATCTGGACGAAGTCCATATCGATTATAAACGATTCATAATAGTTGATTTCATCGCGAGGTACTTGACCTCTATATGATACATTTTACAAATATTGCATTCGTTTTTAAAAGACAAACTTCCATTACTTTGAAAGTTGACAGATATGCATATCCTTTCATAATATATCCAAACTATGAATGACTTAATATTAATCTTGATGAACTCGACGACTCGAATGCAACGTATTTTGAAATATGTCATGAATGACTCCAAGTAATATCTCTAATATGAGCAAATGCACAGCGGAAGATTTCTTTCATACCTGAGAATAAACATGCTTAAAAGTGTCAGCCAAAAGGTTGGTGAGTTCATTAGTTTATGATCAATATTCATTTCCATCATTTTTAATAGACCACAAGATTTTCATTTTCATTTCTCATAAATATAATTTTATATCAGGCATTTCGCACGGCATTGAGATAAAAATCATTCATATGGATTGAACACCTGGTAACCGATATTAACTTAATGCATAGAATATCCCCAAACAGAACCCCTCGTCTGTATAATAATCTCGAAGTACTAAGCCATCCATAACCTGAATGGGGGGTTGTTAGGCCCAATAGATCTATCTTTAGGATTCACGCCAATTAGGGGCCATTTCCCTAATTCTTAGGTTACCAGACTTGAAGGGCGATATTCAGTTTAATAATCCAACCATATAATGTAGTTTTAAGTACTTGTATCTATTTCATAAAACATTTATAAAAGCAGCGCATGTATTCTCAATCCCAAAAATATATATAAAAAGGGAATAATGAAACTCACGATACAATATTTTGTAGTAAAAATATTCATTCGACGATACTGAACGATGCAGGGTTGGCCTCGGATTCACGAACCTATATAATTTGTGTATATATATTAATGCACATAATTGTTATCGAAAAAGTTTTCATATATAACCTATTAATGATATTATTTTTATATCAGAATGTATTTATATTTCATATATTCCTTTTATATAATAAAATATTTTGTTATGTTATATGTGTTAAATATATATATATATATATATATATATATATATATATATATATATATATATATATATGTATATATATATATATGTATTTCATTTGTATATCCAGACAGTAGTTCTAATTATACTAAGTTAATATTAGTAAAATAATGATAATAACATTAATAATATACTTATGTTAATAATAACTTTATTAATGATAATAACAATGATATTAATAATAATACTTGTAAAATATTAATTTTACTGTTAATGATAGTTATGATACTGATTTTAGTAATTACATAATAATAATACTCGTGATAATATAATAATACTTATGTTAATATTAACAATTCTAAAATAATAAAAAGATACTAATACTAATATTTACGAAAATAATAATAATTTGTATTATTTTTATAATGATAATAATAATAAACCTTTTCATCATAATGATAATAATATTAAAGTTTTAAAATTAATAATAATATCTTAAGTAATATTCATAGTAATAATAATAATAGATATAATACTCATATTTATGATAATAAATATAATAACATTTATGATACTTATAATAATAATTATAATACTAATAGGAACAATAACAACATTAATCATGATAATAACAATAATAATAATATTAATACTAATAATAATACAACAACAACAACAACAATAATAATAATAATAATAATAATAATAATAATAATAATAATAATAATAATAATAAATGAGAGTAACTACCTCATAAAGCCCTTTCTAAAAAAATGGCTGCTGCAAGACTCGAACCCAAGACCTCTCGTAAACCAACACACTTATAATAAATGATTTATTTAATTTGATTAGCATGATAAAAAAGACAGAAAAACAATATAAATAAAAGAAATCATACAACTTGCTGTTTTCGTAGCAGGTTTTATAAAAAAAAATATATGATTTCGAATTTTAAAAAGATTTAGCCAATTGTTACAACTTGAATCACATTTTAAATCATCTATAGAAACAATTGAAATCTTTTATTTAACTTAAATCATAACATAAACCTTGAATTTGCTCAAGAACAAATGTTTGACTTTTGAGTTTAAAAACTTCGACTTTGAAATTTGAGTTCGTTAAGATGAATTGAAGTTTGATATTTTGCAGAAAGTTTAACTATTTGATTCCTAACACTTGTGCAATTTTATATTTTTTAAGATTCGTTCGAATATGAGCAATTGCTTTTTCATATTTTAAGAACATGAACTCAAATATTGAATTCGAATTTAAGACAGTTATAGCTCTCGATTACAACATGAAATAAGTTGTAAATGTTTACTATAAACTTTCTGATTCATCAATTAAGCTTAAAACATAACGGGGATTTCGAATTTTACCAAGAACAATTTCTTTGACTTTTGTAATCTAAACTTTGACTCCAAAATTGAGATTCGATAGGAAGATTTGGAAGTTTAGCTTTTGCAGATAGCTTGAGTAAGTAATTCATAACACAGCTGCAATTCTAGATTTTGAAGATTGTTACAAACTCGAGATTTTGATAAAATGGTTATGAAACAGAGGTATACGGGGAAGTTTATCAATTTTCAGTTTTTTTCTTTCTCTCAAAGTATGTGGAGTATAGAGTGAGATCGAATAATTGAAGTAGAAACACAAATTAATCACAGGTTTGCATATATTGAATTGTTGAAGTTGACAGGTAAACGAATCAGACAAGAACCAAAAATAAAAATTCGATTATGATATGAGGTACCTTTATTTGATCTTATTTAATATTAATAATTAATAAATATAAATATAATAATAATAATAATAATACTTTTTAATATTATTAATAAAAATAATAATAATAATATAAATAACAAGAAAAATGATATTTATTAATAATAATGTTGATATTACTACTAATAATCATAATAACATTAATGATAATAATAATTAGTTTGTATCTTAATAAAATAACAATACTTAATAATAATTTTAATAATCTCAGTAATATTAATAATAAAATAATAAAACTTTAATAACATGGAGAATATATTTAACTATCATTTGCTTTATCTGTGTCGACATAAGTTCACGAGGCAATTATAAAGAAAAAATATGACAGTGACATTTACCATATTAGATTACCTGTGATATGAGTTTATATGAACATGTATATGTATATATGTATGTATGTATGTATGTATATATATATATATATATATATATATATATATATATATATATATATATATATATATATATATATATATATATATATATATATATATATATATATATATATATGTGTGTGTGTGTGTGTGTGTGTGTGTGTGTGTGTGTGCGCGAGTAAAAGAAAAGAAGACAAAAGAGATCGAATATTTATTACTTGCAAGTGGGTTTCTTGTGTTTGAATGGAATATGCATGTAATTATATATAGAGAAGGTTTATATAAAAGATATAGCAAGTTACATGTATTCTGTTTTCATATTAGAGTAATGATACTAATAATACTAATATTGATATTAATATTAATATTAATATTTATTTTAATAATAATATTGGAAGTAATAATAATAATATTTATAATAATATTTTAACTTGTAATTACCTTTAATATAGTAATGCTACAATTTATTACTTATGTATTGTTTACTAATTATATAATGTGACGACCCAGAAATTTCCGACCAAATTTAAACTTAACCTTTATATGTTTCCGACACGATAAGCAGAATTTGTAATGTTGAATCTCAAAAAGTTTGGAACTACATTCACGTAATCAATTACCCTTTGACCGTGTTCGACGATTCACGAACAATTATGTGTATATAGATATGTATATATAATATATAATATTAACTGAAAACATTAACAAAGTATTAGATATATGATACTTTACATGAACATATTTGTATCGATATATTTATCGACAGAATTAAGAGATAATATCAAATAATTGAATTATCAGATACATTATGATATGATTACGGGCATATGTTATGAGGTCCACTGTGATTTAAGAAATCTATTCTTTTTGACAACTCAATACTTAACCAGTATGATAAAGATAACGATATTTATATTTTATTTTATTAAATATATAAAATGATTTAAATTAATATTATATATATTTTTTTATACGCGTATTATATGTACATAGTTTTATACTTTTACTATACTTTAACTTTACCTTTACTTTACTTTTACTTTACTTTAACTTTAATAATTCACTTTAATAATTCATACTTTAATAATTCACTTTAATAATTCATACTTTAATAATTCACTTTAATAATTCATACTTTAATAATTCACTTCAATAATTCATACTTTAATAATTCACTTTAATAATTCATACTTTAATAATTCACTTTAATAATTCAAAAATCTATTATAAATAGAATTCAATAGGTTTCATTATTTCATAGAA
Source organism: Rutidosis leptorrhynchoides (assembly GCF_046630445.1). NCBI lineage: Eukaryota > Viridiplantae > Streptophyta > Magnoliopsida > Asterales > Asteraceae > Rutidosis > Rutidosis leptorrhynchoides. The sequence goes on along the minus strand of NC_092333.1, from coordinate 505,635,056 downwards.
ACTTGAAAATATATTTCTCTAAACTCTCTCAATTGAATTACATATATATATATATATATATATATATATATATATATATATTTACTTAGTATTATTTCAAGATATTATTAGTATACATAAAATACTACGACGGAGTTATATTCAGATGATTTCAAAATAAGTTTTCAAATGGGATAGAGTTAAGGAAATTATGGGTTATAGCTATGAAGGTTATGGGTATTGATCGAGGGTATTGCTCGTGAGGTCAACCTAACGTTTATCATTTTCGTTGCGTCTACGTACTTTCCTGCAATATTGAATCACAATATTGATACGTGAGCATTCATATCTTATCTTTTATATATTAATAGTGTATCCCTGACTAGTGCTCGAGTATATATGATTATGCATGTTTGTATGCTTAGTTTCGTCGTTAAATAGTTTATGATAAATCACGAATTTGATACATATGCTACTGAGATAAGTTATATGATATGCATGTCGTTGAAAAGATGAAGAAAAAAATTAATAACTTTTCATTTAGAAATCGTGTGGTTTCGATGAACGGATTAAAAGATATGGTCAACTGAATTATCATTAATTTTAATATTATTATTAAAATGATTATTATAACTGTTATCAGTTGATGTTATTGCTAAAATTATCTTTATTAATAAAAATTAATATTTTTATTGAAACTATCATTTTATTATTTTTATCATTATCATTATTATCAATATTATTTTATCAAATAAATATGCGTACAAAGATATTTTTACCACACGTAATGTAATTACATTAATAATACATACCACTATATTTTTATGATATTAAGTGAATTTTATAAATTTTATTACTTGAGATATATAAAAGTATATTTTTATCATATATGAATTTTAATATAAATTTTTCTTTATTAATAAATGACTTGTATTATTTAGTATAATAAGATCTGATAAATATATTTAAATATATAAAACTACTATATATAAGTTATATAATAAACATGTATAGATTTTGGAAGTCATTTTGGGTCAAGTTGACTTTTGTTGACTTTTGCATGTCGGTCTCGAGCATTAGGATTGTGATACACTACGACTTGACCTAAATTGTTACACAGATATTGACCAACATATAAATATATATACTTAATATAGGTTCGTGAATCCGAGACAAACCCTGCACTTGTTCAGTGCCGTCATATACATAATTGCTACGAAATACAGTATTGTGAGTTTCATTTGCTCCCTTTTTATATATATTTTTGGGCTGAGAATACATGCGCTGATTTATAAATGTTTTACGAAATAGGCACAAGTACTAAAACTAATTCTATGTGGGTTTAAACCAGAAATATACCCTTAGCTTGGTAACATTAAACTACTTGTCTATGTACGGTAGGCGCGAATCCTAAAGATAGATCTATTGGGTCTGACAAACCCCATCCTGACTATGGGATGCTTTAGTACTTCGAGGTTATTTTAAACACACCTGATCTGGTGTACTTCAGAGGGTAAAACATGAACGTTAAGGCTTGTTACCGGGTGCCTACAACTTATAGAATACTTTTATACACTTGCGAGTGTACGGATATTTATAGAAACTGAAATCTTGTGGTCTATTACTATTACGGAAATGATGGATTATGATAAACTAATGAACTCACCAACCTTTTGGTTGACACTTTAAAGCATGTTTATTCTCAGGTATTAAAGAAATCTTCCGCTGTGCATTAGCTCATTTTAAGGATATTACTTGGAGTCATTCAAGACATACTTTGAAAGACGTTGCATTCGAGTCGTTGAGTTCATCAAGATTAATATTAAGTCAATTATAGTTGGATGTAATATGAAATGGTATGCATGCCATCAATTTTTGATGTAAAGAAAGTTTGTCTTTTAAAAACGAATGCAATGTTTGTAAAACGTATCATATAGAGGTCAAATACCTCGCGATGTAATCAACTATTGTGAATCATTTATAATGTATATGAACGGGTCCTTTCAGTTGGTATCAGAGCGGTGGTCTTAGCGAACCAGGTCTTGCATTAGTGTGTCTAACTGATAGTTGTTAAGATGCATTAGTGAGTCTGGACTTCGACCGTGTCTGCATGTCAAAAGTTTTGCTTATATTTTTTAGTCGGAAATCATCTACTTACCATCCTTAGGAAATTACCTGCTTATCATTCTTAAGTCTAGACGCGTTTTCCTACATTTATTGCATAATAGTGTATAGACGAATTCTTATCTTAGCATATCTGTTACTGTGAACTTTGACTGACATCTTTCAAAGATTCCTCCGTAATTTATGGGATTTTGGTATTATATATACATATGTAAATTATGTATTGAAGAATACCAAATCTAAATTCTATAATCTATTTCATACCAAAAAAATTCTTTCCCTGATCATACAAGATGGATCCCTCAACCAGTTCGAGTTCCTCGGATTCCGACAGCTATGCCGATATGGATTTCCACATGAGCTCCGAAAGTAGTGTGACCGGAATGGATCAACCAATTAGCCATCATCTATTCTGGATGAATTGGGGATGGGTTCGTAATCTACTTAACCATTGGAGACAAGAAGAAGGCGATCCCTTTCATCCACCACATTGCCCTCTTGGCAATGAACCTGAAGCACTTACCGGTGAACCTGTCCGAAACACCATTTTCTCTCTCATTTCCAGAGTATCTCGTCATAATTGTATACTACACCAAATTCTAGATCTTATTTATCCGCTCGTCCGAACCGACAATCACTCCGGTGTAATAGAAGAAGTCAACGAGCTTCGCGCTCGGGTAGTGGCTTTGGAGAATATGGTGCAAAGGTTACAAACACCAGCAGCAGCACCAGCAGCATAACCAGTACCACCATCAACAACATCAACAGTACCATTACCACCACCAACAACAACCGCATCGCAAACCTCAACTTCACAATCTGTCCCACGAGCATCGACGTCATACGCCATGTAGATACCAAGGAATACCACAACGATGAAGTATTGATTCATAACTTCATTGGGGAAACATTCTACGGCGATTATGTAATTTCTAAAGTTTAGAAATTATCTATCCTAGCCTTAACCATAAATCAAATGAGTTTAATTTAATATTAACTCATTAAATCAATATTACATCTGAAGAAATATACACATATATATTTCCATAAAGACTGTAATAAAATTCTTTTGTACAAAATATTAATTGTGAAATTTTTTTTTAACGGGTAGGTAATACCCGAGAGATATATAAATTCACAATTAATATGTTACATTCTTTGAATCTGATTCAGCAAATCATCCATTATACTCCCTACTTTCACAACAATATACATTCTTTTATAGAAATCAAAACAACCATACTCATTCAAAATCTAATTACATATTCTGATTTTGAAATCTCAGAATTCGATTCAAGATATAACCGAAATCATCACTCTTAGATTCCTACATCTTTCAAAACTATACTTTGACTTCAAAACTGTCCTAGAACCTCATTTCTATTCATGGAACTCACAAAAAATATTTGTATCATTCAAAATCTTAGAACATCATATGTATATTAACAATTACAATATGTGTTCAAACACTTCAAAATTCCTAAAGACATGCGAGATGATGATCCAACCACATATTACCCACTGTCATGCATCTGAAAAGCTCTCGAAACCAAAGTTATTGTTTAACATGTATCCGTGTCAGATCCTTTGATATTTATTACCAAATATAATTTTTCAATCTCTTTCCAAAATAGACAGTTTTGTCACAGCTCCAGCAAATCACCTTCATTTGTTTATACGAATAAACCTGATTATAACAATTACCGCTTCATCATTGTTACCGGGGAACCTTTCATATCTCGCCACATTAGCAGTAAACTTATCAACAACTTCATTAACCTTCGACTTAAGCCTCTCCGAAAAGCCACTATACTTATTCATTAAAACCCCATCATGTACTCACCTACATCCTGTAACAATAATTGTCACACCAACTACTGGGAATTAGCAATCAGTATTTTGAATTTCGCGACAATTTTACGTCAAAAGTTATACATATAACGTCTATCTCCTAGACTTACATACTTCGAATGTGAATTTTCTGAAAAACATCCCAAACTATGAATTAGTTCTCCGAAATTGGAAAAATGCTGATGAAGCAGCAAAAACTATAAACGACTTTAACAGTCAAAAGTTTGATGATAAAGAACAGTATGGTGGTAAAGCTGAGAAAAAGAGAAGGTTTGAAACTGGAAAACGGATTGAGCAGACCATGAAGGAGGCTGTGGACAAATCACAAAGACTAAAGCTGCCTTCAAAGGATCCAAATGATTCAGTGTCTACTGAAATCATTAGCAAACAACTTACTTCTTATTCTAAACCTTCACAGACAAATCTTCTTCATCATCCATATTATCGTATCTTTTATTATAATATCTTCGATATTCCTGAAGATATTTTCACAACTATTCTTATCCGAAATCTTTTATCTCTTCGCAATATCTGCGTTACAACATAAAAAGAAACTTTGTTAGTTTCTAAATTCTAAAAAAAAAAAAAATTTTGAATTCAAAATAGGAATGTTTTTGAAGTAGTGTTGGGAATTGAAGCACGAGTTAGTATAATATAATGACACTTGATCAACGTGATTATATTACAGTAAGTCATGCTGAGTTTCTAATGGAACGTGATGATTCACAGAACATACCGTCATCATGTACTGTTTACACGACTCTTACATTCTACCCGATTTTCAAACATATTAAGAACATATCATCTTGATAGCTCTATATTTTCGGATATTCTGGTAATTTGCCAAATCAAGATCGTACCATTAAGATTTTCTTCTTGGAACATTAACTATGTTCATCCAAAAATTCTTATCTATGAATTCTGGACCATTATCCGCTTGACTTAAGGTCGGGAAGAGAAAACGAAAGCATGAAGCTCCGAAATATAATGGAGAATATAAAGCCCGATAACAATCTCGAAATTACAAACCGTGTATATCAATGCGTATAGCAATATAAAGACACAGGAGAATAAAAAACACAATAACCCCAAGGTAATGGTAGAAGAAAATAACTTCCTCCGGTGGTAGATGAAAAAGAAGAATGACAGATATGAAAGTTAAGAGTATATCAAGAATCAATACTGGATGAAGCATATTAACGAATGCTTTAAAGTATGAATTGGGGAGAAAGACTAGAAGGTGTGAGCTGTGGAAATAAAGAAACGAAGGGGGTGGAATTATAGTAAAATATCAGACAGAGAAATCGAGACAGATTATCGCATTTAATCCAAGAAGATCCTGATTTCCTTAATCGCCGAAGAACCAAATCTTATTGCAAAGATTTTATTTAAATCCCATGAATTCCAAAAATCAATCATAACTACGTCATCGGTTAAAACGAATATACGTTTACTCATTTCACTCTCTTGCGATAGCTTCACTTATACTCTTCGCGTAATCAAATTGTTTTATCTATATTACTCAATGATGATAAAACTCTATTTATCAACTCATATTCGTCATGAAAACATTTTTATAGTTAGCCATGACGACCTCGATCAAATTTCGGGACGAAATTTCTTTAACGGGTAGGTACTGTGACGACCCGGAAATTTCCGACCAAATTTAAACTTAACCTTTATATGTTTCCGACACGATAAGCAGAATTTGTAATGTTGAATCTCAAAAAGTTTGGAACTACATTTACGTAATCAATTACCCTTTGACCGTGTTCGACGATTCACGAACAATTATGTGTATATAGATATGTATATATAATATATAATATTAACTGAAAATATTAACAAAGTATTAGATATATGATACTTTACATGAACATATTTGTATCGATATATTTATCGACAGAATTAAGAGATAATATCAAATAATTGAATTATCAGATACATTATGATATGATTACGGGCCTATGTTATGAGGTCCACTGTGATTTAAGAAATCTATTCTTTTTGACAACTCAATACTTAACCAGTATGATAAAGATAATGATATTTATATTTTATTTTATTAAATATATAAAATGATTTAAATTAATATTATATATATTTTTTTATACGCGTATTATATGTACATAGTTTTATACTTTTACTATACTTTAACTTTACCTTTACTTTACTTTTACTTTACTTTAACTTTAATAATTCACTTTAATAATTCATACTTTAATAATTCACTTTAATAATTCATACTTTAATAATTCACTTTAATAATTCATACTTTAATAATTCACTTCAATAATTCATACTTTAATAATTCACTTTAATAATTCATACTTTAATAATTCACTTTAATAATTCAAAAATCTATTATAAATAGAATTCAATAGGTTTCATTATTTCATAGAAACTTGAAAATATATTTCTCTAAACTCTCTCAATTGAATTACATATATATATATATATATATATATATATATATATATATATATATATATATATATATTTACTTAGTATTATTTCAAGATATTATTAGTATACATAAAATACTACGACGGAGTTATATTCAGATGATTTCAAAATAAGTTTTCAAATGGGATAGAGTTAAGGAAATTATGGGTTATAGCTATGAAGGTTATGGGTATTGATCGAGGGTATTGCTCGTGAGGTCAACCTAACGTTTATCATTTTCGTTGCGTCTACGTACTTTCCTGCAATATTGAATCACAATATTGATACGTGAGCATTCATATCTTATCTTTTATATATTAATAGTGTATCCCTGACTAGTGCTCGAGTATATATGATTATGCATGTTTGTATGCTTAGTTTCGTCGTTAAATAGTTTATGATAAATCACGAATTTGATACATATGCTACTGAGATAAGTTATATGATATGCATGTCGTTGAAAAGATGAAGAAAAAAATTAATAACTTTTCATTTAGAAATCGTGTGGTTTCGATGAACGGATTAAAAGATATGGTCAACTGAATTATCATTAATTTTAATATTATTATTAAAATGATTATTATAACTGTTATCAGTTGATGTTATTGCTAAAATTATCTTTATTACTAAAAATTAATATTTTTATTGAAACTATCATTTTATTATTTTTATCATTATCATTATTATCAATATTATTTTATCAAATAAATATGCGTACAAAGATATTTTTACCACACGTAATGTAATTACATTAATAATACATACCACTATATTTTTATGATATTAAGTGAATTTTATAAATTTTATTACTTGAGATATATAAAAGTATATTTTTATCATATATGAATTTTAATATAAATTTTTCTTTATTAATAAATGACTTGTATTATTTAGTATAATAAGATCTGATAAATATATTTAAATATATAAAACTACTATATATAAGTTATATAATAAACATGTATAGATTTTGGAAGTCATTTTGGGTCAAGTTGACTTTTGTTGACTTTTGCATGTCGGTCTCGAGCATTAGGATTGTGATACACTACGACTTGACCTAAATTGTTACACAGATATTGACCAACATATAAATATATATACTTAATATAGGTTCGTGAATCCGAGACAAACCCTGCACTTGTTCAGTGCCGTCATATACATAATTGCTACGAAATACAGTATTGTGAGTTTCATTTGCTCCCTTTTTATATATATTTTTGGGCTGAGAATACATGCGCTGATTTATAAATGTTTTACGAAATAGGCACAAGTACTAAAACTAATTCTATGTGGGTTTAAACCAGAAATATACCCTTAGCTTGGTAACATTAAACTACTTGTCTATGTACGGTAGGCGCGAATCCTAAAGATAGATCTATTGGGTCTGACAAACCCCATCTTGACTATGGGATGCTTTAGTACTTCGAGGTTATTTTAAACACACCTGATCTGGTGTACTTCAGAGGGTAAAACATGAACGTTAAGGCTTGTTACCGGGTGCCTACAACTTATAAAATACTTTTATACACTTGCGAGTGTACGGATATTTATAGAAACTGAAATCTTGTGGTCTATTACTATTACGGAAATGATGGATTATGATAAACTAATGAACTCACCAACCTTTTGGTTGACACTTTAAAGCATGTTTATTCTCAGGTATTAAAGAAATCTTCCGCTGTGCATTAGCTCATTTTAAGGATATTACTTGGAGTCATTCAAGACATACTTTGAAAGACGTTGCATTCGAGTCGTTGAGTTCATCAAGATTAATATTAAGTCAATTATAGTTGGATGTAATATAAAATGGTATGCATGCCATCAATTTTTGATGTAAAGAAAGTTTGTCTTTTAAAAACGAATGCAATGTTTGTAAAACGTATCATATAGAGGTCAAATACCTCGCGATGTAATCAACTATTGTGAATCGTTTATAATGTATATGAACGGGTCCTTTCATATAATACATAAATAAAATATATATACACTATATATATATATATATATATATATATATATATATATATATATATATATATATATATATATATATATATATATATATATACATTTTATCTACAAACAATTGTTCGTGAATCGTCGGGAACAGTCAAAGGTTATCTGAAACCATGTAAGCAGTTCAAAAATTTCGTGACTCAATATTATAGACTTTGTTTATCGTGTCGGAATCATATAAAGATTAAGTTTAAATTTGGTCGGAAATTTTCCGGGTCGTCACAGTACCTACCCGTTAAAGAAATTTCGTCCCGAAATTTGAGTGTGGTCGTCATGGTTAACAATAAAAATGTTTTCATGACGAATATGAGTTGATAAATAGAGTTTTATCATTATTGATTAATATAGACAAAACGATTTGATTATGTGAAGCGTACCAGTGAAGCTGTCACAAAAGATTGAGATAGAGATTTAACGGTCCCAAAATCATGTTATTTTAGACTAAGAATCTATTTAAACTTAACATCAAAGCAAAATCTTTCATTCAAATTAAGGTGGGTTCATTTACACCCTCAAGTTCTCATGGTCAGGTTTTTTGAGCGTTAAATCATGTGCAAATTAATTAATGGGAAAGTACAAATACACATTTTGTTTGTTTGACATGTTTATGAAACGACTTCTAAGAGTTCATGGCATATTCAAAGTACATATATCCATGTTATAATGCAGGTATTCATAACAAAAATCAATTATCTCTTATGTCTTATACAATCAAGAATAATACATACGCCTTGTGTGCAAGTTAAAGATCAAAATGGAAATACATACGCTTTAGCTACCTCTCATGAGAAGTCGATCGACTGTAATCACAATTCAGCCATCAATGTTGAGTGTATTCAAATGGGACGGTTGATATGGCTAAAACGGACGGTTTTATTTCGTGCGATGTCGTTAGGTCGTAACGCGTCAAAGTCAGCCACCAAGAGGGAGGGTACTTGTTTTAAATTTATATTTAGCGGTGCATAAATCATACTACTCCTTATTATGAGTAAGGGAAGTATGACCTAGAGTCGTATTTTTGAGATATCAGTAGAATCGAACATATATCTAAAACTTAAGATAATTCTAAGGTGCATGAGTAGTGGTTGATTACCTAATTTCGAGTTTCCTAAATAAAGTAAAGTAAATGCGATAAAATTTGCAATTCAGATAAGGCTAAAACAAGTGCATGTTATGATTTCATCAGTTACTTTGCCGGTATTATGGAGTGCTGGCTCATGGATAGGCAGTGACCTTGTATTTACTACACTAGTCCTAAACGCCCCTGTCATAAGACATGTCACTGGGTAATGCGATAGGCTTGAAGATTCTGAATAGACAGCAACGTCCCTTACCCCCGACGCCCGTGCAGTCTGACTACAGGCATACACGTTCAGACAGCTCATCCAATTGAGCGACTCGGTTGGGTGACGTATTAACATTCCGAAATGGTCTAAACTTTCTTAAGTATAATAGAATACATGGTTTTCCATATCCAAGAGACGTGATGTGTCTCGATACTTTCGTTAATGATTGGTTTTAAAAGATAGTTGGGCCCTTAAAAGAGTTCAACCATAAAGAACACCATGGCCAAGTCAAACTGACTTCCATGAATATGTTCGGTTATCCTAACGGTCCAATCCTTTATGTGTTCGAACAAACAGTTCCTTAGTTAACCAAGAATCCCTCAAGCGGGGTGCAATGCTTGAGACCGCGTTATGGTGAAGTGTACTAGTCAACACTAACCGTGTTCCATGGCCTTACTTAGCAGAGGTACAGTTTACTACAACCGTTGTGCTTCAGCGTGCACGTACGAAGTTTATATGCTTGGTGACTACACTAGCATGGTCTAAGACCGACAATGTACTAGGGGTCTAGTTAGATGTTTCACTATGAAAGAGTCTTCAGTCGGAATCCAAGTCTCGGTGGACTTACTACAACCGGTGTGCCTCAGTCAAACTCACATTGTATCCGATAGACTTCTCTTACCAAGGGGTAACACAGATAGTGTACTCTTAATCGGGGTTCGCGACTTCCCAATAACAGAGCTAATAACTACGTTATATTAGTTGGAAAAGCGATTGAGTTCAAAGCATAATCGAAAAGCATTTTGACAATATACACAAACCATAATATAATTTCGGCATTATAACTGATTACGTCATAACATAAACTAAAGATAACTACTCGCTAATCATGGCAATAATATCACAAAGCATAATAATGGGAGACATTATATAAAGACAAGGGATAGAAATACCAGTAGCTTAAACGAGTTTCGAATACAAAAGTGACAACTTCAAGACTCCAGACCGCTCCTAATACAATCTTCGGTGTTCTTCTCCGGGTACTAGGTATCCCGCACGGAGTCGAAGACCTTGAAAGCATGACTAATATTGTACAAGAGAGAGAAAAAAGTGAATTGAAGTGTGTGTTTGAAATGAATGACAAAGGCCCTTTAAATAAGTTAGAATTTTGCCTGCAAATGGCTGGCAGGACGTTTGGAAGGCCGTTTGGCAGACCGTTTGCAGGGGCCGTTTGCCAGGGCAAGCCGTTTGCAGGGGCCGTTTACTCGAGCCGTTTGGTAGGCCGTTTTTGAGCCAGGCAGGCTGTTTGGCAGGCTGTTTGGCAGGCCGTTTGGCAGGCCGTTTGGCTTGCCTGGTTCCCTGGATCGTAACTTGATTTCTTGTCTTTCACCGTTTTCGCTCTAGAATCTTCGTTTTAGCTCCGATTCTCTTGATTCTTTTTGCACCGTCTTCGTAATTACTTGTTCTTCAATATTGACCGACGAAGCGGGTATTTTGGCGATAAAGTTTGAAACTTTATTGTTTTTGGGCTTAATACCGAGATGTAAACGTGACTTTTTAGCCGATATCAACGGTTCTTTCTCGAGTACCGAACCGAAAATCATGGAACCGAACCGATCCGAACCGGACCGAACCGACATTATTTGGTACGGTCCTCGGTACGACTTATTTCATTAATATGGGACTTGAGACGGAACCGAACCGAATTAATTTGGGACGGAACCGTACCATGCACAGGCCTAGTATGGATGATGCCGATACTACGTGTAACAAAAATAACAATTATGTAAACTTTTACGTTAAATTTGTAAAAAGGTAAATTTGTGTTACCCGGTAATTAGATTTTCTGGCTCCGCCTAACAAGGACTCTCGAACTGGATTGAGAACGCATAAACCCCAGCGTTTTGTTTTCGTTCCAAGTCGTAGGCAGAATATGGTGGAACAAGAAAATATCAAAATCATCGAAATTGGGGCAGTTCCATCAGCTCAAGACTTCACTATGCAAATTGAACCCAAAAATGTCCCTGCTGTAATCACTCCATGTATCTATATCTATTTCTATCCTAAATGCTATGATTTCACCGAATTTAAATCATTAATCAGCAGTATTTCATTAATTAGGTTTTTCGTGAATGCATCTACGATTGGAAGGCTTTTAGTACGTGGAATCCGTCTACCGGTGGTCTTGATCACTTACAGGTTTGTTATTAAGCTAGTGATCTCCGTTTAGGGTTTTAACAAAAAAATTGAAGACGTGTTTCTTATTCATTTCTAAGTTTGAGAGTTTACAATACACAACGTCCTCAGCCATGGATCATTATTGGATCATTATTTTGAGTTTTGATCAAACAGGACCTCATGTAGATCAGTAGACGAGTGTCATTGGTCAAGTTATGTTGCCAAATTGTTGGTAATTTTAGTGTCATCTAACATTCATTTTAGTTATTTGGGATTTACTTGAATGCAAGAGTTAGTTAGTTATACTTAACAACGGGTTCGGAGACTGTGGAGTACATGCCCGTAAGAGTTGGCTACTAACTGTCGTGCAAATTGCGGGGTCCAAGGGGCAGCGCCCCGAAACCTCAACCGAAAAGACACTAAACGTTTTAAAGAAAATGTGTCTTCCAACAGTTTTTCCCGCTTAAAATGAAGACTTATGTCTCTTCAATAAACTGCCAAAAACTGATTACATATTCGGTTTTTAACAGTTTTCTGCATTCACTCTAAACACACAGAAACATACAGATTCTCTCATACGTGATTTTGATTTCTTTTTGCCTGGAAACAAAATCATTCTTTTCTTATTCCAATTAGGATTTCGTGTAAACCCAAGGCTTGTGAGGGGCGAAATACTTAATTAGGAAAGTGTTTCACAATTCAGGAACCAATCCAGATTGTCTGTTTCATACCCGTTTTCTTACACAAATCTGGTTATGGCATGCTAGCAAATTAGCACAAGATTAATTGTAAGCTCAAATTTTTTATTTTCTAATTCTATATACGGTTATATAGGAATTAGCGGGTTCGTCAACAGTGGAAGTTATGCTGTCCAAGTCTGCACCAGTCTTTTATGGTGACATTCGAAACCATGAGAGGGTATTTTCTATTTTTCTATCTGTATTTTGTATGAGTTTTACAAGATTTAGTTAAATATGAAGGTTATGCTTTCACTTATTCTATTTATCATGTTTATCTAATAGGTGCAGTTACCTTTCTTTAACTTTATTCGATGCTGCAAGGATTTTTCTTTGCAGGGGAAGGAAGGTCACGCTCCTTGCTCTAGTACAGAGAAGGTTTTACCAACTAGCGTTGAAACCGAGCAAGATGATCTGTTAGTTGGAGATGCGTCTCGTCAAATTTATTTAGCACAGGTAGCAATTTACTACAATATTGAATGATGATTTTTTTTTTTTTTTTTTGTTTACTTTAGCTTTTGTATTTGTGTTTTGAAACTGATTTTTGCGATAATCAGTCAATGCTCCTGATTATCTGATAGTATAAGTCATAGATAATTTGAACTAACTATACTCTCATAGTATTTTCTATTCTCACAAGAATGTTCTTCGTGATCTCTTTATACAATAACTTTATAAAGTTATTCAGAATTTTCCATACGCCCAAACAACTGATTGTTTAAACTTCTAACATCAATATCACATTCTTTTCTATTCTATCTCTTATATCTTGTTTAATTATATCTAATTCTGATTACATGATCAATCTAAAATGCATTTGCAAATGAAACACCCCCTTAGTGTTCAAACTTCAGAGGTCTTGATGATACACTGTTTCAGTAATGTTCTACTGTAATTTAGATAATGGATCTTCTTAATTAGTTTGACCGGGGGATGTATTCATATAATATACTGATGTAGGTACCAATTATGAATATCGAGAAAGAAGAGCGTGTTCAGTTACGAAGTCTTATAGAAGAAATTCAGACGGTATGTAGACCCTTATTTCCCTGACAGTATTGCCACTATATATCCTCATTTTTTGACATTTTGGGACGCTTGTTCATATTTTACAGCCTCTGTTTTTAGAGACAAAGACGTTGACATCTATCAATCTATGGATGAATGGTGCTCAAACAAGATCAAGCACTCATTATGACCCACATCATAACCTTCTTTGTGTGGTATCTGGAAGCAAACAAGGTGTACTGGTTTCTTCAGTTATATAGGCCAACACTTTTTTTGTTATCATTATTTATAAACATTTAACGTTTACCAAGGAAATGTCGCTTGAATATATTAATTGATTTTCTCTAAGATAATATTTTAAACTTGTCAAGTGACTTAACATATTCAGGCTATTTGTAACATGTACTACCATATTCTTGACAAAATAAATACTCTTCTTATAACCATTTGTAAGGTTATGAAGTGTGGATACAACACTTTAAGGTTTTTTTTTCCCTTTCTTGTTTTGTAATGTTTTTTTTTGTTTTCGTTTAGTTGACCTGTGGCCCCCTTCGTCCAGTCCCTTTTTGTATCCGATGCCTTTGTATGGCGAGGCTTCAAACCACAGGTATTACTATCTGTACATGTCAGAGAATATTCTTGTTCTTTTACTTTACTAAATTACGAAGTAAAAGAACTACTAGGTAAGTTTTAGTTCCTGTAGAGGTGGAAATTTTGACCCACTTTCTTATACGTGGGGTCGATTTGGGTTGTTTTTTTTTATCTGGTAAAATGGGTCAAATCAAGAAATTTAGCTAAAAGGGGAGCACTCAAACGGGTCAATCTAGGTTAAATTTTCTCAAAGTCTATTATATTTTGTCCAATCTGTTAAACCATTTGATTTAAACATTTTGTTCACAGTTGTAATAGTATCTTTTTGTAACCGTTAGCAACATATCCGACAACATATGTGGGCAGGTCAACCTGACCCGGGTCGTTCAACCTCCACTATAAAACATGCGTTCAACCAAACTCATGTTGATCTTTTACTACCCAACCCACCCACCCACCCACCCACCTCGTTCATATTTCCATCATGAAGTACCAGAATAAAACTTGGTGTTTAATCCATTTGTGTTCTTCCAGTGGTGTTCCCATAGATGAACACGATCCATCTCTTCATCCAAGAGCAGAACACAGAAGAAAGTATTCGCAAAGGGTGACTCTAAATGCAGGCGATGCACTTTTCATTCCCGAAGGGTGGTAAGATTTACAATTTCTTGCATTCCATTCCTAAACCTAGTAGCAGGCACCATTTTTATGCATGAATTAAGATCTATAGGGGATGCAGGTCTCAAAGTCACACACAATATAATACGTAGTAGTTCATTAGATACTTTTTTTATTTGGCTTTCACTTTTCAACACTGCTGTAATCTTATTAACAATATGTTTGCCAAATTAGTGATGATAAAATAGTATGCATTGGTTTCAATAATCTCTTACCTTAATTATTCATGAGGAATTACATAGTCATTTCATTTTTATTGGCGCTGAGCTTATGTATTTTAATTATATATCTTATATACCTTCTATACTCAGGTTTCACCAAGTTGACAGTGAAAGTTTAACGATTGCTGTTAATTTCTGGTGGCAGTCTGAAATTATGTCTGGCATGTTGGAACATATGGATTCATATTATCTGCGCAGAATATTGAAAAGGTTTTTTTATTTCTCTTCCATTTTGTTTCTTGAAGTTCAGTATTAACATCATACAGAAACTGATATTAACCGTTCAATGTTTCATGTCTATATCAAACTGGTAATCTTCAAGACTGACTGACAAAGAAATGGTATACCCTTCTTTTTAAGTATTATGTATTTTGCACCGTGTGGAACTTTCAATGATTATTAGTTTCACTGTACGTAGCTACTACCCTGTATTATTCAAGGGTAGATATATTATATTTCAGTCATTTTTTATGGCTCAAAAACCTTACTCGAGCTTTTATCTACTTTCATGATTTGGACAGAATCAGATGTTGCGCAAGACTTCTCCTTGCACGAGTAATAAATCTTCTTATGAACAACCAGGTTAGTAAATATAAGTATACTTTATTTAATCCCATGGGTTGCACTTGGTTCGCATAATTAATGATTATCGGATGAAATGGAATTGAAATCTGAAAGAGTTGTAATATATAATGTAACACTTTTGGTTGTCAATTTGGGACGGAGTTTGAATCTGATCTCTGAACATAATCATTTTGGTAAAAAATCTAACAATGGAATCGGAATGTATGGTAAATGACTTAATTACCTTTTTATATTTTATGAATAACTTGCCTATAAATTTTTTGATTATTTAATTTTGTGAATTAATCTGATATTCATTTTATCTCTACCTTTTGGTTTTATTTATTGTCAATTATCAATTATCAAATACTGTTGTGATTCGTTAAGCAGACGATCATATTAAGGTTTCTGGTGGAAATAACTCGAGTGATGGGAATCTGCTTCATGATCTGGAGCCTTCTGCTCTCATATCTCTTCACGAACTTGTTTCTTTGGTCCATGATCGTGTCAATGCAGCCGATTTGAATACTCCAGTTAATTCGGCTTCTGATGTAGTGACATCAGAGCCCAAGGAAATCGTGATATCAGAATTGTATAATTTGGAGGAGGACCCAGTTGCTGATATTTTATGGGCTCTTGAACCACTTAATCTGCAGAAAATGTTCCTTGCCATGGTGGTGAGTCCACACTTTTATCATATCTGTCAACATTTCTCTATCAGTTTATAGCTGGTTTTCGTCATCTGAATAATCATTTCTTCATAAACTGGAAGATTTTACATAGAAAATGGAAGATTCAGTTTATTTGGCCTTCGATCATTTCATTTAATACTGTCCTTTAATAGCATCACTTCCCAAGAACTTTGGAGGCTTTAGTACTGCACTTGGTTTCACCTGTAGGAGCTGAAGTCCTTACGAGAAAATTTGATGAGATGGATCAGCTAAACACTGAAGATGACAGGTATATATTTGTAGTATCTTGAATTTAGTTATATGCGTGTGCGCGCGCACACACACACACAAGAGTCGAAAAAAGAGTTGCTAAGCGAGGATTTAGGACTATGTTTTGTTTCTGCTGTTTTTCAGGAATGAATTCTACCGTGCATTTTATGGTGTATTTGATGACCAATTTGCTGTAATGGATGCACTTCTTAACGGAAAGGAGTTATTTTCATGCAAGGTATGAAAGGCCTTCTTATCATCCTCTTATTTGTTTTGTTATTGTTCTTTTAGAGGCAAAAATGTGTTTTCTTTGAGTTAAAAAAGAAAATTAATAAATAAATTAAGAGGTTTCAACTTGCTAGAAACATTGCAGAGTTACTTTTTAATGTCACTTGAACTGTTATTAACCAGTTACTTCAAAAAGAGTCTGCATTTGTAGTTGGTGGAGACATATTATTAGTCTAAGTTAGAGAGGTCCTTTTGCACATCAATTTTGCTATTGACTTGATATATATTTCTTTTAGTTCATAAGTCTTTCAATTCTATACTCTTTCTGGTTACTGTATTTAACTGGTGTATCTCATTTATTGCTCGACTCATGTTCATTGTGTTCAAGTACATATATTCATGCATTTATTTTCATAGTAATTAAAAATAAGTTCAGAACCCATAATCATCCAAACCAAAGGCAGTATGTGATTAAGAGACTTCTTTCTACAACTTGGAACATACTTTAACATGCTTTGATAAATTGCGACAGGCTTTTAAGAACGTTATGGACAAATTTTTGGGAGTTAAAGTTGAATGATGGGATACATTGGTGGAGTAAGACATACCGAGGCTGGTATCAAGAATTTGGCCATCTCTAATATTGTCAGTATGTAAAGTATACTTGAAGGTGTGCGGTTTTTTTCCTATAGTACCCTTCACGCGTAATATAATTTTTGTATTATAATTGAACTTTCTGTGCTTTTAGCCTTCTTATTCTTTGAACTATCTGTTGATCATGTTGGTAGAGGCCAAAGGTGGAATCTAATTCTGGGTACATCATCAAAATGATATTCTAAATTGCTTTTTAGTTCCCTGTTCCTTAAGTTACTGTATTTGATAAGTGGTTATTTTCTTTAAGACTCCTATCCAGTCTAATTAATATTGTTAATTGAATACGCTTTATCTAAAATGAAGACTTGTGATCCACATCATTTCGTTAAGTTAATACAAGCACCCTCTAACGATCCAGACATCAAGTGACAAAACTAACAGATTTTGACTAGAACCCTTTTGGACCATTACTCACCCTTTTCTTATTGCAACTACTTGGTGTACCCCATATAGGAACTGATATCGATTATCAGCTACAGGCTAGAAAAACTTAACCTAAACCTCATGCATAACTTAACCTAAAACACTTCTTCTTAAACTAAGACACTATTTAACGCAACGTTATAGGGTGTTTTTTTGGCTCCATCACGTCACCATCATGCCACAATGCTGTGTGACAAGCTGAACTTTTTGTTGGCGTGATGAGAGCATCACGAGAAGAAAAAGCTATGTGATGGGGAGTCGACCAATGAGAATTAAGGAAATAATATATCTACCAATCAAATTAATACCTATACCCCATTACCATAACTCCATCACATTATCACATCATCACATTACCACATCAACACTATACTTCACAAAAACAACTCATCACACTATCACACCATCACCATTAATAATAGTCTATCACATCGTGCAAGTTTCTCTATCTTGAAAATCGTGCAAGTTTTTTTTCTCATATCTAAAACTCTCTGTCTCTTTGCCTTAATAATAGTCTAAATTCTATCACATCGTGCAAGTTCATCTATCTTGAAAATCGTGCAAGTTCTTTTTCTTAGATCTAAAACTCTCTGGCTCTTTACCTCTATTTTATCTTTTTCTTTTTTACCCTTCATTAATTTTCCTACAGACTACATATAAGTTACTCACTAATCACAGCTACTCTCTCTCTCTCTCTCTCTCTCTCTCTCTCTCTCTCTCTCTCTCTCTCTCTCTCTCTCTCTCTCTCCCCCTAAAAACGCTCTCAACCTAAAATAAAAAAACCCTAGATCTTGAAACCTCGTTGGTTTGTAGTCGTTTGGTTTTCAGGCCGTCTCCGGCCACCGGCATCTCGCCGGTGGTCCGGATTTACTGTTTTTATGTGCTAATAAGGATCGTGCCTCCTTTCCTGCTTTTCCGGTGTCGGGTTTCTTGGGCCGGCTTCATCAATCGCTCACCGGTATCCAGGCGGCGATTCCGGGTAGGTTTCTTTCTTGGGATCTGGATTTTGGTTCGATTGGGGTTGCTGTTTTTAGGGTTTCGTGTGTTTGGGTTGTGGGGACGGTTTGCTAGCTTTACTCGTCTGGCTGTTCGTCGTTGTCGGGTGCTTTCTGTTGGTGATGGTAGGCGACGAATTCCGGCGGAATTCTACTTTCTCCTTTGGTAAGTCGGTTCCGATTTAGGGTTTTGGTCGTTTGTGGTTGGCAGGGCATGATTGTTGTGTTGTTTGTTGAAATCCGGTGAACTTCGGTGGATTCCAGCGGTCTCCGGTGACATTTACGTTGCCTCGCGACCGTATGTAGCAATCGGCGGTGACCGAGGTGGTTTGTGGTTTTCGGTGGTCTTGTTTCCGCTGACAATCACAGCCGGTCCTCGGCGGCTGCTAACGGCGGCATATAGTGGCAGACGGCTATGAATGGTGCTTGGTGGTTGCCTAACGACTTCTCGAGGCTGCTGGCGGTTGAAGGTAACTCCGGTTATTTTTCAGGCTATTGGCGGCCTTAAGAGGCTAAAGGCGACTTTTGATTACTAGAATTTGTGAGCTGGTTTCTGTTGGTGGCTGTTGGTGGTCACCGGATGGAGCCGGCTTCCGGGGTTCATGGGTTTGTAAATCCTTCGAAAATTCGGCGTTAATGGCCCGGTTTCTATTGGTTCGACTTTGCGCTCTTCACTGGTTGGTTGTCGCGTCTCTGTTGTGTTCATACCTTTCCCGTAGTCGAGTTTATTCGGGTGGGCTCGATGTCGTTGCCGACGTGTGTTGACTTAGTTGACCTCGAAAAATTGATGTTTTTGGAGTGTTCTCTCGGGGTCCTATTTTCTGCTCGAACGGGGATTTGATCTTATTCGACGGGCTTGTGTTTTCTCTGGGTTCGGAGTTGGTACGAGGTCGGTTGGGTGCGAGAGATTACTTTGATTTGTAGGCCTTGGGTTAGGTGCTGCTGGAGTGCCCGGTGTTCATGTTAGTCATGCGGCTTTTGAGTAGTGGTGATTGCGATACGTGCCGAGATTTATGTATTATTTAGATTTAGGATTGGTGGTCTTTTGTGTGTATTATCTTTTCAATTTCAAGTGTCCGCTCTCTTTCAATGTAATCGTCCATTGTTTGTAGGACGATCAGAGCGGGACCTTTCAATTTCATTATCTGTGTGTACCACCGGATGTTTACGATCTTTATATATATATTAATATTTTCGCCGTAAAAAAAAAAAAAAGGAAAAAAAAAAAAAAAGAAAAAAAAAAAACTGACTCAGTACTAGAAATATCAAGTTGAACATCACAAGGCTACCCCGAGTGTAACTTTTTAAATATGTAAGATGACGATACGTTTATAGCTATCCCTGAATAACTAAAAATAGACTTGCAGGAGCCTTACCTTCCAATGACTATAGTAAATGAACACCTTGTTGCTAAAAGCTGTGCACTGTCATCGGCTAAAAGAAAATAACTTTTAAGGTTGCTATAATCTGAAGAAGAAATTTTATTTGTACCGTGTAGTTGGCAAACAACGAAAAAATATAGCTAATCCTACCTTGCTGTGCGTATACGAGTATAATTTAACTCAACATCAATCAATTAGTAGTACAATATTACAATGAGAAAAGGTTAATATACACAAATACTGGTGAATGCATTTCAAGCTACAATGAGCAGTAACAAATTCTTCATTAAAAGTCACTACACCTACTTCAAATAAACATCTATGCTTATTACATCCAAAGGGCAAAATAAAATTTACCCATGAGAAACAAAATTATAAACACGAGGATGATCAAATCAAATCAAATTAAACCAAATTATTTTGCTGACCCGGTACCAATTCACTAGCAATCGTTCCATTTTGGACCTACAATTTATAATTTAGTAAAATTTATCACAATTAGAACCAACACTAAACTCATCACGAATCAGAATAATGCAATAATATAACAAACTAAAAATTACGATTCAATATTACTGTTGTACGATACTGTAAATAAATTATTAGTCAAAACAAGTTGAAATAAGAGATCAATCGAGTATACACGCGTAGTTAGGGTTTCGTGTTGCCGGTGAGTAATGTAAAACTTCTTAACACAAGTTTCGGATTCAGTCGACGGTTCAATTAACGCCTTGAGCATAATTACTTGCTGAATTGCCTGAGATTTATTCCACGACGGCCGTCTCATACCTGTACCGGCGGTTACAAAAAATAATTTTCATTTTTAAATAATATTATAAATAAAATAAATAAAGTCGCCGGGAAACAAAACCAATCAACCAGACCTTTTTGTTTGAGGTAGTGGCGACACTGTTCTCGAGTGATTTGAGAAATGTCATCTTCGGTTAGTTGGTGAAGAGGTTTATCGAGTGGTGACGTGGCGTAGAACGGTGGTTCCTCAGTCGCCATGGCAGTCCTCTTTGGAGGTCTTTAAATTTGACACAAAATCAGATTTGTTAAAAATGAAAATTCGCCCAAATTATATTTTGTGTGAAATTGGGAAAAAAAGTGGAGTGAAAAGGGACTGCGTACGTTGTCGTTTTACCAAGCCACGTGACTTCATTTGCTTTATTATTCTACTTTTTTCGAGAAAACGAATATAAAAACAATAACAACAACAAAAGAGATTTAATAACACATGACATGTGTACGAGGAGGGAGGTGTGAGATGTAGATAATCCTTCCCTTATTCGAGAATAAAAACAAGTTATTTCTTCACCCAAAATGAAACACTCTTAAAAGTGTAGAAAGTCATTCCTATCTTTATCCGGCGAAATAAATAAAGAACTCATGTAAGATACAGATGAACACCGATCCTACCAACTAAATAAAAGTATCAAAACAACCCGACATAACCTAACATACCTAAAACAAATGAACATGAGACAAAACAGAACCTAAGATAAAGAAAAAGACAAAACGAGAAAACTACAACACTCCATCTCCATTAACGCAACAAATTCAAACAAAAACAAAAACAAGAAGCCACAGTAAAAAAGAACCAAACAACCAAACAAAAAGTACCGAAATCAAGACTGACTCGAGGACCCATCAAAAACATCCAGACCATCCATAAAAAAGCCAAACTTCTTTTCGGCTAAACTAGCCTTCTTACTCTTAGCTACGGTTCACTGAATTTTCCCTCAACTATAGCAAAACGAACATACTTGCCCCGATCTAGAAGAGAACGAGTATTCCTTATCCAAACTGGACGACATAGAAGGCTTCTTAAAATCCACATCATAACTAACCGTAACAATCGCATCTACATCCTTGATGAGACCAATGTTCCCAAACACATTAGAAATCGAATTACCACCATTTGAGATCATTTAAAAAAGCCATCTTCTTACCAATAGACTTTGGGCCGCTTAGGGATGGCATTCATGGGTCATGGGCGCGGATCCATCATCCGTATCCGCAGATTTTTTATTCATCCATTAGTCCGCGAATCTTTATCGTCGGGTTTATTTTTAGATCCATGTCCGTACTCGCGGAAATTGCGGGTCTTGGGTTACCCGCGAATCTTGTTCATTACATATATGTAAAGGATCCAAAAACAAATATCATTACATAATTCATTCAAATGAAACAAAAAGAAAATCAAGTTCAAATTTGATAATCACATTTATAGATGTTAATAAAATACATATGCTATGTTATGGAACTAAATTGAAATGATATGTAATACTCCGTAATTATCAAAATACATCATATTATATGGACCACAAAAAGCAAAGATGCAATACCATTTTCATCCTTAAACAATTAGTCGAAGTACGACATGTATGTATTGTTTGTTTAGTGTACACGTCATAACACAAATCTACACTATCGTTTATATACAAGCCTTTGAGATCATATACTTTAACATTTAGACATCAATTATTATATATTGTTATGATGTAATGTGCTTATTTTTGTTGAAAGTAACATAAATTCACGGGCCTTGATTTTATATGTGCACCGACAATCCAAAAATTAATAAAAGAGGTTGGCCCATTCTGCTTTGATACACGCATCTAAAATAATACTCCCCAATTCTCCTTTGCAACTTGAAGCAAGGGGTATGGTGGGAGGTGATTCTCATACACCACTTTTTAATCAATCTACATTTTTTGTCTTATAAATTCATAGTTATGCCCCTAAGATTAATTCAAGGGGTTGAACTCATATTATTATTGTAAGTATAATTAAGGGTAAAATAGTCAATTAGGTGTACATGAATCAAAAAGTGGTATGTGAGGATCACCTCCCATTGATTATTCTCTTTTATGGGATTTGAAGGCTACAGACAAAACAAAAATAGCCACCATACCTTTTGTGGGGTTTGACGGCGTAAAACTCAAATAATATATACTAGTGAAATGACCCGCGAAATCACGGGTTTATTTAAACGAAACAGTTTAATAATATGTTTTAAGTATTAAGTGAACGTAAATGCTAAAGTCATTTAGTTTAATGACCCGTGGAACCACATATTTCGACTAAAAAACTTGTCATTGTTTTTACAAACATATTGATATACTTAAATTAGTCAGAATATATGAACTACATTTATACTCCCACCACTTTCTTCCAATTTTCATCACAATTATTATTTTTCTTGTCATAAAAGATACATTACAACATTTTATTGAGACATGTATTTCACATACATATGTAACGTAATTAATCTTGTAAATAAAACCTATATTTGAATGATAATAATAATATAATAATACTTCTTCCGTCCTATTACAAGTGTCCACTTACTTTTTACACAAAGAATTATGAAATTCCATTAACTTCATTCTCCACCAATCAGAAATATTCTCTCTCGAGAATAACTTCTTCTGATTGATTGAAACAGCAAGTGAATACTTGAAATGGGACAACCCAAAATAGAAAGGTGGACACTTAAGATGGGATAGAGGTAGTAATAAAGTTTGCTCTAAAATTGAGTATTTATATTTTTAATAATTATTATTAGTAATAACAAATATCACTTTAATTTTTTTTTTTAAACTAAAACACAATTATTATATGAAGGTTGTAAAATATGATTCAAAGTTTGTACATGTGTTCATGGTGTATTTTGTAAAAGCTTGTACAATTTATTTTAAAGTTTGTACATATGGTCATAGAGGTGTTTTACCATAAGGGTGTACATAATGCTTCAAATATTGTACATACGATCGCATATAGGTTATTTTATCATAAGGTTACACAATGTTACATATATTATACATAATATATAATTAACATGTTAATATTTATATTAAAAATAATTAATTATTTTAATAATCATGAGGGACTAAGTGAAATTCAATTAACTTAAATAAATAAATAAAATATTTAATTAATGTTAATGATATCATCAAGATGACTTAGATTTTTTTCTTTTTATTTTTGATTTTTTCTTAACAAAGAAATTAGCCTAATAATGACATGATCATTATAGGATTTTAATAGAAACTATAGATAGGGATCAAATGAGAACTTTTTTTGTGTGAGAACCTTGAGAACTCTTAAATACCCCAAATACACTGAAATTCGAGCAAAAAAAGTGACGGGCGAGCAAAAAGGGGATAGTCGAGCAAAAAATAGGAAAGTCGAACAAAAAAAAGGCGGCCGAACAAAAAAAAGGCGGCCGAACAAAAAAAAGAAAGTCGAACAAAAATTGCGATATTCGAACAAAAATGTGTTCTACATTTTTGATAGTCTAACAAAAACATGTAGAATACAACGGTAGTCGAACAAAAATGTGTTCTATATTCTTGTAATTCAAACAACCACAAAAAAAGGGGCGGCCGAACAAAAATGTGAAATTCGAACAAAAATCTGTTCTACATTTTTGATATTCGAACAAAAAAATGTAGAACACGTGATCGTCGAACAAAAATGTGTTATACATTTTTGAAATTCGAACAATTTTTTTTTTTTTTGCTCGACTATGATTTTTTAATTGTCCGTGTATTTGATTTTTTGCTCGAATTTTCTTTTTTTTTGTTCGTCCGTGTCCCTTTTTGCTCGAATTTAAGTATATTTGGAGTGTATTTGGAGTTCCTAGAGTTCTCACAATAAAAAAGTTCTCACTAGATCCTCTATATATATATATATATATATATATATATATATATATATATATATATATATATATATATATATATATATATATGATACTAGTTAAAAGACCCGTAAAATCACGGGTTTATTCAAGAAAAATTTATAAAATACATTCTTGAAACAACCCAACCCGTATTCAACCCGACTAAAATTTTTTTTATAAAATAAACCATTGACGCGCCATTTAAATGGTTACATGATGTAAACCATTCCATACCACCCGTTTAAACATACAACAAGTTTAATGTTTACATAAAGAGGCACAAAGGCCTTTAATCAAATGTTTACAAGTTCGACCAGTTAAATGATAGTTTTAAACCAAACAACACCCGAGCATGGTTTGGGGCTAAACTACCCAAAACGCTAGGTCCACTTCCAAAAGCTTCATCAAGCAACCAATATGGGAATATCTAATTCCCGGCAACCCCTTTTCATTTCTCCATACTTGTACCTAAAAATGTAAAGAACGAGAGGGGTAAGCAAAGCTTAGTGAGTGCAACAATTATACATACATATATATAACCCATCTATTTGCAAGCACACCCACCAAGTACCTCATACGAACTTATAACTCAAATAACATGTCATCATACTCATAATGCTAACAATTGGTACAATATCACAAAACCGCATTAGCATATATTCAACACAATATATATAATATGCTAAACAATCAACAACAACAACACAATATGGTTAATCATAAACGCTATGGTACTACCGGCTCGTGGTTTACACCATACGTAATGCTATGACGCTACCGGATCGTGGTTCACGCCACTACGCATTTGAGTCATACTCCTTTATAGTGCTACCGGCTCGTGGTTCACACTTTGGCGCTATCGGCTCGTGGTTCACGCCTCATTTTATAGTGCTACCGGCTCGTGGTTCACACTTCATTTTATAGTGCTACCGGCTCGTGGTTCACACTTGAAGCTACCGGCTCGTGGTTCATGTAACATCCCGCATTTTTCCGTTAAATTATTTTTAACGCCGTCTCTTTCTTTTTAGATAATATTCCTCGTATCTAGATTCGTAACCTCCGTTAGCTAAAATTCTAAATATTCTCGTTATCGGATTTTAATATCTCTCGTTAACTTGCGTTTTAAAAATATTCGTTTGGTAAAATTCCGCACCCGCTTTGAAACTCGAGGGACCGGAGTTGCCAAATGGGCAAACTAGTTGACTAGGTCAACTAGTCAACCCATTTCATCCATTCCATCATCTCCCTCATCCCTTTTCTCTCCATCTCAAGAACACACACACAAACCCATTCCATTCATTCATCATCTAAATTCAATCTTGGAAGCTCACAACAAATCCGATTACATATTTGGAATCCTCTCTTCATCCTCTACAATTTGATACTAACTTCATCTCGTTTGGGTAACATTTCTAAAACTCTAGATTTCTCTAAATTCGTGTTTTTGACTTGAAATGGTGTTAGTTAGTGTCTATGGCTCATTGTGATGTCGTGTATATAATTTGTATGCTCGATCTCGTTGTTTTAGTGTAATTAGCATGAACTTGAATTTTGGTGTGTTGTTCTTGAATTTTGGATGATCATATGTTGTTAGATGTTAAAAGTTCATGTTCTAATTGTGTTCCTAGTATCATTAGCTTCATTTTGATGTATAGATTGATTTAAGAAACTTCATAAACGCGATTATTGATTTTGTGAACTTTTGGTTAGGGTTGACAACTCTTAAAACGAACTTTTGATGCGTTGAATGCTTGTTAATGTTATCGATAAGTGTTTAGTTGTGTTACATGTTTCATTACCTTCAAAACGGCATATCATATGTGTAAATTGGATTCCCGAAACTTAAATTTCAATTGATAAACTTGAAACTTGAAAATAAACCTCTATTGATCTCTTGACGGGATTTCGGTTATAGTATATGATGTTTTTGCTTGATGAAAAGTGCTTAGTTGCGTTCCTTGTCGAAAGAGCTTTCCGATGATATAAAATACATGTTCTAATTGTTTGCGGTTTGTAAAATGTGTTGGTTTGTGTTTTGGTTCGTGCAATTGAGAAATTCAGCAAACAGGGCCTGGAAGGCATTTGGGACGCCGTCCAGAAACTCAAGACGCCGTCCCATTCTTCAATTTGGGACGCCGTCTAGCCCATTAGGACGCCTTCCCACTCTTCAATTTGGGACGCCGTCTAGCTATTTGGGACGCCGTCCCATTGTGCTAAAACTGGCTGTTCACTTGGTCATTTGACATGAAAATGTTTGCTATGCTACGGACCTCCGATTAACATGAAACTTGGCCAACATGCTCATATATGATTATATAACTTAGAAAAATTGTCGGATATCCAACCCGACCCCGTTGACTTTTCTGTTGACTTTGACCCGACCAAGTTGACTTTTAATCAAACTTAACCAAATACTTATACAACCTTTCTAACATGCTTTTATACTTGATTCTCGCATGAAACTTGGCAACGTGATTCACATGCTATATTTAATCGAGTCGTAACGAGCCATAGGACTAATTGAACACATTTCACCCGACCTTGTGTCGTAACCGGTTAATTGATATAACTTACTTGTTTAGGTCAAGGCTAAGCAACTTTCATGCACACGTTTACTTTGTGAAGTACATTTATACTCGTGCACTCGAGGTGAGATCATAGTCCCACCTTTTCAACAACTTTTATTCTTTTAAATCGTGGGCTGAGAAACATATACATTACGTATTTATATACATTTCACATGTATACATACTTTTCATACTTTTATACTTTGAACACAAATACGAATACAAAGATACAGACGAGTTAGAACAAAAGTCCTCAATCCAATTATCATTAGTTCCACTTGCAGGGTGTAAGTGTAAGCGAGTGATTATGTTGTGTGGCCATACGGGTTTAACGAACCCTCATTCAGACGGTTCGCTACCGTTAGTGGATGAAATATAATTTCAACGTGCATAGTGTATGTTCTAACACTATATTCAAAATTCAGAGGGAAGATTCAGTTAAGTTTTGGTAATTGGGTGCTCGTGATACAGACAACATCTTTTGGGATGTATACGCTTGATATTCACTTTATACTAAATCTTGTGGTTTACAAACACATCTTTAGAGATGTATACGCCTTGATACTAAACCTTGTGATTCAAAATATACTTTTACAAATACATTTATGATCTCACCAACGTTTTCGTTGACAGTTTTCTACATGTTTTTCTCAGGTCTTGCACGATATGTGATACATGCTTCCGCTCACTAATTGATACTTGCATTGGATGTCGAGTATACATGCATTACTTGGAGCGTCTTTTGACTTTACTTTAAACCGTGTCGCCTAGATTTCAATCGTACTTATAACGTTGTAACTTAACTATTGGTTGAACAATTCTTGTAAACTTTGAAACAATCTTTATTTGAAATGAAGGCGACATATTTTGGTCAAACGTTATCTTAAAGACTTATAATCAGGTAATGGGACCCACGTAGCCGACGCCGTCACTTGACGATTTGATGGGGTCGCTACAGTTGGTATCAGAGCCTTGGTTGTAGGGATTTAGAGTTCATTTGTGTCCACCCCGAGTCATAGGGTACATAGGTGAATCTAGACTACAACCGGCATATAGACTGCAGTAGGAATTACTTGACTATTTGTGCATTTATACTCGAACTCTTCTATGATATCTAACTCGTATTCGATCTTGATCTTATGTTGATAAATTTTGTTGACGCGCCACCTTGACTTTATGAAGTAATGTTAAATGCACATGAGAATCAGGGTAATATAATTTCCGGGATTATATTACGGTGATTCACATGGACGTTCCGACATTATGACATAAAGAATTTAGGGCGAGTCAAGGAAAATTTTCTCTTTATCCTTATTCCATACTCCGGTTAGTATTGTTGAAAATACTAACCAACGATATTCTTGTGTCATGAAGGAACAATGGCTCCTCGTCGTGTACGCCGCAATGAAACTCCCGAACAAGCTCTCGAACGGATGATAGCTACCGCCGTAGATGCGGCCATGGCCGGTCACTCATCCAACAACAATAATAATAACAACAACAACGACAACAACAACAACAATGGAGCCGGAAACTCAAACGAGGGATGCTCCTATAAAGCTTTCATGGGGTGCAAACCTCACACTTTTGATGGAACCGGGGGACCGGTCGTGCTCACCCGATGGTTTGAGCAAACGGAAGCCGTCTTTAGCATAAGCGGTTGTCGGGACCAAGACAAGGTCAAATACTCCACTCACACTTTCTCCGGAATTGCTCTAACATGGTGGAACACCTATGTTCAATCGGTGGGTACCGATGAAGCTCATGCCCTCTCTTGGGCCGATCTAAAGGAAAAGATGATTGTTGAATATTTCCCGCGCGAAGAAACCCGAAAGCTTGAGGAAGAACTAAGAGCTTTGAAAGCGGTCGGAAACGACCTTAAAGCTTATAATCAACGCTTCGCCGAACTATCCTTGATGTGTCCTAATCTTGTTAACCCCGAATCTCAAAGGATTGAGCTCTACATGCTCGGTCTTCCAAAAAGCATCAAACAAGGGGTGATGTCATCCAAACCCACTACTCATCAAGCCGCTATGAACATGGCTCGCCAACTAATTGAAACGGTTGACGAAATCGTAGTTCCGGCACCTAAGGCCGAGGATAAATCGGGCGGCAACAAAAGAAAGTGGGAACCCTCCCAATCAAGCAACAACAACTTTGCTAAGAAGCCTTACACCTCCGACGGCAAGAGGGGTTATACCGGACACCTACCGTATTGTAACGAGTGCTACAAACATCATTTAGGCGAATGTGGCAAACCATTTTGCTTGAAGTGTCAAAGAAGTGGCCATGTAGCCCACGATTGTAGGAATACCGCTCCCGTCGCTCAAAAGGAGCACAATGCACCCAAGACGGGTGTTTGTTTTGAATGTGGCCAACCGGGTCATTTTAGGAGTGCGTGCCCAAATAAGAAAATCAACCCCAACGCACGCCGTTAAACTTTCAACATCAACGCCTAGGATACCCGAGACGACGATGGACTAGTCACGGGTATGTTTCTTCTCGAAATTCTCACGTTTCATGTTTATTCGATTCGGTTACCGTTAGACGTTTTATAAACAAGTCTTTGACTCGTGCTCTTTACATTCCACTTTTTCCCCTAGATACTACTTAGACGATTTAAGTGACCAACGGAAAAATATTGTGTGCCTATAAATTTTATTGGAGGATATACATTAAGACTTTTGACTTGACACCTATAGAACTAGGGAGCTCGGAACATATTCTTAAAAAAAAAAAAAAAAAAAAAAAAATGTTTCCCCATCGTCTTGTATAGATTATTGTGAACCGAGAAATTTTCGGTTGGAAACCGATACCCTCTCCCTCGCATCCATGACCTCATGATTTCTTGCATGAATCCCGTGTGTATTCCAAAACGACCTCCGTTCCTGTTATCATCAATTGGGGGTTAAGGGAGACAATGTCTCCTGAGTCTTTTCCGAACTCGCAACGTTAGTTGTAAATCTCTCTTAGTACCGCTTGATTTATTTAGGGCTCGCCCGTATCCATAAACCTCTTGAACCGCGTATGCAAATTCATATAGACTAATCTGTTATCGTATTTATAGATGACGTCTTAACTTATTTAAGTAAAGAAGGAAAACGAACAACATCACCATCTTACGCTCGAACTTTTGAGAAAAGAGCAACTTTATACCAAATTCTCCGAGTGAGAATTTCTGTTGAACGAAGTCCAATTTTCTAGACCATGAATTTAATGGTCAAGGAATTACAATCAATCTCGAAATCAAGCCACATGTAATCAGGAAACTCTCCCAACTCAGACTTGTATTCGTAAAAATCTTAGATCTCACCGGTTGTTACCGAAGATTCATTTCTGACTTTTCTCGTATTACACGACTTTAATCTCTCCGTGTTCAAGCCTTGAGCGTGATTCTTCACACCAACATTTCTAGTTAAATTCGTTATTTTGCACGAAGAATTCAAATACTAAATTGTGGATCCGATCAATATTCTTGTCATCACGTAACCACACTACATACCTCTGTTATTTCACCGTTACCGTCTGATATTACTGGAATTTAAGATAACACACAATCCAACGATACTTCACTCTTCTTTGACTTAACGCCCTTGTATTTCTGATAATCGGCCAACTATTATGCAACCCCGAACTATACAACTACGTGTACTACCTCGTTTCTCTTTCAGACTTCAACTTTTGACAACTAGAGGCACGTTATGGCAACCTCGAGATGTAAGCTCATCCTATTCAAAGTCCTCATTTCACTCCCATCCTCATCGCTCGCATTTTCCGTTTAAGGAAACTCCTTGTAACATTTCTCCATGGATAGATAAACTCCTCATATTACATTAGTATTCACCACGAGGGTGAATAGTCCTAACGAACATTTTTCGACCCCTAACTGACTTGTTCAAACATATCTTAAGAGATTCTATTCCAACACGGTGTATCTTCGTCATTTATCCTGTATTGAAATACTCGTTTCACTTCTAGCGTTACAAGAGACCTTGGGAACCCGCTTAGACACATGTACCGTGTATCTCTCACAAACCGACGAGCCGAGCAAACGAACGATTTACGTCTTGGAAAGACATCTCACAAACTCGTATTGTCACCTTTAGTAGATCACTCTTACAACAGTAGTTACCACTCGTGTGTTCACGCGCACTTTTCGAAACCTTATATGACTGCTAATGTCATACCCCGGTTCATTTAACCAAAGCATCAACCACCGAAATCTGAATTCCATCAAGAAACAACAATTGAGATCGTTCAAGTCCGAGAAGGGCTCGAGACAACCCATTGTCGCCAGAAGAGTTATACCAAACTTAGAGGAGAACCTCACAAATCCCAGTGTGTAACCGCGTAATATTGAGAACCCGCACCTTGGAAGGGTGTAATCCGTTTCGGGAATCAGGGAAAGTTAAACCCGCGACATGTTAACCCTTTTGAAACATTGGGGCGTATTGGAACCGCTCCCTACCGTTTAGAACTTCCGACTCAATTAAGTTTCCGTTTACCCTACATTTCGTGTAACAAACTTAGAAACGTGTCCTGCGGAACAGGAACGTGCAATCCTGCTGGATACATCAACTATCGATGACAAACTTCTCTTCATAGGAAAACCAGTTGAAACTGGGGATCGTAAAAACCGAACCTTAATGAAACGTAAAACCCTGACTATCCAAATTCATGAGAACTCTCAAGGACGTGCCTTCACTTATTCATAACATTGACAACGTAAAGTCTCGAGTAAGAGATATCGACTACTACTTCCAACTAAATTTCGGGACGAAATTTCTTTTGAGGTGTGGATAATGTAACATCCCGCATTTTTCCGTTAAATTATTTTTAACGCCGTCTCTTTCTTTTTAGATAATATTCCTCGTATCTAGATTCGTAACCTCCGTTAGCTAAAATTCTAAATATTCTCGTTATCGGATTTTAATATCTCTCGTTAACTTGCGTTTTAAAAATATTCGTTTGGTAAAATTCCGCACCCGCTTTGAAACTCGAGGGACCGGAGTTGCCAAATGGGCAAACTAGTTGACTAGGTCAACTAGTCAACCCATTTCATCCATTCCATCATCTCCCTCATCCCTTTTCTCTCCATCTCAAGAACACACACACAAACCCATTCCATTCATTCATCATCTAAATTCAATCTTGGAAGCTCACAACAAATCCGATTACATATTTGGAATCCTCTCTTCATCCTCTACAATTTGATACTAACTTCATCTCGTTTGGGTAACATTTCTAAAACTCTAGATTTCTCTAAATTCGTGTTTTTGACTTGAAATGGTGTTAGTTAGTGTCTATGGCTCATTGTGATGTCGTGTATATAATTTGTATGCTCGATCTCGTTGTTTTAGTGTAATTAGCATGAACTTGAATTTTGGTGTGTTGTTCTTGAATTTTGGATGATCATATGTTGTTAGATGTTAAAAGTTCATGTTCTAATTGTGTTCCTAGTATCATTAGCTTCATTTTGATGTATAGATTGATTTAAGAAACTTCATAAACGCGATTATTGATTTTGTGAACTTTTGGTTAGGGTTGACAACTCTTAAAACGAACTTTTGATGCGTTGAATGCTTGTTAATGTTATCGATAAGTGTTTAGTTGTGTTACATGTTTCATTACCTTCAAAACGGCATATCATATGTGTAAATTGGATTCCCGAAACTTAAATTTCAATTGATAAACTTGAAACTTGAAAATAAACCTCTATTGATCTCTTGACGGGATTTCGGTTATAGTATATGATGTTTTTGCTTGATGAAAAGTGCTTAGTTGCGTTCCTTGTCGAAAGAGATTTCCGATGATATAAAATACATGTTCTAATTGTTTGCGGTTTGTAAAATGTGTTGGTTTGTGTTTTGGTTCGTGCAATTGAGAAATTCAGCAAACAGGGCCTGGAAGGCATTTGGGACGCCGTCCAGAAACTCAAGACGCCGTCCCATTCTTCAATTTGGGACGCCGTCTAGCCCATTAGGACGCCGTCCCACTCTTCAATTTGGGACGCCGTCTAGCTATTTGGGACGCCGTCCCATTGTGCTAAAACTGGCTGTTCACTTGGTCATTTGACATGAAAATGTTTGCTATGCTACGGACCTCCGATTAACATGAAACTTGGCCAACATGCTCATATATGATTATATAACTTAGAAAAATTGTCGGATATCCAACCCGACCCCGTTGACTTTTCTGTTGACTTTGACCCGACCAAGTTGACTTTTAATCAAACTTAACCAAATACTTATACAACCTTTCTAACATGCTTTTATACTTGATTCTCGCATGAAACTTGGCAACGTGATTCACATGCTATATTTAATCGAGTCGTAACGAGCCATAGGACTAATTGAACACATTTCACCCGACCTTGTGTCGTAACCGGTTAATTGATATAACTTACTTGTTTAGGTCAAGGCTAAGCAACTTTCATGCACACGTTTACTTTGTGAAGTACATTTATACTCGTGCACTCGAGGTGAGATCATAGTCCCACCTTTTCAACAACTTTTATTCTTTTAAATCGTGGGCTGAGAAACATATACATTACGTATTTATATACATTTCACATGTATACATACTTTTCATACTTTTATACTTTGAACACAAATACGAATACAAAGATACAGACGAGTTAGAACAAAAGTCCTCAATCCAATTATCATTAGTTCCACTTGCAGGGTGTAAGTGTAAGCGAGTGATTATGTTGTGTGGCCATACGGGTTTAACGAACCCTCATTCAGACGGTTCGCTACCGTTAGTGGATGAAATATAATTTCAACGTGCATAGTGTATGTTCTAACACTATATTCAAAATTCAGAGGGAAGATTCAGTTAAGTTTTGGTAATTGGGTGCTCGTGATACAGACAACATCTTTTGGGATGTATACGCTTGATATTCACTTTATACTAAATCTTGTGGTTTACAAACACATCTTTAGAGATGTATACGCCTTGATACTAAACCTTGTGATTCAAAATATACTTTTACAAATACATTTATGATCTCACCAACGTTTTCGTTGACAGTTTTCTACATGTTTTTCTCAGGTCTTGCACGATATGTGATACATGCTTCCGCTCACTAATTGATACTTGCATTGGATGTCGAGTATACATGCATTACTTGGAGCGTCTTTTGACTTTACTTTAAACCGTGTCGCCTAGATTTCAATCGTACTTATAACGTTGTAACTTAACTATTGGTTGAACAATTCTTGTAAACTTTGAAACAATCTTTATTTGAAATGAAGGCGACATATTTTGGTCAAACGTTATCTTAAAGACTTATAATCAGGTAATGGGACCCACGTAGCCGACGCCGTCACTTGACGATTTGATGGGGTCGCTACAGTTCACATCTTGACACTCGTCACACACATGCTATGGTACTACCGGCTCGTGGTTCATACTATAACATTCACAAATAAATACACCATATACATATACACATAATTATTCCACTCACCTTATCGACTAGGCGATGGATTAACAACTCCGCAAGCTTCAACGCAAAGTACCTAATACATTAAGTACTCACATCAATATACAAACTAGTGGAACTAACCACCAACACTTAACTCTTGAGCATTTAATGACTTGCTTGCATTAAATGACCCATTACACCAAAACCACCCATTTATGGCCAAGACTCATCATATATCACTAAAAGCTAGTGATTATAGTCCAATAACAATAACTAACACCATTCAGGGTATTTTCATACTCATCTTGCCTAACTAGGTCAACTATTACCCATTTGACCCATTTAACATTTAGACTCACAAAATTGGTCAAACTTGCACCTATTAATGATCTTTCCCTAACCTACAAGCATATTAGTGATTAACAACACAATTAACACTTACAAACCCCAAACCACAAGACCAAACCCTAGTTTACAAGTCTTAGGGTTTCCATACACCAATTTAACCCAAGTTCACCCGTTTAACCCCCAAATGGGTCTTACAAGCTTTAAATGAACAAACCCTAGCTATAAATCAATTAAAACTCAAAACACGGAGTTAAGACTTACCAACACTATCACAACGTAGCTAGAGACGTAGGGAACAACTTTAAAACTTGGATTCGGGTGAGATTTGGCCTTCTTCTTCCCCAAAGTGAGCTCTCTCACTCTAAAACCTTATCTCTCTCTCTAGAATTTAAGTGTGTAGGTGAAAGAGTGATAAATGAGTTAAGGATAAGCTTTGGATCAGTTTTTATGGTCTCAAACCGTCCACAAAGTGAAAAGACTCAAATACCCCTCATTAAAACTCAAAATATCAAGAAAATCACTAAAAACCCGTCCCTAGCCGCAAATTGCGCTTGGTGGCCACAATTTACGCCCAGGCCGCAAAAACGGCCACAAAAGGCGTCCATTTGGGTCCTGAACGGATTTTTGACCCCCTGGCAGAAGCAATTTGAGTCTGACACATTTTTCCCGGTTTTTGAACTTGTTTTGGTCGTAACTTTTAGACCGTAACTCCGTTTTTGATGAATCAAATATCGTTGGAAACCTCATAAGGTGTACTTTCTAATGGTAAAGCTCTAATCACTAAATCAAAATTTATTTAAGGTTAAAAGATACATTTTCATACCATGTAACTTAAATGACGTCCAAGTTTAAACGTTTACAAACCCAACTTTGAATCTTGGAACTTAAACACCACCACAAGCATCATATTACAGAAAAACGGGGTGTTACAACTCTTCATACTTGAATCGGATCGATTCCCCGCGATCCACGCTGCTTGACAAGCCAGAAGATACACCAACACGAACTCTTCGGGTTCCCATGTAAACTCCGACCCTTTTCTATGTCGTCATTGCACCTTGTAAGTTCTCACCTCTTTGTTACGAAACAACTTGACCTTCTCATCGAGAATGGCTATCGGTTCTTCAACATATTCTAGCTTGTTATTTTGGTCGTAACTTTCCTCGTTTTCGAAACCGAATAACACCTTTCCATGGCGAAACTTTAAGCATCACCATGTCACCTTCTTGAAACTCAATCGGTCGCCTTCGTTTATCATCATAGGATTTTTGTCTATCTTGCGTCGCCTTAAGTCAAGCCCAAATCATTTCAATCTTGCTATTCGTCTCTAAAACCAAATTGGTACTCCCGATTTCCCTTTGTCCCACTTCATCCCAACATATAGGAGTTCGACACCGACGCCCATAAAGCATCTCATACGGTGGCATTCCAATACTAGCATGATAGCTATTGTTGTACGAGAATTCCACCAAAGGTAAGTGCTCATCCCAACTACCACCAAAATAATTAATACACACCCGTAACATATCCTTCAATGTTTGATTCGTACGTTCAGTTTGACCGTCCGTTTGAGGATGGTACACAGTGCTCATTCTCTATTGTGTACCCATATCTTCATGAAACTTATTCCAAAACTGAGATGTGAAACGAGTATCCCGATTCGAAATAATAGATATAGGAACCCCATGTCTCGATATCACCTCCTTGATAAAAAACTTTGACAAAGTCTCCGACGATATCGTTTCTCGAATGGGAAGAAACAAAGCACTCTTCGTCAATCTATCAACTATCACCCAAATCGTATCAAATTGAGTTCTCGCCGTCTTTGGTAAATTTGTAATGAAATCCACGGTAATGTGCTCCCATTTCCATTTCGGGACTTCCAACCGACTTCCAAAGGTTGTAGCTTACCGTACGGCTTTTGGTGTTCGGCTTTAACTTGCAAATACGTGACGCATTGTTCAACATACTTAATGATAGTGCTCCAAATGAACATATATTTAGGCACAATATCCTTCCAATATGTAAAGCTTTTAGTTGCAATTGTTCTGTTTTTATGTAATATTCGTTTAAATAAATAAGTGCGAAGACAAAAGAAGAAAACGACGATTTAAAGACGCAAATGACCAAAAAGCTCAAATGTACAAGATATAATTCAAGTGGTTCAATTTAATGATGAGAAACGTCTAAAAATTACAAGAGTGCAAGCCGCGAACGCAAAGTACAAGATATCTACGTGTATGAAAAGACGTTCGAAAATTCGGAACCGGGACATAAACCAAGCATCAACGCGCGAGTCTTCGGACCTAAAATTACAAGTCTACTATGCACAAGAATATAATATAATATATATATAATTATATAAAATTATATATATTATATTATATATTATTATAATACGTCGACAAACTAGAAAACAAAGTGATTGAGCTGGATCCAGCTGGCCATGCGATCGCATGGCCTGGCTGCCTTATTCCCTGCATGGCCTAGCTGCCTTATTCCCATGCAGGGAAATGGTGGCCAGGTTCTATAAAAGGCGCCAGTTTCAGTCGAGTTACCACACCTCAATTTTCTTTCTTCCTCTGTAAAGAAATATATATATATATATATATATATATATATATATATATATATATATATATATATATATATATATATATATATATATATATATATATATATATATATATATTTATAATTTAAAGTTTAAATTAAGTTTAATAATAATTGGGTTAATGTAAGAAATGTTTTAAGGTTTTGTAAGACGGAACTCTGTCCGTGTAACGCTACGCGATTAATCACCACTGTAAGTTATATTTTTCCTTTTTAAATTAATGTATCGTAACTAAGTTATTATTATGCTTATTTGAGCCGAAGTAATTGTGATGTTAGGCTAAATATTAAGATGGAGTTATTGGATTTTGTACCATAATTAAGGTTTGGACAAAAGACCGACACTTGTGAACATTAGACTATTGACTATTAATAGGTTGGGGGTATTGTCTAATTGAACGACAACTCATTGGAACCTGTCGAACCTATCTTCAAATTAGTTAAACTAATAATTATTAAATTGATTACGAATGTCCTATTTAGTGACGTTTATACGACATCGTTTACAATCATTTAATTAATTATTCGGGTTGGGTAATTGATTATTCATTCTGATCAAGTGGGTAAATTAATATTCATATCTCATTAAAATAGGGGTGGATTACATACAAGGATAATTGGTGTAATTATTAACAAAGTAATAAAACCGTAGATTACACGCAGTCGATAACCTGGTGTAATCATTAAACAAAGTATTAAAACCTTGTTACAGTTCGAATCCCTAATTAGTTGGAATATTTGACTTCGGGAATAAGGTTAATTTGACGAGCATTTTATAATTATGACCGATGGACTATTATGGACAAAAACCATATAGGTATCAAATAAACCAGGACAAAGGACAATTAACCTAGGGTAATAAATTAAAATCAAAACGTCAAACATCATGATTACGGAAGTTTAAATAAGCATAATACTTTTATTTCATATTTCATCGTACCTTTATTTACTGTCATTTTAATTACTGCAATTTACTTTATCACAATTTAAATTCTATCATTTATATTATCGTCATTTATCTTTACGCTTTATTTAAAATCGACAAACCGGTCATTAAACGGTAAAAAACCCCTTTTATAATAATATTACTACATATAATTATATATATTTTATATAAATATAGTTGTTAAAAATATAGCGTTAAACTCAGCTAGCTCCCTGTGGAACGAACCAGACTTACTAAAAACTACACTACTCTACGATTAGGTACACTGCGTATAAGTGTTGTAGCAAGGTTTAAGTATATCCCATCTATATAAATAAATAAATAAAACTTGTGTAAATTGTATCGTATTTCGTAATAAAAATAATAGTATTTCGTATACACCGCTGCACACAATCAAGTTTTTGGCGCCACTGCCGGGGACGCGAAGCGAAACGCTATATTCTAAAAAAATATATATTAGTTTTTAATCTATTTTTGTAAAAAAATTATATAAGTTTAAAAATATAAAAACATAAAAAAGAAAAAAAATATAAAAGAAAAGAAAAAATATAAAACAATAAAAAAAATTATATTTTTAAGATTTTTTTTTATTTTTAGTTTTTAAAATATAAGTTTATTTTAATAAATATTTTCTTTATATATTTTGTGAAATATAAATTCAGAGAAAAAAAAAGACTATTGGGCCAAAACTGTAACAGCCCAAGATCAGGCCTGGTATCCGAAGCCATGCGAACGCATGGGATTAACTCAGAAACCTCATGCGAACGCATGAATTGATGTGACTTGTCTGATTACTCTGCTGACACAGTTAGGGTTTATATTAATTATTATTATTATTATTAATTAATTAAGATTAGGGTTTATATTTAATAATATTTAGTTTTTGTTTTTAATTAAATTTGTATTTTAAGTTTTAGTTATTATTATTTACATATTTATATTAATACTTTTATAAAATATAATATAAAAATAATATTTTTATAAAATTTGTATTTTTATCATTTTATTTTATATTTTGTATCTTTTTATCGTTTATTCGTAGTTTTTAATATTTGTCGTTCGTAATATTAGTTTCGTAGTTATAGATTTGCTGTAGATCTTTAGCTTTTAAGACTTTGCCGTAAAATCCCTTAAGTGCTTTTTCTCTAGAATTAAGATTTAGGCGCTTTAGAATTTTGCGACGCCGTTTTAATTTTATAGATTTTAGTACTTTTTAAGTAATTGCCGTTTTCTGTTTAGAATTCCTTTTAAGCTTTAATACCTTTAGACGCAACTTTTTAGATTTAATTTTTAGACTTTTAAGTTTCTACGCTTATTTTTCGACTTCTTAATTTTCGACGCACTTTTTCTTTTTCATTTCTACGTTCTAGTTTTTAGGACTTAGACTTTTTATTTTCTTTAAATTTCGACGAAAAATTATTTTAAGCGGTTAAATTAATAGACATCCAAATTTTCTGGTTCGTAGTAATAGTTGGATTTGTTAGTGGCGAGTTGTGGGCTTCCGATTTAAAGGGTCCTGGCTACCTGCTGCATCTATTGGCTATTCGAAACGTGGGCAAAATCAGAAAAGTCTATTAATTTGATAACTTATATAATTTTTATCTTTATAACTAATAGGATATTCAGTGAATGCACCGAGCAAAACGTTCACCACCTTTCATACGTTCACCACCTGTAACCAGATCAAGACATCTAGCTAATATTGCCGCTGTTGATTTTTCTTTAGAATCATCATCTAGTCGAACAAGTACTCCAATTCAAATTTACGATAATCCATTTTTTGAACCCGACTTCACAAGTGAGAACCCGGAGGATATTCAAGGACAATTCCAAGATCCTGAACCACTAATCATTCCTCCTGAACCACAAACCGTTAAATTAGAATCCTCTAGTGATTCGTATTCAACAAATTTAAAGATGGAAGTAACGGAACCCCGAAGTATGGAAGATCGAATGAGAGCTACACGCACTGGCCAAGGTCACGCCATTATTAAACCAGACATTAATGCGCCAGATTATGAAATCAAAGAACAAATCCTACACATGGTAACTAATCAATGTCAATTTAGTGGTACGCCAAAAGAAGATCCAAACGAACATCTTCGTACCTTTAATAGGATGTGTACTCTATTTAAAATCAGAGAAGTTGAAGATGAACAGATCTATCTCATGTTATTTCCCTGGACTTTAAAGGGAGAAGCCAAAGATTGGTTAGAATCGTTACCTGAAAGAGCGATTGATACATGGGATGTCTTAATTGAAAAATTTCTTAAAAGATTCTTTCCGGCATCTAAAGCCGTGAGACTTCAAGGAGAAATTGTTACGTTTACGCAAAAGCCAAATGAAACTCTATATGAGGCGTGGACAAGATTTGGAAAGTTGTTGAGAGGATGTCCTCAACATGGTTTAGACACTTATCAAATAGTACAAATATTCTACCAAGGATGCGATATTACTACACGAAAAGACATCGACATAGCAGCTGGTGGTTCCATTATGAAATTAACCGCAATTGAAGCTTACAAAATCATTGATAACACAGTGTAACAACCCAACCCTCATTATACCAAAAACACGACAAATTTTTTTTTCTGGACCTGTAAATCTGGACGGCGTCCAGATTCCTGGACGGCGTCTAAATTCCTGGACGGCGTCCAGTACTGAAAGCCTGGACAGCGTCTAGCCTTTTTGGACGGCGTCCAATTGAACTAACGGGGACTGATCAGTTTTCATTACACTTGAACGAAAATTCCGCTTCCCGACACTTTCCAACGAAACAAATTATCGCAACATATCAATATAAGTAAAACTAATAAATTTCCAACATCGAAACAAGTTTTACAAAACGGGGTCCACAACGGCCGTTTTACGAGTTTCGTACAAATCATGAGTTTCGACCACACTAGTTTAATTTTTAAACGACACTATGAGCATGGTGTTTGGGGGTTAAACTACCCAAGTCTCGGTCAAACTCCAAAAGCTATCAAAACCCAAAAGCATCCCCTAAACAACAAGCGGGATCTCTAATCCAATCGAATGCCCTTACCCTTGTCAACGCCGGAGCCTATAAAAAGATAAACAATGAGAGGGTAAGCTAAAGCTTAGTGAATGCAATAATTATACATATACATATATAACTTACTTACTTGCAAACACTTACACCAAAACCGCATACATACTAGCTACATAATTAGCATACCATTACAATGTATAACGCTAACAACCATGATAAAAAAGCTAGTATAACAATAGCATATAACACAACAATATAACATGCTACAACACGAAAAATATAACATTGATGTTCACAACATCCATAGTACTCAAAACCCAAAGCTAGCCCAACGAATGGTATCGTCAACATCGAACTTAAACCCCATCCGTCCCAATTAATGTGGTATCGTCAACATCGAACTTTAAACCCACACATGAGGTATCGTCTACATCGAACTTTAACCCCTCATCAAAATCACTACAATAGCGGTATGGCATCGTCGACATCGAACTTTAACTCCATACATGAGGTATCGTCAACAATGAACTTTAAACCCTCATCCAACAAACAATAGTGGTATGGCATCCTCAACATCGAACTTTGAATCCATACCCCACAAGCAAATAAATCATATACATACATATATAATTATTCCACTCACCTCAAAGTCCTTTGTGAAAGATAACCGAGCTTGCAATCTTCAATGTAACGTACCTATTACATTATGCACATAATCAATCACAAGATCAAGTTGGTCAACCAACTCACTCACCATTCTAGCGTCATTTTAACCCTTGGTGCGATTTCGACCCATTTGCACCTTTAACCCTAATATTGGGTCAAATTCACCAAAAACCCTAACTCTAGCCATTTATGGTCTTAATACACATATAATCACAATGTTATCGCATTTTCACCCTAACAAGACAACTTAGGTCATCAAAGACCTGTTTTACCCATTCGAGGTTTCCACACCCATTCGGGTCACCACATACCCAAATAACACCCACTTACATAACATTTAGGTGTGCTAGTAGTTAACTAACTAATTTAAGACTCATGAACACATTTAGCATTTTAAAACCCTAGGTTAGTCATCCTTTGAGTCTTCATGACCCAAACTTACCCAAAAATCCCCAAATCACTAACAAATAGGTTTTATACACATCACTAACCCAAACCCTAACCCTTAAACAATTAATAGTAAGGAAATCAAGGTTAAGACTTATCACTACAATCAAAATGTAGCTAGTGAGGAGATGAACAACTTTAATGCTCGAGCTCTAACCCGAAACAAGCTCCTTCTACTTCGATTTGAGCTTTCTCACACTTGAATCACTCTCTCTCTCTAGAATTTAAGTGGAAGAGGTTTGGTGGTTGTAAATGGAGTAAATGATGCTCCACAAACCGATCTAGGGCCTTAAAGTCATTCACAATGTGAAATTACTAAACTACCCCTTTCAAATATCCAAAAACACAAAAGCTGGCTCGCCAGTTCAACTAGGCGGCGTCCAGCCCTTCACAATGGGACGACGTCCCACTCTTTTGGACGGCGTCCAAAACCACTGCAAAAACAGGATCTTACAACTCTCCCCCACTTGAACCGGATTGCGACCTCACAATCCATGCCGCATGACAAGCAGGAAGATACACAAGAACAAACTCTTCGGGCTCCCAAGTAAACTCGGAACCTATACTACGATGCCATTGAACTTTAAAAGTTCTCACCTCTTTATTTCTCAATCTTTTCACTTTTTCGTCGAGTATAGCAATCGGCTCCTCAATATACTCTAACATGTTGTTTAGCTCAATTTCGTCTAATGACACCCACGAAGAATCATCCGCAAGACACTTACGGAGATGGGAAACATGAAATGTATTATGGATCCCCGCAAGTTCTTCAGGTAATTCCAAACGATATGCAACTTTGCCAACACGAGCTAACACTTTAAATGGGCCAATAAACCGAGGAGCTAACTTTCCCCATTTTTGAAACCGAATAATACCTTTCCATGGTGAAACCTTAAGCATTACCATGTCACCTTCTTGGAATTCGATCATTCGTCTACGTTTGTCGGCATACGACTTTTGTCTATCTTGAGCCTTTTTCAAATGAGCCCGAATCATATCAATCTTGCTATTCGTCTCTAAAACCAAATCGGTACTCCCGATTTCTCTTTGACCAATTTCACCCCAACAAATCGGAGTTCGGCACCTCCGCCCATAAAGCATCTCGTAAGGTGGCATCCCGATACTAGTATGATAACTATTATTGTACGAGAATTCCACCAAAGGCAAGTGCTCATCCCAACTACCACCGAAATCAATAATGCATGCCCGTAACATATCCTCTAAGGTTTGATTCGTATGTTCGGTTTGACCGTCCGTTTGAGGATGATACGCCGTGCTCAATTTTAATTGTGTACCCATATCTTCATGAAACTTTTCCCAAAATCGAGATGTGAAACGGGTATCTCGATTCGAAATGATAGATATAGGAACCCCATGTCGAGAGATTACTTCCTTGATAAACAACTTAGCCAAGGTCTCCGACGATATCGCTTCCCGAATGGGAAGAAACAAAGCACTTTTCGTCAATCGGTCAACTATCACCCAAATCGTATCAAATTGGGTTCTCGCTGTCTTTGGTAACTTTGTGATGAAATCCATGGTAATGTGCTCCCATTTCCATTTCGGAATTTCCAACGGTTGTAACATACCATACGGCTTTTGGTGTTCGGCTTTAACTTGCAAACACGTGACACATTGTTCAACATACTTTACAACATCACGTTTCATGCCCGGCCACCAATACTATTTCTTCAAATCAAGATACATTTTCGTCGCGCCCAGGTGAATGGAATACTTGGACTTATGTGCTTCATCAAGTAACACTCGTCGATGATCACCCATTTTAGGCACCCACACTCTTCCTTGAAAAGATAACAAA
This sequence comes from Rutidosis leptorrhynchoides, assembly GCF_046630445.1. Lineage (NCBI taxonomy): Eukaryota > Viridiplantae > Streptophyta > Magnoliopsida > Asterales > Asteraceae > Rutidosis > Rutidosis leptorrhynchoides. The sequence continues at coordinate 505,590,217 of NC_092333.1, read as the reverse complement.
CCATGCGGACCTAAGGTAATAAACTCCGTTTGTCCCACGATTCGTTCCTCATGCTTATTGTTAACAAAAGCTTTGATTTGAGTCTCGCCAAGCTTCACAAGAAAATCGTTAGTAATAATCATGCGTAACGATCCTACTCGTATCGCCGGATATTGACTCTTTCGACTTAACGCATCCGCGACCACATTCGCCTTACCCGGATGATAAAGTATTTCACAATCATAGTCTTTCACCACATCCATCCATCTACGTTGACGATAATTCAACTCTCTTTAATAAAAATGATGTTTCAAACTCTTGTGATCTGAATAAATCGTACACTTGACACCATACAAGTAATGGCGCCAAATTTTCAACGCATGAACAACCGCCACCAACTCGAGATCATGAGTCGGATATCTCGTTTCGTGTTCCTTAAATTGCCGAGAGGCATAAGCGATGACTTTACCTCTTTGCATTAGAACACAACCGATCTCATTTAAAGACGCATCACAATAAATCGTCATGTCTTCTACACCTTCCGGCAAAACTAACACCGGAGCTTGACATAACTTCTCTTTTAACAATTGAAAAGCAATTTCTTGCTCGTTCTCCCAATTAAATCTCGCGTTCTTTCTTGTCAATTTCGTCAATGGAGAAGCAATCTTAGAAAAGTCTTAGATAAACCGACGATAATAACCGGCCAATCCGACAAAACTTCGGATTTCCGTAGGCATAGTCGGTCGTCCCCAACTCTTTACCGTCTTAATCTTCCCCGAATCTACTTCAATACCATTTTCGTTCACAATATGGCCAAGGAATTGAACTTCCCTTAGCCAAAATTCACATTTGGAGAATTTAGCATACAACTTCTCCTTCCGCAATGTCTTTAACACACACCGCAAATGAAGTTCATGTTCCTTCATACTCTTCGAATAGACAAGTATGTCGTCAATGAACACAATTACCGACTTGTCCAACATAGGTTGGCACACTCGGTTCATAAGATCCATGAATGCCGTCGGTGCATTCGTAAGACCAAAAGGTATTACCACAAATTCAAAATGCCCATAACGCGTTCGGAAAGCCATTTTCTCAATATCTTCCTCACGGACCCGCATTTGGTGATAGCCGGACCGTAGGTCGATTTTAGAGAAATACGTTGCACCTTGGAGTTGGTCAAACAAATCGTCAATTCGAGGCAATGTATAACGATTCTTGATCGTCACTTTATTCAACTCCCGATAATCGATGCACATCCGTATACTACCATCCTTCTTCTTCACAAATAAAACCGGAGAGCCCCATGGCGAAGCACTCGGTTGAATAAAACCCTTTTCAAGCAACTCTTGGGTTTTATTTAACAACTCTTGCATTTCCGTCGACGCTAAATGATAAGGAGTTTTAGCAATGGGAGTAGCTCCCGGAACCAACTCAATGCGAAATTCAACTTGTCTTTCCGCCGGAACACCCGATAACTCGTCCGGAAAAACGTCTTTGAATTTACTAACCACCGGAATTTCACAAATGAGTGGTGGCTCATCACGAGTATCAACAACATGGGCAAGAAAAGCCATGCCACCACTAACAAGGAAACGACGTACCCGTGCAAAAGTGCATATCGGCACAAGTCTTCTTCGTTTATCACCGTGAATAATCAACTCTCCCCCACTTGGGGTCTTTACCCGAATAAACTTATCATGGCATGCAATATCGGCTCTATAGCGATCGAGCCAATCCATACCAATGACGATATCAAAATCACCCAAAGTCATCGGAATGAGATCGATTTTAAAACTTTCGACACCAAACACAACATTACAATTTTTACACACATCAACCACTAGCGCCGTCTTGCCATCCGCTATTTCAACTTCTACCAGACGACTTAACTTAACTAGCGGTTTATTTAACTTAGGCACAAATCTTGGAGAAACAAACGATAAATTAGCACCACTATCAAATAGGATCCGTGCCGGATTAGAGTTAACCATGAAAGTACCTGAAACGACTTCATTGGATTGCTTGGCCTCCTCATTCGTCATTAAATAGTTGCGAACCCTAGCCTTGCCCGCCACTTTCTCCAACCGTTTAACATGATCGGTGTTCAAGTCGGGACACTCCGACTTTCGGTGTCCTTCTTTGTTGCAATTAAAACAAGTGAGCTTGTTTGTTGAAGTTGGCTTCAGACAATCTCGAGCCATATGTCCACGTACCCCACAATTGTAGCAAGTAGGGACAAAGTGCCCAAAACCACCCTTCTTCACACTATTTACACTTTCAGAACCCTTCTTTGACTTCTTGTTTGAAAAGTTCGAATGACTTGATCCTTCAAACTTTCTTTTAGAAAAAGTGAAATCGCTTTTTCTTGGAACTTCCGGCTCAAAACCCTTAGCCAATTCAAATAACTCGTCAAAAGACTTAGCCGCTCCCCGACTAATCTTTCCCTTCAACTCATCGCTTAACGTACGGTAGAAATCTTTCATTAACTTGTGATCATCACCAACATATTCTGGACAAAAATGAGTCTTTGCCAAGAAGGTAGACTTGAGAGTAACCAAGTCCCTTGAACCTTGTTGTAAATTGTGCAACTCGTCCCGGATTCTATCGAGGTCGGAAGAAGTTCGGTATTCTTTGAAAAATTCCTTCTTAAACTCTTCCCAAGTTAAGCTCATGCATTGCTCTTCCCCGTACAATTGAATCTTTTCATCTCACCATAACTTCGTCTCTTCTCGTAACATGCTAGAACCATACCTCGCCTTCTTCTCGGGAGGACATTCCGCGGTACGGAAAGCTCCCTCGATATTGGAGATCCAACATGTGCTTTTTAACGGATCTCGTACCCCATTAAACATCGGGGGTTGAGCATCCTTAAAATTTTTGTAATGGAAGTCCCGCCTTCCATTCCCACCGTTACCATCACCCCCTTCGCCACGAGGATGAATGTTTCTAGCTTCTAATGCCTCCTCGATCGCGGCATTCATTCGCTCATTTATCATTTCGGTTACTTTCCCATCAACCGACTCATGGAAAACCTTTCGAACATCGTCAAGAAATTCCGTTTTTAGCCTTTTAAAGATGGCCTCAACCTTGGCCGTGAGTTCAACGTCCTCACTCGTACTTCCGTCATTGGTGTCGTTTCCATTTCTCATCTTCATTCTATAAAACGAAGTAAATTAAGCAACGAAACAAAAGGACTTAACACATATGTATATACATATACACCACGCTACCCCATCTTGCTCAACAATCGTCGTACATCGCTTGTTTAACACGATTTGAACCCGTAACAATGGTAGCTAATCATTGTTTCGCGATCATGTCGCATTAACTCGCTAGTACAACATCTATCTCGATTGATGATTGCTAAAACAACACAAAACAATTAGTGCAAGGTTAATTCACATAATCACTAGCACTAACAATTCCCGTTTCGACCCAAAGTCCTACAAGTCCCGCATAAAGCGTACACACAATAAAGTCTAAGTCTAGGCACCTATCTCAAGTCGCCTAAATCCCTTAGACCATACTCTGATACCACTTGTAACAACCCAACCCTCGTTATACCAAAAACACGACCCAAATTTTTTTTTTCTGGACCTGTACATCTGGACGGCGTCCAGATTCCTGGACGGCGTCCAGTACTGAAGGCCTGGACGACGTTCAGCCTTTTTGGATGGCGTCCAATTGAACTAACGGGGACTGATCAGTTTTCATTACACTTGAACGAAAATTCCGCTTCCCGACACTTTCCAACGAAACAAATAATCGTAACATATCAATATAAGTAAAATTAATAAATTTCCAACATCGAAAAAAGTTTTACAAAACGGGGCCCACAACGGCCGTTTTCCGAGTTTCGTACAAATCATGAGTTTCGACCACACTAGTTTAATTTCCAAACGACGCTATGAGCATGGTGTTTGGGGGTTAAACTACCCAAGTCTCGGTCAAACTCCAAAAGCTATCAAAACCCAAAAGCATCCCCTAAACAACAAGCGGGATCTCTAATCCAATCGAATGCCCTTACCCTTGTCAACGCCGGAGCCTATAAAAAGATAAACAACGAGAGGGAAAGCTAAAGCTTAGTGAATGCAATAATTATACATATACATATATAACTTACTTACTTGCAAACACTTACACCAAAACCGCATACATACTAGCTACATAATTAGCATACCATTACAATGTATAACGCTAACAACCATGATAACAAAGCTAGCATAACAATAGCATATAACACAACAATATAACATGCTACAACACAAAAAATATAACATTAATGTTCACAACATCCATAGTACTCAAAACCCAAGGCTAGCCCAACGAATGGTATCGTCAACATCGAACTTAAACCCCATCCATCCCAATTAATGCGGTATCGTCAACATCGAACTTTAAACCCACACATGAGGTATCGTCTACATCGAACTTTAACCCCTCATCAAAATTACTACAATAGCGGTATGGCATCGTCGACATCGAACTTTAACTCCATACATGAGGTATCGTCAACAACGAATTTTAAACCCTCATCCAACAAACAATAGTGGTATGGCATCGTCAACATCGAACTTTGAATCCATACCCCACAAGCAAATAAATCATATACATACATATATAATTATTCCACTCACCTCAAAGTCCTTTGTGAAAGATAACCGAGCTTGAAATCTTCAATGTAACGTACCTATTACATTATGCACATAATCAGTCACAAGATCAAGTTGGTCAACCAACTCACTCACCATTCTAGCGTCATTTTGACCCTTGGTGCGATTTTGACCCATTTGCACCTTTAACCCTAATATTGGGTCAACTTCACCAAAAACCCTAACTCTAGCCATTTATGGTCTTAATACACATATAATCACAATGTTATCGCATTTTCACCCTAACAAGACAACTTAGGTCATCAAAGACCCGTTTTACCCATTCGAGGTTTCCACACCCATTCGGGTCACCACATACCAAAATAACACCCACTTACATAACATTTAGGTGTGCTAGTAGTTAACTAACTAATTTAAGACTCATAAACACATTTAGCATTTCAAAACCCTAGGTTAGTCATCCTTTGAGTCTTCATGACCCAAACTTACCCAAAAATCCCCAAATCACTAACAAATAGGTTTTATACACATCACTAACCCAAACCCTAACCCTTAAACAATTAATAGTAAGGAAATCAAGGTTAAGACTTACCACTACAATCAAAATGTAGCTAGTGAGGAGATAAACAACTTTAATGCTCGAGATCTAACCCGAAACAAGCTCCTTCTACTTCGATTTGAGCTTTCTCACACTTGAATCACTCTCTCTCTCTAGAATTTAAGTGGAAGAGGTTTGGTGGTTGTAAATGGAGTAAATGAGGTTCCACAAACTGATCTAGGGCCTTAAAGTCGTTCACAATGTGAAATTACCAAACTACCCCTTTTAAATATCTAAAAACACAAAAGCTGGCTCGCCAGTTCAACTGGACGGCGTCCAGCCCTTCACAATGGGACGGTATCCCACTCTTTTGGACGGCGTCCAAAACCACTGCAAAAATAGGATCTTACACACAGCCTCCCACTCGCATGAGTGGCACCAGAAAAAAGATATTTTTTGTTCATCTAAAGTGGCTAGAGCCGATTCTAGCCATGACTTTAATTCCGTTTCCTCAAAAATAGATGCTTTCGAGAGACAAATGGAAAAGATGAATAAAGATATTCACGCAATACGAATCAGTTGTGAGCAATGCGGTGGACCACACTTAACGAAAGATTGTCACATTGAGCAAACGATGGAACAACGTAAGAATGTTTCCTACATGAACCAAAGGCCGGGAAATAATTATCAAAATAATTATCAACCGCCAAGGCCAAACTTCAATCGAAATCAAAACATTCTTTACAATCCAAATGGACCCAACAATAACTCGTACAACCAACAAGGTCTGAATAACCAACCAACTCAAAACAACACTTTCAATCAACAAAGACCTGGCTTATATAAACCACCACAACAAACCGAAGAGAAAAAGTCAAATCTAGAAGAAATGATGGCAAAGCTAATGGAATCTCAAACGCAATTTATTATATCTCAAGCCCAAACAAATGAGAGGTTTGATCAGTCATTAAGAACTCAACAAGCTTCCATTCTGAATCTAGAAAAACACGTAGGTACTCTTGCTAGCATGATGAGTGAGAGGGAACAAGGAAAGCTACCGAGTAATACTGAAGAAAATCCTCGGGATGAAAACGTTAACATGGTTACAACAAATTCTGAAAAACCAGCTTTAGAAGATGAGAAGGTTTTAGATGTGAGTAACAATGAAGAAGTTACAACACCACCACCACCACCACCACCCGAGTATGTAAAACCAGTGGTGGCACCATACAGACCACCCATCCTGTTTTCAAGAAAAAGAGTTGAATATGAACAAATGATAGGTAATAAAATTTGTGATACCTTAGGAAAAAAGAAGAAGAATAAGAAAGTGCAAGAAACAAAAACCGTAAAAATAAATCCGGAGAAGACAGTTCCACCAAAACCTCCACCCAGGTTAGGTGATCCGGGTGAATTTATTGTTCCTTTTCTACTTAGTGATTATGTCATGTATGATGCACTAGAAGATTTAGGTGCGAGTGTGAGTGTTATGCCTCTTTCATTATATAAGAGATTAGGAGTAGGTGAGTTAAGTCCAACATAGATGAGTGTTCGACTCTTTGATCAAACTATTAGGCACCCAATTGGAATTGCTGACAACCTACCCGTTCAAGTGGGTAATTTAACCTTTCTAATAGAATTCATTGTCTTTGACCTAGAAGAGGACTCAAACATTCCTCTAATTTTAGGTCGACCATTCTTAGCGTCCACAGGGGCATTATTTGATGTAAGAGAGGGTAGAATGACACTTAGTGATGGTGACAAATTGGTCACCTTTGTGATTCGAAAGTCTAAATCTCCACCAACCAAAATCACTGAACCAATAAAAATGATCGATGAGGAGCATATTGTTTTACCAACTCCAACGGTAGTGCTTAACAATAATAAAATGCCTAAGTGTGGGGAAGATGAAGTAACACCTAATGATGACTTGATAATAAAGAACCCCGTTGTTGATACGAAATTAAATGACCCCGTTATTAACAGTTCAATGAAGAAACTTATTAAACGGATTCGCGATGCTAGAACCAAGGGGAACTTTAAGTTATGTAACCGGTTAGTATCCAATCTATCGCCTAAAGAAAAAGCGAAACTAGTTGAATTTGTGGAAATTACACAGGAATTCGACCAATGGCTTAAAGCAAAAGTCACAGATATGCAAGTTGATTATGGTCCAAGAGAAATTGACAATGAAGTTAATCACAATTTCGACACCACAGCTACCTAAGTGTGGGGAGATTCAAATGTTCTAAAAAGAAAACGCTGTCTAGAGTTAGTTGTTCTGTTCTCGTGTAGTTCCGAGAATGGAATCCGATTGGTCTTTTCCACTAGCAGACACTAAAGAACTAGTTTTCTCCTCCCATTCTAAATTTTTTTTGTTTTGTAGGTTTTGTATGAAATTAATTTGCATTTTTAAATTTAATTTTTGTGTGATTTAAAAAAAAAATTACTTTATTTCATTAAGTTTAAAAAATGATTTCTAAAATTCATCGTAAGTTGAAGACTAGGTCATGGAACCGAAATTGCTTTACCCGAAGGCGGGGCGAAAAATTTTGTTATCATTATTTTTAATTTTATTGATCTAAAGTATACCAAAAAATTAAAAAACTCAAAAATCTTTGCTTTTAAAACAATCGCTTTAAAAACGACAAATTGTAAATTTTGTCGAGGGACGGACTAGGTAAACATACCGAAACTACCTAAAGTAAAAGGAAACAAAATTTTAAAAAATTATTCATTTAAATTGTTTTAATAAATAAAGGTTTTATAACAAAAGATATATATATATATATATATATATATATATATATATATATATATATATATATATATATATATATATATATATATATATATATATATATATAGTTTATCTTATGTACAAAATAGGGTAAAATAGCGCACTTTCAAAGACTGACATTAAGTTCAGCAAAAACTACTAATTTTGACGACAAGACGCAAAATATCAAATGTGATATAAAATAATCTGTTTGCAAACTCGGTATTTTTAATCACTTTTCTAAACTAATCACCCTCATAAATTTATAATTATAGTCTGATTTCATGCAATTGAGGGCATTGCAAGATCTCAAGTGTGGGGAAGGGTTATAAATTATCTCGGGTTTACACTTAGTTTAATTGCCAAATTTTGTGAAAATTTGAAAATTTTTCAACTAAATGAATTCAAAATCATGTTTATACATATTTATGAACGATAAAACTAGTTTATAATGCTGAAATTATTGTTACCTCAGAGAGAACATAAATGGAGAAACAACCCAAAACGCTTGAATTCATTTAAAATGGAATAAAGGAGAATAAAAAGGCAAAGAAAAGAATAAATAAAAGCTAAGTGTGGGAAGAATTTACCAAGTTCTTTAAAAAATATATCACATATTTGTACAAGATTATTGCAGGTACTTTTGTTTTGGACTAAATTAACAGTTTTACCCGATTTACTGTAATATATTTGAAAGAAAGATGAATCTGCGCGATGAATCAGTTCCATCATTAAAAGGAGGTAAAGTCTTCCGAAAAAGACACGCGCTTCTTGATTTAGGTCAGGAAGTTGTCGTCCAGACCAGTTGTAGAGTCTACGAAAAACCTTGAAAAGTTTTCTCGAAAATCAGGTGAAAATCCACGGACCTCAGCATCAAACAGGGTCGCCATGTGGTCAGACTTATCCTAACCATGAGAGGATCTGTCTCGTAAAATGGGGAGGGCGCCGTGCAAATTAGCTTGATAAGACTAATAAATCAGACCCCCACAAAGGATAATCTCCTTAAAGATTAAAAATCAGCATTTAAGCCTGATATTACTCAATCCTTGAGATTGACTTTAAAGATTGAGAATTACAAACTCATGGAATTCAATGATATCTAAACTCGAGCTTGAACGAGAAAATATTTTGATCAAAATTAAAATCGATTTGTTTTCTGAAAACCTATTTTCAATGCGTTCATTACCATTGAACATAAAATCCTGAGAATTCACCGGAATTCATTAGGTCACCTGAACCAAATCGGGTGTCAACCGTAAGAACGGTGGTTGCATAGCATGGTCGAAGACAGGACCTTGTGCCAGACCGAAAAATTATAGGGTGATCTTTACTATTGCTCCTACAAAGAATAGTAATTGCATCCGACACGTTGTGGACCATAAACAAAAGCATGTCATTAGACATTGCCTTAACAGTTGCTTGTTCAACGCTTTCCTTTACAACCGGACGGTAGTTTACCAAAAGGTAATATACGGAGCAAGTATACTGGACATGTTGCTTTCCTAATACAAGGTTAGCAAGTGGGTGACACAAAACCACAAGTTTTGAGCTAAAATTTTCAAATCTGAAACCCACAAAAATATTTTGCAAACACCGGTGAAGGGTTATTCCGAAAAACTTGTCTAGGGTAAAATCTAGCTTGAATTTTCAAAAGATCAAAAGTTTTCATAAAGATCCAATTTCCTTAAAGGATCTAAATTTTCATAGTCATGTGGGACTGTAAACCCACATCGTTACTATCATTGTTTATACCGCCGTATCAAAATCACTGATGTATAAAGTGTGAGAATAAAAAAAAGTGATTCGAGTGAAGTGTGATTTAATTTCAAGTTCTGTATTGCTTGAGGACAAGCAACGTTCAAGTGTGGGGATATTTGATAGTGCTCTAAATGAACATATATTTAGGCACAATATCCTTCCAATATGTAAAGCTTTTAGTTGCAATTGTTCTATTTTTATATAATATTCGTTTAAATAAATAAGTGCGAAGACAAAAAAAGAAAACGACGATTTAAAATGCAAATGACCAAAAAGCTCAAATGTACAAGATATAATTCAAGTGGTTCAATTTAATGATGAGAAACGTCTAAAAATTACAAGAGTGCAAGCCGCGAAACGCAATGTACAAGATATCTACGTGTACGAAAAGACGTTCGAAAATTCAGAACCGGGACATAAACCGAGCATCAACGCGCGAGTCTTCGGACCTAAAATTACAAGTCTACTATGCACAAGAATATAATATAATATATATAATTATATAAAATTATATATATTATATTATACATTATTATAATACGTCGACAAACTAGAAAACAAAGTGATTGAGCTGGATCCAGCTGGCCATGCGATCACATGGCCTGGCTGCTTTATTCCCATGCGATCGTATGGCAGGGAAATGGTGGCCAGGTTCTATAAAAGGTGCCAGTTTCAGTCGAGTTACCACACCTCAATTTTCTTTATTCCTCTGTAAAGAAATATATATATTTATATTTATAATTTAAAGTTTAATAATAATTGGGTTAATGTAAGAAATGTTTTAAGGTTTTGTAAGACGGAACTCTGTCCGTGTAACGCTACGCGATTAATCACCACTGTAAGCTATGTTCTTCCTTTTTAAATTAGTGTATCGTAACTAAGTTATTATTATGCTTATTTGAGACGAAGTAATTGTGATTTTGGGCTAAATATTAAGATGGGGTTATTGAATTTTGTACCATAATTAAGGTTTGAATAAAAGACCGACACTTGTGAACATTGGACTTTTGACTATTAATAGGTAGGGGGTATTGTCTAATTGAACGACAACTCATTGGAACCTGTCGAACCTATCTTCAAATTAGTTAAACTAATAATTATTAAATTGATTACGAATGTCCTATTTAGTGATATTTATACGACATCGTTTACAATCATTTAATTAATTATTCGGGTTAGGTAATTGATTATTCATTCTGATCAAGTGGGTAAATTAATATTCATATCTCATTAAAACAGGGGTAGATTACATACAAAGATAATTGGTGTAATTGTTAACAAAGTAATAAAACCTTGGATTACACGCAGTCGATAACCTGGTGTAATCATTAAACAAAGTATTAAAACCTTGTTACAGTTCGAATCCCTAATTAGTTGGAATATTTTACTTCGGGAATAAGGTTAATTTGACGAGCATTTTATAATTATGACCGATGGACTATTATGGACAAAAACCATATAGGTGTCAAATAAACCAGGACAAAAGACAATTAACCTAGGGTAATAAATTAAAATCAAAATGTCAAATATCATGATTACGGAAGTTTAAATAAGCATAATACTTTTATTTCATATTTCATCGTACCTTTATTTACTGTCATTTTAATTACTGCAATTTACTTTACCGCAATTTAAATTCTATCATTTATATTATCGTCATTTATCTTTACGCTTTATTTAAAATTGACACACCGGTCATTAAACGGTAAAAACCCCCCTTTTATAATAATGTTACTACATATAATTATATATATTTTATATAAATATAGTTGTTAAAAATATAGCGTTAAACTCAGCTAGCTCCATGTGGAACGAACCGGACTTACTAAAAACTACACTACTCTACGATTAGGTACACTGCGTATAAGTGTTGTAGCAAGGTTTAAGTATATCCCATCTATATAAATAAATAAATAAAACTTGTGTAAATTGTATCGCATTTCGTAATAAAAATAATAGTATTTCGTATACACCGCTGCACACAATCACTTAACAACATCACGTTTCATGCCCGGCCACCAATACTCTTTCTTCAAATCAAAATACATCTTCGTCGCGCCCGGATGAATGGAATACTTTGAATTATGCGGTTCATCAAGTAGCACTTGTCGGAAATCTTCCATTCTAGGCACCCACACTCGCCCTTGAAAGGACAACAAACCATGCGGGCCTAAGGTAATAAACTCCGTTTGGCCCACGATTCGTTCCTCATGCTTGTTGTTAAGAAAAGCTTCAATTTGAATCTCACCAAGCTTTACAAGAAAATCGTTAGTAATAATCTTGCGTAATTATCCAACTCGTATCGCCGGATGTTGACTCTTTCGACTCAACGCATCTGCGACCACATTCGCCTTACCCGGATGATAAAATATTTCACAATCATAATCCTTTACCACATCCATCCATCTACGTTGACGATAATTCAAATCTAGTTGATCAAAAAGATGTTTCAAACTCTTATGATCCGAATAAATCGTACACTTGACACCATACAAGTAATGGCGCCAAATTTTCAACGCATGTACCACTGCCGCTAATTCAAGATCATGAGTCGGGTATTTCCTTTCGTGTTCCTTTAATTGCCGAGAGGCGTAAGCGATGACTTTACCTCTTTGCATTAGAACACACCCGATTCCATTTAATGAGGCATCACAATAAACCGTCATATCTTCAATTCCCTCCGGTAATACCAACACCGGAGCTTGACACAACTTTTCCTTCAACAATTGGAAAGTAATCTCTTGCTCATTTTCCCAATTAAACTTCACGTTCTTCCTTGTCAACTTTGTTAACGGAGAGGCGATTTTAGAAAAGTCTTGGATAAACCGACGATAGTTACCGGCCAATCCGAGAAAACTTCGGATTTTCGTAGGCGTAGTCGGTTGTTCCTAACTCTTCACCTTCTCTATCTTCCCCGGATCTACTTGGATACCTTCTTTGTTCACAATATGGCCAAGGAATTGAACTTCCCTTAGCCAAAATTCATATTTGGAGAATTTAGCATACAACTTCTCCTTTCGCAACGTCTTCAATACTTCGCGCAAATGGCGTTCATGTTCCTTCATACTCTTAGAATAGACAAGTATGTTATCAATGAACACAATTACCGACTTGTCCAACATAGGTTGGCACACTCGGTTCATAACGTCCATGAATGCCGCCGGTGCATTTGTAAGACCAAAAGGCATAACTACAAATTCAATATGCCCGTAACACGTTCGAAAAGCCGTTTTCTCAATATCTTCCTCACGGACCCGCATTTAGTGATAGCCGGACCGTAAGTCAATTTTAGAAAAATACGTCGCACCTTGGAGTTGGTCAAACAAATTGTCAATCCGAGGCAATGGATAACGATTCTTGATCGTCACTTTATTCAACTCCCGATAATCGATGCTGATGTGGTAGCGTGGGGGTACGTGATAGTACTATATTTTACTACGAAATACGTTAAAAATTACACAAGTTTTAATTATTTATTTACAAATGGGATATACCTAAACCTTGCTACAACACTATAGGCAGTGTACCTAATCGTAGAGTAGTATAGTTTTTAGTAAGTCCGGTTCGTTCCACAGGGAGCGGGCTTATTGCACACTATATTTTTAAACAACTATATTTGTACAAAATATATATAATTATATATAATAATATATAAAAGGGGGTTTACCGTTTAATGACCGGTTTGTCGATTTATATTTTAAGCGAAGCGTATAGTAAATGACGATATTTAAATAACAATATAAAATAAATAACAATAATTAAAATGACAATAAATAAAATACGAGGAAAAATGAAATAAAATATATTATGCTTATTTAAACTTCCGTAACCATGATGTTTGACGTTTTGATTTTAATTTATTGTCCTGGGCTAATTGTCCTTTGTCCTGGATGTATTTGAAACCTATCTGGTTTTTGTCCATAATAGTTCATCGGTCATAATTATAAACTGCTCGACAAATTTAACCTTATACCCGAAGTCAAATATTCCAACTAACTGGGGATTCGAACTGTAACAAGGTCTTAATACTTTGCTTAATGAATACACCAGGTTATCGACTGTGTGTAAACCAAGGTTTTAATACTTTGTTAACAATTACACCAATTACCCTTGAATGTAATCCACCCCTGTTTTAATGAGTCCATTGACTATTAATCCATCCCCGTGTCCGGTCAAATGAACAATAATTCGTACTTATAAATATCCCGCCCATCGTGTCCGATTAAGCGTATGTGGTTATATATAGATACTTCAAATCATAACCTTTATATTAAATTAACGAGGTATCGTTAATTTAATATAAAGCCCATTAATAGCCCATAGTCTAATTTCCACAAGTGTCGTTCTTTTGTCCAAACCCCAATTATGGTACAAAACTCAATTACCCCGTCTTTAATATTTAGTCCAACATCATGATTACTTTGGCTCAAATAAGCATAATAATAACTTAAGTACGAGACATTAATTTAAAAAGGAGAACATAGCTTACATTGATTATTTATCGCGTAGTGTTACACGGACAGAGCTCCGACTTTAAAAACCCGTAAAAATAACGTTTACATAACCCAAACTAATCTAATATAACACTAATCTATACTATATATACATATATATATTTATTTATATTATACTAGGGAGTATTATTATTATTATTTTTTTTTTACACGCAGAATTCGTGAGCTTTTATAGGAGTTTTGATTTCTGACAGCTCCGCGAGTCGTGGAGTTTTTAGCCTTCAAACTCCGCGAGTCGCGGAGTTTGAAAATCCAGCTCAGGATCATTTGTCTCATAGCTTGTCGACATAATTTTTAAATATATATAATATATAAATAATTTATATAATTATTTAAATATTATATTATATTCTTGTGCATAGTTGACTTGTAATTTTTGGTCCGTTGCGTCGGGCGTTGATAGTTGACTCATGTCCCGGTTCTGGATTTTTGAACGTCCTTGCGTACAATTTAATATCTTGTACTTTGCGTTTTGTAACTTGTACTCTTGTCATTTTTAGACGTTTTTCATCAATAAATTGAACCTTTTGAATTGTATCTTGAACATTTGAGCTTTTTGGACGTTTGTGTCTTCAAATCTTCGTTTTCGCCTTTTGTCTTCGCACTTATTTATTTAAACAATTACAATGAAAATATAATACAATTACATATGAAAACCTATTATTTAGGAGGGATATTGCTAAAAAATATATGTTCCTTTTTAGCCTTATCAAACATCCCCACACTTGAGCGTTGCTTGTCCTCAAGCAATACAGAACTTGAAATAAAAAAAAATACATGAATCACTTTTTTATTCATCACACTTTGTACATCAGTGATTTTGATATGGTGGTATAAACAATGATAGTAACGATAGAACCATGGTTAAAGGTGGGTGTGTCATCCACAGTTGCCTCGAGTTTAGGTCAACGACACTTGCAATCAAATAGCCGATTTACTTTCGGTTTCCAAAGCAAAGTGCACATTTGAAAGGCGGTTTACAGTCCCACATGACTATGAAAATTTAGATCCGTTAGGAAATTGGATCTTTATGAAAACATTTGATCTTTTAAAAATTCAATCTAGCTTTTACCTAGACACGTTTTCCGGAATAACCCTTCACCGGTGTTTGCAAAATATTTTTGTGTGTTGTGTGGGTTTCAGATTTGAAAATTTTAGCTCAACACTTGTGGTTTTGTGTCACCCACTTGCTAACCTTGTATTAGGAAAGCAACACGTCCAGTATACTTGCTCCGTATATTACCTTTCGATAAACTACCGTCCGATTGTAAAGGAAAGCGTTGAACAAGCAACTGTTAAGGTAATGTCCCCTGACATGCTTTTAATTATGGTCTATAACGTGTCGGACGCAATTACTATCCTTTGTAGGAGTAATAGTAAAGCTCACCCTAGGAATTTTTCGGTCTGGCACAAGGTCCTGTCTTCGACCATGCTATGCAACCACCGTTCTTACGGTTGACACCCGATTTGGTTCAGGTGACCTAATGAATTCCAGGTGAATTCCTAGGATTTTACGTTCAATGGTAATGAACGCATTGAAAATGGGTTTTCAGAAAACAAATCGGTTTATAATTTTGATCAAAATATTTTCTCGTTCAAGCTCGAGTTTAGATATTATTGAATTCCATGAGTTTGAATTCTCAATCTTTAAGGTCAATCTCAAGGATTGAGTAATATCAGTCTTAAAAGCTGATTTTTAATCTTTAAGGAGATTATCCTTTTTGGGGATCTGATTCATTAGTCTTATCAAGCTAATTTGCACGGTGCCCTCCCATTGTACAAGATAAATCCTTCTTATGGTTGGGATAAATCTGACCACTTGGCGACCCTGTTTGATGCTGAGGTCCGTGGATTTCCTGCTGATTTTAGTGATGACTTTTCTAGATTTTTCGTCAACCTACAGCTGGTCTGGACGACAACTTCTTGACCTAAATCAAGAAGCGCGTGTCTTTTTCAGAAGACTTTACTTCCTTTTAATGATGGAATTGATTCATCGTGTAGATCCATCTTTTCTTTTCTTTCATCGGGTAAAACAGTTAATTTAGTCCAAAACAAAAGCACCTGCAATAACTTTACGGAAACATGTGATAGATAATTTTTTTTTTATTGAATAACTTGGTATATTCTCCACACACTTGGCTTTTATTTATTATGTTCTTTGCCTTTTTATTCTCTTATATTCCATTTTAAATGAATTCAAGCGTTTTGGGTTGTTTCTCAATTTATGTCCTTTCCGAGGTAACGATAATTTCGGCATTAACACCTAGTTTTATCGTTCATAAATATGTATAAACATGATTTTGAATTCATTTAGTTTAAAATTTTTTAAATTTTCATAAAATTTGGCAAATAAGCCAAGTATAAACCCGAGAGAATTTATAACCCTTCCCCACACTTGAGATCATGCAATGCCCTCATTTGCATGAAATCAGACTATAATTATAAATTCATGAGGGTGATTAGTGTAGAAAAGTGATAAAAAATACCCATTTTGTAATTACAAAGCTCATCGAATGATAGATGGCGCGCCTCATCGTTCATTCCTTCTTGTTTTATCACACATGTTTTTTCTTCAAAAACGGTTGCTTTTCTGAACTGTTTGCTAATATATGAAAATGCGTCTTTTACCCTAATCGTGCATTTTTATTAACGAGTTATGCAATAACCCGAACCCCTAATTTAACGTTAAGTGGGGTTAAACTTCCCCACTCTTAGCTGACGACATGTGAAGTCGGTAGAATAAGTTCCACGAATTAGAGTAGTGAGCCAGTTATTTACATCTCGGGTGGTGTATAATATATCAATGGGTTTAAAGTTTAGACTCGCCCGATTGTCACTACTTAATTCTTTTTTAAGTGTAGCTTTTAGTAAATGGATATGTCTCTTTTCTGGTTCTTGGTCAAATGGATCGATATACATCGACATACATATTTCTATAGGGTTGATAATTCCTAACATTTCCTTCCGTTCATTCTCGGGATCAAAGGTTTCACCTCTATTACCCAATTGGGTGAAATTCGAGGTGTCATTATCTATTAAAGCTCGTAGTTCATCTTCGCTAGATGACTCGTCTATTGAGAATATTGGGTTGGAAGGTTGTGGAATGGTGAATTTCGGGATTGGAGTAGATTCTTCTTCATTAATGGTACTTATTGGTCTCACCATTTTGGTCTCGGGGGTAAAATTTTCAACGTTATCGTTTTCCCAAGAGTACCAATTTGTCACCCTTACTTCTTCTTTATCCATTGATGGATCGATGATTTCGTCGGTAGAGGCTAATGTGTCGATATGTTGTGAAATTGGTAAAGCTGAATAAAAAGTATCATCGGTATAATTGGTGATTTCGGAGCTCTCTAATTCATCAAAATTCGATGATATGAGATTTTCTTGCACACGACTCCTCAGATCAACAGGTGTGTAGTCTGATAGAGTTTCAGCTTGCCGGTTTACAAACTCTCTCATTTGTTCATTTTGAGCATTGAGTTCTTCAAGTTTGATTTTCATATTGTCTAATAAATTTTCAGACACGTAATTTTCCTCGTCTACTGGTTGTTGAGTTTGGATATATTCTTGGGAATAATCCCAATTTGAATTGTATTCTTCATAATCATTCCATTCAGGTTCCGTGGGTGCGTAATTTTTCATAGGAACGTAATAATAACATTCCCATGTTGAGTGATAATCTCCACAGATTTCACAACCAGTTATTGTTTCGTCATTCATGATCCAAGATTGACCGAACGAATTGTCATCAACACTTGTTTGAGAGTATTGATTTAATTGATTTTGGATATCAAAAAGGGTTTCCATAGCCTTGTTTTCAAAATTTTCCATTTTATTGCGATGGCCAAATTTTAGCTACAATGTGGTGCATTTACTAATTATCCTATTAGTTATAAAAATAGAAAAACTTATATAAGTTGTCCAATTAATAGACTTTTCTGCTTTTGCCCACGTTTCGAATAGCCAAAAGATGCAGCAGGGAGCCAGAACCCTTTAAATCGGAAGCTCACAACTCAGCCACTAACAAATCCAACTATTACTACGAAGCAGAAAATTGTCAATGTCCATTAATTTAACCACTTAAATAATTTTTCTTTCTGTTTGAGATATTAGATAAGAAATAGAGAAAATTTCTAAGTCCTAAAAACTAAAGCGTCGAGAAATAAGAAAGAAAAAGAATGCGCGTCGAAAAACGTCGAAAAATAAAAATAAGAAAATAGCGCGTCGTAACTTAAAAAGGAATTAAAAACTAAGAATTAAAAGTTGCGTCTAAAAAAATTAAAGCTTAAAAGAAAGACTATATCCCAAATGGTAATAACTTAAAAAGGTACTAAAATATAAAAACGGCGTCGCAAAATTCTAAAGCACCTAAATCTTAGTCTAAAGAAAAAGCACTTAAGGGATTTTACGGCAAAGCCTAAAAATCTAGAAGTAAAAATAACTATGGCAAAAACTAAGTTTAAAACTAAATATGAGCTAAAAATACAAATATTACGCTAAAACGATTAAAAAGGGACAAAATATAAAAATATACAAAAAGTTGTAAAAAGTACAATTTTTATAAAAATATTATTTTTATATTATTTATTTATTAAAACTATTAATTTTACATATAATAAAACTAATTAAAATTTAAAATACAATTTAATTAAAAAAAACTTAAACTAATTATAATAATTAAACTAATTAGGGTTTATTAATAATAATAATAATAAAATCCGTAATTAATGTGAAATTAGGGTTCTGTCACGTGTGTCAGAGTGTCTCCGCGAGTCGCGGTATTTCAAGCAGCAAACCCCGCGAGTCGCGGGGTTCCAAAATTCAACTCTGGTACAGTTTTTAATTCGACGTGTTTTTTTTTTTTTTTTAAATTTGATATTGTTTTTCTAAAAATATATTTATACAAATATATATTAAAAATATAGCGTTTTGCCAAGTTCCCCGGCAGCGGCGCCAAAAACTTGATGTGGTAGCGTGGGGGTACGTGATAGTACTATATTTTACTACGAAATACGTTAAAAATTACACAAGTTTTAATTATTTATTTACAAATGGGATATACCTAAACCTTGCTACAACACTATAGGCAGTGTACCTAATCGTAGAGTAGTATAGTTTTTAGTAAGTCTGGTTCGTTCCACAGGGAGCGGGCTTATTGCACACTATATTTTTAAACAACTATATTTGTACAAAATATATATAATTATATATAATAATATATAAAAGGGGGTTTACCGTTTAATGACCGGTTTGTCGATTTATATTTTAAGCGAAGCGTATAGTAAATGACGATATTTAAATAACAATATAAAATAAATAACAATAATTAAAATGACAATAAATAAAATACGAGGAAAAATGAAATAAAATATATTATGCTTATTTAAACTTCCGTAACCATGATGTTTGACGTTTTGATTTTAATTTATTGTCCTGGGCTAATTGTCCTTTGTCCTGGATGTATTTGAAACCTATCTGGTTTTTGTCCATAATAGTTCATCGGTCATAATTATAAACTGCTCGACAAATTTAACCTTATACCCGAAGTCAAATATTCCAACTAACTGGGGATTCGAACTGTAACAAGGTCTTAATACTTTGCTTAATGAATACACCAGCTTATCGACTGTGTGTAAACCAAGGTTTTAATACTTTGTTAACAATTACACCAATTACCCTTGAATGTAATCCACCCCTGTTTTAATGAGTCCATTGACTATTAATCCATCCCCGTGTCCGGTCAAATGAACAATAATTCGTACTTATAAATATCCCGCCCATCGTGTCCGATTAAGCGTATGTGGTTATATATAGATACTTCAAATCATAACCTTTATATTAAATTAACGAGGTATCGTTAATGTAATATAAAGCCCATTAATAGCCCATAGTCTAATTTCCACAAGTGTCGTTCTTTTGTCCAAACCCCAATTATGGTACAAAACCCAATTACCCCGTCTTTAATATTTAGTCCAACATCATGATTACTTTGGCTCAAATAAGCATAATAATAACTTAAGTACGAGACATTAATTTAAAAAGGAGAACATAGCTTACATTGATTATTTATCGCGTAGTGTTACACGGACAGAGCTCCGACTTTAAAAACCCGTAAAAATAACTTTTACATAACCCAAACTAATCTAATATAACACTAATCTATACTATATATACATATATATATTTATTTATATTATACTAGGGAGTATTATTATTATTATTATTTTTTTTACACGCAGAATTCGTGAGCTTTTATAGGAGTTTTGATTTCTGACAGCTCCGCGAGTCGTGGAGTTTTTAGCCTTCAAACTCCGCGAGTCGCGGAGTTTGAAAATCCAGCTCAGGATCATTTGTCTCATAGCTTGTCGACATAATTTTTAAATATATATAATATATAAATAATTTATATAATTATTTAAATATTATATTATATTCTTGTGCATAGTTGACTTGTAATTTTTGGTCCGTTGCGTCGGGCGTTGATAGTTGACTCATGTCCCGGTTCCGGATTTTTGAACGTCCTTGCGTACAATTTAATATCTTGTACTTTGCGTTTTGTAACTTGTACTCTTGTCATTTTTAGACGTTTTTCATCAATAAATTGAACCTTTTGAATTGTATCTTGAACATTTAAGCTTTTTGGACGTTTGTGTCTTCAAATCTTCGTTTTCGCCTTTTGTCTTCGCACTTATTTATTTAAACAATTACAATGAAAATATAATACAATTACATATGAAAACCTATTATTTAGGAGGGATATTGCTATAAAATATATGTTCCTTTTTAGCCTTATCAGATGCACATCCGCATACTACCATCTTTCTTTTTCATAAATAAAACTGGAGCACCCCACGGCGAAGCCCTTGGTCGAATGAAACCCTTTTCAAGCAACTCTTGGATTTGATTTAACAACTCTTGCATTTCTGTTGGTGCTAAACGATAAGGGGTTTTAGCAATGGGAGTAGCCTTCAGAACCAACTCAATACGAAATTCAACTTGTCTTTTCGTCGAAACACCCGGTAATTCATCCGGAAAAACGTCTTCGAATTCACTAACCACCGAAAATTCAACTTGGCTCTTCACGAGTATCAACTACATGGGCAAGAAAAGTCATACCACCACTAGTAAGAAAATGACGCGCCCGTGCAAAAGTGCATAATGGCACAAGTCTTCTACGTTTCTCGCCATGAATAATTAACTCTCTCCCACTTGGGGTCTTTACATGAATAGACTTTTCATGCCATGCAATATCGAATTTATAACGATCGAGCCAATCCATACCAACGACAATTTCAAACTCGCCCAAAGTCATAGGGATAAGATCGATTTTGAACGTTTTGGTACCAAACACAACATCACAATCATTACAAACATCAACTCCTAGCACCGTCTTACCATCCGCTATTTCGACTTCTACCGGATGACTTAACTTAGCTAGTGGTTTATTAACCTTAGACACAAATCGCGGTGACACAAACGACAAATTAACACCGCTATCAAATAGTATCCTTGCCGGATTAGAGTTAACCATGAAAGTACCTGAGACGACTTCATTGGATTGTTTGGCCTCATCATTAGTCATCAAATAGTTGCGACCCCTAGCCGTGCCCGCCGCTTTCTCTAAATTCTTCACGTGGTCACCGTACAAATCAGGACACTCCGTCCTTTGATGCCCCTCCTTTTGACAATTGTAACAAGTAAGTTTGCTCGACGCCTTGGTACAATCACGGGCCATGTGCCCTCTTTGGTTACAATTAAAACACGTGGGCCCGTAACTCGGAGTACCACTCTTCTTCACGCTATTTACACTTTCGGAACCTTTTTTGTACTTTTTGTTTGAAAGGTTCGAATGACTAGAACCTTCAAACTTTCTCTTGGAAAAAGAGAAATCACTTCTTTTCGGGACTTTCGGCTCAAAACCCCGAGCCAACTCATACAACTCTTCAAAAGACTTAGCCATTCCTCGACCAATCTTACGTTTCAACTCATCGCTCAAAGTGCGATAGATATCTAGCATCAACATTCGGTCATCACCAACATACTCCGGACAAAAACGAGTCTTTGACAAGAATGTAGACTTGAGAGTAACCAAGTCCATAGAACCTTGTCGCAAATCGCGCAACTCGTCCCGAATTGTATTAAGGCCGGCTTGAGTTCGATATTCATCAAAGAACTCCTTTTTAAACTCTTCCCACGACAAGCTCATGCATTGTTCTTCACTATACAATTGAATCTTATCATCCCACCACAACTTCGCCTCTTCATGCAACATGCTAGAAACATACCTCGTTTTCTTCTCGGGAGGACACTCCGCGGTACGGAAAGCCCCCTCGATGTCGGAAACCCAACAAGTACTCTTCAACGGGTCTCTCACCCCATTGAACATAGGAGGTTGAGCGTCCTTGAAGTTCTTATAATGGAAGTCTTACCTTCCATGTCCACCATTACCATTACCCCCTTCAACATGAGGATTTAAGTTTCTAGCCTCGAGTGCCTCTTCGATTACGGCATTCATTCGTTCATTAATTAACTCGGTTACTTGCCCATCAACCGAGTCTTGGAAAACCTTTCGGACGTCCTCGAGAAATTCCACTTTTTGCTTTTTAAAGATGACCTCAACTTTGGCCGTGAATTCGGAGTCCTCGCCCGGGCCTCCATTTTCGGTATGATGTCCGTTTCTCATCTTCATTCTATAAGACGGAAAAGGTTAAATAATGAAACGAAAAGACACGACACACACACACACACACACATACACACACACACACACACACACACACACATATATATATATATATATATATATATATATATATATATATATATATATATATATATATATATATATGTATATATATATATATATATATATATATATATATATATATACACACCTCACCGCCCCATCTTGCTCAACAATCGTCGTACATCGCTTGTTTGACACGATTTGAACCCGTAATAATGGTAGCTAATAATTGTTACGCGAGCACGTCACATTAACTTGCTAGTACAACGTCTATCTCGCTTGATGATTGCAAACACACAAAACAATTAGCACAAGGTTAGATCACATAAACGTAGGCACTAACCACACCCAGTCCGACCCGTCTCCTACAAGTCCCGCATAAAACGCATACACAATAAAGTCTAAGTCTAGGCACCTATCTCAAGTCGCCTAAATCCCTTAGACCATGCTCTGATACCACTTGAAACAACCCAACCCGTATTCAACCCGACTAATTTTTTTTAAATAAACCATTGACGCCCCATTTAAATGGTTACATGATGTAAACCGTTCCATACCACCCGTTTAAACATACAACAAGTTTAATGTTTACATAAAGAGGCACAAAGGCCTTTAATCAAATGTTTACAAGTTCGACCCATTAAATGATAGTTTTAAATCAAACAACACCCGAACATGGTTTGCGGCTAAACTACCCAAAACGCTAGGTCGACTTCCAAAAGCTTCATCAAGCAACCAATATGGGAATATCTAATTCCCGGCAACCCCTTTTCCTTTCTCCATACTTGTACCTAAAAATGTAAACAACGAGAGGGGTAAGCAAAGCTTAGTGAGTGCAACAATTATACATACATATATATAACCCATCTATTTGCAAGCACACCCACCAAGTACCTCATACGAACTTATAACTCAAATAGCATGTCATCATACTCATAATGCTAACAATTGGTACAATATCACAAAACCGCATTAGCATATATTCAACACAATATATATAATATGCTAAACAATCAACATCAACAACACAATATGGTTAACCATAAACGCTATGGTGCTACCGGCTCGTGGTTCACACCATACGTAATGCTATGACGCTACCGGCTCGTGGTTCACGCCACTACGCATTTGAGTCATACTCCTTTATAGTGCTACCGGCTCGTGGTTCACACTTTGGCGCTACCGGCTCGTGGTTCACACCTAATTTTATAGTGCTACCGGCTCGTGGTTCACACCTCATTTTATAGTGCTACCAGCTCGTGGTTCACACTTGATGCTACCGGCTCGTGGTTCACATCTTGACACTCGTCACACATATGCTATGGTACTACCGGCTTGTGGTTCATACCATAACATTCACAAATAAATACGCCATATACATATACACATAATTGTTCCACTCACCTTATCGACTAGGCGATGGATTAACAACTCCGCAAGCTTCAACGCAAAGTACCTAATACATTAAGTACTCACATCAATATACAAACTAGTGGAACTAACCACCAACACTTAACTCTTGAGCATTTAATGACTTGCTTGCATTAAATGACCCATTACACCAAAACATCCCATTTATGGCCAAGACTCATCATAAATCACTAAAAGCTAGTGATTATTGTCCAATAACAATAACTGATACCATTTAGGGTATTTTCATACTCATCTTGCCCAAATAGGTCAACTGTTACCCATTTGACCCATTTAACATTTAGACTCAGAAAATTGGTCAAACTTGCACCGATTAATGATCTTTCCCTAACCTACAAGCATATTAGTGATTAACAACACAATTAACACTTACAAACCCCAAACCACAAGACCAAACCGTAGTTTACAAGTCTTAGGGTTTCCATACACCAATTTAATCCAAGTTCACCCATTTAACCCCCAAATGGGTCTTACAAGCTTTATATGAACAAACCCTAGCTATAAATCAATTAAAACTCAAAACACAGAGTTAAGACTTACCAACACTATCACAACGTAGCTAGAGACGTAGGGAACAACTTTAAAACTTGGATTCGAGTGAGATTTGGCCTTCTTTTTCCTCAAAGTGAGCTCTCTCACTCTAAAACATTATCTCTCTCTAGAATTTAAGTGTGTAGGTAAAAGAGTGATAAATAAGTTAAGGATAAGCTTCAGATCAGTTTTTATGGTCTCAAACCGTCCACAAAGTGAAAAGATTCAAATACCCCCAATTAAAACTCAAAATATCAAGAAAATCACCAAAAACCCGTCCCCAGCCGCAAATTGCGCCTGGTGGCCACAATTTACGCCCAGGCCGCAAAAACCGCCGCCCAAAGGCGCCCATTTGGGTCCTGAACGGATTTTGACCCCCAGCCAGCCGCAAATTGCGCCTGGCACATTTCCCCCCGGTTTTTGAACTTGTTTTGGTCGTAACTTTTAGACCGTAACTCCGTTTTTGATGAATCAAATATCGTTGGAAACCTCATAAGGTGTACTTTCTAATGGTAAAGTTATAAATCACTAAATCAAATTTTATTTGAGGTCAAAAGATACGTTTTCATACCATGTAACTTAAATGACGTCCAAGTTTTAACGTTTACAAACCCAACTTCGAATCTAGGAACTTAAACACCACCACAAGCATCATATTACAGAAAAACGGGGTGTTACAATTCTTTAAGTTACGGTGTATATTAAGTAATATGGCTCATCTAGATTTGTAAAGTCAAGTAAAGAATATAAAAAATCTAAGTAAAAAACGAATTTATAAATTCAACCCATTTAAGGTGGCAATTTGAACCCATGAATGGTGTATATCTATATATATAAGAACATCTATAACTAAATCATAAGTTCAACCATCCATGAATGTGTATGTCTACACAAGAACATCTATAACATCTATACATACGAACATCTTAACTTTCATATTGATTAAAAATGATTTTATGTATTCTAAAAAGACTACGTACATTATTCTTTGAAAAAAAGGCTATTAAGATAAAAAAAAAAAACATAGTCGTGATTTTTTTTTTAAAAAAAAAGCCTAAGGTAATCGATATGCTAACCAACATTAACATGTACTTCTTTGAATCCGGACATTATAAAATAACTTCATTGTAAGGTAATCGATACGCTAAACATGTCAATTCCTATTCCTATTCCTATTTTCTATATAAATTAAAGGTGTCACAAAATTCATACCATATTCTATGGCCATTTCTAACCGACTTGATCACCGAATTTCTTGAGCCTAACACTGCTTTCAGATTTCAAATGTGATACCGAGCTTGATCGCCAAGATTTACCTTTTTTTTTTTGCTGTTACTTGTCCTCCTACATGACTCATGCGGTAGATATATCATTATTTGTACAATATAAGGGCAAATTGCCCAAAAAGATAAGATAACAACATTTTCCCAATAAAAGTAATATCATTTTTTTCTTTGTCCATAAGGGTCTTTGATTTCAATTTAGTGTTTAGAAGGGTGTTTGATTGAAAAATGGTGCAAATTGAGGTAAAAATTGACGGGTGGCGTTATTATTTAATTTTCTTTCTGAGTTGTATATTCCATGTCAGAATTATGTATTTTTTAAATTTCCATCTCATTTTTTACTGTCCATGTCATTTTTTTTTTATCAATTGCAACAGAAGTTGTCAAACATACATACAAATCCATCTTATTTTATAATTTAATAAATACATCCATCATCTCATTTTATCATATATACATAATCATCATTTTATAATTTAAAACACATCCATCATCTCATTTTGGATGAACAAGATGTAAAAATGAGTTGAACGACATGTAGATCCAAGATGAAAAATACAACCATTGCTGGCCACAACCCTCACCGAAAACCTGCAACCCTCGCCGGAAACCTGCAACCCTCGGTGTATCTTAAGATCTTGTTTATTATGACTAACAACCGCTGCCTCCGGCTTCAACCTTTACCACCGTTGTCGTATTGATTTTTGTTTTCGTAATACAGATCTGGGTTTCGATAGTGTTTATTTTCATTTTCAGTAACTTTGATGTGTGTATGTATGTTTGTATCTTGATTCGCGGTGGTGTTGAACCGATACGTGCAGTTTGTTTCATGAGGTATTTGTTGATTTGTAAATTAGTTGAATTGTAAGTTAGTTGTTTCGTATATGTGTTGATTTGTAAATTTGAGAAAACCCATTTCTGGCTAGTTGATTCGTATATGTGTTTGATTTGTAAATTTTTTTTGATTAAATTTAGTGTTTTGAAGTGATAATAAGCTCCTGAAAATGGATTATGATATTACCCAGATCTGGTCAGATGTTTTCTGTTTGAGATATGAACTTCGATGGTTCATAATGTCAAGGAAATAAAAAATTGACATGGATAATAAAAAATGAGATGAAAATTAAAAAAAAATACAAAAAAATGACATGGAATATACAACTCACAAAGAAAATTAAATAAAAATGACACTTGTCAATTTTTACCCTAATTTGTACCATTTTTCAATCAAACACCCTTTTAAGCACTAAATTGAAATCAAAGACTTTTATGAGCAAAGAAAAAAGTTATATTACCTTTATTGAGAAAAAGTTGGTTTTATCTTACGTTTTTGGGCAATTTGTCCACAATATAATGTGAATTCACAGGTTTGGTCCAAATAATATTTACTTAATAAAGTTACTCAAAGATATATTCAAACTACTCAAAGATATATTCAAACTTTTTACAACACTTTATTATACATTACTTGTACTAAAAATAATTTGTTTCTTACTTTATTCTAGAAAAATAACTACATATAAAACTCACCAAAAGTATCATGTGCACAATCCAGCCTTACAATTTCAAAATATTTACCAATTGTGCAGTGCAAGTTATGTCACGACTAAATTTGTTACCTGCAAGTCATTTTTAAGTTTGAGAAATATCTACTCATCACATATTCAATTGTTAACCAACTGTCATACAAAAAATAATCTAATATGGGTTTTTTTAAATCCATATTAATATATTTGTTGTTTAATATTGCATGTCACATATAATTTCATAACAGTTTATCATTCTTAGTTCGTATTCTGGAGTAGTCTTATCAACAAACCTGAGGATTTCAACACTTGTAAAAATGAAGTCAACACAACTGTGACAGATGATCATGAATGTTGACATTGAATTGAATTACTTACTAAAGCAACTAAGATAAACCTTTAACTTAAATAAACTAACTGAAACTTTTAACTGAGAAAAAGTACAAAAATCATACAAATATGAGAATATATAACTATGTACCAATACCCATTACATTATGATTTTTGAGTAATGCCATTACATTATGTTGCAAATATAACAGCAACAACTAATTTTTGTGTATCAATCCAAAATTTCAGATTAAAAAAGATATTTTGACCCGCTTACCCAAACCCACTACCTGCCTATTTCGTCATCCACAATTAACACATAGCACATAATTACCATTAATAACACGACAAAGACCGACCCATTTTACCACGTTGCAGAAGATCAAAGATGGTAAAGTTTTGTAAGCGAGGAATATGTAACTACTGAACAAAGATATTCCATGGACTCTTTGCAGCTCACTTAAAAGTATACTTGTAAAAAACAATGTTAAGCATCGTAATGAGAGCTGAAACATATACTCCATATTTGAATATGATATCATTATTGGTATTCAAACAACATAAATACCAGTATAAAATATTGATCAAGACATTAAAGTATTGTTATTGACATAACATCGAACACCTTGTGTGCATCGACATCCAATCCTAATCAATACTTGCGTGATTTCTTCCGTGATTTCTTGACTGTATATATTTACTCGGGATTGTAAGTAACTGGGGGGGGATGAATAGTAACTTAATACGTTTTTAACACTTTTAATTGATCACCAAATTCGATTAACTTTGATCAACCAATTCAACTCAAACTTGATGTGTGTAGTGTATATGTTCAAAATGATAAATGAAGTAATGTAAAGAACATAGACACAAAGATTTATACTGGTTCGGGTGGATGTTAACTAATCCACCTTAACTCCCCGATTACACTAATCGGGATTTTTTGCTTCACTAAGCACTTTTCTCCAAACCCGGTGGAGATCCGATTTACAAGTCTTCAACTTCTTTGGTAGACAACAAACCTAATCTTTCTATCCCTTTGAAAGATCAACTCCAACCTAGATCAACTTGTCTTCACCTTGGACAAGTATTAATCTCCAAATAAGATTAATCAACTTCCTAAGTCCCTTTAAGGAAGTAGATCACTAAGCTAGCCTATGCTTCTACTAACTGAAGTTACAAGACTTATACACCTTGCAATGATGATCCTAAGACAATACTAGGATACACATTACACTAAGTAAACTCACAAGATTAACGATTTTGATTAGTAAGTTTACAACAACCAAATTCTATATCTCTAAGATCATAGAATCTTCTCTTGCTTGATCACATTTGAGTAGTAATTAAAGCCCTTGTGATCTCTGGAAATAAGCCTTTGAAATATGCAAGAGGGTCAGCTTCAAATGCTCTTTAATGTTTGCCTTTTACAGTGGGATTCAAAAAATAGCCGTTGACAAACGGTTGCCTGCACGGTCGACCGTGGTGCGACCGTGCGTGCTCCAGTCCAAATTTGGTATCCGTTGTATAGCCGTTTGACTCAAATTTGAACACCACATTTTGGCACCTTTACTCCTTCTATCACCTGCAAAAGAAACCAAACATCCTATACAAGTACTATATGCATTAAGTGTGTGAGATTTGGTCTTATTGCATGAAAGTGACTTAACATTCCAAAAGTGGCAAACCCAACATTCTTGGAGAAGTGTCTTGATTGATATTTTGGGAAATCTCAGTTTGGTCAAGACTTAGTTAGTCACATTAATGCCTTTGGTTCAATTCTAAAGACTAGTCACTATGTCATTAACTTCCTAGTTTCAATTAATCACAAGTCATGTTCTTTTTGAGTTTAGTTAGAGATTAATTGAATAATGTCTCTATAAGATAATCATGAAGTATGTAGAGACATCAAAGTTAAGTCATAAGCAATCACCCTTAGTTACTTAGACTAGACCAAATATACAATTGACTATACTTTCATTGTGAACCATTTTACACTTAATCTATTGGAGTAGGTTAGTTACTTGAATCCTAACTAGTGAGCACATAGCAAACATATTATTTAATTTGACAAGCTTATGAGTATTAAGCATATTCTCAAGTAGCAAGTAATACTCACACATAGCAAGAGATAGTTATTCTAGGATCAATCATATAGATACTTGCACAACTTATAATTCAAGCTTTTAACAAGTTTAATTGCAATATAACATACTGCTTGATTAATGTGTAAGCACACATTAATGTCCAACACATGCACAAGGGAAGAGCAATCTCTAGTTGGGACTTAGTGACCATCCTAAATGTATCTAAGTGTATTTTAGGATTACAAGTCATTACTAGTTAACCTTGAGAGCATTGTTCCTCATTTAACCTTAATTAATCACTAAATCATTTCTAATAGCAATTATTGTTCTAGTGACATTGGCTTAAGTGTATTGGTACTTGATGATCATACTAAGGAAATCCAGATAAGAATTAAGATCACAAGTTGTTGATTAACACTTATGTGTTATGCCTAATCTTGGTTAATTTGTCATTAAGATGTCATTAGGCATAATTAATCACAATTAGTGTTTTTATGACCAAAACTCAATTGAGTATAGAGAGGGCATCTATTCTAAGCATGTTGAGAAAGGTTTCATGAATTATAGATGTCGGGAACTAGTCAAACTTTATTTGGTCAAAATTGGTAACAGAGAAAACTGCGGTTGACCGTGGTAGCGATCGTGCAACTTGTTTTCATAAAACTGCGTTGCAATTCAGTTTGGGGTTTCACGGTTGGCTATGCGGTCGACCGTACCTCGACCGTGTGTTTAGCTGAACTTTTAATTTCATTCTTTAACCTATGTTTGACTTGGTCGTTTGCAAGATAAAGTATGGATTAGTGACCTTGCGTGTTTTATGTTAAGATGTCAGTCATCACTTATGCGTATATATGTATCATTATCAAAACATATTCTTTGGGTAATCATCATACTTAAGTTTGTCGTTTAGTTCATTAACCAACATTCAACCAACATTCTCCCCCTTTATGATGATGACAAACATACAAGTGATGAGGGACATTTTGCTATAAATACGTAAGTGTTAACAATCACTTGTATCCATCTTTCTCCCCATTTTGTCGAAGCAAAAAGGTTAGCTCCCCCTAGAACTAAGCTCGCCCTTAGAGCAAAACTCTCCCTTAAATTGTGCACGTTGAAAAAACATTTATTAAAACATAACAAGCACACATTTTATTCAAATCACATACTAAGGACATATAATTCATACATAGATAATACATGACAGTCAAGAGAAGTTCAATTATCATGATGAGAGGAGTGACCCTTGTCCTTGTCCTCAAGTCGTGATAATCTTCGACCAAGTTTTAGAATGTTTCCATGAATTACACTGTTTTGTCCCTGTGTCGAAAGAGAACAAAAGTTGGGTGGATTTTCAAGAGGAGGTTCTTGAATCTGCTTGGTTGAAGCTTTGCATACCAGATATGAAGAGACTTGAATGGAATAGTGAAACGGAGATGTCATTCCAACATATGCGAATAGCTTGCTTAGATGGAGACCATACGAAAGTGACACATGGGAATGTTGAGTTGCATGTTGCATTCTTGATGCCATGAAGTGTGCAACATTTACTTTCGTGGAGTTCAGAAAACACCATATGAAGGTGGCTTCATTTGCATCCAGTCGATCCAGTAGTTCCCCCTTTCCCTAAACATTTGCAGTGATGATCTGTTGCCAAAGATCATATGTTGATGCAAGATGTTGACAAAGGAATCCATCCTTTTTGATGTATTCGGGTCTAAGAGTTCCGTTGCACATAATATCTAGTGCATTGTCTTTCTTTACCATTCAGGAAATTCATTGAACGAATTTGGTTCTAGAAAGAATGTTCGACCTTCATTCGGAACATCATAATATTTCCAAATTCTTTAAGCGTTAATGAATAATTTCTTCCATAAAGAGAAAATGAGATTTTCTCATTATTTTGTGAGAATTGAAAAATCTCATAGAATTCATTGATGTGAAGAGGATAGAGTGAACCTCTTAGATTAAGAAAGACATCCCACTTGATGTTTGAGAAGCTTTCAAGAGAGTAGGTAGTAAGATGATGTGTAAGAACTTCTCTCCCTTCAACAATAGACCTCATTGTGAAGAACTTTTGCTTTACAAAGAGATGTTTGGAGTAGTTGATGTGGGTGTGAATTTTTTGAATGTATTTGCTTTAATAGACAAATGATGAATGTTGTCTAGTAAACTTTAATGGGGTAGGTAGCTAGATTGAGAGCACTTTGACAGAGATATTAATTTGTCCTTTTGCAATCTATTGATCATTGAATTTGTGTAAGAGTGTTAGGACAAATCAATTTTGTTAGGTGTTCTGCTGTCGAACCACGGTCGACCTTGGGAGCAGTCGTACAGTGACAGATTTATATTTTTGCATGGGTATACAAGCAAAGCTAACTTAAGCACACAATAAACACAACATTATTAATTATCTTACACATAATTGTTTAGTGCCAACATTTAAGCACTTCACAGAGTACACAAATAAAGATCATTATCCCAAACACACAAGTTATGACCTACTGCAAGAAATTGTTTTCACAAGTCCTTTCAACGCCTTCTTGAACCTAGAGTGATTTTCGCTAATCTCTTCCTCTCTCTTCAGAATCCTGTTGATCTTGGTTTTGAAATTCGAATTCACGAATTCCTGATGTTCCTGTAAGTTCGCCTCCTTATCTTCTATTCCCTCTTCATCTGATTCTTCCTCTGGTTGATAGTTCTCAATCTCATCGAGATTCTCTTGAAGACTCGATCTTCTTCCACGAGAGGATTCTGCTAGATGACCACTTCAAATGATAGTTGACTTATTTAGTGGCTCGAATGAAGGTTGTTGAACAATAGCATGTGTTACCTTGAGGTACCTGAACAAACTGTTCAGATGCATTCCATACAGAAGAGATCTAGTTGATTCAGTCATCAGGTTGCTCATTCAGGATGCCATAAAAAACGCCACATTAATCTCCATATTTAATTCAATTGACCACATGACATAAATTTGAGTGACATGAATGTGGGAGTGGTTCCCCAGCCTACAGTAGATGTTGTGGTCAATGATTTTGTTTAGAATATCCAGATCTGATTGGAGATCCTTTCCGGTTAGTCCCTTGGATAGGATTTCTGAGTGATTGGCATTAGGTTTGCAAAGCAAGGTTAATGTATCAGTAGCTTGAATAAACTCATGAAGATATTCTTATTTGTGTCGTCTACTGTAGAAATCCATTTCTTCAGTAGGAACACCCAAAATTTCACCAAAAGTACTGAGAGGAAATTCCCACCATTTTTTATTAAGATGAAATCTTACCACCTTAGTTTCTGTGTTAAAGCTATAGTTGGCATATAACTCTCTTATCAACTCAGGATATATAGGTCCATTGATTAGTACGAACGAAGCTAGATTCCTTTGAAACAACTTGTCAATTATTTCAGGGAATGCTTCAAGGTTTATGATTCTTCCTTCTGCTATTGCTCTTGCTTTGAGCCATTTCTTGTTATATGTTGTACGTTGTCTCGCATCAGTTGGAGGATTATATCTATTCTCATGTCCTCTAGATTGAGCATCCATGGTCCTTGCCATTTGTCTACACAATGATACTTCAAATTAATTCAAAGTGTATAATTAAATTGTAGACAATACGTTTTGCAAACTTTAATTATCATCAATACTTAGATGTTTTGATGTTAATATTCTTCACATTTTCACTCTTCATTAGTGTTAAATGAGTTTGCAACTAGATTGAGGTTTTCACAAAGTTCATATGTGTTCTAGATTTTTGAGATCATCATCAACATATGTTTTAACATTCAACATTATTACACTCAATTAGTAACAATGTCATTTATATCATATGAACAATGCTTCTATGAAAATGTAACCTAGATGTATAATGAACCCTAGAATTATTCATTGTTAAATTAACGCATAGATAGGTACTACTTCAATCGTTTTTAAGTTGTTCTTCAAGAACAATTTTAATTGTTTGCATCAATTTAAGTTTTGATTCATTCTAGTTAGGGTTTCTTCATAACCCTAATTCATCATACAAACACAATTGAATGCTAGAAAAGCAAGGATTAATCATACTGAAAGTAGGAATTGAGATTGAAGGAATGGGCGTTCTTCTTCGTGCGGTCGATCTCCTCAGCCGTGTGTAAGTATGTATGTTTTGAAGTGGGTTGAAAAGAAATGAAAGTGAGGGTTTAGTTTAATTTAAAACAGAATCAGACCACGCACGGTCGAAGCTCGGTCTGCCGTGGTGTTAGACGTGCAGGAATTTTTACACGTACAGGACAGGAATCTGCGGTCAGGTATACGGTCAGCCGTGGTGCTGCCGTGGATCCTTCTGATAACTTATTTCTTCACTTCTTCTTTCTTTGAACGCGTTTTGACGATTCTTAGGTTCTATAGAAAACTTGAGGACAAGTTTTCTTTTCCTAACATTGAGTGATTACATCCTCCTGATGTTTAATCATCAATGACACGTAATATATATATATATATATATATATATATATATATATATATATATATATATATATATATATATATATATATATATATATTCATATTCAATCATTCACATAGTATACACAAAACGCATCAATCTTGTATTTAGCATGCAATACATAGTTTCACATAAACACACAATCCTAAAGCAAGTAAGCTTCCTCCACTAACCTTTTAAAATCATTTTTCAAAAACAATTTTGTATTTGTAAGAAAAACCTTTCATTAATATAAAGTCTTTTTGAGAAGGTTATTCTCATTAGCATTTTGATCATTGATTTTGATTGATTTTAAGATTACCCAATCCTTGACTTATCCCTACCATAGAATTGCTAGCTTGGTCCATTTTTCCCATATTCTCAATTTTCCTAATAATAGACAATGGACTTTGATTACAAGATTTGTGTTTACTAGAGTCGTGACATATATTCATTTCACGTTTACCTCTTGATGAATCACAATTAATCATACTTTCAAATTTTATTTTCAAAACGTTGTTTTCATCAATTAAGGTTTTGTTAAGTTGTCTAACATTATGTAATTCTTTCTCTAAAAGTTTTACTTTGTCATGACTACTATCATCCACAAATTTAATAGTCTTGTAATCATCTAACAATTCTTCATAATTAGAAGGATAAAATATATGTACCTCATTGCAATCCATGCTTGAGACATCATCTTCTTTGAAAGGAGATTCAACCTCTTCTTCACTTTGACCATCTTGATCCAAATCATTCCAAGAACTCATGAGGCAAAAGTCTTCATTTCCATTCAAACCATTTGCTTGAGAATCACCAACCTTTTCCAAATCCTTCCCTATTTCTTTACCCTTTAAACTCCTAGAGTTTAAATCCTCTTGAGAACATAGTGAATCCCAACATTCTTTTGCACTTTTGATAATGCTAAAAACGAACATATATTTCATAGCATTATCTTTCAAGAAAGACAAGCTTTTAGTTGCAATTGTTCTATTTACAAGTGATATTCGTTTAAATAATAAATGGTGAAGACAAAAGACAGATTCGACGATTTGAAGATGCAAATGATAATAATAATAATAAGGTTATTGTAGCGAATGTTTTAAGGTTTTGTAAGTCGAAACTCTGTCTGTGTAACACTGCGCGATTAATACTCATTGTAAGTTATGTTCAACATTTTTAAATTAATGTCTCGTGGCTAAGTTATTATTATGCTTATTTAAGCCGAAGTAATCGTGATGTTGGACTAAATATTAAAGACAGGGTTATTGGGCTTTGGACTATAATTGGGGTTTGGACAAAAGACCGACACTTGTGGAAATTGGACTATGGGCTATTAATGGGCTTTATATTTAATTAACTAAATGATATCTTGTTAATTTAATATAAAGGTTACAATTTGACGTATCTATATATAACCACATACGCTTGACTGGGTACGGTGGGTGGGATATTTATAAATACTAATAATTGTTCATTTGACCGGATACGGGGATGAATTAATAGTCAATGGACTCATTAAAACAGGTGTGGATTACATTCAAGGGTAATTGGTGTAATTATTAACAAAGTATTAAAACCTTGGATTACACGCAGTCGATAACCTGGTGTATTCATTAAATAAAGTATTAAGACCTTGTTACAGTTTGAATCCCCATGGAATATTTGACTTCGGGTATAAGGTTAATTTGGCGAAGACCCTCGCACTTTATAATTATGACCGATGGACTATTATGGACAAAACTAGATGGACATATCAAATAATCCTGGACAAAGGACAAATAACCCTTGGTAATAAATTAAAATAAACACGTCAAACATCATGATTACAGAAGTTTAAATAAGCATAATTCCTTTATTTTATATCTCATCGCACTTTTATTTATCGTCATTTTATTTATCGTACTTTAAATTATTGCACTTTTAATTATCGTACTTTTATTTTATAGAATTTTTATTTATCGTCATTTACTTTACGCTTTAAATTAAGTTAATATTTTGCATTAGGACTTAAAATCGACAAACCGGTCATTAAACGGTAAAACCTCCTTTTTTATAATAATAATAATAATACTACTTATATATATATATATATATATATATATATATGTATATATATATATATATGTATATATATATATGTATATGTATATATGTATATATATATATATATATATGTATATATGTATATATATATATGTATATATATATATATGTATATATGTATATATATATGTATATATATATATATATATATATATATACAAATATAGTTGTAAAAAATATAGCGTTAATATATATATATATATATATGTATATATATATATATATATATATATATATATATATATATATATATATATATATATATATATACACACAAATATAGTTGTGAAAAATATAGCGTTAAACTCAGCTAGCTCCCTGTGGAACGAATCGAATTTACTAAAAACTACACTACTCTACGATTAGGTACACTGCCTATAAGTGTTGTAGCAAGGTTTAGGTATAACCATTCAATAAATAAATAAATAGCTTGTGTAAAATTGTATCGTATTTAATAGTATTTTGTAGTAAACAATAATAGTATTTCATACTACCCCTCGCACACATCAAGTATTTTTGGAGCCGCTGCCGGGGACGGCCATAAAACGCTATAAAAAAAAATTTTAAGCTATTTTTGTAAAAATATATTTATATAAGTTTTAAATATTAAAAAATCAAAATATAAAAAAATATATATATCTATATTTTTAAATTAAAAAAGTTTTTATTTTTTTAGTTACAAAAACTAATAAGTATATTTTGTTAAAATATAAGTTTTACCTAAATTATAATTTCTAAAAATTAAAATCAGAAAAAGAAAGTAAAAATCAAAATATATAAAAAAAATATGTGAAACTGCCCGAATTTGAACCTGCCATCGTCTGAGACTGCGTAACTCCGCAGTCGTGGAGCACTTCTGGCACCAATAAACCGCAGTCGTGGAGCCTCTCTGACAGGTTAAACATTGGACTGCATTAATTACGAATTTAGGGTTTAATTTTATAATTATTATTATTAAACCTAATTAGGGTTTTTAATTAATTAATATATATTTATATCTAGTTTTAATTTATAATTTGTAATATTAAGTTTAAATATTATTATTAAATATATAGAATAATATTTTTATAAAATAATAATATAAAAATAATATTTTTATAAAAATTGTATTTTTATAACTTTAAGTTTTATTTTTATATATTTTGTATATTTTAATCGTTTAATTCGTAATTTGTATATTTATCGTTCGTAATTAGTACTAAACTTAGTATTTTGCCGTAGTTATTTTATTTTTAGGCTTTGCCGTAAAATCCCTTAAGTACTTTTTCATTAGATTAAGATTTAGGCGCTTTAGAATTTTGCGACGCCGTTTATAGATTTTAGTACTTTTTAAGTAATTGCCGTTTTGGATATAGAATTGGATTTAAGTTTCAATACCTTTAGACGTAAGTTTTTTTTTTTTTTTAGTTTTTAGACTTTTAAGTTTCGACGCTCTACTTTCTTATTATTATTTTTCGACCTTTTGTTTTTCGACGCTTATTTTCGACCTCTTGGTTTTCGACGCGCTTTTTCGTTTCTACGCTCTAGTTTTTAGGACATAGAATTTTCAAAGTTTTCTTTAAATTTCGATGAAAAATTATTTTAAGCGGTTAAATTGATAGACATCCAAAATTTTCTGGTTCGTAGTAATAGTTGGATTTGTTAGTGGCGAGTTGTGGGCTTCCGATTTAAAGGGTCCTGGCTACCTGCTGCATCTATTGGCTATTCGAAACATGGGCAAAATCAGAAAAGTCTATTAATTTGATAACTTATATAATTTTTATCTTTATAACTAATAGGATATTCAGTGAATGCACCGAGCAAAATGTTCACCACCTTTCATACATTCACCTCCTGTAACTCGATCAAGACATCTAGCCAATATCGTCGCCATTGATTTTTCTTTAGAATCATCATCTAGTCGACCAAGTACTCAAATTCAAATTTTCGATAATCCATTTTTTGAACCCGACCTTACAATTGAGAACCCGGAGGATATTCAAGGACAATTCAGAGATCCTAAACCACTAATCATTCCTCCGGAACCACAAATCATACAACCAGAGGTTGTCGAGGAAGAAACTATTAAATCAGAATCCTCTAGTGATTCAGATTCAACAAATTCAATCATGGAAAATCAGAAACCTCTAAGTATGGAAGACCGAATGAGAGCTACACGCACTGGCCAAGGTCATGCCATTACTCAACCAGACATTAATGCACCAGATTATGAAATCAAAGGACAAATCCTACACATGGTAACTAATCAATGCCAATTTAGTGGTACACTAAAAGAAGATCCAAACGAACATCTTCTAACCTTTAATACGATTTGTACTCTATTCAAAATCAGAGAAGTTGAGGATGAACAGATTTATCTCATGTTATTTCTCTGGACTTTAAAGGGAGAAGCCAAAGATTGGTTAGAATCGTTACCTAAAGGAGCGATTGATACATGAGATGTTTTAGTTGAGAAATTTCTTAAAAGATTCTTTCCGGCATCTAAAGCCGTGAGACTTCAAGGAGAAATTGTTACGTTCGCGCAAAAGCCAAATGAAATATTATATGAGGCGTGGACAAGATTTGGAAAGTTGTTGAGAGGATGTCCTCAACACGGTTTAGACACTTATCAAATAGTGCAAATATTCTACCAAGGATGCGACGTTGCTACACGAAAAGACAGCGACACAGCAGCTTGTGGATCCATTATAAAGAAAACCGCAACTGAAGCTCACAAAATTATTGATAACACAGCCTCCCACTCACATGAGTGGCATCAAGAAAAAGATATTTTTCATTTATCTAAAGCGGCTAGAGCCGATTCTAGCCATGACTTTGATTCCATTTTCGCAAATTTAGATGCTTTAGAGAGACGAATGGAAAAGATGACTAAAGATATTCACGCAATACGCATTAGTTGTGAGCAGTGTGGAGGACCACATTTAACAAAAGATTGTCTCAGTATTGAACAAACAATGGAACAAAGAGAGAATGTTTCATACCTAAACCAAAGGCCTGAAAATAATTATCAACCGCCAAGACCAAACTACAATCAAAATCAGAATTATAACCGAAATGTTCCATACAACAACCAACAAGGTCCTAGCAATCAACAAGTATCTAATAATACTTACAATCAGCAAAGACCTATTTTTCCAAATAAACCACCACAAACCGATGATAAAAAGCCAAATTTAGAAGACATGATGTCGAAGCTAGTTGAATCTCAAACTCAATTTTCACATCTCAAAAACAAACTAATGAACCAAATGCTCAAACATTAAGAAATCAACAAGCTTCTATTCAAAATTTGGAACAAGAAGTGAGTAACCTAGCGAGGTTAATTGGAGAAAGAAAATCTGGGAGTCTACCTAGCGATACAAATTCTAACCCCCAAAATAAAACAGCTAAAGTCATTACCACAAGAAGTGGTATTACACTTAAACCACCTGAATTACCTGTAATTTCTGATGACTCTATTCCTACTACACATGCACCACGGCCTGAGCAAGAATCAGAACCGGTAGTTGAAAAGGTTAATGAAGATAACACAGTTAAGGCAAAGCCTTATGTTAAACCATACCAACCACCGCTTCCTTACCCGAGTAAAATGAGAAAAGAAAGACTTGAAGCCGAGCAATCCAAATTCTTGGATATGTTTAAACAAATAAATGTAAATCTTCCTTTCATTGATGTAATTTCAGGAATGCCAAGATATGCTAAATTCTTGAATGATCTAATCACAAATAAAAAGAAAATGGAAGAACTCTCAGCTGTTACAATGAATGCTAATTGTTCTGCAGTGCTGTTGAATAAGATACAAGAAAAATTATCAGATCCAGGAAGTTTCACAATTCCATGTTTTCTGGGTAGTCTTAGTTCAATAGAAGTATTGGCAGACTTAGGTGCTAGTATAAATTTAATGCCATATTCATTATACGCTAAACTAGACCTTGGAGAATTGAAACCAACACGAATAAGTATACAACTAG
Organism: Rutidosis leptorrhynchoides; assembly: GCF_046630445.1. Lineage (NCBI taxonomy): Eukaryota > Viridiplantae > Streptophyta > Magnoliopsida > Asterales > Asteraceae > Rutidosis > Rutidosis leptorrhynchoides. The sequence continues at coordinate 505,549,556 of NC_092333.1, read as the reverse complement.
CCGATCGATCAATAAAATATCCTAGAGGGATAATGGAGAACATGCTAGTTAAAGTTGGTACTTTAGTATTTCTAGTAGACTTTGTTATTCTGGACATGGAAGAAGATTCTCGAGTTCCTCTTATATTAGGAAGACCATTCTTAAACACAACTAAAGCAATAATAGACGTGTTCGGTAAGAAACTGACCCTAAGTATAGAGGACGAGAGTGTTACCTTTTCTTTTGATAGAGCCATGCAACAACCGCAATCTGTAGATGATACATTTTATTATGTTCAAACTATAGATTCACATGGAGAATTGTTATAAGAATTTCCAGAATTACAAGGAACATGAGAATGTTCCTTAGGAGAAGGAACTGAACCAATTGATGAAACTAAAATGTTAGCTACACTTATGGCTAATGAATACGAACCAACAATAGAAGAACTTCAAGTACTGAAAGAAGAAGACAGATATCGATACAAATCATCGATAGAAGAACCACCGATATTAGAGTTAAAGCCACTTCCAAACCATTTGGAATACGCTTATTTACATAGTGAATCTGAATTACCTGTAATAATATCGTCTTCTCTTACGGAAAATGAAAAATTCTCAACTTATTTATGTGCTAAAAGCTCATAAACCAGCTATTAAATGGAACATTCATGACATTAAATGAATAAGTCCTTCGTATTGCACATATAAAATCCTTATGGAAGAAGGTCATAAAACATATGTGCAACGCCAACGAAGAATAAATCCTAATATGCAAGATGTTGTTAAGAAAGAAATTATCAAAGTGCTAGATGCAGGTTTAATTTATCCAATCTCTGATAGTCTATGGGTAAGCCCAGTTCAGTGTGTACCTAAGAAGGGTGGCATCACTGTCATTACAAATGAAAAAGATGAACTTATTCCCACTAGGACTGTAACAGGATGGCGTGTTTGTATTGAATATAGAAAATTAAATGACGCCACCAGAAAAGATCACTTTCCCTTACCTTTCATTGATCAAATGTTGGAAAGGTTAGCTGGGAACAGTTACTATTGTTTTCTTGACGATTTCTCCGGATACTTTCAAATTCCAATCGCACCCGAGGACCAAGAGAAAACCACGTTCACGTGCCCTTATGGTACTTTTGCTTGCAAAAGCATGCCATTTGGACTTTGCAACGCCCCTGCAATCTTTCAAAGGTGCATGATGGCGATTTTTCATGACATGATAGAAGAATGCATGGAAGTTTTCATGGATGACTTTTCAGTCTTCGGTGATACTTTTGAAACATGACTAGTTAATCTTGAACGAATGCCTATTAGATGCGAGAAATCAAATCTAGTACTTAATTGGGAGAAATGCCATTTCATGGTTAGAGAAGGCATCGTTCTTGGTCATAAAATTTCAAGTGAAGGAATTGAAGTGGATAGAGCTAAAGTAGATGTAATTGTTAAGTTTCCACATCCCACCAATGTTAGAGGAGTTAGGAGTTTTCTAGGGCATGCCAGTTTTTACCGACGTTTCATAAAAGATTTTTCTAAAATTGCCACTCCTATGAATAAACTCCTAGAAAAGGATGCTCCTAATGCATCAAATCTTTTAATATTCTTAAAGAAAAACTCACTAATGCACCAATCATGATAACTCCAAATTGGAATCTACCATTTGAACTCATGTGCGATGCAAGTGATTTTGCAATGGGAGCCGTTTTAGGTCAAAGAATTGAAAAACGATTTCAACCTATCTATTACGCTAGTAAGACGTTACAAGGAGCACAAATGAATTACACAACTACCGAAAAAGAACTCCTTGCTATTGTCTTTGCTTTTGACAAATTTCGTTCATATCTCGTTCTAGCTAAAACGGTGGTCTATACTGATCATTCTGCTCTTCGATACCTATTTTCAAAACAAGATGCCAAACCATGATTAATCCGTTGGATCTTACTCTTACAAGAGTTCGATATTGAAATTAGAGACAAAAAGGGAGCAGAAAATCTCGCAGCTGATCATCTTTCTCGCCTTGAAAATCCTGAGTTAGAAGTTCTAAATGAATCGGCCATACAAGACAACTTTCCTGATGAATATCTCTTGAAAATCGATTATAATGAAATTCCATGGTTTGCAGACTATGCAAACTACTTAGTATGTGGATTCCTTGAAAAAGGGTTGTCGTACCAAAAATGAAATAAATTCTTTAGTGATATAAAACACTATTTCTGGGAAGATCCACATTTGTTTAAAAGTTGTCCCGATGGAATAATCCGCTGATGCGTATTCGAGGATGAAGCTAGTCAAATCTTAAACCATTGTCACACATGACCAACAGGAGGGCATTATGGGCCTCAACTCACAGCAAGGAAAGTCTACGATGCTGGATTCTATTGGCCTACAATTTTCAAAAACGCACACCTTCTTTGTAAATCCTGTGATGCATGTCAAAGGGCCGAAAAAATAAGTCAACGTGATGAAATGCCACAAAATATCATTCAAGTATGTGAAGTTTTTGACCTTTGGGGTATTGACTTTATGGGTCCATTTCCAAAATCTCATAATAATCTCTACATTTTCGTTGCCATTGATTATGTATCTAAATGGGCGGAAGCACAAGCACTCCCAACTAACGATGTACGAGTTGTAGTCAACTTCTTAAAACGTCTTTTTGCTAGGTTCGGAACACCGAAAGCTTTAATAAGTGATCGGGGTACTCATTTTTGTAATAATCAACTTGAGAAAGTTCTTAAAAGATATGGAGTAACTCATAAAATCTCAACCGCTTATCATCCACAAACAAGTGAACAAGTTGAAAATACCAACCGAGCTTTAAAACGTATTCTAGAGAAAACTATAGGATCAAATCTGAAGGAATGGTCTATGAAATTGGAGGATGCACTCTGGGCTTTTCGAACAGCCTACAAAACTCCATTTGGCACCACACCTTTTAAACTCATTTACGGAAAAGTATGTCACCTTCTAGTAGAAATTGAGCACAAAGCATTTTGGGCTTTGAAGACATGTAATCTTGATTTACATGAAGCCGGACGTCTACGATTAACTCAACTAAACGAATTAGAAGAATTAAGACATGATGCATATGAAAATTCGTTAATCTATAAGGAAAGAACGAAGAAATGGCATGATAAAAGAATCAGAAGTTCAAAAGAATTTAAGGAAGGAGACAAAGTTCTTCTTTTCAATTCACGATTCAAGCTATTTCCTGAAAAATTGAAATCAAGATGCTCTGGACCATTCATAGTCAAAAGAGTTTTCCCGTATGAAACAGTGAAATTAATAAATTCAAATGGGATTGAATTTAAAGTTAATGGTCATAGAGTTAAAGATTACATAGATAATCCAATGGAAGTTGAAGATGAAGTTAATCACAATTTTGACACCACAGCTAACTAAGTGTGGGAAGAATCGAATATTTTAAGGTTATGAATTTCTGTTAGAGTTAGATGTTCTGTTTTCATGTAGTTCTCGAAAATAGAATCCGATTGGTCTTTCCCTAGCAGACCCTAAAGAACTAGTCTTCTCCCTCCATTCTGAATTTTTGTGTTTTTAGGTTTTACGAGATGAAGAATTCCTTTGATTTGAACCATGGTCTACTACTAAGTAATAATAACACTTTCCTGAGTGAGCTGGTATCATTCATAAGAGGCAAAATGGACGAAGTAAGAAAAGAACTCAGGAAAGGTCATCATAAGACACATTTTGGTAAAGGAAAATCAAAATTCGCAACAAAAAGAAGAGCACGACACCTTGAAAGATGTCATAAATGTGGAAAATGGTCACACGAAGGGAAATGTTCGAACAATCAAACGCATTCCAATACCGAGTTAGTTACTTTATGCAGAGAAGGACCGTTCATATGTTTAGAAGAAAAGTTATTGAAAACTCATGGTTACGCCTATGTAGCTATGGAAAACCAAATCGAACAACTCTCATATGAGTCGACTAAAGCAGGTCTCTGTGAATTCTATCTCACAGGTAAGTATGTACAGTTTTTATTTTATTTTTATTTATTGCATTTAACCTTTTGTTAATAAACGCTGAATCGTTCGCTATAAAGTATTAAATTGATATTCAATAAAATTAGGTATAATAAACCGAAATTATTGATATCAGACAAAAATTTAATTCATCACTGCGAAATTTACCGTTTATTCATAAGGTATAAATATCTTTAATCAATTAATTCAAAATATTTCAGAAATTCGTCAGGAGTAAAACTAGGAAATATAGCCAAAATTACTTTACCCAAAAAAGGGACGTATATTTTTGTTAATATTTGATTGATTAAAGTGGGATAAAAGACCAAAAAGATTTTTATTTTTATTTTTACCTTGTTTTCTAAATTAATATATAACTATATTATTTTTAAATATAAGTTTATAAAAACTAATGTATATAAATATTAATAATATTTATATGAAATTTTATTAATATGCATTTTAAATTTAAGTTTTGTGTGAAATTAAAAACAAAATTTACTTTATTTTATTTAAGTTAAAAAATGATTTCTAAAATTCATCGTGAGTTAAAGACTAGGTTGTGGAACCGAAATTGCTTTACCCGAGGGCGGGGCGACAAATTTTGTTATTATTATTTTTAATTTTATTGATTTAAAGTATGCCAAAAACATTAAAAAACCCAAAAATCTTTGCTTTTAAAACAATCGCTTTAAAATGATAAATTTTAAAATTTTGGCGAGGGACAAACTAGGTAAACGTACCGAAACGACCTCAATTAAAAAGAAGCAAAATTAAAAAAAAAATTACTCAATTAATTGTTTTTATTAATAAAGGTTTTTATAAAAAAAAAGCACCGCAGTCGCGGAGCTTAGAGGGGTAAACAGCACCGCAGTCGCGGAGCAACCAAAACCCAGACCAGATAACTGGTCGAGACAGAGCAGTCTCCACAAACACACTCTCATTATTTTCTGCGAAAAAACCAACAAAAACACACACAAACTCTCGATTTTTACCAATTTTTGGCCAAATCTTTCATAAAATCATGATGAGAAGAATCCTACCAAGAAGTTTTTCAAGAAGAACGGTAAATTTCTACATTCAAACACTATTTAATTCGGATTTAAAGTGTTCAGAGCATATTTTAACCTAATTTGATTTTGATGAATTCTAGCCTAATTATGCTTAAGTTGTTTGTATATTATGCTTGTGTAACCTAGATTGATGCTATTTAAATTGATTAGAAGCCTTAAACTTCAAAATTTTGAGTAATCTAGGGTTTGTGTTCTTGAGCAAAATTAGGGATTTTTGATATAAACGGGTTATGGCTGAATTTTATTGATAGTTCATGCTTAATTAAGTAGTGTAACATGTTTAGGTTGCTAATTGATCCAAACTTTGATCCTAAACATGATTTTTGAGCATCAAAGTGGACATTTTAAGTCAAAAATGCATGAACGAGGTTATTTTGATGTGAATGCCATTTGAAACTTGTTTAGTAGCTAATAATGATTATTTTGACATGTTATTTGAGTTGAATGCTTATGAACATTGTATACATTTTCATATATGTTTATCTGTAAAAGTGTAGAATTGTTAATATTATGAAAAATGCGTATAAGTTTAATATTGTTCAAACATGTCATTATGATTGTTTTGATTTATGATTTTGCTAACACTAATGCATATTTGGATGCAAAAGAATTGTGTTTAATGTGTTTTGCAGACTGAAAGGGGTGAATCTTCATCCGCGTCCCAAGCTCACAATGCTCCTCCTAAGAATGCAGACGAACAGGAGATTAACGACCAATATAGACAAAATCTACCGCATCAATTCATTTCATATTCAAATATACACGAGTCAGATTTACACCCTAATTTAAGATTTGACAGACGTTGGATAGATTATCAATAATATCAGAGGAACTTACACATTCTTCAGTCAAAGGATGTTGAAGTACCCAGGGTGATAGATTGGGAACCGTTAGAAACAGTGGGATTGGCCGAACCAATCAGGGAATTACTTTACCAAAGTTATGGTAATTCTACTTTACATGATTGGGAACATTTATTTACTATACGTAGGCCTGTATATAGGGAATGGTGTATGGAATTATTAAGTACTGTTGAAATAAATGATCAGGTAGCTAGCTTAACCGATCAAAGTTTTATTAGATTTTTGTTAGGAGGTGTGATGCGCCATATGTCTCTATTAGATATGGCTCAGGCATTGTGTATATATACGCCTGAGGAATTAGTATCTAATGATTGTCAAAGGTTGATAATTAATGGTAGAAGGGTTGATGAAAATTTTGATATGAATGGAATATGGAGTAGAATGACTAGCCATAACCGATTTCGTAGGGGATCTTACTCTTATACTGATATTAATAGAGCTGAGCTAAGAGTGATCCATAGGTTTTTAGCAAACTCGATTACATAACGAGGTAGGAATAAAGAAAAGGTAAATAAAAATGATCTATTTTACCTCACGTGTATTCGAGACACACAGAGCGTTGTAAACATACCTTATTGTGTGTGTTATTACTTATCGATAATGGTAAGGGGTATGCGAAATAATAGTATAATAGGAGGTGGAATTTTCATTATTAAAATTGCTGAGTATCTCAATGTGGATAAAAGTCAGGGGGATTATTAGATGCACTACTAGAACCCCGTGATAGAATTGATTTACGCGTGTATCATGGTGCAAAGGTTTTAAAGAAATGACATAACGCTGTAGTACCATATGATGGCACGCATCCACAGGTAGAATAAGATCAGGAGCAAGGTAATGCGGGTGGAGGAAACCAGATGACAGATATACAAAGAATAATGGCCCAAAATGATTACCATCGGGCTATGCAACAAGAATTTCAGGCTTGGCAATATCATCAAGAATATATCAAAGCCTATTTAGCCTCCCAAGGTAGGAACTACATTCCTACTGAACCGGCCTATTTTCCTCCATGGACCGACGATACACGACCACCTTTTCCTATATACGACCCATTCCAAGCGTATCAAAACATATACCACGAAGCTTAAAACCCCTTCTGGTACAATCAGAATCAACCCAAATTTTCTTAATCTTATTTATTTTATTAGTTGTAATGTTACTACTTTTAATATTTATTTTGGTATTGTAATAGTTTTTATAGTTTTCTAACGTTTTAAATATTAGATTTTATAAATTTTTGAACGTGGGGTGATATACCCAACTTCAAAATATATATATATATATATATATATATATATATATATATATATATATATATATATATATATATATATATATGTATGTATGTATGTATGTATGTTTGTAGTTTATCTTATGTACAAAACAGGGTAAAACATCGCACTTTCAAAGACTGGCATTAAGTTCAGCAAAATCTATTAATTTTGACGACAAGACGAAAAACAAATGTGATATAACAACTGCAAGAATGAACAAATGATGTGCACCATTTATCATTCAAACAAAGAACAATATATTTGGAAACTTTGGTAAATCTTAATCATCTTTTTACGCTAATCACACTCAATAATTTAAATTGTTACTGATTTCTTGTAAATGAGGGCATTGCAAGATCTTAAGTGTGGGAAGGGATTAAATTCTTTAGGGGTTTTAAACATTTAACTTATACACTTGGTTTAATAGCCACCGTTAAATTTTACTAGTAACGCAGTAGTTGTATTAGATGTGACGACCCGGGAATTTCCGACCAAATTTAAACTTAATTCTAATTTAATTTTGACATGAGAAGCAAAGTCTATTTAATTGAATCTCAAAAATTTTAAACTGTTGTTATACATTCAATTTGACCTTTGACCATTCCCGACGATTCACGAACAATCGCGTGTTAATAAATATGTAAATATATATATATATATATATATATATATATATATATATATATATTTATATAAAAAAAATAAATATATGTGTACAGTTAATATTTTAAATTAATAAAGTACGCTTAATCAATTGTAATTAAAAATGTAAAATAATATTTAGGATAATAAAGATACTATAAAAAATGAATATATATATATATATATATATATATATATATATATATATATATATATATATATATATATATATATATATATATATATATATATATATATATATATTATATGAATATATATACGAATTCTATCAGTAGTTATTATATAGTAACATTTATAAAATATATAAATATTAATTATTCAATAGATGTATTCATATAATAAATGATATAATTATTAAATATTATATAATTAATAAATGTAATTACAAGTTTAAGTATAGCTGTTATATTATTATCATTAATAATATTAATACTAAAATCAGTATTAGTAATATTATTATGTAATGCATAAATATGAGATTTGATACAATTGATTTATTATATTAATGTTATCATTGTTAATATCATTATTATTAAAACCGGTAGTAAAATTATAATTAGTTATTATTATGATATTAGTATTATTATTTCTATTTCTATTATTATTATTATTAGTAAATTATTACTTTTATTATTTCTATTTCTATTATTATTATTATTAGTAAATTATTACTTTTATTATCATTTATAATATTAAGTGTAATATTTACATATTATCTAAAAGACAAAACACTATTTCACTATTCATCAATAGTACTTAGGGGCATTTCCGTTATTTCACTTTTTTTTTGTCTCTAACGATAAAAGAATCAAACTTTCGTAAAAGAATCAGCCCTTCAATGTTACCAAAAGATGTCGAAAAAATTTCTTTTTTATTAAAAAATCAATTACCTTTTTTTAGGCAACTTTCATAAAAGGAACAACCCTTCAATGCTACCAAAAGATGTCGAAAAACATTCTTTTTTACAAAATAGATCTAAAAGAAGCAACTTTAACAAAAGGAACAACCCTTCAATGTTAGATGTCGAAAAAAATTCTTTTTTACAAAAAAGATCAAGATTTTTTTTTTAACTCGCATTTAAAACGGAGCCCCTGGCGCGAAGCGAGGACTCCACAACTAGTTAATACAATTATATAAAAAGATTAATTATAATATATAATTACTGAAATATATACATACGGTTATATATGTATACCTATATATATATATACAGGTTACCGAAATATATAAGAAAAGGTATACATATATACAGGTTTATATAAATACATATACATATATATATAAAATACAATTATATATATATATATATATATATATATATATATATATATATATATATATATATATATATATATATATATATATATATATATAAATACACATAAAGTTATATGATTATATAAACAACTGATATATAAAATTGAATACAAATAACATACTTAAATAGGTTTCCTATCATTTTCAGCTGTTGATAATTGATTCCTTCGTACAAATCACATATCTGGAACGAATTCTGTTAGGCATCACACTCATACTTTATTTTTTTTTTGTTTTTTCTTATTTGTTTCTTCTTCTCCTGCCATTCTTCTTGTCGACAACCACAAGTGCTACAAAAACGAACATCTCAAATTGTTAAAAAGGCATTCAATTTCCTTCATATTCAAAAACACACACTACTATCATCTGCTTCAAAATTTCGAACTTAAACAAATTTTTATTTATTTAAAAAGCTCAATATGCTATGTACGTAAACCTTTTTATCCACGACTCGATTATGAATCATATTTAAAAATCTAATATTGCAGTGTTGTTGGAAATATTTTACTTGAACTACCTGCAAGATTTGAAATCCAAATTTTTCATATCGATTCCTAATTTTGAAGTCAAAGTTTAATTTTTTTAAAAAATTCAAACATTGTTCTTGAGGAAATTCGACTTAGTTCGATGTTTTAGAATCAACGGATGGTTCAAACAAGTTCTAGGAGTAATTTATAATCTTTTTCCTTTTATAAACACGACCTAAAACATCCTAAATTTCAAAATCAATGTTAGAGTTATTTGTTCTTCGCGTTCATACTGCAACAACATGTTTCTCTTTTTTTTTTCTTTCTTTTGTTTTAAATAACTCAATCACCAATAAGTGTTTTCAGTTTCATTATAAGGTCTAAATTAAATTGATATTAGTAGTTTAGATTAAGAATAATCCCCTGGTCGATTTGAAAGTTATAATGAAGAAGATGAAGGGATAACAGAAACGGAATAAGAAATAATTGGGTCACGAATATTTCAGAAAAACAGATTTGGTTCAATGGTAAAGGGTGTTGCGGGTGAGCGAGGGGTCGTGAGTTCGAGTCCCGGTGTGGGCAGCCTTTTTTTTAAAAAAATGTCTTTGTGAGGTAGTTTCCTTTTTCTTTTATTATTATTATTATTATTATTATTATTATTATTATTATTATTATTATTATTATTATTATTATTATTATTATTATTATTATTATTATTATTATTATTATTATTATTATTATTATTATTTTTATTATTATTATTATTATTATGAATATTAATATTAATCTTATTATTAGAAATATAATTATTATTATTATTATTATTATTATTATTACTATTATTATTATTATTATTATTAGTATTATTATTATTATTATTATTCTTATTATTAATATCAATTTCATTATTATTATTATTATTATTATTATTATTATTATTATTATTATTATTATTATTATTATTATTATTGTTGTTGTTGTTATTATTATTGTTATTGTTATTATTATTATTCGTAATATTTCCAAGTATTAGAATTATAAAATTATTAGTATTATTATTATTAAGTATTACGAACATTAGTTATTACTATTATTAGTATTACTAATACAAGTATTAGTACCCTTTGTTATTATTATCACCATAACCCTAGTTACAATTATGAATATTATTATTATTAATATCCTTATTATTAGTATAAGTATTACAATTATGATTATGATTATTATTAATGTTGTTACTAGTATTATTATCAATAAAAGTATTATTATTAAGTAATACGATTATTAACTTTATCATTCTTAATAAGATTGTTATTATTATAAGTATCAGTATTAACATAAATATCATTCTTAACAATATCATTATTATTATTAGTATTATTATTATCACTATTATCATTAGTAATAAAATTATTATAGTTATTATTATTAGTAAATCATTATTATTAACAAAACTATCTTTTTAAAACAAATGAATATTTTGTGCATAAAATATACTTACTACATATATATTATAATTATATTAATATTTTACATAACTACACACACATATATATATATATATATATATATATATATATATATATATATATATATATATATATATATATATATATATATATATATATATATATATATATATATATATATATATATATATAGAAACTTATTAATATTATTTATATAAATATTTACATATAACAAACTATTGATTTTAAATATAACACTAAACAATTATATATATAAATATGGATATATTAATATAACTATATAAATATTAATCATTTTGAATATATACATAAATTAAATATATATCAGTTACGATTATATGTTTTAATATATATATACAAATGGTATAGCTTCGTGAATCCGAGGCCAACCCTTCATTGTTTAATATCGTCATATGTATTTTTACTACAAAATACAGTATCGTGAGTTTCATTTGCTCCCTTTTTAAATGCTTTTGAAATATATATTTTTGGGACTGAGAATACATGCGCTGCTTTTATAAATGCTTTACGAAATAGACACAAGTAATCGAAACTACATTCTATGGTTGGATTATCAAACCGAATATGCCCCTTTTTAGCTTGGTAGCCTAAGAATTGGTGTTTATGATAATTGCCACCAATTGACGCGAATCCTAAAGATAGATCTATGGGCACTAACAAGCCCCAGTCAGAGAATTTGAACTGCTTTAGTACTTCGATTTATCATGTCCGATGTGAGTCCCGGAATGATGGGGATATTCTATATGCATCCTGTTAAGGTCGGTTACCAGGTGTTTACCATATGAATGAATTTTAATTCGTGAGTTACGCGTGTCAATATATGAAATCTTGTGGTCTATTAAAATGATGGAAATGAATGATTATGATAAACTAATGAACTCACCAACCTTTTGGTTGACACTTGAAAGCATATTTATTCTTAGGTATGAAAGAAATCTTCCGCTGTGCATTTGCTCATTTTAGAGATATTACTTGGAGTCATTCATGACATATTTCAAAAGACGTTGCATTCGAGTCGTTGAGTTCATCAAGATTATTATTAAGTCAATTATAGTTGGATATATTATGAAATGGTATGCATGCTGTCAACTTTCGATGTTAATGAAAGTTTGTCTTTTAAAAACGAATGCGACGTTTGTAAAATGTATCATATAGAGGTCAAGCACCTAGCGATGTAATCAACTATTGTGAACCGTTTATAATGTATATGAACGGGTCCTTTCAGTTGGTATCAGAGCGATGGTTTTAGCGAACCAGATCTTGCATTAGTGTGTCTAACTGATAGTTGTTTAGATGCATTAGTGGGTCTGGACTTCGACCGTGTCTGCATGTCAAAAGTTTTGCTTATCATTTAGTGTCGAAAATTATTTGCTTATTATCCTTAAAGTCTAGACACGTCTTACTGCCTCTATTGCATAGACAGTGTATATATAAATTCATATCTTAGCGTATCTGTTATTGTTACCTTTGCCTGACAGCTTCCGTAGATTCCTCCGTAACTTATGGGATTTTAGTATTATATATACATATGTAAATTATGTATTGCAGGGTACTAATGTACATCCTATAATCTATTTCTTATCGAAAATCCTTCATCTGATCGTACGAGATGAATCCCTCAACCAGTTCGAGTCCCTCCGATTTCGATAGCTATTCTGATAGTTATTCTGACAGCTATTCCGACATGGATATTCACCAAAGCTCTGAAAGCAGTGTAAATGAAATGAATCAACCAACTAGTCATCTTCAATTCTGGATGAATTGGGGATGGGTTCGTAGTCGACTTGACTGATGGAGACGAGAAGAAGGTGATCCTTTCCACCCACCAACCTGCACTCTTGGCGAAGAACCTGAAGCACTTATCGGCGAACCCATTCGAAACACCATTTTCACACTCATTTTCCGAATATCTTGCCACGATTATATTCTATCTAAAATTCTAAACCTTATTCATTCGCTCATTCCGACCGACAATCATCCCGGAATAATAAAAGAAGTCAATGAACTTCGCGCTCGAGAAATAAATTTGAAGAATATGGTGCAAAATTTACCAGCTTCAGCAACATCACCGGTACCAACAGTATCATCAATAATACATGCCTCAACATCTCATTCTGTACCTCGAGTATAATCATCGTCCTACGTATCGTTCTACATCATTTACCTTCGTTCTACATGGCGATTATGTAATCTCTAAAGTCTTAGAGATTATTTATTCTAGCTCAAACAGGAAAGCAAATGAGTTTAATATCATAATTGACTCATTAAATCCATGATTACATCTGAAGAAAATATATATGTTTTCGTAAAGATTGTAATTAAATGATCTTTCGTACAAACTGTTAATGGTGAAAATATTTTAACGGGTAGGTAATACCCGAAGAATATTTAAGATTTCACATTAATAAGTTACACTGTATATTCTTCGAATCTGATTCAACAGTCATTTACTATCCTACTTACATCTACCGATATACGTATTCGTTCACCACAGAATAACCATTTTCATTCAATTTCATATTTGGATTTTGACTTATCAGAATCCAACAAGTGGCATAATGAAGAAAACATTGGACAAAATAAAATTTGTTAGAAACAAACAAATTAACTATGAGAAATTCTGTTAAGAATCCACGCTAACAAAGTCCTAGCTAACTGTTCCTAGCTAACTGTTAATTCCTTATTACATTTATTTATCGCAATTTAATTATCGCAATTTAAATTCACGCTATTTTATTTATTGTCATTTAATTTCTGTTATTTATTTTACGCACTTTAAATATCGGGACACGTATACAAGGTTTTGACATATCATATCGACGCATCTATATATATTATTTGGAATAACCATAGACACTCTATATGCAGTAATGTTCGAGTTAGCTATACAGGGTTGAGGTTAATTCTACAATAATATATATACTTTGAGTTGTGATCGAGTCTGAGACATGTATACAATGGGTCATGAATACGTATTAATTAATTCGAATATTATATATTAAACTATATATGAATTATTGGATTACTAATTGTGGACTGCTAACTGTGGACTGTCAACATTGGACAATTAAAATGAATTAAAATATTGATTATAATATATGAAACTAAACAATTCTTCAAGTTTGCCACTTGATTTTGTCTTAAAGCTCATTTGTATCTTGATAATTATAATCTGCGTTCAAACCTTTCACGAATCTTGAAAATATCTCAATCGAGAGGATGAATCAACCACACTTCATCTATGGAAGAAAAGATTGATGCATATAGTTATGCACCTGAAAACTATTGGAACCTGAGTAAACGTTTAACACGTATCTGCGCTAACTCCTTTGACGTTGTTATTACCAAAAATAACTTTGCAATCCTTTTCCAAATTAGATAATTTTGTCACAGCTTCAGCAAATCAATTTCGACTTTTCATTCGAATAAACTCTATTATAACTTTGATATATAAGTTTGCCTTTTGTCATCGTTACCGGGGAACCGTTTATATTCCATCATATTAGCAGTAAACTTACCAGCAACTTCATTACTCATTGGCTTAAATCTCTCCGAAGAACCATTATATATGTTCATTAAAACCCTATCATATACTCATACGCATCTTATAATGAGAATTACCATACCAATTACCGAGAATCAGCAATCAATATTTCGAATCTCGCAGCATGTCTACAACAACAGTTATATGTATACATATAACATTTATCCCTTAGAATCATGATCTTCCATTCTGAAAGCCTAAAAAATATCCAGTTTATGAATTAGTTTTCTGAATTTTGGAAAGTGCTGATGAAGCAGCAAAAGCTGTAAACGACTTTAACAGTCGAAAGTTTGATGATTAAGAATAGTATGTTGGCAAAGCTCAGAAAAGTTGAAACTGGAAAACGGATTGAGAAAACCATGAAGGAGGCTGTGGACAAATCACAAAGACTAAACCTACCTTCAAAGAATCCAAATGATTCAGTATCTGCTGAAGTCATTACTGAATACCTTGCTCCTTACTCTTAACCCTTACGGACAAATCTTCATCATCATCCATCGATATTAGAAATTCTAAGATACCATCGTATCTTTCCTTATAAATATCCTCGATATTTCTGAAGACATTTTCATAACTATTCTATCTGAAATCATTTATCTCTTTGCGATACCAGTGTTACATCAGAAAGGAAACTATTTTAGCTTCTAAATTCTGAATGGTTCTAATTTAAAATATGAATGTTATTGAAGTAGTGTTGGGAACTGAAGCATGAGTTAGTATAATATAATGACACTTGATCAACGTGATTATATTACAGTAAGTCATGCTGAGCTTCTAATGAAACGTGATGATTCACAGTATCATCATCATGTGTCATGTTACACGACTCTTACATTCTATCTGATCTGTAAACATATCAAGAACATATTTTCTTGATAGTCCTATCTTTTCTCTTGAATTCTGGTAATTTAACCAATCAAGATCATGCCATTACAATTTCTCTCTTAGAACAATAGTCATGCTCATTCGAAACTTCATACCTACGAATTCTGGACCATTACTCCCTTAACTTAAGGTCGGGGAGAGAAGACAAAAGGATGGAACTCCAAAATATAAAGGAAACGAAGGGAATAGATTTATAGTGAAATATAAGACAAAGCAATCAAAGCAGATTATCGCATTTAGCCAAAGAGGATTTTAATTTCTGTAATTACCGAATAATCAAATCTTATAGATTTCGAAGATTTTCTTTAAATCCCTTGAATTTCAGAATTCAACCATGACTAGTCAAAAGTTATGATGAAACCTGTCTTTCTCATTTCACTATTTAGTGATAGCTTCGTTCGTACTCTTCGAGTAATCGAATTGTCTTATTCATATTACTCTATAGTAATAAAACTCTATTTATCGACTCATATTCGTCATGAAAACATTTTTATTGTTAGTCATGACGACCTCACTCAAATTTCGGGACGAAATTTCTTTAACGGGTAGGTACTGTGACGATCCGGGAATTTTAGACCAAATTTAAACTTAATTCTAATTTAATTTCGACATGAGAAGCAAAGTCTATTTAATTAAATCTCAAAAATTTTAAACTGTTGTTATACATTCAATTTGACTTTTGACCATTCCCGACGATTCACGAACAATTACGTGTAAATAAATATGTAATATATATATATATATATATATATATATATATATATATATATATATATATATATATATATATATATATATATTTATATAAATAAAAATAAATATATGTGTACAGTTAATATTTTAAATTAATAAAGTACGCTTAATCAATTGAAATTAAAAATGTAAAATAATATTTAGGATAATAAAGATACTATAAAAAATGAATATATATATATATATATATATATATATATATATATATATATATATATATATATATATATATATATATATATATATATATATATATATATATATATATATATATATATATATATATATATATATATATTATATGAATATATATACGAATTCTATCAGGAGTTATTATATAGTAACATTTATAAAATATATAAATATTAATTATTCAATAGATGTATTCATATAATAAATGATATAATTATTAAATATTATATAATTAATAAATGTAATTACAAGTTTAAGTATAGCTGTTATATTATTATCATTAATAATATTAATACTAAAATCAGTATTAGTAATATTATTATGTAATGCATAAATATGAGATTTGATACAATTGATTTATTATATTAATGTTATCATTGTTAATATCATTATTATTAAAATCGGTAGTAAAATTATAATTAGTTATTATTATGATATTAGTATTATTATTTCTATTTCTATTATTATTATTAGTAAATTATTACTTTTATTATCATTTATAATATTAGGTGTAATATTAATACAATTATATAAAAAGATTAATTATAATATATAATTACCAAAATATATACATACGGTTATATATGTATACCTATATATATACAGGTTACCGAAATATATAAGAAAAGGTATACATATATACAGGTTTATATAAATACATATACATATATATATATATATATATATATATATATATATATATATATATATATATATATATAAAATACAATTATATATATATATATATATATATATATATATATGTATTTATATTTATATATATATATATATATATATATATATATATATATATATATATATATATATATATATATAAATACACATAAAGTTATATGATTATATAAACAACTGATATATAAAATTGAATACAGATAACATACTTAAATAGG
The DNA here is from genome assembly GCF_046630445.1 of Rutidosis leptorrhynchoides. Taxonomy (NCBI): domain Eukaryota; kingdom Viridiplantae; phylum Streptophyta; class Magnoliopsida; order Asterales; family Asteraceae; genus Rutidosis; species Rutidosis leptorrhynchoides. The sequence continues at coordinate 505,532,130 of NC_092333.1, read as the reverse complement.
TTTCCTATCATTTTCAGCTGTTGATAATTGATTCCTTCGTACAAATCACATATCTGGAATGAATTCTGTTAGGCATCACACTCATACTTTTTTTTTTTTGTTTTTTCTTGTTTGTTTCTTCTTCTCCTGCCATTCTTCTTGTCGACAACCACAAGTGCTACAAAAATTGAACATCTCAAATTGTTAAAAAGGCATTCAATTTCCTTCATATTCAAAAACACACACAACTATCATCTGCTTCAAAATTTCGAACTTAAACAATTTTTTTATTTATTTAAAAAGCTCAATATGCTCTGTACGTAAACCTTTTTGTCCACGACTCGATTATGAATCATATTTAAAAATCTAATATTGCAGTGTTGTTGGAAATATTTTACTTGAACTACCTGCAAGATTTCAAATCCAAATTTTTCATATCGATTCCTAATTTTGAAGTCAAAGTTTAATTTTTTAAAAAAAGTCAAACATTGTTCTTAAGGAAATTCGAGGTTAGTTTGATGGTTCAGAATCAATGGATGGATCAAACAATTTCTAGGAGTAATTTACAATCTTTTTCCTTTTATAATCACGAGCTAAAACATCCTAAATTTCAAAATCAATGTTAGAGTTATTTGTTCTTCGCGTTCAAGCTACAACAGCAGGTTTTTTTTTTCTTTCTTTTGTTTTAAATAACTCAATCACCAATAAGTGTTTTCAGTTTCATTATAAGGTCTAAATTAAATTGATATTAGTAGTTTGGATTAAGAATAATCCCCTGGTCTATTTGAAAGTTATAATGAAGAAGATGAAGGGATAACAGAAACGGAATAAGAAATAATTGGGTCACGAATATTTCAGAAAAACAGATTTGGTTCAATGGTAAAGGGTGTTGCGGGTGAGCGAGGGTTCGTGTGTTCGAGTCCCGGCGTGGGCAGCCTTAAAAAAAAAAAAAAACTCTTTGTGAGGTAGTTTCCTTTTTCTTTTATTATTATTATTAGTATTATTATTATTATTATTATTATTATTATTATTATTATTATGAATATTAATATTAATCTTATTATTAGAAGTATAATTATTATTATTATTATCACTTTCATTATTATTATTATTATTATTATTATTATTATTATTATTATTATTATTATTATTATTATTATTATTATTATTATTATTATTATTATTATTATTATTATTATTATTATTATTATTATTATTATTATTATTATTATTATTGTTGTTGTTGTTGTTGTTATTATTATTGTTATTGTTGTTATTATTATTCGTAATATTACTAAGTATTAGAATTATAAAAATTATTAGTATTATTATTATTAAGTATTACGAACATTAGTTATTACTATTATTAGTATTACTAATACAAGTATTAGTACCCTTTGTTATTATTATCACCATAACCCTAGTTACAATTATGAATATTATTATTATTAATATCCTTATTATTAGTATAAGTATTACAATTATGATTATGATTATTATTAATGTTGTTACTAGAATTATTATCAATAAAAGTATTATTATTAAGTAATACGATTATTAATATTATCATTCTTAATAAGATTGCTATTATTATAATTATCAGTATTAACATAAATATCATTCTTAACAATATCATTATTATTATTATTAGTATTATTATTATCACTATTATCATTAGTAATAAAATTATTATAGTTATTATTATTAGTAAATCATTATTATTAACAAAACTATCTTTTTAAAACAAATGAATATTTTGTACATAAAATATACTTATTACATATATATTATAATTATATTAATATTTTACATAACTATATATATATATATATATATATATATATATATATATATATATATATATATATATAACTTATTAATACTATTTATATAAATATTTACATATAACAAACTATTGATTTTTAATATAACACTAAACAATTATATATATAAATATGGATATATTAATATAACTATATAAATATTAATCATTTTGAATATATACATAAATTAAATATATATAATATATAAATTAAGATATAATAAATAAATTTGTTCAGTTACGAATATATGTTTTAATATATATATATATACAAATGGTATAGGTTCGTGAATCCGAGGCCAACCCTGCATTGTTCAATATCGTCATATGTATTTCTACTACAAAATACAGTATCGTGAGTTTCATTTGCTCCCTTTTTAAATGCTTTTGCAACATATATTTTTGGGACTGAGAATACATGCGCTGCTTTTATAAATGCTTTACGAAATAGACACAAGTAATCGAAACTACATTCTATGTTTGGATTATCAAACCGAATATGCCCCTTTTTAGCTTGGTAGCCTAAGAATTGGTGTTTATGATAATTGCACCAATTGACGCGAATCCTAAAGATAGATCTATGGGCACTAACAAGCCCCAGTCAGAGAATTTGAACTGCTTTAGTACTTCGATTCATCATGTCCGATATGTATCCCGGAATGATGGGGATATTCTATATGCATCCTGTTAAGGTCGGTTACCAGGTGTTCACCATATGAATGAATTTTAATTCGCGAGTTACGCGTGTCAATATATGAAATCTTGTGGTCTATTAAAATGATGGAAATGAATGATTATGATAAACTAATGAACTCACCAACCTTTTGGTTGACACTTGAAAGCATGTTTATTCTCAGGTATGAAAGAAATCTTCCGCTGTGCATTTGCTCATTTTAGAGATATTACTTGGAGTCATTCATGACATATTTCAAAAGACGTTGCATTCGAGTCGTTGAGTTCATCAAGATTATTATTAAGTCAATTATAGTTGGATATGTTATGAAATGGTATGCATGCTGTTAACTTTCAATGTAAATGAAAGTTTGTCTTTTAAAAACGAATGTGATGTTTGTAAAATGTATCATATAGAGGTCAAGCACCTCGCGATATAATCAACTATTGTGAATCGTTTATAATGTATATGAACGGGTCCCTTCAGTAGAATCTAGTGCTCTCTGATAATAAAGAATAGCCCTAGTCTTATATACTGACTACCCACTTCTAGTAAAAAAAATTAAAAAATTTCAAATAAATGAATTCAAAATCATGTTTATACATATTTATGAACGATAAAACTAGGTATTAACATCGAAATTATTGTTACCTCGGAAAGGACATAAATTGAGAAACAACCCAAAACGCTTGAATTCATTTAAAATGGAATAGAAGAGAATAAAAAGGCAAAGAAAGAAAAATAAAAGTCAAGTGTGGGAAAAATTTACCAAGTTATTTAAATCACATATCACATAATTTTGTACAAATAATTAAAGGAACTTTTGTTTTGGACGATTTTAATCAGTTTTACCCGATTTCTTATAATATATTTGAAGGAAATGTGCTACTTGATTTAAAAGGAAGTAAAGTCTTCCGAGAAAAAGACACGCGCTTCTTCATTTAGGTCAGGAAGTTGTCGTCCAGACCAGTTGTAGAGTCTACGAAAAACCTTGAAAAGTTTTCTCGAAAATCAGCTGGAAATCCACGAACCTCAGTATCAAACAGAGTCGCCATGTGGTCAGACTTATCATAACCATGAGAGGATCTGTCTCGTAAAATGGGGAGGGCGCCGTGCAAATTAGCTTGATAAGGCTAATGAATCAGACCTCCAGAAAGGATAATCTCTTGAAAGATTAAAAATCAGCTTTTAAGATTGATATTACTCAATCCTTGAGATTGACTTTAAAGATTGAGAATTACAAACTCTTGGAATTCGATGATATCTAAACTCGAGCTTGAATGAGAAAATATTTTGATCAAATTAAAACCGATTTGTTTTCTGAAAACCTATTTTCAAAGCGTTCATTACCATTGAACGTAAAATCCTAGGAATTCACCTGGAATTCATTAGATCACCTGAACCAAATCGGGTGTCAACCGTAAGAACGGTGGTTGCATAGCATGGTGGAAGACAGGACCTTGTGCCAGACCGAAAAATTATAGGGTGATCTTTACTATTGCTCCTACAAAGGATAGTAATTGCATCCGACACGTTGTGGACCATGAACATCAGCATGTCATTAGACATTGCCTTATCAGTTGCTTGTTCAATGCTTTCCTTTATAACTGGACGGTAGTTTACCGAAAGGTAATATACGGAGCAAGTAAACTGGACGTGTTGCTTTCCCAATACAAGGTTAGCAAGTGGGTGACACAAAACCGCAAGTTTTGAGCTAAAATTTTAAAATCAGAAACCCACAAAACCCACAAAAATATTTTTCAAATACTGATGAAGGGTTATTTCGGAAAACTTATCTAGGGTAAAAGCTAGATTGAATTTTCAAAAGATCAAATGTTTTCATAAAAATCCAATTTTCTAAAGGATCTAAATTTTCATAGTTATGTGGGACTGTAAACCACATCGTTACTATCATTGTTCATACCGCTGTATCAAAATCACTGATGTATAAAGTGTGATGAATAAAAAAGTGATTCTAGTAAAGTTATATTCAAGTTCTATATTGCTTGAGGATAAGCAACACTCAAGTGTGGGAATATTTGATAATGCTAAAAACGAACATATATTTCATAGCATTATCTTTCAAGAAAGACAAGCTTTTAGTTGCAATTATTCTATTTACAAGTGATATTCGTTTAAATAATAAAAGGTGAAGACAAAAGACAGATTCGACGATTTGAAGACGCAAATGACCAAAACGCTAAAAAGTACAAAGTACAATCCAAGTGGTTCAATTTATTGATAATCAACGTCTAAAAATGACAAGAGTACAAGCCGCAAAACGCAAAGTACAAGATATTAAATTATACGAAAAGGTGTTCGAAAATTCGGAACCAAGACATGAACCAACTATCAACGTGCGACTCAATGAAGCTAAAAGTACAAGTCAACTATGCACAAGAATATAATATAATATATAATTAATTATATATATTATATATTATAATATATATATTATATATTATATTATGCAAAGCCGCCCACGTTTTAGATGCATTTGGTGAGCTGGAAACCAAACCTCCGCAATCACGGAGCTGTGAGGAAGAAAAGAGCCGCAATCGCGGAGCTGCACAGTTCCAAATGGGCCTATAAAAGGCCGAGCATTCTGCCGAACTCCTCACCCCTTTTTCTTTCTTTCTATCTACGAAATATATATATATATATATATATATATATATATATATATATATATATATATATATATATATATATATATATATATATATATATATATATATATATATATATATATATATATATATATATATATATATATATTTATATATAATCATAATTTTAATTTTAATTTAAGTTAATAATAATAATAAGGTTATTGTAGCGAATGTTTTAAGGTTTTGTAAGTCGAAACTCTGTCCGTGTAGCACTACGCGATTAATACTCATTGTAAGTTATGTTCAACCTTTTTAAATTAATGTCTCGTAGCTAAGTTATTATTATGCTTATTTAAGTCGAAGTAATCGTGATGTTGGACTAAATATTAAAGACAGTGTTATTGGGCTTTGGACCATAATTGGGGTTTGGACAAAAGACCGACACTTGTGGAAATTGGACTATGGGCTATTAATGGGCTTTATATTTAATTAACTAAATGATATCTTGTTAATTTAATATAAAGGTTACAATTTGACATATCTATATATAACACATACGCTTGACTGGGTACGGTGGGCGGGATATTTATAAATACTAATAATTGTTCATTTGACCGGACACAGGGATGAATTAATAGTCAATGGACTCATTAAAACAGGGGTGGATTACATTCAAGGGTAATTGGTTTAATTGTTAACAAAGTATTAAAACCTTGGATTACACGCAGTCGATAACCTGGTGTATTCATTAAACAAAGTATTAAGACCTTGTTACAGTTTGAATTCCCAATTAGTTGGAATATTTGACTTCGGGTATAAGTTTAATTAGGCGAAGACCCTCGCACTTTATAATTATGACCGATGGACTATTATAGACAAAACCAGATGGACATATCAAATAATCCAGGACAAAGGACATATAACCGTTGGTAATAAATTAAAATCAACATGTCAAACATCATGATTACGGAAGTTTAAATAAGCATAATTCCTTTATTTTATATCTCATCGCACATTTATTTATCTTCATTTTATTTATCGTACTTTAAATTATTGTACTTTTAATTATCGTACTTTTATTTTATCGCATTTTTATTTATCATCATTTACTTTACGCTTTAAATTAAGGTAATATTTTGCATTAGGACTTAAAATCGACAAACCGGTTATTAAACGGTAAAAACCCCTTTTTTATAATAATAATAATACTACTTATATATATATATATATATATATATATATATATATATATATATATATATATATATATATATATACATACATACATACAAATATAGTTGTGAAAAATATAGCGTTAAACTCAGCTAGCTCCCTGTGGAATGAACCAGACTTACTAAAAACTACACTACTCCACGATTAGGTACACTGCCTATAAGTGTTGTAGCAAGGTTTAGATATATTCATTCAATAAATAAATAAATAGCTTGTGTAAAATTGTATCGTATTTAATAGTATTTTGTAGTAAACAATAATAGTATTTCATACTACCACTCGCACACATCAACTTTCATATGAAATTATCTTCAATCTTTCTTCACTAGGAAGAATTCCATGAAGTAGTGAAATTGCATCAAATTGTTTCAAAACATCATTGTTTTGAAATGTTGACTTCACTAGTCTTGAAATGGCTTGTGGTACAAAGTCTCCTACTTTGATTATTCTCCACAAGTAGTAATCTGAGAGGACCCATCCTAATCCATAAGGTTTGACCTCTATATGATACATTTTACAAACATTGCATTCGTTTTTAAAAGACAACCTTTCATTACATCGAAAGTTGACAGGCATGCATACCATTTCATAATATCCAACCTATAAATAACCTAATCCGTCATTTAATTAATAATAATCTCTATTGTACTCAACGACTTGAATACAACGTCTTTTGAAATATGCCATGAATGACTCCAAGTAATATCTCTAAAATGAGCAAATGCACAGCGGAAGATTTCTTTCAAACCTGAGAATAAACATGCTTTCAAGTGTCAACCAAAAGGTTGGTGAGTTCATTAGTTTATCGTAATCAATTATTTCCATAATTTTAATAGACCACAAGATTTCCTTTATTCAATAATCATACACTCACAAGTGTTTAAAAATCATTCATATGGATTGAACACCTGGTAACCGACATTAACAAAATGCATCTAGAATATCCCCAAACATATAAACATTGAAGTACTAAAGCAGTTCAAATTCTCTGACTGGGGCTTGTCAAGGCCCATATATCTATCTTTAGGATTCGCGTCAATTGGTGGCAATTATAATAAACACCAATTCTTAGGCTACCAAGTTCAACAAGGGCGATATCCGGTATAACAATTCAACCATAGAATGTAGTTTCGATTACTTGTGTCTATCTCGTAAAACATTTATAAAAGAAGCGCATGTATTCTCAGTCCCAAAATTATATATTGCAAAAGCATTTAAAAAGGGAGCAAATGAAACTCACAATACTGTATTTTGTAGTAAAAATACATATGACGACATTGAACAATGCAAGATTGGCCTTGGATTCACGAACCTATGTCAATTATATATACTAAAACATATAATCATAATTGAGCAATTTATATATATATTATTATTAATAGTATACTTGTTATTTTATATGTTATTTAATATAGTTAATTTATATGTTTTATATAACTATTATTTATCATTAATAATAAAATTGTATATTAAGGTTTATATATGATAAAAATATATATTTATATATATTAATTGATATCTTTTATATATAGCTTAATTAATATCTTTTTACTAATCAAAATATAGTGATATGTAATATTAATATTATCGTAATGTATTTTTTTATATAAAAGTATCTATTTGTAATAATACTGATAGTTTTAGTGATAGCAAAATAATAATTTTAGTAAGAATGATAATAATGATAATAAGTTTAATAATAATAATAATACTAATAATCATATTAATAATAATGATAATATTAATAATAATACTTATGTTGTTAATAATAATAATAATAATACTTAAAAATGATAAAATTATATTTTAAATGATGATGATAATATTAGTAACAATAATAATAATAATAATAATAATAATAATAATAATAATAATAATCATATTTGTAATTATAATTATGATAATAATAATAAATGGTTACAAACATTTATTTTAGTAATAATAATAATAACTATAATACTTGTATTAATAATAATCATTAATAATAACAATAACAATAACAATAACAATAACAATAACAATAACAATAATAATAATAATAATAATAATAATAATAATAATAATAATAATATAATAATAATAATAATAATAATAATAATAATAATAATAATAATAATAATAATAATAATAATAATAATAATAATAATAATAATAATAGAAATAGAATAAAAATGTATACCCTTAAGAGAGCTTTTCTAAAAAGATTTGCCCCAGACCGGGCTCGAACCCCTGACCATTCGCTAACCCGACAAGGCACCCAACCACTCCTCCATTCCAGCATATCTGTTTTAGTTCTCAATTAAAAATATATACCCCGTCGCCCACTGTTTCTTCTTCTTCTTCAATTAACATTGACTAGGGACGCATACCTCAACCCAAAATTTAATTACCAACTTGATTTTGAATCTTGAATTGAGTATAACAGAATTGTTTGTGATTGTTAATAAATTAACAGAAAATGAAAATAAAAAGGATCATAACCAAACCTGTCGAACACTTTAATGAACTCAAATTCCACTTTCAAATTCTAGGACGTTTTAGACAAAAGTTACAACACGAATTTCATTTAAAATCACACCTAGAAACTTTCTCAACCATCAATTTAACAGAAAATACCAAAACGAGTTCAAATTTCCTCAAGAACACACTGTTTGACTTTTTGATATAAAAGTTTGACTCTAAAATTCATCTTTGATTTCTAGAATTAAGACCTCAATTTTTGCAGATAGTTTCGTTATGTGAATCCTAACAACACTGCAATCTTAGATTTTTAAAATTTCATCGAATTCGAGTTTTTGATAATATGAAATTAGAACAGAGGTATTCGCTGTAAGGGAAAAAAAATAATCAAGAGATAGAGAAATTAGGTAATTGATAATGATATTGGAAGTCGACTGATTTAGTACTCATAGATGAGATGATCGATTTTACTATACTACAGCTGTGTATCGACCAAAAGTCACGAGCAAACAGATTTCAGAAAAAAATATATATCTGATAGAGATAGGAAATAGATTATACGCGTAATTTTTGTCTTTAGAATATATATTTAATTAATATTATTAATTAATAAATATATTAATAATAATAATAATAATAATCATGTTAATATTATTAATAATAATAAAATTAAAATACTAATAATAATAATATAATAATTATATTAATAATAATAATACTAATATTAATAATAATAAATAATGATAATTATAACAATAATTAATAAAATGATAATAATCATAATATTATTAATGATAATAAACATAATGATTTTTTTAATGATGAAGGCAATAATAATAATAATACAAGTATTAATTAAGATATAACAAGTCACATGTATCTAATTTCATATATATATATATATATATATATATATATATATATATATATATATATATATATATATATATATATATATATTTTATTTTAGAAATAATAATATTAATAACATAGATATTAATATTAATATCAACATTAATAATGAAACTAATAATAATAATATTGATATAACACTATAATTAAACTTGTAGTTAGATTTAATATTATATATTATTAATTATGTCATATTTAAAAATTACCTAATATATATACATATATCTATATATATAACATATTTCTGGATGTTTAATTTTTTTATACATTACAATATGTTTAATATTATTTATGTATAGAATCCATATATATATTTATATATAGATTCTTTCTAATAATATCCTTATTATATTATATATTATTTTACATATTTAATTCCAATTGATTAAAGTGTATTTTATTATCTCAAAATATTATATATGTATACGCTTATATTTTTATTTTTATATATATATATATATATATATATATATATATATTTACATATTTATTTACACACAATTTCTCGTGAATTGTTGGGTAAAGTCCAATGGATAGTTGAGTGCATAAAATTATATAAACGTCGATTTACTTAACTTGTCGATATTCATCTTCTAAGTTTATGTAAAGTATTATTCATTAAATACTTTGTTAACGTTTTTAATTAATACAACTATATATGTTATATATACATATCTATATTCACATAAATATTCGTGAATCATCGAGCACAGTCAAAAGGTAAATGATTACATGAACATAGTTCAAAGTTTTTGAGATTTCAATAATACAGATTTTGCTTATCGTGTCGGAAACATATAAAGATCAAGTTTAAATTTGGTCGGTAATTTTCGGGTTGTCACAGTACCTACCCGTTAAAGAAATTTCATCCCCGAAATTTGATCGAGGTTGTCATGGCTAACAATAAGAATGTTTTCCTGACGAATATGAGTTGATAAATAGAGTTTTATTACCATAGGGTAATATGGATAAAACAATTTGATTATGCGAAAAGTATAAGTGAAGCTATCACAAAATAGTAACATGAGAAAGGTAAAGTTTCGTCATATCTTTTGACGTAGATAGGGTTGATTTCCAGAGTTCAAGGGATTTGGAGAAAATCTTCGTAATAAGATTTGATTCTTCGGTAATAAAGGAAATTAAGATCTCTATAATTAAATACGGTGATCTGCCTCGATTACTCTGTCTGATATTTCCATTATAAATTAAGCATTTTCCGTTCCATTATTTTTTTTACCACTCCTTTACTCAATTCCCAAATTCAAAAGATTGTGAAAATGCATAATCCAGTTCTAATCAATGTTCTTATCCTGACTATCGCAATAATCATTCTCCTCTTCCAACTTCCACTGGAGGAATCTGTTTATTTCTACTTTGCCCTTGGGTTTATAGTGTTTTTAATTCTCCCGTACCTTTATGTTGCGATAAACATTGATATAGATGATTTGTAGTTTAAGTGTTGTTATTGGGCTTTATATTCTCCCTTATATTTCGGAGCTCTTTGCCTTTTTATTCTCTTCTCGACTCTAAGTACAACAAGTAATGGTCCAGAATTCGTAGGTATGGTGTTTTCGAATTATCATAATATACAAAGTAGAAAGGAAAGTGTGACACCGCTAAATTTTTTTTTTTAAATATGTGGCGGAAGCATAATATTAATTAAATACGATATCAACAATTGTACAAACCGATGTCACGTGTCATTAAAACAAATTACATATTAACAGGAAAAGACGTAAATAAATTCTGTTATCAAAAGTACACGGTTCATATTCCAAAAGACCACATCAGAGTTAACCCTGTCAAACATAACATCGCCATGCCCGTCTTCTCCCCAAAATGCGACATTTACAAAAGCTAATAAACTGCAGGGAGGAGATGGAGGGGAATTAGCACGAAGCTAAGTGAGTACGACTAACTACAGGCCATAGCATATACAAGTGTTATACTAATCATGTCACATAGTCTAACATACAAACATCACCCAAGTGCCATCTACAGAGACTCTGGCGGCTCGGCCAAACCATTAACCACCAGCTGATCGGACTGGAGCTTACCAGAAGTTCCTCCACCACCGTATGTATATACCTAATCCACACGCGACGGACACGTCATTCACATATATATACACCACGGCTGTCTAGGCTACCACAGAGGAACCCAACCCGCTGGTTGATCTCTCCTACCAAGGCTACCACACAATAGGGACGTACTGGGCTCCAGCAGACAAGCATCAACTAACATGCAGTCATCACAAGAACTAACTAACCACAACAATAAGTATATCTAACAAGCATGGCAATCATAATATAACATGCTTCTATATACTATATTCTCCAGTTAGTCTCACTCACCAAATACCAGCAAACGAGAAGGTGTTCAGCTATCTAATCACTGAACCTTCTCTTTCTCCTTTTCTCTTAAGAAATACATATACACAAGTTAGTTTCTGTCCATTAACCTAAAATAACACAATACAGCAATTTTTGTCAAAAAAAAGTGTCCGCTAAAAGTTTTTGCTTAACACTTATGCACTTTTAAAATTTACATCATGGACATCAAAATACAAACGGGCAGTATAACGGCTAAAAATCAACACATGTTAAAATATTTCTCTGCCAAAGACACTCGGTCGACTGTCATAGACAGTCGGCCGATTGTCTACACTCACTCAGCTGAGTGTCTAGTCACTCGGTCGATGGTCTCTTACAGACACACTCGGCCGTGGGTCTTACACACTCGGTCGATTGTCGAGTCGGTCGGTCGAGTGTCTCGACACACTTGGCCGACTGTGTTTATCTGCAGAAGCTGAAGCCAAAGTGACGGGTTTCACCCAAAATCTACCAATTCTTGCTCTAAAGCTCGATTATGACCTCAAAACTGACCAAATCAAAGAAACTAAACATGTAGAAACATAAACCCACAAGATTTGGACTCAAACAACATCAAATCTAACCACTTTGACTCAAAATACACACTTTATAAAAACTAACACAAAAACTCCATTTTATTGAAGATTAAAGCATGAAAAGCTATGAATATTACCTTGTTAGAATCAGTAAATCACAAGGAACACAAAGATGTAAATGATTCTAGCTCTAAAACAAGGATTAGAAATTAGGTTTTGATTGTAGGTGAAAGGAAGGTACGGGAGTGTTTTGGGAAGGATCTGGAAAATGTAAGAGAGAGACTGCCTAAGTCATCTAAAGTGGGTTTAATTCCCACACTGTGTGACACACCAGTATTTATCAGTTATCTGATATCTTTCGTACATCATTTGGCAACCCAAGTGAAGTTCAAATTAAATAAACAAACCTGTTCTGTGACCCTTGTCACGAACTGGTCCTAACCACATCATTATTTAATAATAATCATTAAAAAAAAATAAAAGCATATAATATCACAACACCAACTTAAGGGCAATTTATTAATCTTACATCTAGCCCCGATTGATGATGTTACAAATCTACCCCCTAAGAAGATTCCATCCTCGGAATCTGGTCAAGGTCAAACAACTTGGGATAGCGCGCCCTCATTAACTCCTCGGTTTCCCATGTCAGGTTGGAACCTAAACTGTGCCTCCATTCCACTAACACCATAGGAATCTGTTTCTTTCTTAGCTTGGTGACCTTCTTATCTACTATTCTAATCGGCTCTTCAACTAACTTCTTGTTCAAGTCCACTTTCAAATCCTTCAGAGGAAGAATCAAACTTTCGTCGTCTACTTTACACTTCCTTAAATAACACACATTGAACATGTTGTGAATTCCTGCTAACTCTAAAGGAAGATCTAAAACTACCGTTTGATCATTTAAAATCTCAATGATTGGAAACGGTCCAATAAACCTTGGTGCTAGCTTACCACGTTTACCAAATCAGATCACTCCCTTCCACGGTGAAACTTTTAAGTATACACGATCACCTACATTAAATGTTACCGGACGTCTGCGCGGATCAGCATACATCTTTTGTCGGTCTCTGGCTGCTTTCAATTTCTTACGTGCAATTTCGACCTTTTCTGCGGTTATCTGAACAATTTCAGGACCTGCAAATTGTTTCTCACCTGCTTCTAACCAACACGTAGGAGTTCTGCACTTGCGACCATACAACATTTCATACGGCGGCATTCCGATACTCGAACGATATGAATTGTTGTAAGCAAACTCTATCAATGGAAGATGCGAATCCCAAGAACCACCATATTCTAAGACACACGCTGTGACGATCGCTCCAAATCCATATGGACGAACATGTCATTCATCGATTTCATTGCGAGGTATTTGACCTCTATATAATACGTTTTGTAAACATTGCATTCTTTTGAAAAGGCACACCATAAATGAATATTTAAATCAAAGGTTTTCGACATCTGATGATTTCTACATATAGACAATCACCGTAAATAATAGTTTACAATAGTACTTCCGTTGATAATGCAGTCAAAATAAGATACATGGTGATGATTTGGTGAATGCAACGTTTCCTTGAAAAATATGCCATGTACGACTCCATGCACGTAGCTTGTCTAACATATAAGCAAACAGCGGAAGACTTCTAGGAAACCTGAGAATAAACATGCTAACAAGTGTCAACACAAAGGTTGGTGAGTTCATAGTTTTAGTGTTTCACATAATCTGTATATAAAAGTGGATCACAAGATTTCAGTTGTTTCATCCAGAAACGTTTATCAAAAGTTTGTCAATAGATTCTACGTAACAGAGCACCCTGGTAACTAAGCTTTAACATTATAATGATAAATACCCCATTCGTTTTAATACAAGCAAACCAACGTGTCCTAAACTCAAATAACACACGTCCGTTAAAAGGCTAGCGCTCTAGCTCGGACAGGGATGTCAAGCCCTATGGATCCATATACTGTTATTCGCGCCCACCAGTCCATATCCTATGTACTGGCAGCTACTAGTTACCAAAGCTAAGGGATTTTCGGTTCAAACTCAGTGTAGAATTAAGTATATACTTGTATCCATTGCGTTTAAAATAAATTGCATGTATTCTCAGCCCAAAAATATATATTGCAAAAGCAATTAAAAAGGAAGCAAATGAAACTCACCTTAGCAGCATATAAAGTCTTTCACCAAAATGTGACCGAAACTCGGATTACCAAATAATCGTAGATCTCAACCTAGAGAACATATGTTGGTCAATAAATGTCTATCAAGCTAGGTTAGGTCATAGTGTATCACAATCCTAATGCTCGAGATCGACATACAAAAGTTATCCAAAGTCGTTTCAAAAGGTCAATTTTGACAATAGTTCAACAAAACGAGACGTACCTTATATAAGGATTCATTTACTCGGTTGGTAATATTCAAAAATCTAATTTATCAATCTTACAAACAAGTTGTTTAAATATTAATTGTAGATTCAAAAGCAATTCCAATTAACGTCAATCATAATTCAGTTGACCATATCTTTTGATTCGTTCATCGAAATTACACGATTTCTAAATGAAAAGTTATTGATTTTTCGCCAGCTTTCTAAAAACATGCATATCGTATACCTTTTATCAGTAATATATGTATTTAATTCGTGATTCATCATAAACTGTTTAATGACGAAATTTAGCATACAAGCATGCATAAATATATATACTCGAGCACTAGACATGTATACACTATTAATATATAAAAGATAAGATATGAATGCTCACGTATCAATATTGTGATTCAATATTGCAGGAAAGTACGTAGACGCAACAGAGATGATAAACACTAGGTTTGACTTGCAAACAATACCCACGAATATTACCCATAACCTCCATAGCTATAACCCATAATTTCCTTAGATCTATCTCGTTCGAAAAGCTTGTTTTGAAGTGACACACTCATGACCTCGTCGTAGTATTTTATGTATAATATTAATATTAATTAATAATAATAATAATAATAATAATAATAATAATAATAATAATAATAATAATAATAATAATAATAATAATAATAATAATAATAATAATATATAAAGAGAGCTGAACATATATGTGTGTGTAATCGAGCAAAAACGAATTCAATTTATAGACTTTTCCTGAAATCTGACCCCATGCGATCGCATGGGTTTTATGCCTATTTTCCATGCGATCGCATGGCCCCAAAATCTAGCTCACAATTTTTTGTTTTTTTGTTTGTCGACATATTTAAATATAATATATATCATATATTTAATTTAAATAATTAATTATATATTATATTAAATTCATGTGCATAGTTGACTTGTAATTTTCGTTCCGATGACTCATACGTTGTCACTCGACTTATGTCCCAGTTTCGGTTTCTCGAACGCATTTTCGTACGCTTAGAAAACTCGCAATTTACGTTTTGTGACTCGTACCTTTGTCAAAATATAGTCTTAAATTATCAATAAACCATATCATTCAAAGTGTATCTTAAACTTTCGAGTGTTTTGGTCATTTACTTTTATAAATCATTATCTCGCTATTTGTTAATATATATATATATATATATATATATATATATATATATATATATATATATATATATATATATATATATATATATATATATATGTAATAACAAATCGTTTTATGACCAAGTTAATATATATTTTCAACATTCATAAACACATTTTAAATATACGTCGCAAATTATTCATATAATTAATATTCCAACTTATTATATATATTCAAATAAATATTTAAACCAATAAGTTTAATGTACAGTATCAAACAATTAATACATTGTTACGTTTTCAAGTTATGGTATATATATATGTATCTATATACATATAATTGTTCGCAAATTGTCAAGAACAACCGAAAGGTATTTGAATATATGAAAGTAGTTCAAAAATTTTGAGATTCAGTTTTACAGACTTTGCTTATCGTGTCGGAAATGTTAATCATACAAAGATTAAGTTTAAATTTGGTCAGAAATTTCCGGGTCATCACAGTACCTACCCGTTAAAGAAATTTCGTCCCGAAATTTGAGTGAGGTCGTCATGACTAACAATAAAAATGTTTTCATGACGTATATGTGTTGATAAATAGAGTTTTATCACCGTTGAATAATATGGATAAAACAATCCGATTATTTGAAGCGTATGAGAGAAGTTATCGTAAAAGAGTGAAATGAAGAATAGAGATTCGTCTTAACTCTTGACGTATTAACGATTGATTTCCATAATTTAAGGAATAGAAAATCTTCATAATCTAAATAAGATTTGATTCTTCGAAATTTAAGGAAATTAAGATTTCCTTTAAATATGTAATCTGCCTCGATTGCTATGTCTGATATTTTGCTATAAATTAACACTTCCGTTTCATTATTTTCACCACTCCTACATCTTCTTCCTTATTTCATACTTCCAAAAGATTGTGAAATGCTTAATCCAGTTCTGATTCTTGATATTTTCTTGGCTATCGTATCCTTCATTCTTCTGTTTCATTTGCCACCAGAGGAAATTATTTGCTTCTACTATTACCTTGGGGTTATAGTATTTTTCATTCTCCCGTGTCTTTATATTGCTATACGCATTGATATACACGGTTTTTAATATATGTGTTGTTGTCAGGCTTTATATTTTCCCTTATATTTCAAAGTTCCTGCTTCTGTCTTCTATAATTATTATCATCCCCAGTTAATGCTTTCTTTTATTTGCTGCAATTTATACCCCAATTTCTATTTCGGAGTTTTGTCCCTTCGTTTCTTCTTCTTGTGAGGTATGGATTTTTAAATGAACATAGTTAATGTTCTAAGAAGGAAATTGTAATGGCACGATTTTGATTTGTCAAATTACCAGAATATCCGGAAAAGACCGAATCATAAAGAAAATATTTTCTTGATATTCTTAGAGATTAACTAGAATACAAGAGTCGTATGACATAGCACATGATGACGTTATGATCTGTGAATCATCACGTTCCATTTAGAAACTCAGCATGACTTACTGTAATATAATCACGTTGATCAAGTGTCATTATATTATACTAACTCATGCTTCAGCTCCCAACACCACTTCAAAAATATTCATTTTTTAAACTCGAAGGTTTTAGAATTTAGAAACTAAAATAGTTTCTTTTATGATGTAACACAGATATCATAAGGAGAAAATTGATTTTCGATAAGAATGATTATGGAATTATCTCCAGAAATATGGAGGATATTTATAATGAAAGATATGATGATATCTTAGAATTTCTAATATCAGAGGATGATGAAGAATATTGTCCGCAAGGGTTTAGATTCGGAAGCAAGGTATTCATTAATGGCTTCAGTAAATACTGAATCTTTTGGATTCTTGGAAGGCAGATTTCGTCCTTGTGATTTATCCACAGCCTCCTTCATACTTTGCTCAATCCGTTTTCCAGTTCCAAACCTTTTCTTTTTCTGAGCTTTGCCAACACACTATTCTTTATCATCAAACTTTTTACTGTTAAGGTCGTTTACAGTTTTTGCTGCTTCATCAGTATTTTTCAAAATTTCCAGAACTAGTTCGCGGTTTAAGGTGTTTTTTTTTGTTGCAAACTTCACATTTAAAGTACGTAAGTATAGGAGATAGATGTTATATGTACACATATAACTGTTGGAGTAGACATGCTGCGAGATTTCAAAATACTGATTGCTGATTCCTAGTAATTGGCAAGACAATTCTTGTTATAAGATGCAGATGAGTAAATGATGGGGTTTCGATAAATATAATGATTTTTTGGAAAGTCAAAGATCAGTGAAGTTGTTGGTAAGTTTACTGCTAATGTGGTGGAACATGAAAGGTTCCCCAGTAACAAGAACGTATATGTCAAGGTTATAATAAGGTTAATCTGAAAAGTCGAAGTTGACTGGTTGGAAGTGTGATGAAAATTTTATATCTTGAAAAGAATTGCAAGATTATTTTCGGTAATAACAACGTTAAAGGATCTTGCACAGTTTTGAAGTCAAAGTATAGCTTTGAAAGATGTAGAGATCTAAGAATGATGTCACCGGTTCAGAGTTATGACTTGGATTCTGATCCGTCAATATCAGAATATGTAATTGAATTTGTATGGAAACGATTGTATATTTGTAACGTCCTCCCAATAGGGTCTGGAAGAAACGTTACTAATATCAAATAAACCAACATATTATAATACGAGAACAATACTAAATGAGAAAATTTAACTTTATTGAGTACGCAGCGGAAAATGAAATGTCGTTACAATAATGGAAATAACGATAAAGTAATTGTTCATATGCAGAAGTAATAAATGCGATATCTCTTGATCCTAAGTCCAAGTAGCATCACATAAGTAGTAGATAAGAAAGCTTGAATCAAACAGCACCTGAGACAAAACATGCTAAAGTGTCAACCAAAAAGGTTGAGTGAAGTTCATAGGTTTAACAAAAGTAGTTATCGTTGTTTTTAGACCACAAGATTTAGTTGTAAAGTTGATCTCCCGCAGGATCAAAAAGTAGATCTCGCAGATCCAAAAGTAGTACTGATTCGTGATATTTTAGACTAAACGTTTGTTTTGTTGCCCCGATGATAAGTTGGCAGTACCTTATCACCATGTTTAAATCATTATTAAGTAATACAAAGACATCACGGTCAAATGTATCGGGGACGTTAATCCCGATAGGCCTACCCCCAATAATTAAGAATGCCTTATCCTGAAAGCAATTAAAAAAATATCACTGTGGGGTCTTAGTAGCATAAGCTAGTCACAGTACAGTTTAGGTTCGTACTTGTGTCTAAGTTGTTTAAAGTATAAAAGCAGCATGTGTCTCACCCCAGTAAGTATAAAAAGTGCTATAGCAATAAGAGTGGGGCTATGAAAGTCACCTTAGTAAGTAGAGAGAGTTATTCCTCGGAATAGAGAGTTGAACGAGTGAGCAGGAAAGTCAACCTATTGACATTTAAGAGTAGTTAAGTGTTTTGCCCATGTTTAAGTTTAAGTATGTTTTTAAGTATAGTTTGTTTTACTAAGTTTCTATTCCTAGTAAGTTACTATTTTTATAAAGTTTCTATTTTTAGAAAGTTTCTTATTTTACTAAGTTTCTATGACTAGAGAGTTTCTACTTTTATGAGTGTTTCCATTTTAGGATACTTGCCGTATTAGATAAGCTTCCAATCACCCCTTTCCCTTCGAATGGCTAATTTAGATCTAGGGGCTTGAGCCATAGGACCCTTTAAATCGGAAATCCAAACCCTCTGCCTAGAATCTCGTAGAAACCATTCGTCAAGAAAGTTCGAAGATCTATACATCTCTAATACATATCCCAAAATGTTTTTGTGCTACAATATAATTAGTAGGTTATAGGTGCTAGTAATAGTAATAGTGTATACATGTTAAGTACTAGTATAAGTAGTATTAGGGTTTCATTAATTAGGGTTAGTTAATTAAAGTAGTAATTAATAACTAGGGTTTAGTAATTAATGTCCTAGGGTTTCATAAATGTTTAGAGTTTAATTAATTAGGGTTTAAGAATTATAGTTTAGGTGTAATTAGGGTTTAAGGTTTTAATATGTATATGTATATATAATTCGTATATATATGTATATATATATATATATATATATAAATATTTTTTTTTTTACATGTATATATGTATATATAAATCTAGGTGTGTTTATGTATATACTTATGAATAACAAGTTTATAATATGAATATGAATTATCAAAGATCAAAGTTTATGTAAATAGTTTAGGGTTTATGTTATACCTTTGAAGATTCAAGATAATTAACAAAGAAAAGATGAACACGATGAAGATGGAAGATCAAAGCCTTGAAAATCTTGAAGAACTCCTTGAAGATTCTTGAAGAACACGAAGAACAAGCTTGAAGATCCGAATACCACAAGAGAGGGAGAGGGAGAGATTGTTTTTGAGAGAGGATTTTGGTGTGATTTGTGAATGAGAAACTAGGTGTTTATATAGTGCAAGTATTAGAGTGTTAGTCAACATAAGGATGTTCTAATTAATGATTTTATTTTGTTTTATAATTTTTAGTCAACAATAGGTGGTACTAGTTTATAATTAGTCAACATAAGGATGTACTAGTTTACACTTTATTTTTAGTCAACATAAGGATGTAAGATTTTTTTAGTCTCATTATTATTACTATTATTATTATTATTATTTTTACATTTACTACATGATAAGTATTATTTTCTTTTTACTAATTCATGACTTGTATATATTTAGTTCCCAATTGTTTTATTATTTATATAAATGTCACTTTTTATTTATTACTTATAGGTTATTAGTTATAATATTACATAAATGCATAAATTTTAATTAGCAGTGAGTGTCGACTAACAGTTTATTATTTTCATCTTTTATTAACTTGTCAATTTTTGTACAAAGTTAATTAATATGTTTTCTAACTCTTAACACTTAACAATTGTTGATTAAAGTTTAATCATTAAGTTTTAATTATATTATTTGGGCTTTTAATATTGGAAAAATATAGAATGGAAAAAATGAGGGTCGTTATAGTACCTCCCCGTTATTGAAAACTTCGTCCCGAAGTTTTTAGGTAGTTTCCTCGTTTGCATCAGCAGTTGAGAAGAGATGGGGATATTTCCGTTTCATATGGTCTTTGCGTTCCCAGGTATATTCGGGGCCTCTACGCGAATTCCAACGGACTTTAACGATAGGTATATTGCTTTTACGCGTTTGTTTGACCTCTCCTTCCATGATTTCTATAGGTTATTCAACGAAGTGCATTTTATCATTAATGCGAATATCATTCAAAATGATGATGTTATACAAGTCATTTCAGTAAATTAGATACATGAAATGTGTTATGAATAGTACTGAGCTCATTTAAAACCTTGAGCATTTTATGCCACAATATTAGGGCAGACAAACAAAGAGGAGTTCGTGAAAATCACAGTCATGAAATTTGATAGAGATCTTCATTGTTTACAACAAGAATATTTTAATGATGAATATAAGTTGAAAAATAAAGTTTTATCACTATTGAATAATATGGATAAAACGATTCGTTTATAGGAAGAGTATAAATGAAGCTATCATAAAAGAGTGAAATGAGAAAATTAAATGTTCGCCTTAACTTTTGACGTAGTCACGATTGATTTTCGGAATTCAAGGAATTAAAGGAAATCTTCGTAATCTATAAGATTTGATTCTCCGGTATTTACGAAATTTTGAGATTTGTTTGATTAAATGCGGTGATTTGCCTCGATTGATGTGTTTGGAATTTTGCTATAAATTAGCTTCTTTCGTTTCATTATCTTCACCACTTCTATACTTTCTTTCTCAATTCAAACTTCCAAAAGATTAAGAAAATGCTTAATCCAGTTCTGATCCTGGTTATTATATTGACCATCTATGCAGTCATTCTTCTTTTTCTTTTACCGCCAGAGGAATCTGTTTACTTCTACTATGCTCTTGGGGTTATAGTGTTTTTAATTATCCCGTGTCTTTATATTGCTATACGCATTGATATACACGGTTTGTAATTTCGGAGTCGTTATCGGGCTTTATATTTTCCCTTATATGTCGGAGCTTTATGCTTTTGTTTCTTCTTCCCGACTTCAAGTCAAGCGAGTAATGGTCCAGAATTCATAGGTATGAAGTTTCGAATGATCATAATATATAAAGTAGAAAGGAAAGGTAATAGCACGATTTGATTTGTCATATTACCAGAATATCCGAAAAAGACCGAATCATCAAGAAAAATATGTTCTTGATATATTTAGAGGTTAAATAGAATGTAAGAGTCGTGTAACATGGAAAATGATGATTATAAAATCTATGAATCATCATCTTCCATTAAAAACTTAGCATGACTTACTGTAATATAATCACGTTGGCCTGACGTCATTATATTATACTAACTCATGCTTCAATTCCCAACACTTCTTCAAAGCATTTATAATTTAAACTCGAATTTTACAGAATATAGAAACTAAAACAGTTTCCTTTATAAAGATATCGCAAAGAGATACTTAATTGCGGACATGAATCGTTATGAAGATATCTTTCGAAATATAGAGGATATTTATGATGATATTTTGGAATTTCTAAGTTCGAAAGTTGATGAAGAAAATTTTTTCGCAAGCTTTTAACATGACTTCGGAGCAAGATATTCTCTAAAGATTTCACCGGATCCAAAATTACCTGGATTCTTTGAATATAGGGTTTGGCCCTTGTGTTTGTCCTTGGTCTCCTCCATGGTTAGCTCAATCCGTTTTTCAGTTCCAAATTTTCTTTTGAGCTTTTCCAACGTACCATTCTTTATTATCAAACTGTTGGCCCTTAAGACCATCCACAATTTTTCTGTTTCCTCTGCATTTAATGCATCCATATTTGAATCATCGGTTATCAATCCGAAATGGTTTCAAGAAATTTCATTTTTAGATGATTAAACGCTGATTGCGGTAGATTCAAAGGATGTTTTCAAGAATTTTAAATTTGAAGTGTTTAAGCATAAGATGCATCCATCAATGGATCTAACGGTTGACGAAGAAATGTTGTGATTTTCAAAAGTAAGGAATGGTAAGTTCGGTGGTTTGATTTGATAATTCATCATAGAATACGAATGAATATAATTCATGAATGTAGTGATCTTTAGGAAGATAACACTTGCTAAAGCTTTACTTAAGTTCCGATATGTCAAAATCAGAGTATGTAACTGAATTTGTATGAAAATGGTTTTTCTTTGGTGAACATATACATATATCATGTGAATGTAAGTAGTATAGTTAACAACTGCTGAATCAGAATGGAAGAATGTACAATGTAACATATTTATATGAGATATGAATAACTCTCGGGTTTTACCTACCCGTTAAAATATTTTTTACAATTAACAGTTTGTACAAAAGAGAAGATATACGTTCATATATGTATTCTTCAGATGTAATCATGGTTTTAATGAGCTAATATAATATTAAACTCATTTGATTTGCTGTTGAAACGAGAATAAATAATCTCCAAAACCTTAGAGATTTCATAATTGTCGTGAAATATTTCGCTAATGAAGTTATGAATTAATACTTCATCGTTCATTGTTATTGATATACTTCGGTATATGATGTTGGTGCTCTTGGAATTCTTGTGAAATTCATAAGGCACTAATGATATTTTCTAGAAAGTTTCGAGTACATCGAAAATTAAAGTATACAATCAATCATATATTTGAGTAATACACTTGGTTTATTACGAAATGGAGTTTATTGTATTGAAGCAATGATTAACGATTGTTAAGTTATTAACAAAAGATGTACATCATAGCATATTGTGATATGAATTAACCATGTAGTACATACTAGTTAAGATTCACACGTAATAGCTTAGTACGAAAAGATTTATTATTGTTCCAATCCATATATATAAAGTATACATATGTAATTCTTCAGGAAGAATGAGTCAATACATCTTAACTCATTATTAATAATATTCCTTGGTATCTATGGGGCGTATGATGTTGATGTTTGAGGTACTGAGTGCGATGTTGAGGCGTGAAATGCGGATGTTGTCGTTGGTGAAGCTGGTGATGTTGGTGGTGATGCCGATGGTACTGGTGGTACTGGTTATGCTGCTGGTGCTGCTGCTGGTGTTCGTAGGTTTCGCACCATATTCTCCAGAGCCACTACTCGAGCGCGAAGCTCGTTGACTTCTTCTATTATTCCGGGATGATTGGCGGTTCTGACAAGTGGATGAATAAGATCTAAAATTTTAGATATTATATATTCGTGACTGGATATCCTGGAAATGAGGGTGAAAATAGTGTTCCGAACGGGTTCGCCAGTAAGTGCTTCAGGTTCTTCACCAAGAGGTGAATTCGGTTGGTGGAAGGGATCACCTTCTTCTTGTCTCCATTGATTAAGTTTACTACGAACCCATCCCCAATTCATCCAAAATAGATGATGGCTGATTGGTTGGTTCATTCCGGTTACGCTGCCATTGGAGCTCGAAGAGTTCGAGGAATCCATATTATGTGTTTGGAATTAGGGTTTTTGATATGAGATTAGTGTTGAATACTGGATGATATATTCGTCTCCTCGAATACGTGTATATAGCAAAAAGATTTCCGTAATTTATGGAGGGAATTTAGGAAAAGTGTTAGACAAAATCTATTGGGATAGATACGATAAGATATAATAAGATATGATGTGTCTATACTTTAATAATGGCAGTATGACGTGTCGAGATCATAAAGTGATAAGTATGTAATCTAATAATCTTTTGATTAAAGACTTTCAATTCGTATACTGTGATAACCCAATGACATTTTTCGATTCATAAACCGATGCATAAAGGCATAAGGCATATAGGTACGTGATATAACAGGGAGTTATATACGTTTGTGTGTGAGTAGTAACAATTATAAAAGTTTCAAAATCATGGATAATATTTCATGTAATACATATGTAATACACATAACCATGATAGATGACTTATGAATGTCAAGAATTTCTGAAATCATTGTGTCGCATTTAGATGCGGTGGTGTAATTGGATAGTACTCAAGAAAGTGAGCAGAGTTCTTAGATTAGCTCATCATTCTAAGATAAGTAAAGTTTCTAAAGTATAGTGTAGCATTTAACAGATAAAGGCAACAATTAAAGGCACTATGGTCAAGAAAAGTTGTAGTCCTACATTAGGAAAGAGACTTTGATTAGAATCTTTAAGTCAAGTTTGGTAAAGCATGATTGTTAAGATTATAAGGCAATCCTAAGTGCTTTAAGTGTAAGGCAGGAAAGGTTATAGTTTCCTAGATTGCTAAGGCACCCTAGCTAGCAAGTAAGGCACACATAAAATTGCAATCCTGGTTCTCTATAACAGCCTGGTTATGCTCTGATACCAATCTGTAACGTCCTCCCAATAGGGTCTGGAAGAAACGTTACTAATATCAAATAAACCAACATATTATAATACGAGAACAATACTAAATGAGAAAATTTAACTTTATTGAGTACGCAGCGGAAAATGAAATGTCGTTACAATAATGGAAATAACGATAAAGTAATTGTTCATATGCAGAAGTAATAAATGCGATATCTCTTGATCCTAAGTCCAAGTAGCATCACATAAGTAGTAGATAAGAAAGCTTGAATCAAACAGCACCTGAGACAAAACATGCTAAAGTGTCAACCAAAAAGGTTGAGTGAAGTTCATAGGTTTAACAAAAGTAGTTATCGTTGTTTTTAGACCACAAGATTTAGTTGTAAAGTTGATCTCCCGCAGGATCAAAAAGTAGATCTCGCAGATCCAAAAGTAGTACTGATTCGTGATATTTTAGACTAAACGTTTGTTTTGTTGCCCCGATGATAAGTTGGCAGTACCTTATCACCATGTTTAAATCATTATTAAGTAATACAAAGACATCACGGTCAAATGTATCGGGGACGTTAATCCCGATAGGCCTACCCCCAATAATTAAGAATGCCTTATCCTGAAAGCAATTAAAAAAATATCACTGTGGGGTCTTAGTAGCATAAGCTAGTCACAGTACAGTTTAGGTTCGTACTTGTGTCTAAGTTGTTTAAAGTATAAAAGCAGCATGTGTCTCACCCCAGTAAGTATAAAAAGTGCTATAGCAATAAGAGTGGGGCTATGAAAGTCACCTTAGTAAGTAGAGAGAGTTATTCCTCGGAATAGAGAGTTGAACGAGTGAGCAGGAAAGTCAACCTATTGACATTTAAGAGTAGTTAAGTGTTTTGCCCATGTTTAAGTTTAAGTATGTTTTTAAGTATAGTTTGTTTTACTAAGTTTCTATTCCTAGTAAGTTACTATTTTTATAAAGTTTCTATTTTTAGAAAGTTTCTTATTTTACTAAGTTTCTATGACTAGAGAGTTTCTACTTTTATGAGTGTTTCCATTTTAGGATACTTGCCGTATTAGATAAGCTTCCAATCACCCCTTTCCCTTCGAATGGCTAATTTAGATCTAGGGGCTTGAGCCATAGGACCCTTTAAATCGGAAATCCAAACCCTCTGCCTAGAATCTCGTAGAAACCATTCGTCAAGAAAGTTCGAAGATCTATACATCTCTAATACATATCCCAAAATGTTTTTGTGCTACAATATAATTAGTAGGTTATAGGTGCTAGTAATAGTAATAGTGTATACATGTTAAGTACTAGTATAAGTAGTATTAGGGTTTCATTAATTAGGGTTAGTTAATTAAAGTAGTAATTAATAACTAGGGTTTAGTAATTAATGTCCTAGGGTTTCATAAATGTTTAGAGTTTAATTAATTAGGGTTTAAGAATTATAGTTTAGGTGTAATTAGGGTTTAAGGTTTTAATATGTATATGTATATATAATTCGTATATATATGTATATATATATATATATAAATATTTTTTTTTTACATGTATATATGTATATATAAATCTAGGTGTGTTTATGTATATACTTATGAATAACAAGTTTATAATATGAATATGAATTATCAAAGATCAAAGTTTATGTAAATAGTTTAGGGTTTATGTTATACCTTTGAAGATTCAAGATAATTAACAAAGAAAAGATGAACACGATGAAGATGGAAGATCAAAGCCTTGAAAATCTTGAAGAACTCCTTGAAGATTCTTGAAGAACACGAAGAACAAGCTTGAAGATCCGAATACCACAAGAGAGGGAGAGGGAGAGATTGTTTTTGAGAGAGGATTTTGGTGTGATTTGTGAATGAGAAACTAGGTGTTTATATAGTGCAAGTATTAGAGTGTTAGTCAACATAAGGATGTTTTAATTAATGATTTTATTTTGTTTTATAATTTTTAGTCAACAATAGGTGGTACTAGTTTATAATTAGTCAACATAAGGATGTACTAGTTTACACTTTATTTTTAGTCAACATAAGGATGTAAGATTTTTTTAGTCTCATTATTATTACTATTATTATTATTATTATTTTTACATTTACTACATGATAAGTATTATTTTCTTTTTACTAATTCATGACTTGTATATATTTAGTTCCCAATTGTTTTATTATTTATATAAATGTCACTTTTTATTTATTACTTATAGGTTATTAGTTATAATATTACATAAATGCATAAATTTTAATTAGCAGTGAGTGTCGACTAACAGTTTATTATTTTCATCTTTTATTAACTTGTCAATTTTTGTACAAAGTTAATTAATATGTTTTCCAACTCTTAACACTTAACAATTGTTGATTAAAGTTTAATCATTAAGTTTTAATTATATTGTTTGGGCTTTTAATATTGGAAAAATATAGAATGGAAAAAATGAGGGTCGTTATAATATTGCTGTGGGCATAGTTAATAATTTTTGAATCAAAGTTGAAGAATGTACAGTGTAACATATTAATTGTGAACTTATATATTTTTTGGGTATTACCTACCCGTTAAAATATTCTCATCATTAACAGTTTGTACAAAATAATTTTCTTAATTACAATCTTTATGAAAATATACCTATATATATAGTTTCCTTAGATGTAATCATGGATTTAATGAGTTAACATAATATTAATCTCATCTGGTTTTCGACTAGGACTAGAATATATAATCTCTAACACTTTTAGAAGCTACATATTCTCTGCAGAATATTTCTTCGATGAAGTTTACTTCATCGTTTGTTGTTGTTGGTATTCCTTGGTATATATGGTGCGTATGACGTTGATGTTCGTGGTACAGATTGTGATGTTGAGGTGTGGGATGCGGATGTTGTTGTTGGTGGTGGTAATGATACTGTTGGCATTGATGATGGTGGTACTGTTGATGTTGGTGATGCTGCTAGTGCTTGTAACCTTTGTACCATATTCTCTAAAGTCACCACTCGAGCACGAAGCTCGTTGACTTCTTCTACTACATCGGAATGATTTTCGGTTCGGACGAGCGGATGAATAAGATTCAGAATTTGAGATAGTATATTATCGTGACGAGATACTCTGGAAATGAGAGGGAAAATGGTGTCTCGAATAGGTTCGCCGGTAAGTGCTTCAGGTTCTTCGCCAAGAGGGCAATGTGGTGGATGGAAGGGATCACCTTCTTTTTGTCTCCAATGACTAAGTAGGCTATGAACCCATCCCCAATTCATCCAGAATAGATGATAGCTAATTGGTTGATCCATTCCGGTTACACTGTCTTCGGATTCAGGTGAATATCCATATCGGAATAGCTGTCGGAGTTTAAGGAATTTGAACTAGATACGTGATCCATCTTATATAATCAGGGAATCAATTTTTGATATAAGATAGATTGTAGAATTTGGATTGGTACTCTTCAATACATAATTTACATATGTATATATAATATCAAAATCCCGTAAATTACGGAGAAATTTTCGGAAGATGTCAGGAAAAGTTTACAGTAACAGATACGCTAAGATATGAATTTTTGTCTATACACTATTTATGCAATAAATGCAGGAAAACGTGTCTAGACTTTAAGAATGATAAGCTTGTAATTTCCGACAAGAAATAATAAGCAAAACTTTTAACATGCATACACGGTCGAAGTCCAGACTTACTAATGCATCCTAACAACTATCAGTTAGACACACTCATGCAAGACCTGGTTCGCTAGGACCAACGCTCGGATACCAACTGTGACGATCGCTCCAAATCCATATGGACGAACACGTCATTCATCGATTTCATTGCGAGGTATTTGACCTCTATATGATACGTTTTATAAACATTGCATTCTTTTGAAAAGGCACACCATAAATGAATATTTAAATCAAAGGTTTTTGACATCTGATGATTTCTACATATAGACAATCACCGTAAATAATAGTTTACAATAGTACTTCCGTTGACAATGCAGTCAAAATAAGATACATGGTGATGATTTGGTGAATGCAACGTTTCCTTGAAAAATATGCCATGTACGACTCCATGCACATAGCTTGTCTAACATATAAGCAAACAGCGGAAGACTTCTAGGAAACCTGAGAATAAACATGCTAACAAGTGTCAACACAAAGGTTGGTGAGTTCATAGTTTTAGTGTTTCGCATAATCTGTATATAAAAGTGGATCACAAGATTTCAGTTGTTTCATCCAGAAACGTTTATCAAAAGTTTGTCAATAGATTCTACGTAAAAGATCACCCTGGTAACTAAGCTTTAACATTATAATGATAAATACCCCATTCGTTTTAATACACGCAAACCAACGTGTCCTAAACTCAAATAACACACGTCCGTTAAAAGACTAGCGCTCTAGCTCGGACGGGGATGTCAAGCCCTATGGATCTATATACTGTTATTCGCGCCCACCAGTCCATATCCTATGTACTGGCAGCTACTAGTTACCAAAGCTAAGGGATTTTTGGTTCAAACTCAGTGTAGAATTAAGTATATACTTGTATCCATTGCGTTTAAAATAAATTGCATGTATTCTCAGCCCAAAAATATATATTGCAAAAGCAATTAAAAAGGGAGCAAATGAAACTCACCTTAGCAGCATATAAAGTCGTTCACCAAAATGTGACCGAAACTCAAATTACCAAATAACCGTAGATCTCAACCTAGAGAACATATGTTGGTCAATAAATGTCTATCAAGCTAGGTCAGGTCATAGTGTATCACAATCCTAATGCTCGAGATCGACATACAAAAGTTATCCAAAGTCGTTTCAAAAGGTCAATTTTGACAATAGTTCAACAAAACGAGACGTACCTTATATAATGTGATGACCCAGAAATTTCTGACCAAATTTAAACTTTATCTTTAAATGATTTAATGTTTTCGACACGATAAGCAAAGTTTGTAAAGTTGAATCTCAAAATTTTTGAACTATCCAATTACCTTTCGATTGTTCTCAACGATTCGCGAACAATTATAGGTAAATAGATACATATATATACCATAACTTGAAAACGTAACAAAGTATTGAGTATATGATACTGTGCATTAAACTTATTGGTTTGATTATCTGATTGATATATTTAGATACAGAGTTAAAAGATTATGCCAAATGATTGAATTAAAAGATAATTATTAAGTCCCTTAAGGATTATGATATTATTACGGGTCTCTGTTGTAAGGTCCACGTTGATTTGGGAAATCATTCATTCTTAACGGTATTCGGAATAAATGGTAAAGTGTTTGTTTAAATAACGTAATTTGGACACATACAATAATAAGGAATATCAACTGTTGGAATTAGGTATATGAATAACTTGCGATATGTATTTAAAACGTGTTTATTAATATCGAAAATATATATTTAACAATACGATAAAATATAATATTAACTTGGTCATAAAAACAAATTGTAATTATATATATATTAACAAATAGCGAGACGATGATTTATAGAAGTAAATGATCAAAATACTCGAAAGTTTAAGATATACTTTGAGTGGTATAGTTTAGGGATAATTTAAGGCTATATTTTGACAAAGGTACGTGACACGAAATGTAAAATACAAGTTTTCTCAGCGTACGAAAGGACATTTGAAAAACCGGAACCGGGACATAAGTCGAATGATGACGTACGACTTATCGGAACAAAAATTACAAGTCAACTATGCATGTGAATTTAATATAATATATAATTAATTATATAAATTAAATATATTATATAAAATTATGTCGACAAACAAAAAGTTAAAAGTTTGTGAGCTGGATCAGAGGGCCATGCGATCACATGGCCTTGAAGCACAAATCCCATGTAATCGCATGGGGTGCTTTTTCAGAAAAGGTACTATAAATTCAATTGTTTTGCTCGAACAATCACACACTTACACTGATATAGATATATACTCCGTAATATTTATATTATTTATATTATTATTATTTAATTATTATTAATATTATTTTTATAATTATTATAATTATTATTATTAAAGATTAATATTAATATTAATCTTATTATTATCAGTAGTATTAATATTATTTTTATTAGTATTATACATAAAATACTACGACGAGGTCATGTTCAAACGATTTCAAAAATGATTTTCGAGTGAATTAAAGCTAAGGATATTATGGGTTATTGCCAAGGAGGTTATGGGTAATGTTCGGGGGTATAATTGTGAATCAAACTTAGTGTTTATCATCTCCGTTACGTCTACGTACTTTTCTACAATATTGAATCTCAATATTAATACGTAAGCATTTATATTTTATATTTAATAAATTAATAGTGTATACATACTATTGCTCGAGTGTATATATTTATACATGCTTGTATGCTAAATTTCGTCGTTAAACAGTTTATAATAAATCACGAATTAAATACATATATTACGGGTAAAAGGTATATGATATACATGTTTTCGGAAAGCTGGTGAAAAATCAATAACTTTTCATTTAGATATCGAATAGTTTCGAGGAACGAATCAAAAGATATGGTCAACTGAATTATAATTGACATTAATTGGAATTGCTTTTTGAATCTGCAATTAATACTTAAACAACTTGTTTATGAGATTGATAAAATGGATTTTTGAATATTACCAACCGAGTAAATGAATCCTTATATAAGGTACGTCTCGTTTGTTGAACTATTGTCAAAATTGACTTTTTGAAACAACTTTGAATAACTTTTGTATGTTAATTTCGAGCATTAGGATTGTGATACACTATGACCTGACCTAGCTTGATAGACATTTATTGACCAACATATGTTCTCTAGGTTGAGATCTACGATTATTTGATATACCGAGTTTCGGTCACATTACGATGAACAACTTTATGTGCTGCTAAGTTGAGTTTCATTGATCCCTTTTTAATTGCTTTTGCAATATATATTTTTGGACTGAGAATACATGCAATTTATTTTAAACACAATGGATACAAGTACATACTAAATTCTACACTGAGTTTGAACCGAAAATCCCTTAATTTGGTAACTAGTAACTGCCGGTTATAAGAACTGGTGGGCGCGAGTAGTAATATATGGATCCATAGGGCTTGATATCCCCGTCCGAGCTAGAGCACTAGCCTTTTATTGGACGTATGCTATTTGAGAAGCGTACACGTTGGTTTGCGTGTATTATTAAGATGATTATACAAAGGGTACAAATTATATATACGTTAAGTTTAGTTACCAGGGTGCTCAATTTCGTAGAATATTTTGATAAATGTTTCTGGATGAAACAACTGAAATCTTGTGATCCATCTTTATATACAGATTATGCGAAACATACAAACTATGAACTCACCAACCTTTGTGTTGATACTTGTTAGCATGCTTATTCTCAGGTTCCCTAGAAGTCTTCCACTGTTTGCTTATATGATAGACAAGCTATGTGCATGGAGTCTTATATGGCATATTTTTCAAGAAAACGTTGCATTCACCAATTCATCATCATGTACCTTATTTTGACTGCATTGTCAACGGAAGTACTATTGTAAACTATTATATACGATGATTGTCTATATGTAGAAATCATCAGATGTCGAAAACCTTTGATTTAAATATTCATTTATGGTATGCCTTTTCAAAAGAATGCAATGTTTACAAAACGTATCATATAGAGGTCAAATACCTCACAGTGAAATCAATGAATGACGTGTTCGTCCATATGGATTTGGAGCAATCGTCACAGTTGGTATCAGAGCAGGTTTAATGCCGTTTATTAGCGGGTTAATCGTAGAGGGGGTTCTCACAGTGTTACCTGTGACGAAGCATTGGCTCTTACTCCTCGCGGTCCCTATTAGGGTTGGATGTACTACCGAGAGGCGGGCCGTAAAATCAGTGTCTGAGGTACGCTCAGTGGTCACATGCGGTTAGCTGAGAAGGCACTGAGTGGGATGCGTCCCCAACTTTTAGTTGGTATCTGAGCGTTGGTCCTAGCGAACCAGGTCTTGCATGAATGTGTCTAACTGATAGTTGTTAAGATGCATTAGTAAGTCTGGACTTCGACCGTGTCTGCATGTTAAAAGTTTTGCTTATCATTTCTTGTCGGAAATTACATGCTTATCATTATTAAGTCTAGACACGTTTTCCTGCATTTATTGCATAAATAGTGTATAGACAAAAATTCATATCTTAGCGTATCTGTTACTCTAAACTTTTCCTGATATCTTCCGAAAATTTCTCCGTGATTTATGGAATTTGGTATTATATATACATATGTAAATTATGTATTGAAGAATACCAAACTAAATTCTATAATCTAATTCATATCAAAAATCATCTCCCTAATTATACAAGATGGATCCCGTATCTAGTTCAAACTCTGACAACTATTCCGATATGGATATTCACCTGAATTCCGAAGACAGTGTAACCGGAATGGATCAACCAATTAGCCATCATCTATTCTGGATGAATTGGGGATGGGTTCGTAGCCTACTTAATTATTGGAGACAAGAAGAAAGCAATTCCTTTCATCCACCACATTGCCCTCTTGGCGAAGAACCTGAAGCACTTACCGGCGAACCTGTTCGAGACACCATTTTCTCTCTCATTTCCAGAGTATCTTGTCACGATAATATACTATCTCAAATTCTGGATCTTATTCATCCGCTCGTCCGAACCGCCAATCATCCCGGTGTAGTAGAAGAAGTCAACGAGCTTCGTGCTCGGGTAGTGGCTTTGGAGAATATGGTGCAAAGGTTACAAACACCAGCAGCATCACCGGCATCAACAGTACCACCGACAACAACACTAACAGTACCATTACCACCACCAACAACATCCGCATCGCAAACCTCAACTTCACAATCTGTTCCACGAGCATCAACGTCATACGCACCGTAGTTACCAAGAAATACCAGCAACAATAACCGATGAAGTATTAACTCATTTCCCCTGAAGAAATTTTATGTATATTTAATATATATGAATTTTGAAATCAAAATAAATATTTTCGTACTAAGCTATTACGTGTGAATCTTAACTGGTAGGTACTACTCGGTTAGTTCATATTACTAATATGCAATGATGTACATCCTTCCTTAACAACTTAACCATTGTTAACTACAATCTCCGTTTCAACTCCATGAATTCCATTTCATAATAAACCAAGTGTATTAATCAATTACATAATTGATTTTACATTTTCAATTTCAATATACTTGAAACTTTTCAGAAAACATCATCTGTGCCTTGTAAGCTTCACAAAAATTCCACGAGCACCAACATCCTTCACCGAGGAATATCAATAAGAATAAATAATGAAGTATCGATTACATTAGCGAAATACTCCGCAAAGATTATGTAATCTTTAATGTTTTAGAGATTAATCATTTCTAAGTCAAGCCGAAAATTAAATGAGCTTAATATGATATTAACTCATTAAATCTGTGTTACATCTGAAGAAAATATACATACATATATTTTCATAAAGACGGTAATAAAAATTCTTTTGTACAAAGTATTAATTGTGAAATCTTTAACGGGTAGGTAATACCCGGGAAATATATAATTTCGCAATTAATATGTTACACTGTACATTCTTCAATTTTGATTCAAAAATTATTAACTATGCTCACATCGATATACAATCGTTTCCATACAAATTCAATTACATATTCTTATATTGACAGAGCAGAATCCAAGTCAAGATTTAACAAGTGACATCATTCTTAGATCTCTACATCTTTCAAAGCTATACTTTGACTTCAAAACGGTGAAAGATCCTTTAGCATTGTTATTACCGAAAATAATCTTGCAATTTCTTTTCAAAATATCCAGTTTTATCACACTTCCAACCAGTCAACTTCAACTTTTCAGATTAAGCCTTATTGTAACCTTGATATATACGTTTTGTTACTGGGGAACCTTTCATGTTCCGCCACATTAGCAGTAAATTTACCAAACAACTTTATTAATCCTTGACCTTTCGAAAAATTCTTATACTCATTGAAACCCTATCATGTACTCATCCACATCTTGTAACAATAATTTCCATACCAACCACCGGGAATTAGCAATCAGTATTTTGAATCTCGCAGTATTTTCTACGACAACAGTTATATATATATAACATCTATCTTCTAGACTTACATACTTCGAATGTGAAGTTTCTGAAAAACACCCCAAACTACTAAACTAGTTCTACGAATTTTGGAAAAATGCTGATGAAGCAGCAAAAACTATAAACGACTTTAACAGTCAAAAGTTTGATGATAAAGAATAGTATGGTGGTAAAGGTGAGAAAAAGAGAAGGTTTGGAACTGGAAAACGGATTGAGCAGACCATGAAGGAGGCTGTGGACAAATCACAAAGACGAAATCTACCTTTAAAGAATCCAAATGATTCAGTGACTGTTGAAACCATTAGTAAGAACCTTACTTCTTATTCTAAACCTTCGCAGACAGATTTTCCGCATCATCCGCTGATATTAGAAATTCTAAGATATCATCGTATCTTCCATTATAAATATCCTCCATATTTCTGAAGATATTTTCATAACTATTCTTATCTGAAATCATTTATCTCTTCACGCTATCTTTGTTACATCATAAAAGAAACTATTTTAGTTTCTAAAATCTGAAAAATTCAAAAAATGGATGTTTTGAAGTAATGTTGGGAACTGAAGCATGAATTAGTATAATATAATGACACTTGATCAACGTGATTATATTACAATAAGTCATGCTGAGTTTCTAATGGAACGTGATAAAGGTTCACAGATCACACCCTCATCATGAACCATGTTACATAACTCTTTCATTATATTTAATCTTTAAATATATCAAGAAAATACTTTTCTTGATGATTCGGTCTTTTCTAAATATTCTGGTAATTTGACAAATCAAGATCGTGTCATTACAATTTCTTTCTTAGAACATTAACTATGTTCATTCCGAAATATATAGCTACGAATTCTGGACCATTATCCGCTTGACTTAAGGTCGGGAAGAGAAAACGAAAGCATGAAGCTCCGAAATATAATGGAGAATATAAAGCCCGATAACAACCCTGAAATTACAAACCGTGTATATCAATGCGTATAGCAATATAAAGACACGGGAGAATGAAAAATTCTATAACCCCAAGGTAATAGTAGAAGAAAATAACTTCCTCTGGTGGCAGATGAAAAAGAAGAATGAAGGATACGATAGCCAAGAAAATATCAAGAATCAGAACTGGATTAAGCATTTCACAATCTTTTGGAAGTATGAAATAAGGAAGAAGATGTAGGAGTGGTGAAAATAATGAAACGGAAGTGGTTAATTTATAGCAAAATATCAGACATAACAATCGAGGCAGATTACGCATTTAAAGGAAATTTTAATTTCATTAAATTTCGAAGAATCAAATCTTATTTAGATTATGAAGATTTTCTATTCCTTAAATTCCGAAAATCAATCGTAACTACGTCAAAAGTTAAGACGAATCTCTATTTTTTCATTTCACTCTTTTACGATAACTTCTCTCATACGCTTCGAGAAATCAGATTGTTTTATCCATATTATTCAACGGTGATAAAATTCTATTTATCAACTCATATTTGTCATGAAAACATTTTTATTGTTAGCCATGACGACCTCACTTAAATTTCGGGACGAAATTTCTTTAACGGGTAGGTACTGTGATGACCCAGAAATTTCTGACCAAATTTAAACTTTATCTTTAAATGATTTAATGTTTTTGACACGATAAGCAAAGTTTGTAAAGTTGAATCTCAAAATTTTTGAACTATCCAATTACCTTTTGATTGTTCTCAACGATTCGCGAACAATTATAGGTAAATAGATACATATATATACCATAACTTGAAAACGTAACAAAGTGTTGAGTATATGATACTGTGCATTAAACTTATTGGTTTGATTATCTGATTGATATATTTAGATACAGAGTTAAAAGATTATGCCAAACGATTGAATTAAAAGATAATTATTGAGTCCCTTAAGGATTATGATATTATTACGGGTCTCTGTTGTAAGGTCCACGTTGATTTGGGAAATCATTCATTCTTAACGGTATTCGGAATAAATGGTAAAGTGTTTGTTTAAATAACGTAATTTGAACACATACAATAATAAGGAATATCAACTGTTGGAATTAGGTATATGAATAACTTGCGATATGTATTTTAAAACGTGTTTATTAATATCGAAAATATATATTTAACAATACGATAAAATATAATATTAACTTGGTCATAAAAATAAATTGTTATTATATATATATTAACAAATAGCGAGACGATGATTTATAGAAGTAAATGATCAAAATACTTGAAAGCTTAAGATATACTTTGAGTGGTATAGTTTAGGGATAATTTAAGGCTATATTTTGACAAAGGTACGTGACAAGAAATGTAAATATAAGTTTTCTCAGCGTATGAAAGGACATTTGAAAAACCGAAACCGGGACATAAGTCGAATGATGACGTATGACTTATCGGAACAAAAATTACAAGTCAACTATGCATGTGAATTTAATATAATATATAATTAATTATATAAATTAAATATATTATATAAAATTATGTCGACAAATAAAAAGTTAAAAGTTTGTGAGCTGGATCAGAGGGCCATGCGATCGCATGGCCTTGAAACACAAATCCCATGCGATCGCATGGGGTGCTTTTTCAGAAAAGGTACTATAAATTCAATTATTTTGGTCGAACAATCACACACTTACACAGATATAGATATATACTCCGTAATATTTATATTATTTATA
Source organism: Rutidosis leptorrhynchoides (assembly GCF_046630445.1). Taxonomy (NCBI): domain Eukaryota; kingdom Viridiplantae; phylum Streptophyta; class Magnoliopsida; order Asterales; family Asteraceae; genus Rutidosis; species Rutidosis leptorrhynchoides. The sequence continues at coordinate 505,493,937 of NC_092333.1, read as the reverse complement.
TTATTATTATTTAATTATTATTAATATTATTATTATAATTATTATAATTATTATTATTAAAGATTAATATTAATATTAATCTTATTATTATCAGTAGTATTAATATTATTTTTATTAGTATTATACATAAAATACTACGACGAGGTCATGTTCAAACGATTTCAAAAATGATTTTCGAGTGAATTAAAGCTAAGGATATTATGGGTTATTGCCAAGGAGGTTATGGGTAATGTTCGGGGGTATAATTGTGAATCAAACTTAGTGTTTATCATCTCCATTACGTCTACGTACTTTTCTACAATATTGAATCTCAATATTAATACGTAAGCATTTATATTTTATATTTTATAAATTAATAGTGTATACATACTAGTGCTCGAGTGTATATATTTATACATGCTTGTATGCTAAATTTCGTCATTAAATAGTTTATAATAAATCACGAATTAAATACATATATTACGGGTAAAAGGCATATGATATACATGTTTTCAGAAAGCTGGCGAAAAATCAATAACTTTTCATTTAGATATCGAATAGTTTCGAGGAACGAATCAAAAGATATGGTCAACTGAATTATAATTGACATTAATTGGAATTGCTTTTTGAATCTGCAATTAATACTTAAACAACTTGTTTATGAGATTGATAAAATGGATTTTTAAATATTACCAACCGAGTAAATGAATCCTTATATAAGGTACGTCTCGTTTGTTGAACTATTGTCAAAATTGACTTTTTGAAACAACTTTGAATAACTTTTGTATGTTAATTTCGAGCATTAGGATTGTGATACACTATGACCTGACCTAGCTTGATAGACATTTATTGACCAACATATGTTCTCTAGGTTGAGATCTACGATTATTTGATATACCGAGTTTCGGTCACATTACGATGAACAACTTTATGTGCTGCTAAGGTGAGTTTCATTGATCCCTTTTTAATTGCTTTTGCAATATATATTTTTGGACTGAGAATACATGCAATTTATTTTAAACACAATGGATACAAGTACATACTAAATTCTACACTGAGTTTGAACCGAAAATCCCTTAGCTTTGGTAACTAGTAACTGCCGGTTATAAGAACTGGTGGGGGCGAGTAGTAGTATATGGATCCATAGGGCTAGATATCCCCGTCCGAGCTAGAGCACTAGCCTTTTAATGGACGTATGCTATTTGAGAAGCGTACACGTTGGTTTGCGTGTATTATTAAGATGATTATACAAAGGATACAAATTATATATACGTTAAGTTTAGTTACCAGGGTGCTCAATTTCGTAGAATATTTTCATAAACGTTTCTGGATGAAACAACTGAAACCTTGTGATCCATCTTTATATACAGATTATGCGAAACATACAAACTATGAACTCACCAACCTTTGTGTTGACACTTGTTAGCATGTTTATTCTCAGGTACCCTAGAAGTCTTCCGCTGTTTGCTTATATGATAGACAAGCTATGTGCATGGAGTCTTATATGACATATTTTTCAAGAAAACGTTGCATTCACCAATTCATCATCATGTACCTTATTTTGACTGCATTGTCAACAGAAGTACTATTGTAAACTATTATATACGGTGATTGTCTATATGTAGAAATCATCAGATGTCGAAAACCTTTGATTTAAATATTCATTTATGGTATGCCTTTTCAAAAGAATGCAATGTTTACAAAACGTATCATATAGAGGTCAAATACCTCGCAGTGAAATCAATGAATGACGTGTTCGTCCATATGGATTTGGAGCGATCGTCACATATAAGGATTCATTTACTCGGTTGGTAATATTCAAAAATCCAATTTATCAATCTTACAAACAAGTTGTTTAAATATTAATTGTAGATTCAAAAGCAATTCCAATTAACGTCAATCATAATTCAGTTGACCATATCTTTTGATTCGTTCATCGAAATTACACGATTTCTAAATGAAAAGTTATTGATTTTTCGCCAGCTTTCTAAAAACATGCATATCATATACCTTTTATCAGTAATATATGTATTTAATTCGTGATTCATCATAAACTGTTTTACGACGAAATTTAGTATACAAGCATGCATAAATATATATACTCGAGCACTAGACATGTATACACTATTAATATATAAAAGATAAGATATGAATGCTCACGTATCAATATTGTGATTCAATATTGCAGGAAAGTACGTAGACGCAACAGAGATGATAAACACTAGGTTTGACTTGCAAACAATACCCACGAATATTACCCATAACCTCCATAGCTATAACCCATAATTTTCTTAGATCTATCCCGTTCGAAAAGCTTGTTTTGAAGTGACACACTCATGACCTCGTCGTAGTATTTTATGTATAATATTAATAATAATAATAATAATAATAATAATAATAATAATAATAATAATAATAATAATAATAATAATAATAATAATATATAAAGAGAGCAGAACATATATGTGTGTGTAATCGAGCAAAAACGAATTCAATTTATAGACTTTTCCTGAAATCTGACCCCATGCAATCGTATGGGTTTTATGCCTATTTTCCATGCGATCGCATGGCCCTAAAATCCAGCTCACAATTTTTTGTTTTTTTGTTTGTCGACATATTTAAATATAATATATATAATATATTTAATTTAAATAATTAATTATATATTATATTAAATTTATGTGCATAGTTGACTTGTAATTTTCGTTCCGATGACTCATACGTTGTCACTCGACTTATCTCCCGGTTTCGGTTTCTCGAACGCATTTTCGTACGCTTAGAAAACTCGCAATTTACGTTTTGTGACTCGTACCTTTGTCAAAATATAGTCTTAAATTATCAATAAACTATATCATTCAAAGTGTATCTTAAACTTTCGAGTGTTTTGGTCATTTACTTTTATAAATCATTATCTCGCTATTTGTTAATATATATATAATAACAAATCGTTTTATGACCAAGTTAATATATATTTTCAACATTCATAAACACGTTTTAAATATACGTCGCAAATTATTCATACAATTAATATTATAACTTATCATATATATTCAAATAAATATTTAAACCAATAAGTTTAATGTACAGTATCAAACAATTAATACATTGTTACGTTTTCAAGTTATAGTATATATAAATGTATCTATATACATATAATTGTTCGCGAATTGTCAAGAACAACCGAAAGGTATTTGAATATATGAAAGTAGTTCAAAAATTTTGAGATTCAGTTTTACAGACTTTGCTTATCGTGTCGGAAATGTTAATCATACAAAGATTAAGTTTAAATTTGGTCAGAAATTTCCGGGTCATCACATACGCTCTCAACATGTCTTCTAATGTTTGAATCGTTCGTTCACTCTGACCGTCTGTCTGTGGGTGATAAGCTGTACTAAGATTCACACGCGTACCCAGATTCTGCTGCAAACTGTTCCAGAAGTTAGATACAAATCTAGTATCTCGGTCGGAAACTATAGACCTCGGTACACCATGTCGACTAACTATCTCCTTTAAGTACAACTCTGCCAAATCACTTAGTGAAGCGGTTTCACATGTAGCTAAAAAGTGAGCACTCTTTGTCAGACGATCCACTATCACCCAGATCATGCCGTGACCTTTCTGGGTTCGGGGTAACTTGGTTACAAAATCCATCGTTATATGGTCCCATTTCCACTGAGGAATTTATAACTGTCGTAGAGATCCATATGGTTTCTGATGTTCTGCCTTAACTTGCGCACATATATGACACTTTTTGACGAAACCTGCAACATCTGTCTTCATTGTCGGCCACCAATACAACGTTTTCAAATCTCTATACATCTTTGTACTACCCAGATGCACTGACAATCTAGATTTATGAGCTTCAGTAAGGATTAAATCCCTCAAATCTCCAAGCATAGGCACCCAAATTCGATCTTTATAGGTCTTTAATCCTGTAGAATCATTGCATAGGTCAAATTTTCTTTTTGTCATTGGTTCAGTCTTTAGGTTTTCGTCATTCAAAGCTACTAACTGAACGGTTTTCAATCAATCAATCAAGTTTGAAACTATCTCAATTCTCATAAATCTAACATTTTCAACTGTTTTCTTGTGACTCAGAGCATCCGCGACCACATTTGCTTTACCGGATGGTATTTAATCTCACAGTTATAGTCTTTAATCAATTCTAAACATCGACGTTGACGCATATTTAATTCTTTCTGCGAAAAGATATATTGAAGACTCTTATGATCTGTATAGATTTCACAATGCGTACCATACAAATAGTGTCTCCAAAGCTTCAAAGAAAACACAACTGCAGTTAACTCTAAATCATGAGTAGGGTAGTTTCGTTCATGATTTTTCAACTATCGTGAAGCATACGCTATGACTTTATTTCTTTGTGTCAAAATACAACCCAGACCTGCACGTGACGCATCACAGTAGACCACAAAATCTTCTGTTCCCTCTGATAAAGCTAAAACTGGCGCTTGACATAACAACTGTTTGAGAATCTGAAAAGCCTTTTCTTGTTCATCAGTCCATCGAAAGGCTACATCTTTTCTGGTTAACTTATTCAACGGACCTGCTATTTTAGAAAAATCTTTAATAAATCTGCGGTAATAACCTGCTAAACCCAGAAAACTCTTAATTTCTGTCGGTGTTTTCAGCGAGTTCCAATTCATTACAGCTTCTATCTTAGACTGATCTACTTTGATACCCTGTTCACAAATCACATGACCCAGAAACTGTACTTCCCGCAGCCAATATTCACATTTAGAAAACTTAGCGTACAACTGTTCCTGTTTCAGGAGCTCTAACACCAACCTCAGATGCGTAGCATGATCTTTCTCGGTTTTCGAATATATCAAGATATCATCTATGAAGACAATCACAAACTTGTCAAGATATTGACGACATACCCTGTTCATTAAATCCATAAACACTGCTGGCGCGTTTGTTAACCCGAATGGCATAACTAAAAATTCATAATGACCATATCTAGTTCTGAACGCTGTTTTTGGTATATCGTTCTCTGCAACACGTACCTGATGATATCCTGAACGTAAATCAATCTTTGAAAAGTAGGAAGCACCCTGTAACCGATCGAATAAATCATCTATTCTCGGTATCGGATACTTATTCTTTATTGTTCTCTTGTTCAAGTCGCGGTAATCTATACACATTCTAAGCGACCCATCTTTCTTTTTCACAAACAACACAGGAGCACCCCACGGTGAAGAACTTGGTCGAATAAACCCCTTATCTAACAGTTCCTAAATCTGAGACATCATTTCTCGGATTTCCGATGGAGCTAATCTGTAAGGAGCTTTTGCAACTGGTGTAGCACCTGGAACCAAATCAATTTTATACTCTACTTCACGTACTGGAGGTAACCCTGGTAGATCATCTGGAAACACTTCGGGAAATTCTGACACAACAGGAATATCGGTCACCTGCTTTTTTTCTTTCTTAACATCGATCACGTAGGCTAAGAATGAATCACACCCTTTCGATATTGCCTTCTGAGCTTTCATTAGGGAAACCATAGGGAAGTTAAGTCCACTGCGCTCTCCCCTAGCTATCACTCGGGATCCGTCAGCCAAAGGGAAAGAAATCATCTTCTTATCACACTTAATATTATCCCTATTAGCTCTTAACCAATTCATGCCTATGACTACATCAAAGCCAGGTATAGGCATCAACAAACAGGTTAAAGGGAAAGAATGGCCATCAATTTCGATGGTAATTCCAGACACAGATGATGTGTATGGCACCATTTTACCATCATCTACTTCTATTCCCAAAGGCTCATCTAACATCCTAACAGGAAACTTCAACTTATCACAGAAGCCTAAGGACATAAAAGAACGATTCACTTCAGAATCAAACAACACACGAGCTGGCAAGGAATTAATCAAAAACATACCGGTAATGACGTTATCGGTAGTAGTTGCAGCATCTACCATCATCTGAAAAGCCATTGCCTCTGCTGTTGGAGGATTCTTTCTCTTCTGCCTGGCAGTAGAAGTAGAAGATCCCCCAGAAGTTACCGACCTCACCCCTGACCCTGCCCCAGAACCGGCTCTTGACGCAGATGGATAATTCGCTGATCTATGTCCTTCTTGATGGCAACTCCAACAAACATTAGACTTAAAAGAACAAGCTGTTGATTCATGACCTAACACTCCACATTTCAAACACCTTCTGGTCATTGGAGAACACGGACCGACATGGGTTGACTTACAAACATTGCACCAACCAGACTGACTAGAGCCCGATCCACTCATACTAGATTTACTTTTCTGTTTAAACCCGCCTGACTTTTTACCACGAAAACCAGATTGGTTACTCGACTGCTGAGTCGACTGTCCACCTGATTGACTTTCTGATTTCCCCCCAAAAGATCCACCCATTGAACTTTCTCTTTTCGCTGCCATTATATCACCTTCATTAACCTTAGCCATCTCATGAGCCTGTGCCAAGGTTGTTGCAAATTTCGCAATGGTTCTGTACTCCGTCTTAATCACCCGCATGAAATGCTGAATTTTATCCTTTTCAATCGGTACCCATTGTTGAACAAACCTTAACTTCGATGTGAAATATCTGAAAACATCATCAATCGTCATACTTTCTGTCATCTTCATACTCAGAAACTCAGTTTTCAATCTTTCCATCTCATACTCAGAACAATAATGCTCACGAACCTTAGCGGCAAATTGTTCCCAGGCAATCTGGCTGATCTGTTCTTTGGGTAAATATGCAGTAATAGAATCCCTCCATTCCATTGTTTCACCCTTGAGAAGCCTACTAGCAAATAGCACCATGGATTCAGGCTCACAAAAACACGCTTCTAATGCTCTCTCCACTTCTCTTAGCCAATTGAGGGTCATCGTAGGGTTTGTGTGTCCACTGTACTCAGGAGGTTTGCAGTCCAAAAACTGTTTATAGGTACACTTCCTTCTTGTCTCAAGGACTTGAAATGGGTACATCATTTGATTAAGAAAAGTCTGGTTAAACAGAAATGGCATTTGATAGTTTTGATAGGTATTTTGTGGAAACTGTGATTGGGAACTGCCACCAGCTTGATTAAAAAGGTTTGAAGGAAAAGTTGTGTTTAACGCAGTGGTATTAGGCTTCCATTGTGCCCGTTCTTGTTCCAATTCCTTAATTTTCTCCTGAGCTTCCAGTAACCGACTTTGAAGTTCTATTACTTCTTGAGAGGTTTCTTCTTCTGAAGACACATGTCCATCTTTGTCAGGGGCTCTAAAAGTACCAGTTCCAGGGCCAGTAGCGGTTGCTTGATTATCTGCCATTACTGCACTTCCACAACACTCACACCAAAGCTTAGTATAAATTATGTTAGTACTAACAACTAACACATATCCTGTCCTAATACTCACTTAACCCATCCCCAGCATGTTATGTTTGACATGACTCTACTAAGTTTGGTAACATGACATTTAGATCACAACGCGCATGCTGCCAAACTAAGCTCTGATACCAACTTGTGACACCGCTATTTGTTTTTTAAATACGTGGCGGAAGCATAATATTAATTAAATACGATATCAACAATTGTACAAACCAATGTCACGTGTCATTAAAACAAATTACATATTAACAGGCAAAGACGTAAATACATTCTGTTATCAAAAGTACACGGTTCGTATTCCAAAAGACCACATCAGAGTTAATCCTGTCAAACATAACATCGCCATGCCCGTCTTCTCCATAAAATGCGACATTTACAAAAGCTAATAACCTGCAGGGAGGAGATGGAGGGGAATTAGTACGAAGCTAAGTGAGTACAACTAACTACAGGCCATAGCATACACAAGTGTTATACTAATCATGTCACATAGTCTAACATACAAACATCACCCAAGTGCCATCTACAGAGACTCTGGCGGCTCGAACAAACCATTAACCACCAGCTGATCGGACTGGGGCTTACCAGAAGTTCCTCCACCACCGTATGTATATACATAATCCACACGTGACGGACGCTTCATTCACATATATATACACCACGGCTATCTAGGCTACCACAAAGGAACCCAACCCGCAGGTTGATCTCTCCTACCGAGGCTACCACACAATAGGGACGCACTGGGCTCCAGCAGACAAGCATCAACTAACATGCAGTCATCACAAGAACTAACTAACCACAACAATAATTATATCTAACAAGCATGAAAATCATAATATAACATGCTTCTATATACTATATTCTCCAGTTAGTCCCACTCACCAAATACCAGCAAACGAGAAGGTGTTCAGCTATCTAATCACTGAACCTTCTCTTTCTCCTTTTCTCCTGAGAAATACATATGCACAAGTTAGTTTATGTCCATTAACCCAAAATAACACAATACAACAATTTTTGTCAGAAAAAGTGTCCGCTAAAAATTTTTGCTTAACACTTGTGCACTTTCAAAATTTACATCCTGGACATCAAAATATAAATGGGCAGCATAACGGCTAGTATCTGCTGAAGTCATTAATGAATACCTTGCTCCTTACTCTAAACCCTCACGGACAAATCTTCATCATCATCAATCGATATTAGAAATTCTAAGATACCATTGTATCTTTCCTTATAAATATCCTCGATATTTCTGAAAACATTTTCATAACTATTCTATCTGAAATCATTTATCTCTTTGCGATACCAGTGTTACATAAGAAAGGAACCTATTTTAGCTTCTAAATTATGAAAGGTTCTAATTTAAAATATGAATGTTATTGAAGTAGTGTTGGGAACTGAAGCATGAGTTAGTATAATATAATGACAATTGATCAACGTGATTCTATTACAGTAAGTCATGCTGAGCTTCTAATGAAACGTGATGATTCACAGTATCATCATCGTGTGTCATGTTACACGACTCTTACATTCTATCTAATCTGTAAACATATCAAGAACATATTTTCTTGATAGTCCAATCTTTTCTCTTGAATTCTGGTAATTTAACCAATCAAGATCGTGCCATTACAATTTCTCTCTTAGAACATTAGTCATGTTCATTCGAAACTTCATACCTACGAATTCTGGACCATTACTCGCTTAACTTAAGGTCGGGGAGAGAAGACAAAAGGATGGAACTCCAAAATATAAAGGAAATGAAAGGAATAGATTTATAGTGAAATATCAGACAAAGCAATCAAAGCAGATTATCGCATTTAGCCAAAGAGGAATTTAATTTCTGTAATCACCGAATAATCAAATCTTATAGATTTAAAAGATTTTCTTTAAATCCCTTGAATTTCGGAATTCAACCATGACTAGTCAAAAGTTATGATGAAACTTGTCTTTCTCATTTCACTATTTAGTGATAGCTTCATTCGTACTCTTCGAGTAATCGAATTGTCTTATTCATATTACTCTATAGTAATAAAACTCTATTTATCGACTCATATTCGTCATGAAAACATTTTTATTGTTAGTCATGACGACCTCACTCAAATTTCGGGACAAAATTTCATTAACGGGTAGGTATTGTGACGACCCGGGAATTTCCAACCAAATTTAAACTTAATTCTAATTTAATTTCGACATGAGAAGCAAAGTCTATTTAATTGAATCTCAAAAATTTTAAACTGTTGTTATACATTCAATTTGACCTTTGACCATTCCCGACGATTCACGAACAATCGCGTGTAAATAAATATGTAAATATATATATATATATATATATATATATATATATATATATATATATATATATATATATATATATATATATGTGTGTGTGTGTGTGTGTGTGTGTGTACAGTTAATATTTTAAATTAATAAAGTACGCTTAATCAATTGAAATTAAAAATGTAATATAATATTTAGGATAATAAAGATACTATAAAAAAATGAATATATATATATATATAAATAAATATATATATATATATATATATATATATTATATATATATATATATATATATATATATATATATATATATATATATATATATATTATATGAATATATATACAAATTCTATCAGGAGTTATTATATAGTAACATTTATAAAATATATAAATATTAATTATTCAATAGATGTATTCATATAATAAATGATATAATTATTAAAATATTATATAATTAATAAATGTAATTACAAGTTTAAGAATAGCTGTTATATTATTATCATTAATAATATTAATACTAAAATCAGTATTAGTAATATTATTATGTAAAGCATAAATATGAGATTTGATACAATTGATTTATTATATTAATGTTATCATTATTAATATCATTATTATTAAAACCGGTAGTAAAATTATAATTAGTTATTATTATGATATTAGTAATATTATTTCTATTTCTATTATTATTATTAGTAAATTATTACTTTTATTATCATTTATAATATTAAGTGTAATATTAATACAATTATATAAAAAGATTAATTATAATATATAATTACTGAAATATATACATACGGTTATATATGTATACCTATATATATATACAGGTTACCGAAATATATAAGAAAAGGTATACATATATACAGGTTTATATAAATACATATACATATATATATAAAATACAATTATATATATATATATATATATATATATATATATATATATATATATATATATATATATATATATATATATATATATATATATATAATACACATAAAGTTATATGATTATATAAACAAGTGATATATAAAATTGAATACAGATAACATACTTAAATAGGTTTCCTATCATTTTCAGCTGTTGATAATTGATTCCTTCGTACAAATCACATATCTGGAACGAATTCTGTTAGGCATCACACTCATACTTTATTTTTTTTGTTTTTTCTTGTTTGTTTCTTCTTCTCCTGCCATTCTTCTTGTCGACAACCACAAGTGCTACAAAAATCAAACATCTCAAATTGTTAAAAAGGCATTTAATTTCCTTCATATTCAAAAACACACACAGCTATCATCTGCTTCAAAATTTCGAACTTAAACAAAAATTTTTTTATTTAAAAAGCTCAATATGCTCTGTACGTAAACCTTTTTGTCCACGAATCGATTATGAATCATATTTAAAAATCTAATATTGCAGTGTTGTTGGAAATATTTTACTTGAACTACCTGCAAGATTTCAAATCCAAATTTTTCATATCGATTTCTAATTTTGAAGTCAAAGTTTAATTTTTTAAAAAAAGTCAAACATTGTTCTTGAGGAAATTCGAGGTTAGTTTGATGTTTCAGAATCAATGGATGGTTCAAACAAGTTCTAGGAGTAATTTACAATCTTTTTCCTTTTATAATCACGAGCTAAAACATCCTAAATTTCAAAATCAATGTTAGAGTTATTTGTTCTTCGCGTTCAAGCTGCAACAGCAGGTTTCTCTTTTCTTTCTTTCTTTCTTTTGTTTTAAATAACTCAATCACCAATAAGTGTTTTCAGTTTCATTATAAGGTCTAAATTAAATTGATATTAGTAGTTTGGATTAAGAATAATCCCCTGGTCGATTTGAAAGTTATAATGAAGAAGATGAAGGGATAACAGAAACGGAATAAGAAATAATTGGGTCACGAATATTTTAGAAAAACAGATTTGGTTCAATGGTAAAGGGTGTTGCGGGTGAGCGAGGGTTCGTGTGTTCGAGTCCCGGCGTGGGCAGCCTTTTTAAAAAAAAAAAACTCTTTGTGAGGTAGTTTCCTTTTTCTTTTATTATTATTATTATTATTATTATTATTATTATTATTATTATTATTATTATTATTATTATTATTATTATTATTATTATTATTATTATTATTATTATTATTATTATTATTATTATTATTATTATTATTATTATTATGAATATTAATATTAATCTTATTATTAGAAGTATAATTATTATTATTATTATTATTATTAATATTATTGTTGTTGTTATTATTATTGTTATTGTTGTTATTATTATTCGTAATATTACTAAGTATTAGAATTATAAAAATTATTAGTATTATTATTTTTAAGTATTACGAACAATAGTTATTACTATTATTAGTATTACTAATACAAGTATTAGTACCCTTTGTTATTATTATCACCATAACCCTAGTTACAATTATGAATATTATTATTATTAATATCCTTATTATTAGTATAAGTATTACAATTATGATTATGATTATTATTAATGTTGTTACTAGAATTATTATCAATAAAAGTATTATTATTAAGTAATACGATTATTAATATTATCATTCTTAATAAGATTGCTATTATTATAAGTATCAGTATTAACATAAATATCATTCTTAATAATATCATTATTATTATTAGTATTATTATTATCACTATTATCATTAGTAATAAAATTATTATAGTTATTATTATTAGTAAATCATTATTATTAACAAAACTATCTTATTAAAACAAATGAATATTTTGTGCATAAAATATACTTATTACATATATATTATAATTATATATATATATATATATATATATATATATATATATATATATATATATATATATATATATATCAAACTTATTAATACTATTTATATAAATATTTACATATAACAAACTATTGATTTTAAATATAACACTAAACAATTATATATATAAATATGGATATATTAATATAACTATATAAATATTAAACATTTTGAATATATACATAAATTAAATATATATAATATATAAATTAAGATATAATAAATAAATTTGTTCAGTTATGATTATATGTTTTAATATATATATATACAAATGGTATAGGTTCGTGAATCCGAGCCCAACCCTGCATTGTTCAATATCGTCATATGTATTTTTACTACAAAATACAGTATCGTGAGTTTCATTTGCTCCCTTTTTAAATGCTTTTGCAACATATATTTTTGAGACTGAGAATACATGCGCTGCTTTTATAAATGCTTTACGAAATAGACACAAGTAATCGAAACTACATTCTATGGTTGGATTATCAAACCGAATATGCCCCTTTTTAGCTTGGTAGCCTAAGAATTGGTGTTTATGATAATTGCCACCAATTGACGCGAATCCTAAAGATAGATCTATGGGCACTAACAAGCCCCAGTCAGAGAATTTGAACTACTTTAGTACTTCGATTTATCATGTCCGATGTGAGTCCCGGAATGATGGGGATATTCTATATGCATCCTGTTAAGGTCGTTTACCAGGTGTTCACCATATGAATGAATTTTAATTCGCGAGTTACGCGTGTCAATATATGAAATCTTGTGGTCTATTAAAATGATGGAAATGAATGATTATGATAAACTAATGAACTCACCAACCTTTTGGTTGACACTTGAAAGCATGTTTATTCTCAGGTATGAAAGAAATCTTCCGCTGTACATTAGCTCATTTTAGAGATATTACTTGGAGTCATTCATGACATATTTCAAAAGACGTTGCATTCGAGTCGTTGAGTTCATCAAGATTATTATTAAGTCAATTATAGTTGGATATATTATGAAATGGTATGCATGCTGTCAACTTTCGATGTAAATGAAAGTTTGTCTTTTAAAAATGAATGTGATGTTTGTAAAATGTATCATATAGAGGTTAAGCACCTCGCGATGTAATCAACTATTGTGAATCGTTTATAATGTATATGAACGGGTCCTTTCAGTAGAATCTAGTACTCTCTGATAATAAAGAATAGCCCTAGTCTTATATACTAACTACCCACTTCTAGTAAAAAAATTTAAAAAATTTCAAATAAATAAATTCAAAATCATGTTTATACATATTTATGAACGATAAAACTAGGTATTAACACCGAAATTATTGTTACCTCGGAAAGGACATAAATTGAGAAACAACCCAAAATGCTTGAATTCATTTAAAATGGAATAGAAGAGAATAAAAAGGCAAAGAAAGAAAAATAAAAGTCAAGTGTGGGAAAAATTTACCAAGTTATTTAAATCACATATCACATATTTTTGTACAAATAATTGAAGAAACTTGTGTTTTGGACGATTTTAATCGGTTTTACCCGACTTCTTATAATTTATTTGAAGGAAATGTGCTATTTGATTTAAAAGGAAGTAAAGTATTCCAAGAAAAAGACACGCGCTTCTTGATTTAGGTGAGGAAGTTGTCGTTCAGACCAGTTGTAGAGTCTACGAAAAACCTTGAAAAGTTTTCTCGAAAATCAGCTGGAAATCCACGAACCTCAGTATCAAACAGAGTCGCCATGTGGTCAGACTTATCATAACCATGAGAGGATCTGTCTCGTCAAATGGGGAGGGCGCCGTGCAAATTAGCTTGATAAGGCTAATGAATCAGACTTCCAGAAAGGATAATCTCTTTAAAGATTAAAAATCAGCTTTAAGACTGATATTACTCAATCCTTGAGATTGATTTTAAAGATTGAGAATTACAAACACTTGGAATTTGATGATATCTAAACTCGAGCTTGAACGAGAAAATATTTTGATCAAATTAAAACCGAATTTCTTTTCTGAAAACCTATTTTCAAAGCGTTCATTACCATTGAACGTAAAATCCTAGGAATTCACCTGGAATTCATTAGGTCACTTGAACCAAATCGGGTGTCAACAGTAAGAACGGTGGTTGTATAGCATGGTGGAAGACAGGACCTTGTGCCAGACTGAAAAATTATAGGGTGATCTTTACTATTGCTCCTACAAAGGATAGTAATTATATCTGACACGTTGTGGACCATGAACATCTGCATGTCATTAGACATTGCCTTAACAGCTGCTTGTTCAACGCTTTCCTTTTCAACCGGACGGTAGTTTACCGAAAGGTAATATACGGAGCAAGTAAACTGGACCTGTTGCTTCCCCAATACAAGGTTAGCAAGTGGGTGACACAAAACCGCAAGTTTTGAGCTAAAATTTTAAAATCAGAAACCCACAAAACTCACAAAAACATTTTGCAAATACCGATGAAGGGTTATTCCGGAAAAATTATCTAGGGTAAAAGCTAGAATGAATTTTCAAAAGATCAAATATTTTCATAAAGATCCAATTTCCTAAAGGATCTAAATTTTCATAGTCATGTGGGACTGTAAACCACATCGTTACTATCATTGTTCATACCGCTGTATCAAAATCACTGATGTACAAAGTGTGATGAATAAAGAAGTGGATTCTAGTAAAGTTATATTCAAGTTCTATATTGCTTGAGGACAAGCAACACTCAAGTGTGGGAATATTTGATAATGCTAAAAACGAACATATATTTCATAGCATTATCTTTCAAGAAAGATAAGCTTTTAGTTGCAATTGTTCTATTTACAAGTGATATTCGTTTATATAATAAAAGGTGAAGACAAAAGACAGATTCGACGATTTGAAGACGCAAATGACCAAAACGCTAAAAAGTACAAAGTACAATCCAAGTGGTTCAATTTATTGATAATCAACGTCTAAAAATGACAAGAGTACAAGCAGCATAACGCAAAGTACAAGATATTAAATTATACGAAAAGGCGTTCAAAAATCCGGAACCAAGTCATGAACCAACTATCAACGTGCGACTCAACGAAGCTAAAAGTACAAGTCAACTATGCACAAGAATATAATATAATATATAATTAATTATATATATTATATATTATAATATATATATTATATATTATATTATACAAAGCCGCCCACGTTTTGGATGCATTTGGTGAGCTGGAAACCAAACCTCCGCAATCGTGGAGCTGTGAGGAAGAAAAGAGCCACAATCGCGAAGCTGCACAGTTCCAAATGGGCCTATAAAAGGCCGAGCATTCTGCCGAACTCCTCACCCCTTTTTCTTTCTTTCTATCTACGAAATATATATATATATATATATATATATATATATATATATATATATATATATATATATATATATATATATATATATATATATATAATTATAATTATAATTTTAATTTAAGTTAATAATAATAATAAGGTTATTGTAGCGAATGTTTTAAGGTTTTGTAAGTCGAAACTCTGTCCGTGTAACACTACGCGATTAATACTCATTGTAAGTTATGTTCAACATTTTTAAATTAATGTCTTGTAGCTAAGTTATTATTATGCTTATTTAAGCCGAAATAATCGTGATGTTGGACTAAATATTAAAGACAGTGTTATTGGGCTTTGGACCATGATTGGGGTTTGGACAAAAGACCGACACTTGTGGAAATTGGACTATGGGCTATTAATGGGCTTTATATTTAATTAACTAAATGATATCTTGTTAATTTAATATAAAGGTTACAATTTGACATATCTATATATAACAGATACGCTTGACTGGGTACGGTGGGCAGGATATTTATAAATACTAATAATTGTTCATTTGACCGAACACGAGGATGAATTAATAGTCAATGGACTCATTAAAATAGGGGTGGATTACATTCAAGGGTAATTGGTTTAATTGTTAACAAAGTATTAAAACCTTGGATTACACGCAGTCGATAACCTGGTGTATTCATTAAACAAAGTATTAAGACCTTGTTACAGTTTGAATCCCCAATTAGTTGGATTATTTGACTTCGGGTATAAGGCTAATTAGGCGAAGACCCTCGCACTTTATAATTATGACCGATGGACTATTATAGACAAAACCAGATGGACATATCAAATAATCCAGGACAAAGGACAAATAACCCTTGGTAATAAATTAAAATCAACACGTCAAACATCATGATTACGGAAGTTTAAATAAGCATAATTCCTTTATTTTATATCTCATCGCACTTTTATTTATCGTCATTTTATTTATCGTACTTTAAATTATTGTATTTTTAATTATCGTACTTTTATTTTATCGCATTTTTATTTATCATCATTTACTTTACGCTTTAAATTAAGTTAATATTTTGCATTAGGACTTAAAATCGACAAACCGGTTATTAAACGGTAAAAACCCCTTTTTTATAATAATAATAATACTTATATATATATATATATATATATATATATATATATATATATATATATATATATATATATATAAACCCCTTTTTTATAATAATAATAATAATACTACTTATATATATATATATATATATATATATATATATATATATATATATATATATATATATATATATATATATACAAATATAGTTGTGAAAAATATAGCGTTAAACTCAGCTAGCTCCCTGTGGAACGAACCGGACTTACTAAAAACTACACTACTCTACGATTAGGTACACTGCCTATAAGTGTTGTAGCAAGGTTTAGGTATATCCATTCAATAAATAAATAAATAAATAGTTTGTGTAAAATTGTATCGTATTTAATAGTATTTTGTAGTAAACAATAATAGTATTTCATACTACCCCTCGCACACATCAACTTTCACATGAAATTATCTTTAATCTTTTTTCACTAGGAAGAATTCCATGAAGTAGTGAAATTGCATCAAATTGTTTCAAAACATCATTGTTTTGAAATGTTGACTTCACTAGTCTTGAAATGGCTTGTGGTACAAAGTCTCATACTTTGATTATTCTCCACAAGTAGTAATCTGAGAGGACCCGTCCCAGTCCATAAGGTTTGACCTCTATATGATACATTTTACAAACATTGCATTCGTTTTTAAAAGACAACCTTTCATTACATCGAAAGTTGACAGCCATGCATACCATTTCATAATATCCAACCTATAAATAACCTAATCCGTCATTTAATTAATAATAATCTCTATTGTACTCAACGAATTGAATGCAACGTCTTTTGAAATATGCCATGAATGACTCCAAGTAATATCTCTAAAATGAGCAAATGCACAGCGGAAGATTTCTTTCAAACCTGAGAATAAACATGCTTTCAAGTGTCAACCAAAAGGTTGGTGAGTTCATTAGTTTATCGTAATCAATCATTTCCATAATTTTAATAGACCACAAGATTTCCTTTATTCAATAATCATACACTCTCAAGTGTTTAAAAATTATTCATATGGATTGAACACCTGGTAACCGACATTAACAAAATGCATCTAGAATATCCCCAAACATATAAACATTGAAGTACTAAAACAGTTCAAATTCTCTGACTGGGGCTTGTCAAGGCCCATAGATCTATCTTTAGGATTCGCGTCAATTGGTGGCAATTATAATAAACACCAATTCTTAGGCTACCAAGTTCAACAAGGGCGATGTCTGGTATAACAATTCAACCATAGAATGTAGTTTCGATTACTTGTGTCTATCTCGTAAAACATTTATAAAAGAAGCGCATGTATTCTCAGTCCCAAAATTATATATTGCAAAAGCATTTAAAAAGGGAGAAAATGAAACTCACAATAATGTATTTTGTAGTAAAAATACATATGACGACATTGAACAATGCAAGATTGGCCTTGGATTCACGAACCTATGTCAATTATATATATTAAAACATATAATCATAATCGAGCAATTTATATATATATATTATTATTAATAGTATACTTGTTATATTATATGTTATTTAATATAGTTAATTTATATGTTTTATATAACTATTATTTATCATTAATAATAAAACTGTATATTAAAGTTTATATATGATAAAAATATATATATTTATATATATTAATTGATATCTTTTATATATATCTTAATTAATATCTTTTTACTAATCAAAATATAGTGATATGTAATATTAATATTATCGTAATGTATTTTTTTTATATAAAAGTATCTATTTGTAATAATACTGATAGTTTTAGTGATAGCAAAATAATAATTTTAGTAAGAATGATAATAATGATAATAAGTTTAATAATAATAATAATACTAATAATCATATTAATAATAATAATGATAATATTAATAATAATACTTATGTTGTTAATAATAATAATAATAATACTTAAAAATGATAAAATTATATTTTAAATGATGATGATAATATTAGTAACAATAATAATAATAATAATAATAATAATAATAATAATAATAATAATAATAATAATAATAATAATCATATTTGTAATTTTAATTATGATAATAATAATAAATGGTTACAAACATTTATTTTAGTAATAATAATAATAACTATAATACTTGTATTAATAATAATCATTAATAATAACAATAACAATAACAATAACAATAACAATAACAATAATAATAATAATAATAATAATAATAATAATAATAATAATAATAATAATAATAATAATAATAATAATAATAATAATAATAATAATAATAATAATAATAATAATAATAGAAATAGAATAAAAATGTATACCCTTAAGAGGGCTTTTCTAAAAAGATTTGCCCCAGACCGGGCTCGAACCCCTGACCATTCGCTAACCCGATAAGGCACCCAACCACTCCTCCATTCCAGCATATATGTTTTAGTTCCCAATTATAAATATATACCCCGTCGCCCACTGTTTCTTCTTCTTCTTCTTCTTCTTCTTCAATTTACATCGACTAGGGACGCATACCTCAACCCAAAATTTAATTACCAACTTGATTTTGAATCTTGAATTGAGTATAACAGAATTGTTTGTGATTGTTAACAAATTAACAGAAAATGAAAATAAAAAGGATCATAACCAAACGTGTCGAACACTTTAATGAACTCAAATTCCACTTTCAAATTCTAGGACGTTTTAGACAAAAGTTACAACACGAATTTCGTTTAAAATCACACCTAGAAACTTTCTCAGCCATCAATTTAACAGAAAATACCAAAACGAGTTCAAATTTCCTCAAGAACACACTGTTTGACTTTTTGATATAAAAGTTTGACTCTAAAATTCATCTTTGATTTCTAGAATTAAGACCTCAATTTTTGCAGATAGTTTCGTTATGTGAATCCTAACAACACTGCAATCTTAGATTTTTAAAATTTCATCGAATTCGAGTTTTTGATAATATGAAATAAGAACAGAGGTATTCACTGTAAGGGAAAAAAAATTAATCAAGAGATAGAGAAATTAGGTAATTGATAATGATATTGAAAGTCGACTGATTTAGTACTCATAGATGAGATGATCGATTTTACTATACTACAGCTGTGTATCGACCAAAAGTCACGAGCAAACAGATTTAAAAAAAAATATATATCTGATAGAGATAGGAAATAGATTATACGCGTAATTTTTGTCTTTAGAATATATATTTAATTAATATTATTAATTAATAAATATATTAATAATAATAATAATGATGTTAATATTATTAATAATAATAAAATTAAAATACTAATAATAATAATATAATAATTATATTAATAATAATAATACTAATATTAATAATAATAAATAATGATAATTATAACAATAATTAATAAAATGATCATAATCATAATATTATTAATGATAATAAACATAATGATTTTTTTAATGATGAAAGCAATAATAATAATACAAGAATTAATTAAGATATAACAAGTCACATGTATCCAATTTCATATATATATATATATATATATATATATATATATATATATATATATATATATATATATATATATATATATATATATATATATATATATATATATATATATATATATATATATAGTTTTATTTTAGAAATAATAATATTAATAACATAGATATTAATATTAATATCAACATTAATAATGAAACTAATAATAATAATATTGATATAACACTATAATTAAACTTGTAGTTAGATTTAATATTATATATTATTAATTATGTCATATTTAAAAATTACCTAATATATATACATATATCTATATATATAACATATTTCTGGATGTTTAATTTTTTTATACATTACAATATGTTTAATATTATTTATGTATAGAATCCATATATATTTATATATAGATTCTTTTTAATAATATCCTTATTATATTATATATTATTTTACATATTTAATTCCAATTGATTAAAGTGTATTTTATTATCTCAAAATATTATATATGTATACGCTTATATATATATATATATATATATATATATATATATATATATATATATATATATATATATATATATATATATATATATATATATATATATATATATATATATATATATATACATATTTATTTACACACAATTTCTCGTGAATTGTTGGGTAAAGTCCAATGGATAGTTGAGTGCATAAAATTATATAAACGTCGATTTACTTAACTTGTCGATATTCATCTTCTAAGTTTATGTAAAGTATTATTCATTAAATACTTTGTTAACGTTTTTAATTAATACAACTATATATGTTATATATACATATCTATATTCACATAAATATTCGTGAATCGTCGAGCACAGTCAAAAGGTAAATGATTACATGAACATAGTTCAAAGTTTTTGAGATTTCAACAATACAGATTTTGCTTATCGTGTCGGAAACATATAAAGATCAAGTTTAAATTTGGTCGGAAATTTTCGGGTTGTCACAGTACCTACCCGTTAAAGAAATTTCGTCCCCGAAATTTGATCGAGGTTGTCATGGCTAACAATAAGAATGTTTTCCTGACGAATATGAGTTGATAAATAGAGTTTTATTACCATAGGGTAATATGTATAAAACAATTTGATTATGCGAAAAGTATAAGTGAAGCTATCACAAAATAGTAACATGAGAAAGGTAAAGTTTCGTCATATCTTTTGACGTAGATAGGGTTGATTTCCAGAGTTCAAGGGATTTGGAGAAAATCTTCGTAATAAGATTTGATTCTTCGGTAATAAAGGAAATTAAGATCTCTATAATTAAATACGGTGATCTGCCTCGATTACTCTGTCTGATATTTCCATTATAAATTAAGCATTTTCCGTTCCATTATTTTTTTTACCACTCCTTTACTCAATTCCCAAATTTAAAAGATTGTGAAAATGCATAATCCAGTTCTGATCAATGTTCTTATCCTGACTATCGCAATAATCATTCTCCTCTTCCAACTTCCACTGGAGGAATCTGTTTATTTCTACTTTGCCCTTGGGTTTATAGTGTTTTTAATTCTCCCGTATCTTTATGTTGCGTTAAACATTGATATAGATGGTTTGTAGTTTAAGTGTTGTTATTGGGATTTATATTCTCCCTTATATTTCGGAGCTCTTTGCCTTTTTATTCTCTTCTCGACTCTAAGTACAACAAGTAATGGTCCAGAATTCGTAAGTATGGTGTTTTTGAATTATCATAATATACAAAGTAGAAAGGAAAGTGTGACACCGCTAAATTTTTTTTTTAAATATGTGGCGGAAGCATAATATTAATTAAATACGATATCAATAATTGTACAAACCGATGTCACGTGTCATTAAAACAAATTACATATTAACAGGAAAAGACGTAAATACATTCTGTTATCAAAAGTACACGGTTCATATTCCAAAAGACCACATCAGAGTTAACCCTGTCAAACATAACATCGCCATGCCCATCTTCTCCCCAAAATGCGATATTTACAAAAGCTAATAACCTGCAGGGAGGAGATGGAGGGGAATTAGCACGAAGCTAAGTGAGTACGACTAACTACAGGCCATAGCATACACAAGTTTTATACTTATCATTTCACATAGTCTAACATACAAACATCACCCAAGTGCCGTCTACAGAGACTCTGGCGGCTCGGCCAAACCATTAACCACCAGCTGATTGGACTGGGCTTACCATAAGTTCCTCCACCACCGTATGTATATACATAATCCACACGCAACGGACACGTCATTCACATATATATACACCACGGCTGTCTAGGCTACCACAGAGGAACCCAACCCGCAGGTTGATCTCTCCTATCGAGGCTACCACACAATAGGGACGCACTGGGCTCCAGCAGACAAGCATCAACTAACATGCAGTCATCACAAGAACTAACTAACCACAATAATAAAAATATCTAACAAGCATGGTGAAATGTCCCGTTCATATTGATTATAAACGTTTCATATTAATTGATTTCGTTGCGAGGTTTTGACCTCTATATGGGACATTTTTCAAAGACTGCATTCATTTTTAAAACAAACCATAACCTTTATTTTATCAACAAGGTTAAAAAGTCACCACTTAGATTATCCAGAAATGATAATCTAACAAATATCGCACTTACACACTACCAATACATATTAGTTTACAAATATTAATATGTTACAACAAAATAAATCTAGAATGCAGTTTTAAACAATATTATACAAACATGCTGACACCAAATCTTGTCCATATAATAGCATGCAACAGCGGAAGCTCTTAATAATCACCTGAGAATAAACATGCTTTAAACGTCAACAAAAATGTTGGTGAGTTATAGGTTTAACCTATATATTTATCAAATCGTAATAATAGACCACAAGATTTCATATTTCAATATACATCCCATACATAGAGATAAAAATCATTCATATGGTGAACACCTGGTAACCGACCTTAACAAGATGCATATAGAATATCCCCTATCATTCTGGGACTCCCTTCGGACATGATGAATTCGAAGTACTAAAGCATCCGGTACTTTGGATGGGGCTCGTTGGGCCCGCTAGATCTATCTTTAGGATTCGCGTCAATTAGGGTGTCCGTTCCCTAATTCTTAGATTACCAGACTAAAAAGGGGCATATTCGGTTTAATAATCCAGCCATAGAATGTAATTTCATTTACTTGTGTCTATTTTGTAAAACATTTATAAAACTGCATGTATTCTCATCCCAAAATATTAGATTTTAAAAGTGGGACTATAACTCACTTTCACAGATTTTTACTTCGTCGGGAAGTAAGACTTGGCCACTGGTCGATTAACCAACCTATAACAAATATGTACATATATATCAAAGTATGATCAAAATATATTTACAACATTTTTAATACGTTTTGCTGTTTTAAGTTTATTCAGTCAGCTGTCCTTGTTAGTGACCTACAACTAGTTGTTCATAGTTAGATGTACAGAAATAAATTGATATATATTATCTTGACCCAATCCACAACCCAGTGTATACACGTCTCAGGCTAGATCACAACTCAAAGTATATATATTTTTGTAATCAACCTCAACCCTGTATAGCTAACTCAAACATTACTGCATATAGAGTGTCTATGGTTGTTCCAAATAATATATATACATGGGTCGATATGATATGTCAAAACATTTGCATACGTGTCTATGGTATCCCAAGATTACATAATATATTAGAATACATGTATAATACAATATAAGTTAGCTAGGATATGATTTGTATAGAATTGTTACAATATTTCCCGTAGCTACAACAATAAAAAAATATCCAATTTTGTTTTACCCATAACTTATTCGTTTTAAATCCGTTTTGAGTGAATCAAATTGTTATGGTTTCATATTGAACTCTATTTTATGAATCTAAATATAAAAAGTATAGGTTTATAGTCAGAAATATAAATTACAAGTCGTTTTTGTAAGAGGTAGTCATTTCAGTCGAAAGAACGACGTCTTGATGACCATTTTGAAAAACATACTTCCACTTTGAGTTTAACCATGATTTTTGGATATAGTTTCATGTTCATAAGAAAAATTATTTTCCCAGAAGAACAACTTTTAAATCAAAATTTATCATAGTTTTTAATTAACTAACCCAAAACAGCCCGCGGCGTTACTACGACGGCGTATATCCGGTTTTACGGTGTTTTTCGTGTTTTCATGTTTTAAATCATTAAGTTAGCATATCATATAGATATAGAACATGTGTTTAGTTGATTTTAAAAGTCAAGTTAGAAGGATTAACTTTTGTTTGCGAACAAGTTTAGAATTAACTAAACTATGTTATAGTGATTTCAAGTTTAAACCTTCGAATAAGGTAGTTTTATATATATGAATCGAATGATGTTATGAACATCATTACTACATCAGGTTTTGTGGATAAACCTATTGGAAATGAGAAAAATAGATCTAGCTTCAAAGAATCCTTGGATGGCTTGAAAGTTCTTGAAGCAGAATCATGACACAAAAACAAGTTCAAGTAAGATTTCCAATCGAAATAAGATTGTTATAGTTATAGAAATTGAATCAAAGTTTGAATATGAGTATTACCTTGTATTAGAAAGATATCTTACTGTAAATAAGAAAGATTTCTTGAGGTTGGATGATCACTTTATGTGACGACCCGTCCAAATCCATCTGGACGAACACGTCATTCATTGATTTCATTGCAAGGTATTTGACCTCTATATGATACGTTTTGTAAACATTGCATTCTTTTCAAAAGGTACACAATAAATGAATATCAATTTCTAAGGTGTTCAACATTAGATGATTTCTACATATAGACAATCACCATAATTAATAGTTTACCATAATACATCCGTTGACAATGAAGTCAAAATAAGATACACGGTGATGATTTTGTGAATGAAAAGTTTTCTTGAATAAAGTATGTATGACTCCATGAACATAGCTTGTACCATATATAAGCAAATAGCGGAAGACTTCTAGGAAACCTGAGAATAAACATGCTAACAAGTGTCAACACAAAGGTTGGTGAGTTCATAGTTTTAATGTATCGTATAATCTGTATATAAAGGTGGATCACAAGATTTCAGTTGTTTCATCCAGAAACGTTTATCAAAATATTCTACAAGATTGAGCACCCTGGTAACTAAGCTTTAACGTTTTAATTAGTACCCCTGTTTTAACATACATGCAACTAACATGTACAATACACGCAAACCAACGTGTACTAAACTCAAATAGCATACGTCTGTTTTATAGTTCAGGCTAGGGTTTCTATACCTGGAACAGACGAGGATGTCAAGCCCTATGGATCCATATATAACTACTCGCACCCACCAGTTCTTATAACCGGCAGTTACTAGTTACCAAAGCTAAGGGATTTTCAGTTCAAACTCAGTGTAGAATTAAGTATGTACTTGTATCCATTGCGTTTAAATAAAGTGCATGTATTCTCAGCCCAAAAATATAGATAAAAAGGGAGCAAATGAAACTCACCTTAGCAGCATATAAAGTTGTTCATCGTAATTTGACCGAAACTCAGTATATCAAATATTCGTAGATCTCAACCTAGAGAACATATGTTGGTCAATAAATGTCTATCAAGCTAGGTCAGGTCATAGTGTATCACAATCCTAATGCTCGAGATCGACACACAAAAGTTATCCAAAGTCGTTTCAAAAAGTCAATTTTGACAGTTGTTTAACCAAACGAGACGTGTTTTATATAAGGAATCATTTACTCAGCTGGTAATATTCAAAAATCCATTTTATCAATATCGTAAACAAGTTATTTAAATCCTAATTGCAGATTCAAAAGCAATTTCAATTAACGTCAATTATAATTCAGTTGACCATATCTTTTGATTCGTTCTTCGAAACTATCCGATATCTAAATGAAAAGTTATTGATTTTTCGCCAGCTTTTCGAAAACATGTATATCATATACCTTTTACCAGTAATATATGTATTTAATTCGTGATTCATTATAAACTGTTTAACGATGAAATTTAGTATACAAGCATGTATAAATATATACACTCGAGCACTAGTATGTATACACTATTAATTTATTAAATATAAAATATAAATGCTTACGTATTAATATTGAGATTCAATATTGTAGAAAAGTATGTAGACGTAATGGAGATGATAAACACTAGGTTTGATTCATAAATATACCCCCGAACATTACCCATTACCTCCTTGGCAATAACCCACAATTTTCTTAGCTTTAGCTTGCTCGTAAACTCGTTTTGAAAGTGACACGCTTATAACCTCGTCGTAGTATTTTATGTATTAATATTAATAATAATAATAATAATAATAATAATAATAATAATAATAATAATAATAAGATTAATATTAATAATCTTAATATTAATAATAATAATAATAATAATATAAATTATAAATATAATACAGAGTAATATAGATGGATATGTGTGTGTGCATTATGCCAGAACTCGATTGAATTTATAGACTTTTCCTGAAATCTGACCCCATGCGATCGCATGGGTTTTGTGGGTAAATGCCATGCAATCGCATGGCCAGTAAATCCATCTCACATCTGTTTTAACTTCTAGTTTGTCGACATATTAAATAAATATAAATATAATATATATAATTTATATAATTAATTATATATTATATTAAATTCACGTGCATAGTTGATTTGTAATTTTTGTTCCGATAAGTCGTACGTTGTCACATGACTTATGTCCCGGTTCCAGTTTTTCGAACGTCCTTACGTACACTGAGAAAACTGGCACTTTACCTTTCGTGACTCGTACATTTGTCAAAATATAGACTTAACTATCCATAAATTATATCACTTAAAATATAACTTATACATTCGAGTGTTTTGGTCATTTACTTCTATAAATCATCGTCTCGTTATCTATCAAAGTAAATTTAATAATATTGTTTTAAATCAAAACGTTTAATAACCAAGTTAATATTCATAAACACGTTTTAAGTACACATCGCAAGTTATTCATACAATTACAATTCCAACTTATCATATATGTTCAAATAGATATTTAAACCAATAAGTTTTATGCACAGTATCATACAATTAATACATTGTTACACTTTCAAGATATAGTGTATATATATATCTTTTTACATATAATTGTTCGCGAATCGTTGAGAACAGTTGATGGGTAATTGAATAGTTCAAAAAAAATTTGAGATTCAGTTTTACAGACTTTACTTATCGTGTCGGAAATGTTAATCATTCAAAGATTAAGTTTAAATTTGGTCAAAAATTTCCGGGTCATCACAGTACCTACCCGTTAAAGAAATTTCGTCCCGAAATTTGAGTGAGGTCGTCATGACTAACAATAAAAATGTTTTCATGATGTATATGAGTTGATAAATAGAGTTTTATCACCGTTAGATAATATGGATAAAACAACCCGATTATTCGAAGCGTATGAGAGAAGTTATCGTAATAGAATGAAATGAAGAATAAAGATTCGTCTTAACTTTTGACGTAGTAACGATTGATTTCCGAAATTTAAGGAATAGAAGATCTTCATAATTTAAATAGGATTTGATTCTTCGGGAATTAAGGAAATTATGATTTCCTTTGATTAAATGCATAATCTGCCTCGATTGCTATGTCTGATATTTCGCTATAAATTGACCTCTTCCGTTTCATTATTTTCATCACTCTTACATCTTCTTCCTCATTTCCTATTTTCAAAAGATTGTAAAAATGCTTCATCCAGTTCTAATTCTTAATATACTCCTAACTTTCATATCTGTCATTCTTCTTTTTCATCTACCATCAGAGGAATCTGCTTACTTCTACTTTGCCCTTGGGGTTATAGTGCTTTTAATTCTCCCGTGTCTTTATGTTGCGATAAACATTGATATATACGGTTTGTAATTTATGTGTTGTTATCGGGCTTTATATTCTCCCTTATATTTCAAAGTTCCTACTTCTATCTTCTATAATTATTGTCATCCCCAGTTAATGCTTTCTTTTATTTGCTGCGATTTATACCCCCATTTCTATTTCGGAGTTTTGTCCCATCGTTTCTTCTTCTTGTGACTAAGCATTCCTTGTAATGGTCCAGAATTTGTAGGTATGAAGTTTCGAATGATCATAACTAATGTTTTAAGAAATTGTAATAACACGATCTTGATTGGTTAAATTACCAGAAGTTACGAGAAAAGATAGAACTATCAAGAATATATGTTCTTGATTTGTTTGGAGATTAGGTAAAATGTAAGAGTCGTTTAACATGGCACATGATGACGTTATAGTCTGTGAATCATCATGTTCCATTAGAAACTCAGCATGACTTACTGTAATATAATCACGTTGATCAAGTGTCATTATATTATACTAACTCATGCTTCAGCTCCCAACACCACTTCAAAAATATTCATATTTTAAACTCGACGGTTTCAGAATTTAGAAACTAAAATAGTTTCTTTTTATGATGTTACACAGATATCGCGAGGAGAAAATTTATTTCCAATAAGAATGATTATGGAATTATGTCCAGAAATATGGAGGATATTTATAATGAAAGATACGATGATATCTTAGAATTTCTAATATCAGATGATGATGAAGAATATTGTCCGCAAGAGTTTAGATTTGGAAGCAAGGTATTCGTTAATGGCTCCAGCAGATACTGAATCATTTGGGTACTTTGAAGGCAGGTTTATTCTTTGTGATTTGTCTACAGCCTCCTTCATACTTTGCTCAATCCATTTTTCAGTACCACTCTTTCTCTTTTTCTGTGCTTTTCCAACACACTACTCTTTATCATCAAACTTTTGACTGTTACGGTCGTTTACAATTTTTGCTGCTTCATCAGCATTTTTCAAGATTCAGAGTATTGATTCGCAGACTGGTTGCTTTTTAGATTTTCAGAATGAAAGCTCATAATTCTAAGAGATGAATGTTATATATATACATATGATGTTCTAGTACAGTTTTGAAGTCAAAGTATAGATTTGAAAGATGTAGGAATCTAAGAATGATGTCACGGGTTCAAAGTTATGACTTGGATTCTGATCCGTCAATATCAGAATATGTAATTGAATTTGTATGAAAACGATTGTGTATCGTTGTGAGCATTTAATAATTTTTGAATTAAAGTTGAAGAATGTACAGTACAATATATTAATTGTGAACTTATATATTTCCCGAGTATTACCTACCCGTTAAAGATTTCACAATTAATATTTTGTACAAAAGAATTTTTATTACCGTCTTTATGAAAATATATGTATGTATATTTTCTTCAGATGTAATATAGATTTGATGAGTTAATATCATATTAAGCTCATTTGATTTTCAACTTGAATTAGAAATGAATAATCTCTAAAACATTAAAGATTTAATAATCTTTACGGAGTATTTCACTAATGTAATCAATACTCAGTTTTATTGATATTTCCTCAGTGAATCATGTTGGTGTTCATGGAACTCTTGCTAACTTCGCAAGGTACGAATGATGTTTTCTAGAAAGTTTCGAATAGATCGAAGATGAAAGTATAAAATCAACCATATAATTGAATAATATACTAAGTTTAGTATGAAATGGAATTCATTGAATTGAAACAGAGATTGTAGTTAACGATGATTAAGTCGCTAACGAAGAATGTACATCATAGCATATTAGTAATATGAATTAACCGAGTAGTACATACCAGTTAAGATTCACACGTAATAGCTTAGTACGAAAAGATTTATTTTGATTTCAAAATCCATATATATTAAATATACATAAAATTTCTTCAGGGGAAATGAGTTAATACTTCATCGGTTATTGTTGCTGGTATTTCTTGGTAACTACAGTGCGTATGACGTTGATGCTCGTGGAATAGATTCTGAAGTTGAGGTTTGCGATGCGGATGTTGTTGGTGGTGGTAATGGTACTGTTGGTGTTGTTGTCGGTGGTACTGTTGATGCCGGTGATGCTGCTGGTGCTTGTAACCTTTGCACCATATCCTCCAAAGCCACTACCCGAGCGCGAAGCTCGTTGACTTCTTCTACTACACCGGGATGATTGGCGGTTCAGACAAGCGGATGAATAAGATCCAGAATTTGAGATAGTATATTATCGTGACGAGATACTCTGGAAATGAGAGAGAAAATGGTGTCTCGAATAGGTTCACCGGTAAGCGCTTCAGGTTCTTCGCCAAGAGGGCAATGTGGTGGATGGAAGGGATCGCCTTCTTCTTGTCTCCAATAATTAAGTAGGCTACGAACCCATCCCCAATTCATCCAGAATAGGTGATGGCTGATTGGTTGATCCATTCCGGTTACACTGTCTACGGAATTCAGGTGAATATCCATATCGAAATAGCTGTCGGAGTTTAAGGAATTTGAACTAGATGCGGGATCCATCTTGTATAATTAGGGAGATGATTTTTGATATGTATTAGATTATAGAATTTAGTTTGGTATTCTTCAATACATATTTTACATATGTATATATAATACTAAATTCCATAAATCACGGAGAAATTTTCGGAAGATGCCAGGAAAAGTTTACAATAACAGATACGCTAAGATATGAATTTTTGTCTATACACCATTTATGCAATAAATGTAGGGAAACGTGTCTAGACTTAAGAATGATAACATGTAATTTCTGACAAGAAATGATAAGCAAAACTTTTGACATGTAGACACAGTCGAAGTCCAGACTTACTAATGCATCCAAACAACTATCAGTTAGACATACTTATGCAAGACCTGGTTCACTAGGACCAACACTCTGATACCAACTGTGACGACCCGTCCAAATCCATCTGGACGAACACGTCATTCATTGATTTCATTGCGAGGTATTTGACCTCTATATGATACGTTTTGTAAACATTGCATTCTTTTCAAAAGGTACACAATAAATGAATATCAATTTCTAAGGTTTTCAACATTTGATGATTTCTACATATAGACAATCACCATAATTAATAGTTTACCATAATACATCCGTTGACAATGAAGTCAAAATAAGATACACGGTGATGATTTTGTGAATGCAAAGTTTTCTTAAATAAAGCATGTATGACTCCATGCACATAGCTTATACCATATATAAGCAAACAGCAGAAGACTTCTAGGAAACCTGAGAATAAACATGCTAACAAGTGTCAACACAAAGGTTGGTGAGTTCATAGTTTTAATGTATCGTATAATCTGTATACAAAGGTGGATCACAAGATTTCAGTTGTTTCATCCAGAAACGTTTATCAAAATATTCTACATGATTGAGCACCCTGGTAACTAAGCTTTAACGTTTTAATAAGTACCCCTGTTTTAACATACATGCAACTAACATATACAATACACGCAAACCAACGTGTACTAAACTCAAATAGCATACGTCTGTTTTATAGTTCAGGCTAGGGTTTCTATACCTGGAACAGACGGGGATGCCAAGCCCTATGGATCCATATATAACTACTCGCACCCACCAGTTCTTATAACCGGCAGTTACTAGTTACCAAAGCTAAGAGATTTTCAGTTCAAACTCAGTGTAGAATTAAGTATGTACTTATATCCATTGCGTTTAAATAAAGTGCATGTATTCTCAGCCCAAAAATATAGATAAAAAGGGAGCAAATGAAACTCACCTTAGCAGCATATAAAGTTGTTCATCGTAATTTGACCGAAACTCGGTATATCAAATATTCGTAGATCTCAACCTAGAGAACATATGTTGGTCAATAAATGTCTATCAAGCTAGGGCAGGTCATAGTGTATCACAATCCTAATGCTCGAGATCGACACACAAAAGTTATCCAAAGTCGTTTCAAAAAGTCAATTTTGACAGTTGTTTAACCAAACGAGACGTGTTTTATATAAGGAATCATTTACTCAGCTGGTAATATTCAAAAATCCATTTTATCAATATCGTAAACAAGTTGTTTAAATCCTAATTGCAGATTCAAAAGCAATTTCGATTAACGTCAATTATAATTCAGTTGACCATATCTTTTGATTCGTTCTTCGAAACTATCCGATATCTAAATGAAAAGTTATTGATTTTTCGCCAGCTTTCCGAAAACATGTATATCATATACCTTTTACCAGTAATATATGTATTTAATTCGTGATTCATTATAAACTGTTTAACGACGAAATTTAGTATACAAGCATGTATAAATATATACACTCGAGCACTAGTATGTATACACTATTAATTTATAAAATATAAAATATAAATGCTTACGTATTAATATTGTGATTCAATATTGTAGAAAAGTATGTAGATGTAACGGAGATGATAAACACTAGGTTTGATTCATAAATATACCCCCGAACATTACCCATTACCTCCTTGGCAATAACCCATAATTTCCTTAGCTTTAGCTTGCTCGTAAACTCGTTTTGAAAGTGACACGCTCATAACCTCGTCGTAGTATTTTATGTATTAATATTAATAATAATAATAATAATAATAATAATAATAATAATAATAATAATAATAAAAATAATAATAATAGTAATAATAATAATAATAATAATAATAAGATTAATATTAATAATCTTAATATTAATAATAATAATAATAATATAAATTATAAATATAATACAGAGTAATATAGATGGATATGTGTGTGTGCATTATGCCAGAACTCGATCGAATTTATAGACTTTTCCTGAAATCTGACCCCATGCGATCGCATGGGTTTTGTGGGTAAATGCCATGCGATCGCATGGCCTGTAAATCCAGCTCACATCTGTTTTAACTTCTAGTTTGTCGACATATTAAATAAATATAAATATAATATATATAATCTATATAATTAATTATATATTATATTAAATTCACGTGCATAGTTGATTTGTAATTTTTGTTCCGATAAGTCGTACGTTGTCACACGACTTATGTCCCGGTTCCGGTTTTTCGAACGTTCTTACATACACTGAGAAAACTGGCACTTTACCTTTCGTGACTAGTACATTTGTCAAAATATAGACTTAACTATCCATAAATTATATCACTCGAAATATAACTTATACATTCGAGTGTTTTGGTCATTTACTTCTATAAATCATCGTCTCGTTATCTATAAAAGTAAATTTAATAATATTGTTTTAAATCAAAACGTTTAATAACCAAGTTAATATTCATAAACACGTTTTAAGTACACATCGCAAGTTATTCATACAATTACAATTCCAACTTATCATATATGTTCAAATAGATATTTAAACCAATAAGTTTTATTCACAGTATCATACAATTAATGCATTGTTACACTTTCAAGTTATAGTGTATATATATATATCTTTTTACATATAATTGTTCGCGAATCGCTGAGAACAGTTGATGGGTAATTGAATAGTTCAAAAAAAATTTGAGATTCAGTTTTATAGACTTTGCTTATCATGTCGGAAACGTTAATCATTCAAAGATTAAGTTTAAATTTGGTCAAAAATTTCCGGGTCATCACACTTTACAAGATTGGAAGTAAGCTAGCAAACTTGGAAGTATTCTTGATTTTATGAAACTAGAACTTATAGAATTTATGAAGAACATTTAGAACTTGAAGATAGAACTTGAGAGAGATCAATTAGATGAAGAAAATTGAAGAATTAAAGTGTTTGTAGGTGTTTTTGGTCGTTGGTATATGGATTAGATATAAAGGATGTGTAATTTTGTTTACATGTAAATAAGTCATGAATGATTACTAATATTTTTGTAATTTTATTAGATATTTCATGCTAGTTGCCAAATGATGGTTCCCACATGTGTTAGGTGACTCACATGGGATGCTAAGAGTTGATCATTGGAGTGTATATACCAAGAGTATATACATCTAAAATCTGTGTATTGTACGAGTACGAATACGGGTGCATACGAGTAGAATTGTTGATGAAACTGAACGAGGATGTAATTGTAAGCATTTTTGTTAAGTAGAAGTATTTTTATAAGTGTCTTGAAGTCTTTCAAAAGTGTATGAATACATATTAAAACACTACATGTATTGATGTTGTAGGGATGGGGTACGAAATAGTATTATTTTTAGTACGAAATACTATTAAATATGCTACAATTTTACACAAGTTATTTATTTATTTATCGAGTGGATATACTTAAACCTTGCTACAACACTTATATGCAGTGTACCTAATCATATTATAGTATAGTTTTTAGTAAGTCCGGTTCGTTCCACAGGGAAAACTCGAGAAGTTTAACGCACACAAAATAGAAAAATAGAAAAATATATATCTATAAAGTAGTAGTATTATTATTATATAAAAGGGGGGGTTTTTACCGTTTAATGACCGGTTTGTCGATTTTAAAACTTTAGTCGAGGTTAAAACCAAATGTAAAATATTAAAAATAAATACAAGACTTAAATTAAAGCATAAAGTAAATAACGATAATGAAATTGTGAATAATAAAAGTGCGATAAAATAAACTTGCGATAATTAAAAAGTACGATAATTAAAAGTGCAATACAATAACAATAAAAATGCGATAATTAGAAGTGCAATTAAATATAAAATAAAGGAAATTAAATATGAAATAAAAGAATTATGCTTATTTAAACTTCCGTAATCATGATGTTTGACGTGTTGATTTTAGTTTTATGCCCATGGGTTAATTGTCCTTTGTCCTGGATTATTTAATATGTCCGTCTGGTTTTTGTCCATAACAGTTCATCAGTCATAAATATAAAGTGCGAGTGTCCTCGTCAAATTATTCTTATACCCGAAGTTAAATATTCCAACTAATTGGGGACTTAAACTGTAACAAGATTTTAATACTTTGTTTAGTAATTACACCAGGATGTCGACTGAGTGTAACCCAAAGTTTTAATATTTTGTTATCAATTATACCAAGTGTCCTTGTACATAATTTCACCCCTGTTTTAATTATTCTAGTGGCTATTAATCCATTCCCGTGTCCGGTTAGATGAACGATTATTCGTACATATAAATACCCCGCCCATCGTGTCCGATCGAGTGTATATGGTAATTTATAGGGACGCCCAATTGTAAATCTTTATATTAACATTAACAAACTATCATTTAGTTAAACAAATATAAAGCCCATTAATAGCCCATAGTCTAATTTCCACAAGTGTCGTTCTTTTGTCCAAACCCCAATTATGGTACAAAGCCCAATTACCCAATTTTAGTAATTAGCCCAACATCATGATTACTTCGGATTAAATAAGCATAATAATAACTTAGCTACGAGACATTAATGTAAAAAGGTTGAACATAACTTACAATGATTAAAAATAGCGTAGCGTTACACGGACAGAATTTCGACTTATACACTTAAAACATTCTCTATCATAATCTTATTATTATTATAATTTAAGATTAAAATTAAAATTATTATTATAATATTTATATTAATATTACGATAGAGAAAGATATAAGAAAAGAAAAAGATGTAAAAGGTGTCCCTAAAATTGATCGAATACACTGCCTTTTATAGGCGAATTTTGAAATTGAATTTTCATTTACGACCCCTGAACTATGCTCAATTAACAACTTTTTATTATTTAATATTATTCTTATTATGAATTATTTAAATATTATATTTTATTCTTGTGCATAGTTGACTCGTAATTTTTACACCGTTGCGTCGAGCGTTGAGAGTTGACTCATGTCCCGGTTCCGGATTTTCGAACGTCCTTTCGTACAATTTTATATCGTGTACTTTGCGTTTTGTAACTTATACTCTTGTCATTTTTAGACGTTCTTTATCAATAATTTGAACCTTTTTAATTGAATCTTGTACTTTTTAGCTTTTTGGACCTTTCTGTCTTCAATTCGTCGTTTTCGCCTTTTGTCTTCGCACTTATTTAATATAAACGAATATTACTTGAAAATGGAACAATTGCAACTAAAATCTTGTCTTTCTTGGGGGATAATGCAATGAAATATGTGTTCATTTTTAGCCTTATCAATATTCCCACACTTAAGCGTTGCTTGTCCTCAAGCAATATAGTCTTGAAAAACACTTGAATCACTTCTTTATTCTTCACACTTTGTACATCAGTGATTTCAATATGGCGGTATGAACAATGGTAGTAACAATGTAACCATGGTTAAAGGTGGGTGTGTCATCCACAGTTGCCTCGGGTTTAGGTCAACGACACTTGCAATCAAATAGCCGATTTACTTTCGGTTTCCAAAGCAAAGTGCACATTTGAAAGGTGGTTTACAGTCCCACATGACTATAAAAATTTAGATCCTTAAGGAAATTGGATCTTTATGAAAACATTTGATCTTTTGAAAATTCAAGCTAGATTTTACCCTAGACAAGTTTTCTGATTTGATCCATCATTGGTGTTGCAAAATATATTTGTGGATCATTATTTTGGCTAAAACTTTTAGGCTCGTGTAATCCACTGCTATCCCGGTATCGGAAAGCACACATCCAGTTTACTTGTTCCGTATATTACCTTTCGATAAACTACCGTCCGGTTGTAAAGGAAAGCGATGAATAAGAAGCTGTTAAGGCAATGTCCCGTGACATGCAGATGATTATGGTCTTATTAACATGTCGGATGCTAGTACTATCCTTGGTAGGAGCAATAGTAAAGATCATCCTATAATTTTTCGGTCTGGCACAAGGTCCTGTCTCCGACCATGCTATGCAACCACCGTTCTTACGGTTGACACCCGATTTGGTTCAGGTGACCTAATGAATTCCAGGTGAATTCCTAGGATTTTACGTTCAATGGTAATGAGCGCATTGAAAATGGGTTTTCAGAAAACAAATCGGTATATAATTTTTGATCAAAATATTTTCTCGTTCAAGCTCGAGTTTAGATATCATTGAATTCCATGAGTTTGAATTCTCAATCTTTAAGGTCAATCTCAAGGATTGAGTAATATCAGTCTTAAAAGCTGATTTTTAATCTTTAAGGAGATTATCCTTTCTGGGGATCTGATTCATTAGTCTTATCAAGCTAATTTGCACGGTGCCCCCCCCCATTGTACGAGATAAATCCTTCTCATGGTTAGGATAAATCTGACCACCTGGCGACCCTGTTTGATGCTGAGGTCCGTGGATTTCCTGCTGATTTTAGTGATGACTTTTCTAGATTTTTCGTCAACCTACAGCTGGTCTGGACGACAACTTCATGACCTAAATCAAGAAGCGCGTTTCTTTTTCGGAAGACTTTATTTCCTTTTAATAATGGAATTGATTCATCGTGTAGATCCATCTCTTCTTTTCTTTCATCGGGTAAAACAGTTTAGTTTAGTCCAAAGCAAAAGTATTTTCAGTTATTTGTTACAAAAATATGTGACATATGTTTAAGATAACTTGGTAAATTTTTCCACACTTGGCTTTTATTTTCCTTTTTATCGTCCTCTATTCCATTTTAAATGAATTTCAACATTTTGGTTGTTTCTCAATTTATGTCCTTTCCGAGGTAACAATAATTTCGGTGTTAAAACCTAGTTTTATCGTTCATAAATATGTATAAACATGATTTTGAGTTCATTTAATTGAAAATTTTGAAAAATTTTACTAGAATTGGGTAGTCAGTATATAAGACTAGGGCTGTTCTTTATTATCAGAGAGCACTAGATTCTAATACAACTACTGCTTTACTAGTATTTTTAATGGTAACCAAGTGTATAAAGTAAAAAAAATTTTAAAATCCGAAAGAATTTAACCCCTTCCCACACTTAAGATCTTGCAATGCCCTCATTTGCAAGAAATCAGTAACAATTTAAATTATTGAGGGTGATAAGCGTAGAAAAGTGATTAAATTTTACCAAAGTTTCAAACATATTGTTGTTTGTTTGTTGAATGATAAATGGTGCATGTCATTTGTTTATTCCGTTTTGTTTGTTATTTCACACATATTTTGCATCTTGTCGTCAAAATTACTTGCTTTTGCTGAACTTAATGCCAGTCTTTGAAAACGCGTTGTTTTACCCTGTCTTGTAAGATAAACTACAAACAAATATATACATACTATTTTTTTTATTTATAAAACCTTTAACTTATAAAACAATATTAATTAATTTTAAAAATTTGTTTCTTTTAAGAATGAGGGCGTTTCGGAACGATGCCCTAGTCCATCCCTCGACAAAATTTTAAAATTTGTCTTTTTGTAGCGATTGTTTTAAAAGCTAAGATTTTAGGGTTTTTTTTTTTTTTTTTTTTGGCATACTTTATTTCAATAAGATTAAAAATAATGATAATAATAACTCTCGTCCCTCCCTCGGGTAAAGCAATTTCGGTTCAATGACCTAGTCTTCAACTTACGACGAATTTTAAAAATCATATTTTTAACTTAATGAGATAAAGTAAATTTTTATTTTTAAATTCACACAACTTAAATATAAAATTCAAAATTAATATTAAAAATTCACACCAAACTTAAAAATTTTAAAAATTCATATTATAAATTCACAACAAACTTATATTAATTTTTCAAATATTCACAATTTTAAATATATTGTTTTTACAAAGTTTACAATATTAATTTAAGATTTAAATATTAATTTTAAAAACATGGTAAAAATAAAATTAAAAATCTTTTTGGCTTTTTATCCCACTTTAATCAATCAAATATTATCAAAAATATGCGCCCCTCTTTTCGGTAAAGTAATTTCGGTTCCAAGACCTAATTTAACTCATGACGAATTTTTGAAATATTTTCGGTTGATTGATTAAAGATATTTATACCTTAAGGATAAACGTTAAATTTCGCAGTGATGTAATAAATTTTTGAATGATATCAATAATTTCGGTCGCCAAACCTAATTTTATTCAATACCAATTTAATACTTTTTAGCGAACAAATTAGCGTTTATTATCAAAAGGTTAAAAATAAAAATAAAAATAAAAACTGTACAGACATACCTGTGAAATAGATTTCTTAGTTATACGATCTATCCGATTCATAAGATAGTCGGTTTAATTGGTTTTCCATGGCTACATAGGCGTAACCTCGAGCATTCAGTGTTTTTTCTTCTAAACATATGAACGGTCCGTCTCTGCATAAAGTAACAAATTCGGTATTTGAATAGGTTTGATTATTTGAACATTTACCTCCATGTGACCATTTTTCGCATTTGTGACATCTTTCTAGGTGTCGTGCTCTTCTTTTCGCTGCGGATTTTGATTTTCCTTTACCAAATTGTAACTTATTATCTTCGCATCTGGATTCTTTTCTAACTCCGTCCATTCTTTCTCTGATTACTGATACTATTTCACTTGGTAGTATGTCATTATTTCTT
The DNA here is from genome assembly GCF_046630445.1 of Rutidosis leptorrhynchoides. NCBI lineage: Eukaryota > Viridiplantae > Streptophyta > Magnoliopsida > Asterales > Asteraceae > Rutidosis > Rutidosis leptorrhynchoides. The sequence continues at coordinate 505,454,438 of NC_092333.1, read as the reverse complement.
TTAGTGATCAAAGCGTGTAGCATTAGACCATGGTTTAGTTCACAGGCAGTCTTCATTTTGTAAAAACCTAAAAAAAAATAAAAATTCAGAATGGGGGGAGAAGACTAGTTCTTTAGGGTCTGCTAGGGAAAGACCATTCGGGTTCCATTTTCGAGAACTACACGAAAACAGACAATCTAACTCTAACAGAAATACATATTATCCTTTAAAGACTTGATTCTCCCCACACTTAGTTAGCTGTGGTGTCGAAATTGTGATTAACTTCGTTGTCGACTTCCATCGGACCATGTATGTAATGTTTAACTCTGTGACCATTAACTTTAAATTCCATCCCATTTGAATTTATTAATTCTATCGTTCCGTATGGGAAAACTCTTTTTACTATGAATGGTCCAGACCATCTTGATTTCAATTTTCCAGGAAATAGCTTGAATCTTGAATTGAAAAGAAGAACTCTGTCTCCTTCTTTAAATTCTTTTGAACTTCTGATTCTTTTATCATGCCATTTCTTTGTTCTTTCTTTATAGATTAACGAATTTTCGTATGCTTCATGTCTTAATTCTTCTAATTCATTTAGTTGGCTTAATCGTAGACGTCCAGCTTCATGTAAATCAAGATTACATGATTTCAAAGCCCAAAATGCTTTGTGTTCAATTTCTACTGGAAGATGACATGCTTTTCCATAAACAAGTCTAAAAGGTGTGGTTCCAATTGGAGTTTTGTAGGCTGTTCTAAAAGCCCAGAGTGCATCCTCCAATTTAATGGACCATTCCTTCGGATTTGATCCTACGGTTTTCTCTAGAATACGTTTTAAAGCTCGGTTGGTATTTTCAACTTGTCCACTTGTTTGTGGATGATATGCGGTTGAGATTTTATGAGTTACTCCATAACGTTTGAGAACTTTCTCAAGTTGATTATTACAAAAATGAGTTCCCCGATCACTTATTAAAGCTTTCGGTGTTCCAAACCTTGCAAAAAGACGTTTTAAAAAGTTGACTACAACTCGTGCATCGTTAGTTGGGAGAGCTTGTGCTTCCGCCCATTTAGATACATAATCAATGGCTACGAGTATATATAGATTATTATGAGATTTTGGAAATGGACCCATAAAGTCAATACCCCAAATGTCAAATACTTCACATACTTGGATGACATTTTGTGGCATTTTATCACGTTGACTTATTTTTCCGGCCCTTTGACAAGCATTGCAGGATTTGCAAAGAAAGTGTGCGTCTTTGTAAATTGTAGGCCAATAGAATCCAGCATCATAAACTTTTCTTGCTGTTAGTTGAGGCCCATAATGCCCTCCTGTTGGTCCTGTGTGACAATGGTTTAATATTTTACTAGCTTCATCTCCAAATACACATCGGCGTATTATTCCATCGGGACAACTTTTAAACAGATGTGGATCTTCCCAAAAATAGTGTTTTATATCACTGAAGAATTTCTTTCGTCTTTGGTACGATAATCCTTTTTCAAGGAATCCACAAACTAAGTAGTTTGCACAGTCTGCAAACCATGGGATTTCTTTATAATCTATCTTCAATAGATATTCATCAGGAAAGTTGTCTTGTATGGCCGATTCATTTAGAACTTCTAACTCAGGATTTTCAAGACGAGAAAGATGATCAGCGGCGAGATTTTCTGCTCCTTTTTTATCTTGAATTTCAATATCAAACTCTTGTAAGAGTAAGATCCAACGGATTAATCTTGGTTTAGCATCTTGTTTTGAAAATAAGTATCTAAGAGCAGAATGGTCGGTATAGACCACCGTTTTTGCTAGAACGAGATATGATCGAAATTTGTCAAAAGCAAAGACAATAGCAAGGAGTTCTTTTTCAGTAGTTGTATAGTTCGTTTGTGCTCCTTGTAACGTCTTACTAGCATAATATATAGGTTGAAATCGTTTTTCAATCCTTTGTCCTAAAACGGCTCCCATTGCAAAATCACTTGCATCGCACATTAGTTCAAATGGTAGATTCCAATTTGGTGTTATCATGATCGGCGCATTAGTGAGTTTTTCTTTAAGAATATTAAAAGATTTGATACACTCATCTGAAAAGATGAATGGAGCATCCTTTTCTAGGAGTTTATTCATAGGAGTGGCAATTTTAGAAAAATATTTTATGAAACGTCGGTAAAAACCGGCATGCCCTAGAAAACTCCTAACTCCTCTAACATTTGTGGGATGTGGAAGTTTAGCAATTACATCTACTTTAGCTCTATCCACTTCAATTCCTTCTTTTGAAATTTTATGTCCAAGAACGATGCCTTCTTTAACCATGAAATGGCATTTCTCCCAATTAAGCACTAGATTTGATTTTTCGCATCTAATTAGCATTCGTTCAAGATTAATTAGACATGATTCAAATGTATCACCGAAGACTGAAAAGTCATCCATGAAAACTTCCATGCATTCTTCTATCATGTCATGAAAAATCGCCATCATACACCTTTGAAAGGTTGCAGGGGCATTGCAAAGTCCAAATGGCATGCGTTTGTAAGCAAAAGTACCATAAGGGCACGTGAATGTGGTTTTCTCTTGGTCCTCGGGTGCTATTGGAATTTGAAAATATCCGGAAAATCCATCTAGAAAACAATAGTAACTATTTCCGGCTAATCTTTCCAACATTTGATCTATGAAAGGTAAGGGAAAGTGATCTTTTCTGGTGGCGTCATTTAATTTTCTATAATCAATACACACACGCCATCCTGTTACAGTCCTAGTAGGAATAAGCTCATTTTTCTCATTTGTAATGACAGTCATGCCACCCTTCTTAGGCACGCATTGAACTGGGCTTACCCATGGACTATCAGAAATTGGATATATCAAACCTGCATCTAGTAGTTTAATAATCTCTTTCTTAACTACATCTTGCATATTAGGATTTAGTCTTCGTTGGCGTTGCACATACGTTTTATGACCTTCTTCCATAAGGATTTTATGTGTGCAATACGAAGGACTTATTCCTTTAATATCATGAATCTTCCATGCAATGGCTGGTTTATGAGCTTTCAACACAGAAATGAGTTGTGATTTCTCATTTTCAGTAAGAGAAGACGATATTATTACAGGTAATTCAGATTCACCATGTAAATAAGCGTATTCCAAATGGTTTGGAAGTGGCTTTAACTCTAATTTCGGAGGTTCTTCTATCGATGATTTGTATCGATATCTGTCTTCTTCTTTTAGCATTTGAATTTCTTCTGTTGTTGGTTCATATCCATTAGCTATAAGTGTAGCTAACATTTCAGCTTCATCAATTGGTTCATTACCTTCTCCTAAAGAACATTCTCCTGTTCCTTGTAATTCTGGAAATTCTTCTAATAATTCTGCATGTGCATCTATAGTTTGAATATAATAACATGTATCATCTGCAGATTGTGGTTGTTGCATTGCTCTATCAACTGAAAAGGTAACACTCTCATCCTCTATACTTAGGGTCAGTTTCATACCGAACACGTCTATCATTGCTTTAGCCGTGTTTAAGAATGGTCTTCCTAATATGAGAGGAACTTGAGAATCTTCTTCCATGTCCAGAACAACAAAATCTACTGGAAATACTAAAGTACCAACTTTAACTAGCATGTTCTTCATTATCCCTCTAGGATATTTTATTGATCTATCGGCTAGTTGTATGCTTATTCTGGTTGGTTTTAATTCTCCAAGGTCTAGTTTAGCGTATAGTGAATACGGCATTAGATTTATACTAGCACCTAAATCTGCCAATACTTCTATTGAACTAAGACTACCCAGAAAACATGGAATTGTGAAACTTCCTGGATCAGATAGTTTTTCTGGTATCTTATTCAACAGCACTGCTGAACAATTAGCATTCATAGTAACAGCCGAGAGTTCTTCCATTTTCTTTCTATTTGAGATTAGATCTTTCAAGAATTTAGCATATCTAGGCATTCCTGAAATCACATCAATGAAAGGAAGATTTACATTTATCTGTTTAAACATATCCAAGAATTTGGATTGCTCGGCTTCAAGTTTTTCTTTCTTCATTTTACTCGGGTAAGGAAGTGGTGGTTGGTATGGTTTAACATAAGGTTTAGCCTTAACTGTGTTATCTTCATTAACCTTTTCAACTACCGGTTCTTTTTCCTTATCTTGATCAGGTTGTGGTTCTTGTGGAGTAGGAATAGCTTCATCAGAAGTTACAGGTATTTCAGGTGGTTTAAGTGTTGTACCACTTCTTGTGATAATGGCTTTAGCTGTTTCATTCCGGGGGTTAGCATTTGTATCACTAGGTAGACTTCCCGGTTTTCTTTCACCTATTAACCTTGCTAGGTTACTTACTTCTTGTTCCAGATTTTGAATAGAAGCTTGTTGATTTCTAAATGCTTGAGCATTTTGTTCATTAGTTTGTTTCTGAGATGTGAAAAACTGCGTTTGAGTTTCAACTAGCTTCGTTATCATATCTTCTAAATTCGGCTTTTTATCATCGGTTTGTTGTGGTGGTTTGTTTTGAAAATTAGGTCTTTGCTGATTGTAATTGTTATTAGATACTTGTTGATTGGTAGGACCTTGTTGGTTGTTGTATGGAATATTTCGGTTATAATTCTGGTTTTAATTGTAAATCGGTCTTGGCGGTTGATAATTATTCTGATAATTATTTCCAGGCCTTTGGTTTATGTATGAAATATTCTCTCTTTGTTCCATTGTTAATTCAATACTGAGACAATCTTTTGTCAAATGTGGTCCTCCACACTGCTCACAACTAATTCGTATTGAGTGAATATCTTTAGTCATCTTTTCCATTCGTCGTTCCACAGCATCTATCTTTGCGGAAATGGAATCTAAGTCATGGATAGAATCGGCTCTAGCTGCTTTAGATGATCTAATGATATCTTTTTCTTGGTGCCACTCATGTGAGTGGGAAGCAGTGTTATCAATAATTTTGTAAGCATCAGTTTCGGTTTTCTTCATAATAGAACCACCAGCTGCTATATCTATGTCTTTCCTTGTAGTGATGTCGCATCCTTGGTAGAATATTTGTACTATTTGACAGGTGTCTAAACCATGTTGCGGACATCCTCTTAACAACTTTCCATATCTTGTCCATGCCTCATATAGAGTTTCATTTGGCTTCTGTGTAAACGTAACAATTTCTGCTTGAAGTCTTACGGCTTTAGATGCAGGAAAGAATTGTTTAAGAAATTTGTCAACTAAAACATTCCATGTATCAATCGCCCCTTCAGGTAACGATTCCAACCAATCTTTGGCTTCTCGCTTTAAAGTCCAGGGAAATAACATGAGATATATCTGTTCATCCTCCACTTCTCGGATTTTAAAAAGTGTGCAGATCCTATTAAAGGTACGTAGATGTTCATTAGGATCTTCCTTCGGCGCACCACTAAATTGGCATTGATTAGTCACCATGTGTAGAATTTGTCCTTTGATTTCATAATCTGGCGCATTAATGTCTGGATGAGTAATTGCGTGACCTTGGCCAGTGCGTTTAGCTCTCATTCGGTCTTCCATACTTAGAGGTTCCAGATTCTCCATAATTGAATTTGTTGAATCGGTATCACTAGATGATTCTGATTTAATGGTTCGTTCCTCAACAATCTCTGTTTGAATGATTGGTGGTTCCGGAGGAAAGTTTAATGGTTCAGGATCTACGAACCGTTCCTGAATATTCTCTGGATTCTCAATTGTGAGGTTGGGTTCAAAAAATGGATTATCGAAAATTTGAATTGGAGTACTTGGTCGACTGGATGACGATTCTAAAGAAAAATCAACGGCGACAATATTTGCTAGATGTCTTGATCGTGTTACAGGTGGTGAACGTACAAAAGGTGGTGAACGTCTTGCTCGGTGCATTCACTGAATATCCTATTAGTTTTTAAAAAGGAAAGAAAAATTATATAAGTTATCCAATCAATAGACTTTTCTGATTTTGCCCACGTTTCGAATAGCCAAAAGATGCAGCAGAGGGGCAGGATTCGTTTGGTCTCAATATAATTGAGGACTGTTTGGCTCCAATAACCCGGTCCACGTACAAATCCAACTATTACTACGAACCAGAAAATTTTGATGTCTATCAATTTAACCACTTAAAATAAATTTTCGTAATTTTAAGAAATTTAGAGAAGAAGTAGAAAAAATTCTAAGTCCTAAAAACTAGAATGGCGAGAAATAAGAGAGAAAAAGAGTGCGCGTCGAAAAGTGTCGAAAAATGAAAAAGACGAAGAGTGGTTTGTAAACACGCGGTTAATCCAACCTTATAACGATCACTATCTTAAAATTAAAGCTACAAATGGAGATCACTAATTGGAATTGTAATTGATACATAGGTAAACGGCGTCGAAAAATAAGAAAATAGCACGAAAAATAGCGTCGCAAAATTTTAAGGCACCTAAATCTTAGACTAAGGATTAAGCACTTAAGGGATTTTACGGCAAAGCCTAAAAATCTGGTAGTATAAAAATAACTACGGCAAAAAAAACTAAATTTAATACTAAAAGTTGTGACTATAGTCTAAAAAAAACTAAAGGTAATAAAACTTAAAATATATATTTTTTTTAATTTTATAGACAAAATCTTAAAAATATATTTTTTTTTAATTTTTTTTTTACAAATATAAATTAAGTGTGGGAAGGGGTCAAGTGCTCATAGTCACATTCTGTATTACTTACATACATATGTAATGACTTTCGAGTGAAATGAATGGGGTCAATTGACCCCAGTGCCACACAAGTAGCTACGCCACTTGGGTTGAAGAGGTCCGTTTGTGGGCTGAAGAAAATGGAAGTGGGTGGCTCAATGATTAATTGAGAATGCTTTTAATTATCAAAAGGCAAAGAAATTTGAAGAATGGGAGATAAATATTCTCGTTTGTCAAGTGGGTGAAATTGTGATTGGGACACTAACACTTTTTTTTTTTTTTTTTAAACGAATTTTTTTTTTCTTAAAAAAAAAACGTTTTTTTTTACAATTTTTTTTTTAAATATATATATTTTACAAGAACTAAAAAAAACTTAATAAAAAAAACTTTTATGTGGCGTTTCGCTTCGGCGTGTCCCCGGCAGCGGCGCCAAAAATACTTGATGTTGTAGGGATGGGGTACGAAATAGTATTATTTTTAGTACGAAATACTATTAAATATGCTACAATTTTACACAAGTTATTTATTTATTTATCGAGTGGATATACTTAAACCTTGCTACAACACTTATAGGCAGTGTACCTAATCGTATTATAGTATAGTTTTTAGTAAGTCCGGTTCGTTCCACAGGGAAAGCTCGAGAAGTTTAATGCACACAAAATAGAAAAATAGAAAAATATATATCTATAAAGTAGTAGTATTATTATTATATAAAAGGGGGGTTTTTACCGTTTAATGACCGGTTTGTCGATTTTAAAACTTTAGTCGCAGTTAAAACCAAATGTAAAATATTAAAAATAAATACAAGACTTAAATTAAAGCATAAAGTAAATAACGATAATGAAATTGTGAATAATAAAAGTGCGATAAAATAAACTTGCGATAATTAAAAAGTACGATAATTAAAAGTGCAATACAATAACAATAAAAATGCGATAATTAGAAGTGCAATTAAATATAAAATAAAGGAAATTAAATATGAAATAAAAGAATTATGCTTATTTAAACTTCCGTAATCATGATGTTTGACGTGTTGATTTTAGTTTTATGCCCATGGGTTAATTGTCCTTTGTCCTGGATTATTTAATATGTCCGTCTGGTTTTTGTCCATAACAGTTCATCAGTCATAAATATAAAGTGCGAGTGTCCTCGTCAAATTATTCTTATACCCGAAGTTAAATATTCCAACTAATTGGGGACTTAAACTGTAACAAGATTTTAATACTTTGTTTAGTAATTACACCAGGCTGTCGACTGAGTGTAACCCAAAGTTTTAATATTTTGTTATCAATTATACCAAGTGTCCTTGTACATAATTTCACCCCTGTTTTAATTATTCTAGTGGCTATTAATCCATTCCCGTGTCCGGTTAGATGAACGATTATTCGTACATATAAATACCCCGCCCATCGTGTCCGATCGAGTGTATATGGTAATTTATAGGGACGCCCAATTGTAAATCTTTATATTAACATTAACAAACTATCATTTAGTTAAACAAATATAAAGCCCATTAATAGCCCATAGTCTAATTTCCACAAGTGTCGTTCTTTTGTCCAAACCCCAATTATGGTACAAAGCCCAATTACCCAATTTTAGTAATTAGCCCAACATCATGATTACTTCGGATTAAATAAGCATAATAATAACTTAGCTACGAGACATTAATGTAAAAAGGTTGAACATAACTTACAATGATTAAAAATAGCGTAGCGTTACACGGACAGAATTTCGACTTATACACTCAAAACATTCTCTATCATAATCTTATTATTATTATAATTTAAGATTAAAATTAAAATTATTATTATAATATTTATATTAATATTACGATAGAGAAAGATATAAGAAAAGAAAAAGATGTAAAAGGTGTCCCTAAAATTGATCGAATACACTGCCTTTTATAGGCGAATTTTGAAATTGAATTTTCATTTACGACCCCTGAACTATGCTCAATTAACAACTTTTTATTATTTAATATTATTCTTATTATGAATTATTTAAATATTATATTTTATTCTTGTGCATAGTTGACTCGTAATTTTTACACCGCTGCGTCGAGCGTTGAGAGTTGACTCATGTCCCGGTTCCGGATTTTCGAACGTCCTTTCGTACAATTTTATATCGTGTACTTTGCGTTTTGTAACTTGTACTCTTGTCATTTTTAGACGTTCTTTATCAATAATTTGAACCTTTTTAATTGAATCTTGTACTTTTTAGCTTTTTGGACCTTTCTGTCTTCAATTCGTCGTTTTCGCCTTTTGTCTTCGCACTTATTTAATATAAACCAATATTACTTGAAAATGGAACAATTGCAACTAAAATCTTGTCTTTCTTGGGGGATAATGCAATGAAATATGTGTTCATTTTTAGCCTTATCATGTATATACATTTTAACTGAGTCGTTAAGTCATCGTTAGTCGTTACATGTAAATGTTGATTTGAAACCTTTAGGTTAACGATCTTGTTAAATGTTGTTAACCCAATGTTTATTATATCTAACGAGATGTTAAATTATTATATTATCATAATATTATGATATATTAATATATCTTAATATGATATATATACATTTAAATGTCGTTACAACGATAATCGTTACATATATGTCTCGTTTCGAAATCATTAAGTTAGTAGTCTTGTTTTTACATATGTAGTTCATTGTTAATATACTTAATGATATGTTTACTTATCATTATCATGTTTATATATAGTGTAACAATATCTTAAAATGATTAATATGTAATTAGTAAAACATTGTTATAACGATAATCGTTATATATATCTTTTTCAAGTTTCTTGATTCAATAGTCTCATTTTTATGTATATAACTCATTGTTAAAATACCTAATGAGATACTTACTTATCATAATATCATGTTAACTATATATATATATATATATATATATATATATATATATATATATATATATATATATATATATATATATCCATATATATGTCATCATATAGTTTTTACAAGTTTTAACGTTCGTGAATCACCGGTCAACTTGGGTGGTCAATTGAGTATATGAAACCTATTTCAATTAATCAAGTCTTAACAAGTTTGATTCCTTAACATGTTGGAAACACTTAATCATGTAAATAACCAATTCATTTAATATATATAAACATGGAAAAGTTCGGGTCACTACACATGGCAATCATAATATAACATGCTTCTATATACTATATTCTCCAGTTAGTCCCAATAACTAAATACCAGCAAACGAGAAGGTGTTCAACTATCTAATCACTGAACCTTCTCTTTCTCCTTTTCTCCTGAGAAATACATATACACAAGTTAGTTTCTGTCCATTAACCCAAAATAACACAATACAACAATTTTTGTCAGAAAAAGTGTCCGCTAAAAGTTTTTGCTTAACACTTATGCACTTTCAAAATTTACATCCTGGACATCAAAATACAAACGGGCAGCATAACGGCTAGAAATCAACACATGGTAAAATATTTCACTGCCAAAGACACTCGGTAGACTGTCATAGACAGTCGGCCGACTGTCTACACTCACTCGACCGAGTGTCTAGTCACTCGATCGATGGTCTCTCACAGACACACTCGGCCGTGGGTCTTACACACTCGGTCGATTGTCGATTCGGTCGGTCGAGTGTCTCGACACACTCGGCCGACTGTGTTTATCTGCAGAAGCTGAAGCCAAAGTGACGGGTTTCACCCAAAATCTACCAATTCTTGCTCTAAAGCTCGATTATGACCTCAAAACTCACGATCCATTATTTCGACGGGCTCTTCGATGAATTGAAGTTTTTCGTTGATTTGGATTTCGTTTAACGGAATAGTGAGATCTTCTTTAGCAAAACATTTCTTCAAATTCGAGACGTGGAAAGTGTTATGTACAGCCGCGAGTTGTTGAGGTAACTCAAGTCAGTAAGCTACTGGTCCGACACGATCAATAATCTTGAATGGTCCAATATACCTTGGATTTAATTTCCATCGTTTACCAAATCGAACAAAGCCTTTCCAAGGTGCAACTTTAAGCATGACCATCTCTCCAATTTCAAATTCTATATCTTTTCTTTTAATGTCAGCGTAGCTCTTTTGTCGACTTTGGGCAGTTTTCAACCATTGTTGAATTTGGATGATCTTCTTGGTAGTTTCTTGTATTATCTCTGGACCCGTAATCTGTCTATCCCCCCACTTCACTCCAACAAATCGGAGACCTACACTTTCTACCATAAAGTGCTTCAAACGGTGCCATCTCAATGCTTGAATGGTAGCTGTTGTTGTAGGAAAATTCTGCTAACGGTAGATGTCGATCCCAACTGTTTTCGAAATCAATAACACATTCTCGTAGCATGTCCTCAAGCATTTGTATCGTCCTTTCGCTCTGCTCATCAGTTTGTGGATGATAGGCAGTACTCATGTCTAGACGAGTTCCTAATGCTTGCTGTAATGTCTGCTAGAATCTTGAAATAAATCTGCCATCTCTATCAGAGATAATAGAGATTGGTATTCCATGTCTGGAAATGACTTCCTTCAAATACAGTCGTGCTAACTTCTCCATCTTGTCATCTTCTCTTATTGGCAGGAAGTGTGCTGATTTGGTGAGACGATCAACTATTACCCAAATAGTATCAAAACTACTTGCAGTCCTTGGCAATTTAGTGATGAAATCCATGGTAATGTTTTCCCATTCCATTCCGGGATTTCGGGTTATTGAAGTAGACCTGATGGTTTCTGATGCTCAGCTTTGACCTTAGAACACGTCAAACATTCTCCTACATATTTAGCAACATCGGCTTTCATACCCGGCCACCAAAAATATTTCTTGAGATCCTTGTACATCTTCCTCGTTCCAGGATGTATTGAGTATCTGGTTTTATGAGCTTCTCTAAGTACCATTTCTCTCATATCTCCCAATCTTGGTACCCAAATTCTTTCAGCCTTATACCGGGTTCCGTCTTCCCGAATATTAAGATACTTCTCCGATCCTTTGGGTATTTCATCCTTTAAATTTCCTTCTTTTAAAACTCCTTGTGGCGCCTCCTTTATTTGGGTAGTAAGGTTATTGTGAATCATTATATTCATAGATTTTACTCGAATGGGTTCTCTGTCCTTTCTGCTCAAGGCGTCGGTTACCACATTTGCCTTTCCTGGGTGGTAACGAATCTCAAAATCGTAATTATTTAACAATTCAATCCACCTGCACTGCCTCATGTTCAGTTGTTTCTGATTAATTATGTGTTGAAGATTTTTGTGGTCGGTATATATAATACTTTTGACCCCATATAAGTAGTGCCTCCAAGTCTTTAATGCAAAACAACCGCACCTAATTCTAAATCATGCGTCGTATAATTCTGCTCGTGAATCTTCAATTGTCTAGACGCATAAGCAATTACCTTCATTCGTTGCATTAATACACAACCGAGACCTTGCTTTGAGGTGTCAAAATATATCACAAAATCATTATTCCCTTCAGGTAATGACAATATAGGTGCCGTAGTTAACTTTTTCTTCAAAAATTGAAACGCTTTCTCATGCTCATCCTTCCATTCAAATTTCTTCCCTTTATACGTTAATGCAGTCAAGGGTTTTGCTATTTTAGAAAAATCTTGGATGAATCTTCTGTAGTAACCAGCCAATCCTAAAATTTGACGTATATGCTTCGGAGTGTTCGGGGTTTCCCACTTTTCAACGGTTTCAATCTTTGCCGGATCCACCTGAATACCTTCTTTGTTCACTATATGACCGAGGAATTGAACTTCTTCCAACCAAAATGCACACTTTGAAAACTTAGCGTACAGTTTTTCTCTTTTTAACAACTCAAGCACTTTTCTCAAATGCTCTTCGTGCTCCTGGTCATTCTTTGAGTAAATAAGTATGTCATCGATGAAAATAATGACAAACTTGTCAAGATATGGCCCACATACTCGGTTCATGAGATCTAGGAACACAGCTGGTGCGTTAGTCAATCCAAACGGCATAACCATAAACTCGTAATGACCGTAACGCGTCCTAAAAGCAGTCTTTGGAATATCATCCTCCTTCACCCGCATTTGATGATATCCAGAACGTAAATCGATCTTCGAATAAACCGACGAGCCTTGTAGTTGATCAAATAAGTCGTTGATTCTCGGTAATGGGTAACGGTTGTTGATGGTAAGTTTGTTCAACTCTCGATAGTCGATACACAACTTGAATGTACCATCTTTCTTCTTGACAAACAGAACAGGAGCTCCCCATGGTGATGTACTTGGTTGAATGAAACCACGCTCTAAAATTTCCTGTAACTAACTTTGTAATTCTTTCATTACGCTGGGTGCGAGTCTGTATGGAGCACGAGCTATTGGTGCAGCTCCTGGTACAAGATCTATTTGAAATTCAACGGATCGATGTGGGGGTAATCCTGGTAATTCTTTCGGAAATACATCGGGAAATTCTTTTGCGACGGGAACATCACTGATGTTCTTTTCTTAGGTTTAACTTCCTTGATGTGTGCTAGAATGACGTAACAACCTTTTATTATTAGTTTTTGCGACTTTAAACTACTAATAAGATTTAATTTCGCGTTTTTCTTTTCTCCGTACACCATTAAAGGTTTTCCTTTTTCACGCATAATGCGAATCGCATTTTTGTAACAAACGACCTCTGCTCTCACCTTTTTCAACCAGTCCATGCCAATTATTACATCAAAACTCCCTAACTAGTCTGGTATTAAATCAATTTTAAACATTTCATCCCCCAGTTTAATTTCTCTATCCCGACATATATTATCTGCTGAAATTAATTTACCGTTTGCTAATTCGAGTAAAAATTTATTATCCAAAGGCACCAATAGGCAACTTAATTTAGCACAAAAATCTCTACTCATATAGCTTCTATCCGCACCCGAATCAAATAAAACATAAGCAGATGTATTGTCAATAAGAAACGTACCCGTAACAAGCTCCGGGTCTTCCTGCGCTTCTGCCGCATTAATATTGAAAACTCTTCCGCGGCCTTGCCCATTAGTATTCCCTTGGTTTGGGCAATTTATAATAATGTGGCCCAGTTTTCCACATTTATAACAAACTACGTCGGCATTATTTGTTCCGACCTTATTTGTTTCTTTATTTTTGTTGTTCTTTGGTCCGTAAACCTCACATTTTGCCGCGCCATGACCACTTCTCTTACACTTGGTGCAAACTGTTGTGCAAAACGCATTCGGATGGTACTCTGCACACCTGAAGCATGGTTGTTTCTGTTGTTTGTTGTTATTGAGGTTGTTGTTGAGATTGTTATTGTTGTTGAAACGGTTGTTGTAGTTGTTGTTGTTGTTGTTGGGACGTTTGTTGTAGTTATTATTAGGATTGCGGTTATTTTTGCAATTGTTGTTGCGGTTGTGGTTGTAATTGTTATTGTTGTTGTACTGGTGACTCTTGTCACCGTTTTCCTCCCACTTCCTCTTGAGTTATTTCGTGTTGGCTTCTTCGGCCGCCTGTTCTTTAATTCTCCCCTCAATCTGATTTATGAGTTTATGATCCATTCGACTTGCCTTCTGTATGGAAGCGGGCTCGTGTGAACTCACATCTTCTTGAATCCTTACTGGTAACCCTTTTCCAAACGCGTCGATATTCTCTTCTTCATCTTCGAACGCTCTCGGACACAATAGACACAACTCTGTGAATCGTCGTTCATACGTGGTAATGTCGAACCCTTGTGTTCGTAACTCTCTAAGCTCTACCTTGAGCTTATTGACTTCGTTTCTAGGACGGTACTGCTCGTTCATCAATTGCTTGAATGCCGACCACGGTAGTGCGTAAGCAACATTTTGTCCTACCTGTTCAAGATAGGTGTTCCACCACGTTAACGCAGTACCTATGAAGGTATGCGTAGCGTACTTAATTTTGTCCTCTTCAGTACACTTACTTATGGAAAACACCAATTCGACCTTCTCGGTCCACCGTTTCAATCCAATTGGTCCTTCGGTTTCATCAAATTCCAAAGGTTTACAGGCAGTGAATTCTTTGTAGGAGCATCCTGCATGATTTTTCTTGTTGAATTAGTTCCACTGCTAGAACCAGAGTTATTGTTGTTATTTTGCATTGTGGCCTACACTGCAGCTATGTTCGCAGCAAGGAAAATACGGAAGTCTTCCTCGCTCATGTTCAAGTTCTGACGAGTCGTCGGTGCCATTTCCTTCAAAAATAGCCAAAAGAATTAAGTTAATCATATAGAATTTTAAGAGTAGTCAATAGTATTTCGTAGCATAGTATGAACTCATTTATAAAAGCTTTTTCTTCATATTAGCGTTTTATAGTTTTAATTCGGGTAGTACCTACCCGTTAAGTTCATACTTAGTAGCTAATATACAATTCAACTACTACAATTCTATATGAAAAAACTGATTATAATAAAATTTCGCGTTCAAATTTTATACAAAATTTTACAAACTTACAATACCACTATTATACATATAGGATGAAATATAGCACATAATAACTTGCTACACGGTAGCTATAAAGGTAATTCTAATTAATACGCAAGTTGTTCAGTAAGGGCAATAAAGACACGTAATTCATAAGTTCAGAAACAGGTCATGCATTCTGGTTTTACTAAAACGACTTCCCATCCTTGGTCTTGTGGAAAGTAACTGTTATGACCATTGGCTAGGAAGCATGTTGTAATGTCGTCAAAAGGACGAGGGTTTCGTAATGCCCAAAAGCCTCATAGAAATCTAAAAACCTTGTTTCTTACCCCAACTACTGAGTCTGTCACTTGTGGGAATGTTTCATTTCATAGTTGTAATCCGATGTTCTTTTTCTCACTTTGGTGAGAAGCGAACATCACTAACCCGTAAGCATAACATGCTTCTTTATGTTGTATGTTAGAAGCTCTTTCTAATTCATGAAATCCTATGTTGGATATGTTGAGTCAAAATAGGTTCTTAACACGTAGCGAAAAATTGCGTTTGGGTTCCCCGCATTTAACGCTTTAAAGAAAACACGGCGTAACTTACAGTCTCCCCAATGTGATATACCCCACTTATCAAAGGAAAGACTTTTATAAACTAAGGCATTTCTGGAAAGTCTTTCAAATGTTTGACAAGTTAATTTCTCCATAACTAATTGTGCTGATGAATTCTGACCGACTCTAGACAAGATTTACTCAATCATATCCTCTGGTAGGTCTTCTAAAATATTCGGTTGTCTACCCTTAACGTCCATTTTGTTTTTATACTGTAAAACAGACAAGGATTAGATTTGTAAAAGATAATTAACAAACAATACAAGCAATTTTTACATAGAACATAAAAGTACAAGCACACTACAATACATATAATACACAACATGATTACAACCCTCTAATCTGAATCACTGGTTTCTTCTTCTTCGGACTTGGTTCGTTTTCCTAATTTTCTAGGGATATATGGTGTTCCTCTAATACGAGCCGTCGTTTTCCACAATGGTTTAGAAAAACCTGGTGGTTTAGAGGTTCCCGGGTTATTGTTACATTTTAGGAAATACAGACGTTGCCGAAACATATAAAGTTCATCGGGGTTGGAATCGGGTTTCTCCATTTTTATACCTTTTCCCTTATTATTTTCTTTTGCTTTATTAAATTGGGTCGAGGTAATTTCTATAACATCACCGGAATCCTCATCGGGATCCGATTCATCGGAAAATTGGTAATCTTCCCAATATTTTACTTCCTTGGCGGAAACACCATTGACCATTATTGATTTTGGTCCGTTGGTTGAGGATTTTCTTTTATTTAACCAATTTACTGTAGGTATCAATATTTCTTCCTCCGAAACCTCTTCTTCTTCTGGTTCTTCCTCTTTCGGTTCCTCCTCTTTCGGTTCCTCTTCTTCCGGTTCCTCCTCTTCCGGTTCCTCTTCTTCCGGTTCCTCCTCTTCCGGTTCCTCTTCTTCGGGAATTTGTGATCTTCCCAAAGTATATTCGACTCTTCATTATTATTAGGTGAGTCGATGGGATTTGTACTAGAGGTAGACATCTATCACACAATATCAAACACGTTAAGAGATTAATATATCACATAATATTTACATGTTAATAATATATAGTTTTCAACAAAAAAATGTTAAGCAATCATTTTTAAAGAAAAACACGGTCGAAGTCCAGACTCACTAATGTATCCTAACAAACACGGTAAGACACACTAATGCAAAAATTCTGGTTCTCTTAGACCAACGCTCGGATACTAACTGAAATGTCCCATTCATATTGATTATAAATGTTTCATATTAATTGATTTCGTTGCGAGGTTTTGACCTCTATATGAGACATTTTTCAAAGATTGCATTCATTTTTAAAACAAACCATAACCTTTATTTTATCAACAAGGTTAAAAAGTCACCACTTAGATTATCCAGAAATGATAATCTAACAAATATCGCACTTACACACTACCAATACATATTGGTTTACAAATATTAATATGTTACAACAAAATAAATATCGAATACAGTTTTAAACAATATTATACAAGCATGCCGACACCAAATCTTGTCCATATAATAACATGCAACAGCGGAAGCTCTTAATAATCACCTGAGAATAAACATGCTTTAAACGTCAACAAAAATGTTGGTGAGTTATAGGTTTAACCTATATATTTATTAAATCGTAATAATAGACCACAAGATTTCATATTTCAATATACATCCCATACATAGAGATAAAAATCATTCATATGGTGAACACCTGGTAACCGACCTTAACAAGATGCATATAGAATATCCCCTATCATTCTGGGACTCCCTTCGAACATGATGAATTCGAAGTACTAAAGCATCCGGTACTTTGGATGGGGCTCGTTGGGCCCGATAGATCTATCTTTAGGATTCTTGTCAATTAGGGTGTCTGTTCCCTAATTCTTAGATTACCAGACTAAAAAGGGGCATATTCGGTTTAATAATCTAGCCATAGAATGTAATTTCATTTACTTTTGTCTATTTTGTAAAACATTTATAAAACTGCATGTATTCTCATCCCAAAATATTAGATTTTAAAAGTGGGACTATAACTCACTTTCATAGATTTTTACTTCGTCGGGAAGTAAGACTTGGTCACTGGTCGATTCACCAACCTATAACAAATATGTACATATATATCAAAGTATGATCAAAATATATTTATAACATTTTTAATACGTTTTGCTGTTTTAAGTTTATTCAGTCAGTTGTCCTCGTTATTGACCTACAACTAGTTGTCCATAGTTAGATGTACAGAAATAAATTGATATATAATATCTTGAATCAATCAATGACCCAGTGTATACACGTCTCATGCTAGATCACAACTCAAAGTATATATATTTTTGGAATCAACCTCAACCCTGTATAGCTAACTCAAGCATTACTGCATATAGAGTGTCTATGGTTGTTCCAAATAATATATATACATGGGTCGATATGATATGTTAAAACATTTGCATACGTGTCTATAGTATCCCAAGATTACATAATATATTAGAATACATGTATAATACAATATGAGTTAGCTAGGATATGATTAATATAGATTTGTTACCAATTTTCACGTAGCTACAACAAGCAAAATTATCCAATCTTGTTTTACCCATAACTTCTTCATTTTAAATCCGTTTTGAGTGATTCAAGTTGCTACTGTTTCATATTGAACTTCAGTTTATGAACATAAACAGAAAAAGTATAGGTTTACAGTCAGAAATATAAGTTACAAGTCGTGTTTGTAAGAGGTAGTCATTTCAGTCGAAAGAACGACGTCTTGATGACCATTTTGAAAAACATACTTTCACTTTGAGTTTAACCATGATTTTTGGATATAGTTTCATGTTCATAAGAAAAATCATTTTCCCAGAAGAACAACTTTTAAATCAAAATTTATCATAGTTTTTAATTAACTAACCCAAAACAGCCCGCGGCGTTACTACGACGGCGTATATCAGGTTTTACGGTGATTTTCGTCTTTTCAGGTTTTAAATCATTAAGTTAGCATATAATATAGATATAGAAAATGTGTTTAGTTGATTTTAAAAGTCAAGTTAGAAGGATTAACTTTTGTTTGCGAACAAGTTTAGAATTAACTAAACTATGTTCTAGTGATTTCAAGTTTAAACCTTCGAATAAGGTAGTTATATAAATATATATATATATATATATATATATATATATATATATATATATATATATATATATATATATATATATATATATATATATATATATATATATATATATATATATATATATATATATATATATATATATATGAATCGAATGATGTTATGAACATCATTACTACCTCAGGTTTTGTGGATAAACCTATTGAAAATGAGAAAAATAGATCTAGCTTCAAAGGTGATAGATTTTGACAATCTTTTAAAATTCATGTTCTACATATTTAACTAGTTCATAAAACCCATTTTATGAATATAAAAGTAAGCGGAAGCAAGAAGTTCATATTATAGATTAACCATTTTGAAAGACAAAATCCATAACCATATCAAGTCTTGAATTATACTTACATATATATAAGTGGGTTTAAGGATATTTTACCTCCTCAAGCTAGTTGAGGGTTACAAACTTGGATGATGAAGAAGATGATGAAGCAAGCCTCAAAAGTATGAAACCTCAAGCAAAGGATACCCACAAGCTTTAGCAATCAACACTACCTTTAGTTAGGATTTACTAAACACTTAATATTAGCAAAAATGCAAGCTATGAACCCTTTTTCTCTCCCAAAATTTCGGCCAAATGAGCAAGAGGAAGAGAGAAATGTTTTGCTAATTTTTTTGAATCTAACTTGAGTGTGAAAGAGTGTGTAAGAGAAAAGGCTTTGCATGCCCTTAAACAAAGAGAGAATTAACTCCACACTCAAGCATGGGTGGCCTTTCTTGGAAGCCCCAAACCGCCACCACCACCCATGCACCCCTTTTTCCTTTTTTTTTTTTTTATTTTGCAACATTTTTTTTATTTGTACATGTTGATAAAATACTTGCTTTTATATTTTATAAAACCCTTTATAAAATATGCTTCCACTTAATAGTTTAAATACTTATAAACTATCAAACACATATACATATATATATATATATATATATATATATATATATATATATATATATATATATATATATATATATACATATATATATAAAGCAAGCATAAAAGGGGTGGATGTTCCTACTTTTATAATCCTTTTATAAAATGTAGAACACATATTAATTGTTTAACCATATAAACAATTAGATCCATTATTTAAATAAATTATCCAAATAATTTAAACTCAAGTTATTTATATTTTAGAAAACCAATTTTCTAAAATTAAGTGTCGAGTATTTACTTGACGATCCATTCGATAAGATAAATACTAAAGTGTTGATTAGCTTGTTATTGGGTATGACCCGACTTGGATCATAACATGTTAGCCACATTAGTTTAATATGTCTCTCGGGCGTATGAAATACCTTCAATCTCCCACTTGCACGAGAAACATAAGAAATTAATGACCCATTTCATATGTCTCTCGGGCATATGGATACCACCTAACTAGCGTCCATCACCCCTAATATGTTATGACTTAGTGCCATTCAATAACATCATCCCTTTCGAGTTCCCATCTCGAATATGAATTAGGTGAGTCTTTCAATATATCCTTTTGTCCTAGATGTCATGTTAAATCCAAGAGACATAGAATGATCACTCTCTTATAGATCTAACTTTATCAGGCCTTAGACATCCGACTCTCAACGAATAAGAGGGACAAATTCCATCTTGACTACATACGTCCTAGACACTACACCTTGTACCATACCTGAAGCCTCCCTTATGTACTACCATGTTTCAGAATAGCGAAGGAAAGAATCAAGGCACAATATTCGGTGAATATCTGAACCCAATATGTGTCTCAGGTCAGAGGATATAATGATATTCTCCTTTACTCAAGATTACATGTGATCAACCACAAAGGCTCCATATAGTAAATCTTGAGAGCGGGTCTTCCAATATTTGTATCCCACAATTATCTATGAACCTTGGTCGCAACCTTGCCCCACATTCACCATTTGAATGTTAACCAATCCAAGTTCATAATAGTCTAGACCTCACACTTGTTCCCACAAATGTGATCAACCACGGAATTTAGAATAATAGTTTATTCACGGATAAAATATGCAAAATAGGAACATGACTCATAATTTAAATTAATACCATAATTATATTAATGAGTTTGAATTAATTCGTTCCGTTACAATACGTAAAATAGATCAATTCCAATCACTAGAATATCGAAGCCCTAATGCACAAACATGTCCCTCATGTTTTGGCCCATGTAAAAGCTTCGTGAGTGGATCCGCAACATTTTGATCTGTGTGAACTTTGTGAATACATATCTTTCCTTTTTCAACCTCATCCCTAATGTAGTTGAATCTCCGCTCAATGTGACGAGTCTTTTGATGTGCACGAGGTTCCTTGATTTGAGCAATCGCACCCTCGTTGTCACAAAAGATCTCAAGAGGGTCCTGAATGGAAGGGACCACTCCTAAGTCGTCTATGAATTTCTTCATCCATGCAGCTTCCTGAGCTGCCAATGAGGCGGCAATGTACTCCGACTCTGTAGTGGATAACGCAACAACTTCCTGTTTCGCACTCTTCCAAGAGACCGCACCACCATTTAACATGAATACATAACCGGATTGTGACCGAGAGTCATCTCGATCAGTTTGAAAACTCGCGTCCACGTAACCTTTTACAACGAGTTCCTCCTCACCAGACCCATATATTAGAAACATATCCTTAGTCCTTCTAAGGTATTTCAATATACATTTAACCGCAGTCCAATGACTATTTCCCGGGTTATTCTGGTATCTACTTGTCAGGCTTAGAGCGCATGACACATCCGGTCTAGTACATATCATTGCATACATGATAGACCCAATAGCAGATGCGTATGGGACTTTCTTCATTCTCTCTTGTTCATCTTTGGTGGTAGGACACTGAGATGAACTGAGAACGATTCCCTTTTGAATAGGTACCAAACCTTTCTTAGAGTTTTCCATCTTGAACCTTTTCAAGATTTTATCAATGTATGTACTTTGGCTTAAACCTATCAATCTCTTGGATCTATTCCTATAGATTCCAATCCCCAATATGTATTGTGCTTCTCCAAGATCCTTAATGGAGAAGCAACCTTTTAACCAAGTTTTGACTTCTTGCATTGTGGTTATATCATTCCCAAATAATAATATATCATCCACATATAGCACAAGGAACATTATGGAGCTCCCACTAGCCTTCTTGTATACACAAGCTTCATCCCCATTTTTAATGAAGCCAAATTTCTTTGCCTCTTCATTAAAACGATGATTCCACATTCCAGATGCTTGTTTCAATCCGTAGATTGATTTCTTTAACTTGCATACCTTTTTAGGATTTTTCGGATCAACAAAACCTTCGGGCTGTACCATATAGACATCTTCCTCAAGATATCCATTTAGGAAAGCGGTTTTGACATCCATTTGCCATATTTCATAGTCATAGTGAGTAGCAATGGCAAATAATATCCTAATAGACTTTAGCATTGCCACAGGCGAGAAAGTTTCATCATAATCAACCCCTTGGGTTTGAGTGAAACCTTTTGCTACAAGTCTAGCTTTGTATGTATCCAAGTTTCCATGTATGTCGGTTTTCTTCTTGAAAAGCCACTTGCAATCAACTAGCTTGGAGCTAGGAGGTTGCACGACAAGTTCCCAAACTTGGTTTTCATACATGGATTGCATCTCGGCGTTCATGGCTTCCTGCCATTTGTCTTTATCAATCCTTGATAAAGCATCTTTGTAGTTTGTCGGTTCATCCAAATCAACCGTATAGCAACCATCCACGAGAAAACCATATCTCTCAGGAGGATTATTAATCCTACTAGATCTTCGAACGTCTTGTGTACCTTGATCATCCACTTGATCATTTTCAACATCCTCATGTTGAGTGCTAGTGCCAACCAATTGTGTATCATCGGCTTGATCTTGTACCTCTACAAGATCTATCTTCCTTTCACCATCACCTTCCATAAGGAACTTGGTTTCAAGGAATTCCGCTTTCCGAGCAACAAATACCGTTTGCTCGGATGGATCATAGAAGTAATATCCCATGTCATCTTTGGGATACCCTATGAAGATACACTTTGTGGACCGAGCATGTAGCTTATTAGCTACATAACGCTTAGGATAAGCTTCACATCCCCATACTTTTAAGTATGAAAGAGAAGGAGGCTTTCCAAACCACATCTCGTGAGGAGTTCGTTCCACTTTCTTGGTTGGGGCCATATTTAAAATACGAGCCGCGGAGCTTAGACAATAACCCCAAAATGATAGAGGTAACGAGCTTCTAGCCATCATAGATCGAACCATATCCATTAGGGTTCGGTTCCTCCTTTCGGAAACTCCATTAAGTTGGGGTGTTCCGGGTGGAGTAAGTTGTGAGATAATCCCACAACTCCTAAGATGATCTTGGAAAGCATCGCTTAGGTATTCACCTCCTCTATCGGTACGAAGTACCTTGATTGTCTTATTGAGTTGATTTTGTACTTCGTTTTGGTATTCTTTGAATGCTTCAAACGTTTCGTCCTTGTGTCTTAATAAGTAGACATATCCGAAACGACTAAAGTCATCAATGAAAGTAACAAAGTATCTTTCACCATTCCTAGTCATGGGTTTAAAGGGTCCACATACATCCGAATGTATTAATCCCAATAAATCTTTAGCCCTTTCATAAGTCCCTTTGAAAGGTGCTTTAGTCATTTTGCCTTGTAAACAAGATTCACATACATCAAATGAATCCATTTCACTTGATTTCAAAAGTCCATTCTTTTGAAGTGTATGCATTCGGTTCTTGTTTATATGACCAAGGCGACAATTCCATAAATAGGAATCACTCAAATCCCTTTTGAGTTTCTTGGTGCTAGTATGGTATATAGAGCTTGATGATGCGTCATCTTGAACCAATTCATAAATTCCATTTGAAGGCGAAGCCTTGAAATAGAATACATTATCTAAACAAAAATGGATATCATCATTAATAAAATTAACATTAAATCCACATTGTCTCAAACGGGAAATAGAAATAATGTTTCGACATAAGTCGGGTGCATACAAGACATCATTCAAAATAAGTTCCAAGCCACTTGGAAGTTTTAACACAAAGTCTCCTTGAGCCTTCACTTGCACTTTAGCTCCATTCCCCATGAAGAGACTTGATGTTCCCGTTTTCTTGTTACTTCTTTTGAACCCCTGCAAAGAATTGAAAATGTGAGTTCCACATCCAGTGTCTAATACCCATGTATTAGAAGAAGTAATACTAAGCTCTATATATACCATATATATATTACCTGAGGATTGCCCCGCATCCCTCTTTTCTTTCAACTCCTTAAGGTAGACCGGACAGTTTCGTTTCCAATGACCCATTTCACCGCAACCGAAACATGGTTCTTCCTTGGGGTTTGCCTTTTCCGCAACCTTTTGCTTCTTGTTCTTGTTCTTGGTTGGGGTAACCATCTTCCCCTTTCCCTTGCCTTGATAGGCGGGTCCTTTCCTCTTAGCCACCTTTGGCTTGGAGGTGTTACCTTTGGACCCACCTTGATCGATTGCCAACACGGGTAAAGCCCTTTTACCCATGCTAGTTTCCGCCGTTCTAAGCATACCATGAAGCTCACCTATGCTCTTATCCATCCCATTCATGTTGTAATTAATTACAAATTGATCAAACCTCTTTGATAGGGAGTTAAGGATAAGATCGGTGGCTAACTCATTAGATATGTTAAGGTTAAGACGGTTAGCACGATCGATAAGGCTTTTCATCTTAAGTACATAAGATGAAACCGATTGGGTATCGTCCATACGACAAGCATGAAGCGCCCGAACCGTTTCGAAACGCTCAACACGTGCTTGTTGGAGAAACATCTCCTTCAATTGTGTTATCATGTCGTATGCACTATGATGCTCGAAATCCTTTTGGAGTTCGGGTATCATAGTCCCAAGCATTAAGCATGAGACTTGAAGGGAGTCGTGGCAATACTTATCGTAAGAGGCCATTGCCTCCACATCACTCTCATCCGGTTGATCGGGAATGGGGTCCTCAAGCACATACATTTTATCCTCTTGTTTGAGGACAATCCGAAGATTGCGGAACCAATCCATAAAATTTGTATGGTTGAGTTTGTCTTTCTCTAATAGAGACCTTAATGATAGGTTGTTCATGTTAAGTGGTGCGTTTTGCATGTTGTTGTTGTTATTAGCGGCCATCTACAAAATTAACAAAGTTCATTTAAGTATTGATTTTAAATTTAATAAACAATACCCTTTTAATTTGTTTTATTAAATATTAGAATCCAACGGTAAATCAAATTTCGGTTAGGTGACCTTTATCCCGTCATTTGATTTAGCTAGGTAGTCTTAATGACAATTGCAATCCTTTTGCAACTTCTAAGTTATGGGATCATGCAATCCTTTTGCATGGCATATTAATCCCATCAACGCCTATTTGTTCCTCATGCTTCGGTGACCCTAAGTTCATGATTCCCAAATCAAGTCGTCCTACTCGTGTAAACATGTAGACTTAACATACAAGTGGTTAGGTGACCTTTATCCCATATGTATGTGAAGTGTACCTTATTCATATTAGTTCACTCATGACGGTTAGGTGACCTTTATCCCATCAAGAGATTCCTAATATGTCTAAGTGTTTCCACAAAAGGATGGCGTTTAACTTGTTTACTTTGTTTTAGTAAAGGGATTTTAAGTTTTCTACATTCTAGTTTTAGAAAACAAAGTGCTATACACCAACATGCATTTGGTGTGTAGCATTTTATGAAAAACCTATTTTCATGTCCTTTTAGTAAACCAATTACTAGTTATAAACCATTTTATCACCTTTTAAATAAACCATCTTATTTAGGTCTAATAACCAATTATTAGTGTCATATGTTGTTTTTAATATAACCATTTATAAAGTATTTTGCAAGTTGTAAACTTGTGTGAATAACTTGTAGCATACAAACATACAATCCACAATCATACAAAACAACCACACATGCAAAATAAAGTGTTCACAATCAAGCCTTTCTTGGTAGACATTTGTTTAGCCGAAAACAAATGCCACCGGCAAGGGTTATAGCACAAAGTAGGAGATTTCATATCTCCCACTTAATCTTGTATCTTCCATGTCTTCATCTTGCATCTTCATTTTTACAAGAAAATATATCCTAATACATTTTTCTAGAAAAAAGAAAATACAACCTATTCTATATTACAAACCAAATAGAATAAATTACATGAAAATTACAAGATTTCTACAACTTATTACAAACCAAAATTACCAAAATTATTACAAACCATATGAATAAATAATAATCATCAAACATGCAACCAAACAACCACAAGGTCTAGGCAATGATTGTGAACATGAACATACAACAAAATTGAAAAAAATGGAAGCACCCAAAACCCATTTTGGGTCTCCAAATTTTCGGCCCAAAAAAAATATCCACCCGAACCCGAAAATTTTGTATTCCATTTTCATGCATGTACTTGGAATGCAAAAAATAGTGGGTTCAAAGACAATATAGAAGCATAATCCATAGACCTCGGCTCTGATACCATTGATAGATTTTGACAATCTTTTAAAATTCATGTTCTACATATTTAACTAGTTCATAAAACCCATTTTATGAATATAAAAGTAAGCGGAAGCAAGAAGTTCATATTATAGATTAACCATTTTGAAAGACAAAATCCATAACCATATCAAGTCTTGAATTATACTTACATATATATAAGTGGGTTTAAGGATATTTTACCTCCTCAAGCTAGTTGAGGGTTACAAACTTGGATGATGAAGAAGATGATGAAGCAAGCCTCAAAAGTATGAAACCTCAAGCAAAGGATACCCACAAGCTTTAGCAATCAACACTACCTTTAGTTAGGATTTACTAAACACTTAATATTAGCAAAAATGCAAGCTATGAACCCTTTTTCTCTCCCAAAATTTCGGCCAAATGAGCAAGAGGAAGAGAGAAATGTTTTGCTAATTTTTTTGAATCTAACTTGAGTGTGAAAGAGTGTGTAAGAGAAAAGGCTTTGCATGCCCTTAAACAAAGAGAGAATTAACTCCACACTCAAGCATGGGTGGCCTTTCTTGGAAGCCCCAAACCGCCACCACCACCCATGCACCCCTTTTTCCTTTTTTATTTTTTATTTTGCAACATTTTATTTATTTGTACATGTTGATAAAATACCTGCTTTTATATTTTATAAAACCCTTTATAAAATATGCTTCCACTTAATAGTTTAAATACTTATAAACTATCAAACACATATACATATATATATATATATATATATATATATATATATATATATATATATATATATATATATATATATATATATATATATATATATATATATATATATATACATATATATATAAAGCAAGCATAAAAGGGGTGGATGTTCCTACTTTTATAATCCTTTTATAAAATGTAGAACACATATTAATTGTTTAACCATATAAACAATTAGATCCATTATTTAAATAAATTATCCAAATAATTTAAACTCAAGTTATTTATATTTTAGAAAACCAATTTTCTAAAATTAAGTGTCGAGTATTTACTTGACGATCCATTCGATAAGATTAATACTAAAGTGTTGATTAGCTTGTTATTGGGTATGACCCGACTTGGATCATAACATGTTAGCCACATTAGTTTAATATGTCTCTCGGGCATATGAAATACCTTCAAAAGGATCCTTGGATGGCTTGAAAGTTCTTGAAATAGAATCATGACACAAAAACAAGTTCAAGAAAGATTTCCAATCGAAATAAGATTGTTATAGCTATAGAAATTGAATCAAAGTTTGAATATGAGTATTACCTTATATTAGAAAGATATCTTACTGTAAATAAGAAAGATTTCTTGAAGTTGGATGACCACTTTACAAGATTGGAAGTAAGCTAGCAAACTTGGAAGTATTCTTGATTTTATGAAACTAGAACTTATAGAATTTATGAAGAACACTTAGAACTTGAAGATAGAACTTGAGAGAGATCAATTAGATGAATAAAATTGAAGAATGAAAGTGTTTGTAGGTGTTTTTGGTCGTTGGTATATGGATTAGATATAAAGGATGTGCAATTTTGTTTACATGTAAATAAGTCATGAATGATTACTAATATTTTTGTAATTTTATGAGATATTGCAAGCTAGTTGCCAAATGATGGTTCCCACATGTTTTAGGTGACTCACATGGGCTGATAAGAGCTGAACATTGGAGTATACATACCAATAGTACTTACATCTAAAAGTTGTGTATTGTACGAGTACGAATACGGGTGCATACGAGTAGAATTGTTGATGAAACTGAACGAGGATGTAATTGTAAGCATTTTTGTTAAGTGGAAGTATTTTGATAAATGTCTTGAAGTCTTTCAAAAGTGTATGAATACATATTAAAATAGTACATGTATATACATTTAACTGATTCGTTAAGTCATCGTTAGTCGTTACATGTAAATGTTGATTTGAAACCTTTAGGTTAACGATCTTATTAAATGTTGTTAACCCAATGTTTATTATATCTAATGAGATGTTAAAGTATTATATTATCATAATACTATGATATATTAATATATCTTAATATGATATATATACATTTAAATGTCATTACAACGATAATCGTTACATATATGTCTCGTTTCGAAATCATTAAGTTAGTAGTCTTGTTTTTACATATGTAGTTCATTGTTAATATACTTAATGATATGTTTACTTATCATTATCATGTTTATATATAGTGTAACAATATCTTAAAATGATTCATATGTAATTAGTAAAACATTCTTATAACGATAATCGTTATATATATCATTTTCAAGTTTCTTGATTTAATAGTCTCATTTTTATGTATATAACTCATTGTTAAAATACCTAATGAGGTACTTACTTATCATAATATCATTTTAACTATATATATATATATATATATATATATATATATATATATATATATATATATATATATATGTCATCATATAGTTTTTACAAGTTTTAACGTTCGTGAATCACCGGTCAACTTGGGTGGTCAATTGACTATATGAAACCTATTTCAATTAATCAAGTCTTAACAAGTTTGATTGCTTAACATGTTGGGAACACATAATAATGTAAATAACCAATTCATTTAATATATATAAACATGGAAAAGTTCGGGTCACTACACATGGCAATCATAATATAACATGCTTCTATATACTATATTCTCCAGTTAGTCTCACTCACCAAATACCAGCAAACGAGAAGGTGTTCAGCTATCTAATCACTGAACCTTCTCTTTCTCCTTTTCTCCTGAGAAATACATATACACAAGTTAGTTTCTGTCCATTAACCCAAAATAACACAATACAACAATTTTTGTCAGAAAAAGTGTCCGCTAAAAGTTTTTGCTTAACACTTATGCACTTTCAAAATTTACATCATGGACATCAAAATACAAACGGGCAGCATAACGGCTAGAAATCAACACATGGTAAAATATTTCACTGCCAAAAACACTCGGTAGACTGTCATAGACAGTCGGTCGACTGTCTACACTCACTCGACCGAGTGTCTAGTCACTCGGTCGATGCTCTCTCACAGACACACTCGGCCGTGGGTCTTACACACTCGGTCGATTGTCGAGTCGTTCGGTCGAGTGTCTCGACACACTCAGCCGACTGTGTTTATCTGCAGAAGCTGAAGCCAAAGTGACGGGTTTCACCCAAAATCTACCAATTCTTGCTCTAAAGCTCGACTATGACCTCAAAACTGACCAAATCAAAGACACTAAACA
The DNA here is from genome assembly GCF_046630445.1 of Rutidosis leptorrhynchoides. Taxonomy (NCBI): domain Eukaryota; kingdom Viridiplantae; phylum Streptophyta; class Magnoliopsida; order Asterales; family Asteraceae; genus Rutidosis; species Rutidosis leptorrhynchoides. Next base: position 505,424,976 of record NC_092333.1, on the reverse strand, counting down.
TGTAGAAACATAAACCCACAAGATTTGGACTCAAACAACATCAAATCTAACCACTTTGACCCAAAATACACACTTTATAAAAACTAACTCAAAAACTCCATTTTCTTGAAGATTAAAGCATGAAAAGCTATGAATCTTACCTTGTTAGAATCAGTAAATCACAAGAAACACAAAGATGTAAATGATTCGAGCTCTAAAACAAGGATTAGAAATTAGGGTTTGATTGTAGGTGAAAGGAAGGTACGGGAGTGTTTTGGGAAGGATATGGAAAATGCAAGAGAGAGACTGCCTAAGTCATCTAAAGTGGGTTTAATTCTCACACTGTGTGACACACAGGTATTTATCAGTTATCTGATATCTTTCGTACATCATTTGGCAACCCAAATGAAGTCCAAATTAAATAAACAAACCTGTTCTGTGACCCTTGTCACGAACTGGTCCTAACCACATCAATTATTTAATAATAATCATTAAATAAAAATAAAAGCATATAATATCACAACACCAACTTAAGGGCAATTTAGTAATCTTACATCTAGGCCCGATTGAGGATGTTACAAATCTACCCCCCTAAGAAGATTCCGTCCTCAGAATCTGGTCAAGGTCAAACAACTGGGGATAGCTCGCCCTCATTAACTCCTCGGTTTCCCATGTCAGGTTGGAACCTAAACTGTGCCGCCATTCCACTAACACCATAGGAATTTGTTTCTTTCTTAGCTTGGTGACCTTCTTGTCCACTATTCTAATCGGCTCTTCAACTAACTTATTGTTCAAGTCCACTTTCAAATCCTTCAGAGGAAGAATCAAACTTTCGTCTACTACTTTACACTTCCTTATATAACACACATTGAACGTGTTGTGAATTCCTGCTAACTCTGAAGGAAGATCTAAAACTACCTTTTGATCATTTAAAATCTCAATGAATGGAAACGGTCCAATAAACCTCGGTGCTAGCTTACCACGTTTACCAAATCGGATCACTCCCTTCCACGGTAAAACTTTTAAGTATACACGATCACCTACATTAAATGTTACCGGACGTCTGCGTGGATCAGCATACATCTTTTGTTGGTCTCTGGCTGCTTTCAATTTCTCACGTGTAATTTTGACCTTTTCTGCGGTTATCTGAACAATTTCAGGACCTGCAAATTGTTTCTCACCTGCTTCTAACCAACACATAGGAGTTCTGCACTTGCGACCATACAACATTTCATACGGCGGCATTCTGATACTCGAATGATACGAATTGTTGTAAGCAAACTCTATCAATAGAAGATGCGAATTCCAAGAACCTCCATATTCTAAGACACACGCTCTCAACATGTCTTCTAATGTTTGAATCGTTCTTTCACTCTGACCGTCTGTCTGTGGGTGATAAGTTGTACTAAGATTCACACGCGTACCCAGATTCTGTTGCAAACTATTCCAAAAGTTAGATACAAATCTAGTATCTCGGTCGGAAACTATAGACCACAGTACACCATGTCGACTAACTATCTCTTTTAAGTACAACTCTGCCAAATCACTTAGTGAAGCGGTTTCACGTGTAGCTAAAAAGTGAGCACTCTTTGTCAGACGATCCACTATCACCCAGATCATGTCGTGACCTTTCTGGGTTCGGGGTAACTTGGTTACAAAATCCATCGTTATATGGTCCCATTTCCACTGAGGAATTTCTAACTGTCGTAGAGATCCATATGGTTTCTGATGTTCTGCCTTAACTTGCGCACATATATGACTCTTTTCGACGAAACCTGCAACATCTGTCTTCATTGTCGGCCACCAATACAACGTTTTCAAATCTCTATACATCTTTGTACTACCCGGATGCACTGACAATCTAGATTTATGAGCTTCAGTAAGGATTAAATCTCTCAAATCTCCAAGCATAGGCACCCAAATTCGATCTTTATAGGTCTTTAATCCTCTAGAATCATTGCATAGGTCAAATTTTCTTTTAGTCATTTGTTCAGTCTTTAGGTTTTCGTCATTCAAAGCTACTAACAGAACGGTTTTCAATCGATCAATCAAGTCTGAAACTATCTCAATTCTCATAAATCTAACATTTTCGACAGTTTTCTTGCGACTCAGAGCATCTGCGACCACATTTGCTTTACCCGGATGGTATTTAATCTCACAGTCATAGTCTTTAATCAATTCTAAACATCGACGTTGACGCATATTTAATTCTTTCTGCGAAAAGATATATTGAAGACTCTTATGATCTGTATAGATTTCACAATGCGTACCATACAAATAGTGTCTCCAAAGCTTCAAAGCAAACACAACTGCAGTTAACTCTAAATCATGAGTAGGGTAGTTTCGTTCATGATTTTTCAACTATCGTGAAGCATACGCTATGACTTTATTTCTTTGCGTCAAAATACAACCCAGACCTGCACGTGACGTATCGCAGTAGACCACAAAATCTTCTGTTCCCTCTGATAAAGCTAAAACTGGCGCTTGACATAACAACTGTTTGAGAATCTGAAAAGCCTTTTCTTGTTCATCAGTCCATCGAAAGGCTACATCTTTTCTGGTTAACTTATTCAACGGACCAGCTATTTTAGAAAAATCTTTAATAAATCTGCGGTAATAACCTGCTAAACCCAGAAAACTCTTAATTTCTGTCGGCATTTTCAGCGAGTTCCAATTCATTACAGCTTCTATCTTAGACTGATCTACTTTGATACCCTGTTCACAAATCACATGACCCAGAAACTGTACTTCCCGCAGCCAAAATTCACATTTAGAAAACTTAGCGTACAACTGTTCCTATTTCAGGAGCTCTAACACCAACCTCAGATGCGTAGCATGATCTTTCTCGGTTTTCGAATATATCAAGATATCATCTATGAAGACAATCACAAACTTGTCAAGATATTGACGACATACCCTGTTCATTAAATCCATAAACACTGCTGGCGCGTTTGTTAACCCGAATGGCATAACTAAAAATTCATAATGACCATATCTAGTTCTGAACGCTTTTTTCGGTATATCATTCTCTGCAACACGTACCTGATGATACCTTGAACGTAAATCAATCTTTGAAAAGTAGGAAGAACCCTGTAACTGATCGAATAAATCATCTATTCTCAGTATCGGATACTTATTCTTTATTGTTCTCTTGTTTAAGTCGCGGTAATCTATACACATTCTAAACGACCCATCTTTCTTTTTCACAAACAACACAGGAGCACCCCACGGTGAAGAACTTGGTCGAATAAACCCCTTATCTAACAGTTCCTAAATCTGAGACATCATTTCTCGGATTTCTAACGGAGCTAATCTGTAAGGAGCTTTTGCAACTGGTGTAGCACCTGGAACCAAATCAATTTTATACTCTACTTCACGTACTGGAGGTAACCCTGGTAGATCATCTGGAAACACTTCGGAAAATTCTGACACAACAGGAATATCGGTCACCTGCTTCTTTTCTTTCTTAACATCGATCACATAGGCTAAGAATGAATCACACCCTTTCGATATTACCTTCTGAGCTTTCATTAGGGAAACCATAGAGAAGTTAAGTCCACTGCGCTCTCCCCTAGCTATCACTCAGGATCTGTCGGCCAAGGGGAAAGAAATCATCTTCTTATCACACTTAATATTATCCCTATTAGCTCTTAACCAATTCATGCCTATGACTACATCAAAGCTAGGTATAGGCATCAACAAACAAGTTAAAGGGAAAGAATGGCCGTCAATTTCGATGGTAATTCCAGACACAGATGATGTGCATGGAACCATTTTACCATCAGCTACTTCTATTCCCAAAGGCTCATCTAACATCCTAACAGGCCACTTCAACTTATCATAGAAGCCTAAGGACATAAAAGAACGATTCACTCCAGAATCAAACAACACACGAGCTGGCAAGGAATTAACCAAGAACATACCGGTAATGACGTCATCGGTAGTAGTTGCAGCGTCTACCGTCATCTGAAAAGCCCTTGCCTCTGTTGTTGGAGGATTCTTTCTCTTCTGCCCGGCAGTAGAAGCAGAAGATCCCTCAGAAGTTACCGACCTCGCCCCTGACCCTGCCCCAGAACCGGCTCTTGACGCAGATGGATAATTCGTTGATCTATGTCCTTTTTGATGGCAACTCCAGCAAACATTAAACTTAAAAGAACAAGCTGTTGATTCATGACCTAACACTCCACATTTCAAACACCTTCTGGTCATTGGAGAACACAGACCGACATGGGTTGACTTACAAACATTGCACCAACCAGACTACTAGAACCTGATCCACTCATACCAGATTTACTTTTCTGTTTAAACCCGCCTGACTTTTTACCACAAAAACCAGATTGCTTACTCGACTGCTGAGTCGGCTGTCCACCTGATTGACTTTCTGATTTTCCCCCAAAAGATCCACCCATTGAACTTTCTCTTTTCGCTGCCATTATATCACCTTCAGTAACCTTAGCCATCTCATGAGCCTGTGCCAAGGTTGTTGCAGATCTCGTAACGGTTCTGTACTCCGGCTTAATCACCCGCATGAAATGCTGAATTTTATCCTTTTCAGTCGGTACCCATTGTTGAACAAACCTTAACTTCGATGTGAATTCTCTAAAAACTACATCAATCGTCATACTTTATGTCATCTTCATACTCAGAAACTCAGTTTTCAATCCTTTCATCTCATACTCAGAACAATACTGCTCACGAACCTTAGCGACAAATTGTTCCCAGGTAATCTGGCTGATATGTTCTTTGGGTAAATATGCAGTAATAGAATCCCACCATTCCATTGCTTCACCCTTGAGAAGCCTACTAGCAAATAGCACCATGGATTCAGGCTCACAAAAACACACTTCTAATGCTCTCTCCACTTCTCTTAGCCAATTGAGGGTCATCGTAGGGTTTGTGTGTTCGCTGTACTCAGGAGGTTTGCAGTCCATAAACTATTTATAGGTACACTTCCTTCTTGTCTCAGGGACTTGAAATGGGTACATCATTTGATTAGGAAAAGTCTGGTTAAACGGAAATGGCATTTGATAGTTTTGATAGGTATTTTGTGGAAACTGTGATTAGGAACTACCACCGGATTGATTAAAAAGGTTTGAAGGAAAAGTTGTGTTTAACGCAGTGGTATTAGGCTTCCATTACGCCCGTTCTTGTTCCAATTCCTTAATTTTCTCCTGAGCTTCCAGTAACCGACTTTGAAGTTCTATTACTTCTTGAGATGTTTCTTCTTCTGAAGACACATGCCCATCTTCGTCAGGGGCTCTAAAAGTACCAGTTCCAGGGCCAGTAGGGCCAGTAGCGGTTGCTTGATTATCTGCCATTACTGCACTACCACAACACTCACACCAAAGCTTAGTATAAATTCTGTTAGTACTAACAACTAACACATATCCTGTCGTAATACTCACTTAACCCATCCCCGGCATGTTATGTTTGACATGACTCTACTAAGTTTGGTAGCATGACATTTAGATCACAATTCACATGCTGCCAAACTAAGCTCTGATACCAACTTGTGACACCGCTAAATTTTTTTTTTAAATATGTGGTGGAAGCATAATATTAATTAAATACGATATCAACAATTGTACAAACCAATGTCACGTGTCATTAAAACAAATTACCTATTAACAAGAAAAGACGTAAATACATTCTGTTATCAAAAGTACACGGTTCATATTCCAAAAGACCACATCAGAGTTAACCCTGTCAAACATAACATCGCCATGCCCGTCTTCTCCCCAAAATGCGACATTTACAAAAGCTAATAAGCTACAGGGAGTAGATGGAGGGGAATTAGCAAGAAGCTAAGTGAGTACGACTAACTACAGGCCATAGCATACACAAGTGTTATACTAATCATGTCACATAGTCTAACATACAAACATCACCCAAGTGCCGTCTACAGAGACTCTGGCGGCTCGGTCAAACCATTAACCACAAGCTGATCGGACTGGGGATTACCAGAAGTTCCTCCACCAACATATATATATATACATAATCCACACGCGACGGATGCGTCATTCAAATATATATACACCACTGCTGTCTAGGCTACCACAGAGGAACCCAACCCGCAGATTGATCTCTCCTACCGAGGCTACCACACAATAGGGACGCACTGGGCTCCAGCAGACAAGCATCAACTAACATGCAGTCATCACAAGAACTAACTAACTAACCACAATAATATGTATATCCACAAGCATGGCAATCATAATATAACATGCTTCTATATACTATATTCTCCAGTTAGTCCCACTCACCAAATACCAGCAAACGAGAAGGTGTTCAGCTATCTAATCACTGAACCTTCTCTTTCTCTTTTTCTCCTGAGAAATACATATACACAAGTTAGTTTCTGTCCATTAACCTAAAATAACACAATACAGCAATTTTTTTCAGATAAAGTGTCCGCTAAAATTATTTTCGTAGCTAAACTAGCTTCGGATACCCGATTTTGTTTTAGTCATAGTTTCTTCATTACAACTCCGTTTTTGTTGGTTCAACTTGCCACCTTCTTAGATCGAGCCATTATTTATGAATATGAACTGTAAATACCTTGGTTTGCATTCAAAATCACAGGTTATAGGTCAAACTTTGGTGAACTTATGAAAGTGATCATTTCCGTCGTAAAAACAACATCTAGATGATCATTTTTACAAAAATACTTACACTTTGAGTTACACCATGAGATTTTTATATATTAACATATTCATAAGAAATATCATTTTTCCAGAATATAAACTTCCAATTCAAAGTTTAAGATGGTTTTTAATTATCCAACCCAAAACAGCCCCCCGGTTGCACTCCAACGATGTAGATTCAGTTTTAAGGTGTTCTTTGTAAAATCAAGTTGTATCTTGTTAAGTTAGCATATCATTATGATATATTACAGGTCTTGAAGTGTTTTAAAAGTCAAGTTAGAAGGATCTATTTAGTTTGCGAACAAGTTTGAAATCATTCAAACTATGTTCTTGTTGTTATGATTTGTATATTCTTAATAAGATAGTTATAATTGAACAAGATGATAAACAAAGGTTATACCTCAAGTATGATGAAGAAAGTTACTGAATAAACAAGATATGAACTTGTTCTTGATGACTTGGAAGATTAAGAAGTGAAATCATGAAAGAAACAAAGGTTGTATGTAAGTTTATATCTTGATTTAAGATAATTAACTTACATGAATTGAATCAAAGTTTAAACATAGTTTTACCTTGATTATGAAGTTAGAAACTTATGAAGACCTTGAAGAACACTTGAAGGTTGAAGATGAGAGAGTTTAGAAGATCATTTATCTTGAAATAAAGTTGATATGGAAGTATATGTATGTATATGTAAACGTGTATATGTATGTATTTATATATGTATATGTAAACGTGTATATGTATGTATATATATATATATATATATATATATATATATATATATATATAGATAGATTTTAAGTTTTAATTTTTAGCTCATAAGTGTTCCTACTTGATCCCACATGTTTTTGACTAACCAAGGCTGCTAAGAGCAGATAATTAAGGTCTAATAATTGGTATTTATCAATAGTAAATACATCTAGAAGCTGCGTATAATACGGGTACATATACCCTAGGTATACGTGTAGAAATCTTGAGGAAACGGAACGAGAATTCAAATATAACTATCTTTTATGAATACACTTATATTGTTTTATGTATTTAAGCCCTTTAAAAGTGATTAAATACGTATTTATATGATACTTGTATAAGCATTATAGATTATAGGTATATGTGTCAAAGAACGTTACGTATAGTTACCGTTTTGAAAACTTAAATTAGTAGTCTCAAAGTATACTTATAACTCATTATTATTAGTACACAATGATATGTTAAACCATCCTTAGATCATGTTAAATATGTATAAATACATATATGTACACAATCGTATAATTATCGTATGTTATATAGTTCGTGATATCATCGGTCAAATTGGACGGTCAAACGTTATGTAAAACTCTTTTCAAAAACACAAGACTCAACAATTTGGATTTCTTATCATGTTGGTAATGTTTAATTTATGTAAATATTAATCTCATATGTATAAAACGATCGGAAAAATCCGGGTCGTTACAGTACCTACCCGTTAAATAAATTTTGTCCCGAAATTTTAAAGTTGTACCTATTTTGCATTCTCGGGGAAAAAATGTGGGTACTTTTGTTTCATCTGATCCTCTCATTCCCAAGTAAACTAGGGACCCCTTCGAGCATTCCAACGAACCTTAACGATTGGTATGTTGCTCTGCTTGAGCTGTTTAACTTCACAGTCCATGATTTCGACTTGTTCTTCTACGAATTGTAGTTTCTCGTCGACTTGGATTTCTTCAAGAGGAATGGTGAGGTCTTCCTTTGCAAGACACTTCTTAAGGTTTGAAACGTGAAACATATTATATACTCCGGCGAGTTGTTGTGGTAACTCAAGTTGATAAGCTACCGGTCCAATGCGTTCGATAATCTTGAACGGGCCTACATACCTTGGGTTCAGTTTACCCCTTTTGCCGAAACATATTACACCTTTCCAAGGTGACACCTTTAGCATAACCATGTCACCGATCTGAAACTCTAATGGTTTTCTTCGAACATCGGCGTAGCTCTTTTAGCGACTACGGGCTGTTTTCAATCTCTCCTTGATTTGTACTATCTTCTTAGTAGTTTCATGTATGATCTCGGGACCAGTTAATCGTCGATCTCCTACTTCATTCCAATAGATAGGGGATCTACACTTCCTTCCATACAGTGCTTCAAATGGTGCAGCTTTAATGCTCGCATGATAACTATTATTATACGAGAATTCTGCTAATGGTAGATATTTATCCCATCCGTTTTCAAAATCGATCACACATGACCTGAGCATGTCTTCAAGAGTCTAAATTGTTCTCTCACTCTGCCCGTCAGTTTGCGGATGATATGCGGTGCTCATATCCAAACGAGTTCCCAGGGCTTCCTGTAGTGATTGCCAGAACTTTGATGTAAATCTACTATCACGATCGGATATAATGGAAATAGGTATTCCATGCCTTGAAACAATTTCCTTTATGTATAATCATAATAGTTTCTCCATTCTATCCGTTTCTTTTATAGGCAAGAAATGTGCAGATTTGGTGAGACGATCAACTATTAACCAAATGGTGTCATAACCCCATGCAGTCTTGGGTAACTTCGTGATAAAATTCATGGTAATACCGTCCCATTGCCATTCTGGGATTTCTGATTGTTGAAGTAACTCTGACAGCTTCTGGTGTTCTGCTTTGACTTTGGAACAAGTTAAACATTCCCCGACATATGTTGCAACATCAGTCTTTAAATTAGGCCACCAATAATGCGTCTTAAAATCTTAATACATCTTTCCAACTCCAGGATGTATTGAGTATCTTGTCTTATTTGCCTCGTTCAATATCAACTTCTTTAATCCACCCAACTTTGGTACCCAAATACGTTTTGCAAAATATCGAATTTCGTCTTCCCGTATAACGAGTTGCTTCTCATACTTCTTCATTATTTCATTTCCTATGTTTTCCTTAGTAAGAGGTTCTCGTTGAGCCTCTTTGATTTGTGAGTTGAGATTCATGCGAATTTTTATATTCATCGCTCGTACTCGAATTAGCTCTCGTTCCTTTCTGCTTAGAGCGTCAGCCACTACATTCGCTTTCCCGGGATGATAGCGAATCTCACACGGTGCATTTAACCCCATATAAGTAGTGTCTTCATATCTTCAATGCAAACACTACTGCTCCCAGTTCTAGATCATGCGTCGTATAATTTCGCTCATGAATCTTCAATTGTCGGGATGCGTACGCAATAACTTTCTTTCGTTGCATAAGGACGCAACCAAAACCTTGTCGCGAAGTGTCACAATATATCTCAAAATCATCGTTCCCTTCAGGTAACGATAAAATAGGTGCCATAGTCAACTTCTTCTTCAGTAATTGAAATGCACTCTCCTGCTCAGAAGTCCATTCGTACTTCTTCCCTTTTTGCGTTAACGCTGTTAATGGTTTAGCTATTCGGGAAAAATCTTGAATAAACCTTCTATAATAACCGGCTAAACCCAAAAATTGACGTATTTGTGTTGGTGTCTTAGGAGTCTCCCATCTTTCAATGGCCTCAATTTTAGCTGGATCAACCTGAATTCCTTTGCTACTAATAACGTGACCAAGAAATTGCACTTCTTTCAACCAAAATGCACACTTAGAAAATTTGGCATATAACTGTTCTTTTCTTAACAATTCTAATACCAACCTTAAATGCTGCTCATGCTCTTGCTCATTTTTGGAATAGATAAGAATATCATCAATGAAAACGATAACAAACTTATCTAGATACGGACTACAAACTTGATTCATGAGGTCCATGAATACAGCTGGCGCATTCGTTAATCCACACGGCATGACCAAAAATTTGTAATGACCGTAGCGTGTCCGGAAAGCAGTTTTCGGAATATCTTCTTCTTTGACGCATAGTTGATGATAGCCCGATCTTAGGTCGATTTTCGAGTAAACACATGATCCTTGCAGTTGATCAAATAAGTCGTCAATTCTCGGTAGTGGATACCGATTCTTGATAGTTAACTTATTTAATTCACGATAATCTATACACATTCGGAAGGATCCATCTTTCTTCTTGACGAATAAAATCGGAGCTCCCCACGGTGAAGTGCTCGGTCGAATGAAACCACGGTCCAGTAATAACTGGCTTTGTAACTCTTTCATCTCAGATGGTGCAAGTCTGTATGGAGCACGAGCCACTGGTGCAGCTCCTGGTACTAGATCTATTTGAAATTCTACAGATCTAAATGGAAGTAATCCCGGCAACTCTTCCAGAAAGACTTCAGGAAAATCTCTTGCCACATGCACGTCATTGATGCACTTCTCTTTTTCTTTCGTTTCCACTTTATTAACATGTGTTAGGATAGCATAACACCCTTTCTTCAAGCACTTTTGGGCTTTCAAATAGCTAACGAGTTTTAGCTTTGAGTTACCCTTCTCTCCATAAATCATTATCGGCGTTTTATCCTTACGAGGAATGCGAATTGCCTTCTTGGCACACACAACTTCAGCTCCTATTTTGGAAGTATATGTATGTATATGTAAACGTGTATATGTATGTATATATATAGATTTTAAGTTTTGATTTTTAGCTCATAAGTCTTCCTACTTGATCCCACATGTTGTTGACTAACCAAGGATGCTAAGAGCAGATAATTGAGGTCTAATAATTGGTATTTATCAATAGTAAATACATCTAGAAGCTGCTTATAATACGGGTACATATACCCTAGGTATACGTGTAGAAATCTTGAGGAAACGGAACGAGAATTCAAATATAACTATCTTTTGTGAATATACTTATATTGTTTTATGTATTTAAGCCCTTTAAAAGTGATTAAATACTTATTTATACGATACTTGTATAAGCATTATAGATTATAGGTATATGTGTCAAAGAACGTTACGTATAGTTACCGTTTTGAAAACTTAAGTTAGTAGTCTCAAAGTATACTTATAACTCCTTGTTATGTAGTGACCCGAACTTTTTCATGTTTATATATATTAATTGAGATTGATATTTACATGATTAAATGTTTCCAACATGTTAAGCAATCAAACTTGTTAAGACTTGATTAATTGAAATATGTTTCATATAGACAATTGACCACCCAAGTTGACTGGCGATTCACGAACGTTAAAACTTGTAAAAATGACATGACGATATATATATGGATATACATATGGTTAACATGAGATTATGATAAGTAAGTATCTCCATAAGTATATTAACAATGAGTTATATACATATAAACAAGACTACTAACTTAAGGATTTCGAAACGAGACATATATGTAACGATTATCGTTGTAACGACATTTAAATGTATATATATCATATTAAGATATATTAATATATCATAATATCATGATAATATAATAATTTAACATCTCATTAGATATAATAAACAATGGGTTAACAACATTAATTGAGATCGTTAACTTAAAGGTTTCAAAACAACACTTACATGTAACGACTAACGATGACTTAACGACTCAGTTAAAATGTATATACATGTAGTGTATTTAGATGTATTAAAATACTTTTGGAAGACTTCAAGACATATATCAAAACACTCATACTTAACGAAAATGGTTACAGTTACTTTTCCATTCTTTTCTTTCATCAAGAATTCTAGTCGTATTCTTACCCGTATTATACACAGCTTCAAAACGTACTTACTATGAGTATATACCAATAGGAACTAGCATGGGATTCCACTCTTGATTATGTCATGTATGACTAATCAATTTTAACTTCTACCATGAGCTAGTCAACTAACTAGAACTCCTTTTAACCCCACTCACCACTCACCAATTACCACTCATCATTCACTCCATTTCACTTCCAATTCTCTTTCTAATTCTCTCTCAACACACACACACTATTATGAACGTATTTTTTTAGTAGTTAATCATCATCTTCATCAAAAATCACTTCAAGAATCAAGCTATAATCATCATAGGAAGAACACTTCAAAAATCCCTTCAAGTTTACTAATTTACTTCCAAGCTTTCTAATCCATTCCAAGTAATCATCTAAGATCAAGAAACCTTTGTTATATACAGTAGGTTATCTTTCTTATTCAAGGTAATATTCATATTCAAACTTTGATTCAATTTCTATAACTATAAACTATCTTAATTCGAGTAAAAATCTTACTTGAACTTGTTTTTGTGTCATGATCCTACTTCAAGAACTTTCAAGCCATCCAAGATCCTTTGAAGCTAGATCATTTCTTGTCACTTCCAGTAGGTTTACCTACTAAACTTGAGATTCGTGAATCAACAGTGGCCAAGTCTTACTTCTCGACGAAGTAAAAATCTGTGAAAGTGAGTTATAGTCCCACTTTTAAAATCTAATATTTTTTGGATGAGAATACATGCAGGTTTTATAAATGATTTACAAAATAGACACAAGTACACGAAACTACATTCTATGGTTGAATTATCGAAATCGAATATGCCCTTTTTTATTAAGTCTGGTAATCTAAGAATTAGGGAACAGACACCCTAATTGACGCGAATCCTAAAGATAGATCTATTGGGCCTAACAAACCCCATCCAAAGTACCGGATGCTTTAGTACTTCAAAATTTATATCATATCCGAAGGGTGTCCCGGAATGATGGGGATATTCTTATATATGCATCTTGTTAATGTCGGTTACCAGGTGTTCACCATATGAATGATTTTTATCTCTATGTATGGGATGTGTATTGAAATATGAAATCTTGTGGTCTATTGTTACGATTTGATATATATAGGTTAAACCTATAACTCACCAACATTTTTGTTGACGTTTAAAGCATGTTTATTCTCAGGTGAATATTAAGAGCTTCCGCTGTTGCATACTAAAATAAGGACAAGATTTGGAGTCCGTGTTTGTATGATATTGTGTAAAAACTGCATTCAAGAAACTGATTTCGATGTAACATATTTGTATTGTAAACCATTATGTAATGGTCATGTGTAAACAGGATATTTTAGATTATCATTATTTGATAATCTACGTAAAGCTTTTTAAACCTTTATTTATGAAATAAAGGTTATGGTTTGTTTTAAAAATGAATGCAGTCTTTGAAAAACGTCTCATATAGAGGTCAAAACCTCGCAACGAAATCAATTAATATGGAACATTTTTAATCAATAAGAACGGGACATTTCAGTTGGTATCCGAGTGTTGGTCTTAGAGAACCAGAAAATTTGCATTAGTGTGTCTTATCGAGTTTGTTAGGATGCATTAGTGAGTCTGGACTTCGACCGTGTTTTCTTTAAATATGATTGCTTAACATTTTTGTTGGAAACTATATATTTTTAACATATGAATATTATGTGATATATTAATCTCTTAACGTGTTTGATATTATGTGATAGATGTCTACCTCTAGAACAAGTCCCATTGACTCACCTAATAATAATGAAGAGTCAAATGTAAATTGGAATGATTCGTGGACTGATTCACAAGTTCCCGAAGAGGAACCGGAAGAAGAGTCGGAACCGGAAGAAGAATCGGAACCGGAAGAAGAATCGGAACCGGAAGAAGAAATAGAACCGGTGGGGGAAATAATAAAACGGTTAAGTAAAAGAGAATCCTCAACCAACCGACCAAGGTTAATTATGGTCAATGGTGTTTCTGCCAAGGAAGCAAAATATTGGGAGGATTACCAATTCTCCGATGAATCGGATTCCGACGAGAATTCCGATGATGTTATAGAAATTACCCTAACTGAATTTAAAAAGGCAAAAGAAAATAATAAGGGAAAGGGCATAAAAATAGAGAAATCTAATTCCAACCCCGATGAACTTTATATGTATTGTCAACCCCCGAAGTCCTTAAGTTGTAACAATGACCCGGGAACCTCTAAACCACCAGGTTTTTCTAAACCAATGTGGACAACGACGGATCGTATTAGGGGAACATCATATATCCCTAGAAACTTGGCAAAACGAACCAAAATCGAACAAGAAGAAACGAGCGAGTCGGAATAAGATAGTTGTATTCGTGTGGTGTAATATATGTAATATAGTGTGCTTATGCTTTATGATATATGTAAAAATTGCTTGTATTAATAAGTATTTTTTTATGAATCTAACTCTTGTCTATTTTACAGTATAAAAACACAAAATGGATAGACAACCCAATATTTTAAGAGACCTACCCGGAGACATGATTGATGAAATCTTGTCTAGAGTCGGTCAGAATTCCTCGGCACAACTATTTAAGGCGAGATCAGTTTGTAAGACATTCGAAGAACGTTCCAAGAATGCCTTGGTTTATAAAAGGCTTTCGTTTGAAAGATGGGGGATATCACATTGGGAAATCCATAAGTTACGATGTGTTTACTTTGACGCATATATTGCGGGGAACCCAAATGCTATTTTACGCAACGGGTTAAGAAATTATTTTGACTCAATATATCCGAATATAGGACTTCGTGATTTAGAAAAAGCAGCTAACATGCAACATAAAGAAGCATGTTATGCTTACGGGTTAGTAATGTTCGCTTCTCACCAAAGTGAGAACAAGAACATCGGGCTACAACTATTAAACAAAACGTTCCCACAAGTGACGGAGTCGGTAATTGGGGTAAGAAATGAGGTTTTTAGGTTATTACGAAACTGTTGGTCATTACGTAACCCTCGTCCCTTTGACGACGTTACAACACGCTGTCTTATCAACGGCCATAACGGTTATGTTCCACAAGACCAAGGATGGGAAGTAGTCCTAGTAAAACCAGAATGCATGACTTGTTTCTGGATGTATGAATTACGTGTCTTTATTGCCTTTGCTGAACGACTTGTGTACTAACTAGAATTATCTTCACAACTATCTTGTATCAAAGTTATTGTGTGCTATATTTCATGCTTTATGTAAAATAAGCGGTATTGTAAGTTTGTAAAATATTGTATAAAAGTTTGAACGCGAAATATTATTACAATCAGTTTTTCATATAGAATTGTAGTAGTTGAATTGTATATTAGCTACTAAGTATGAACTTAACGGGTAGGTACTACCCGAATTTAAACTTATAAAATGCTAATATGAAGAAAAAGCTTTTATAAATGAGTTCATATTATGCTACAAAATACTATTAACTACTCTTAATATTCTGTATGATTAACTTGTTCCATTTGACTATTTTGAAGGAAATGGCACCGACTACTCGACACACCGTGAATATGAATGAAGAGGAATTCCGTACTTTTCTAGCTTCAAACATAGCCGCAGTACAGGCTGCGCTACATACCAACAATAACCTTGGATCTAGCAGTACATAAAATTGTGTAGGATGCACCTACAAAGAATTCACTGCCTGCAAACCTTTGGAATTTGATGGAACCGAAGGACCGATCGGATTGAAACGGTGGACCGAGAAGGTCGAATCGGTGTTTTCCATAAGTAAGTGTACTGAAGAGGACAAAGTGAAGTATGCTACGCATACCTTCACAGGTTCTGCGTTAACATGGTGGAATACCTATCTAGAGCAAGTGGGACAAGATGATGCGTACGCACTACCGTGGTCAGCATTCAAGCACTTGATGAACGAGAAGTACCGTCCCAGAACCGAGGTCAATAAGCTCAAGACAGAACTTAGAGGGTTACGAACCCAAGGATTTGATATTACCACGTACAAAAGACGATTCACAGAATTGTGCCTATTGTGTCCGGGAGCATTCGAAGATGAGGAAGAGAAGATCGACGCGTTTGTGAAAGGATTACCGGAAAGAATCCAAGAAGATATAAGTTCACACGAGCCCGCCTCCATACAACAGGCATGTAGAATGGCTCATAAACTAGTGAACCAGATTGAAGAAAGAATTAAAGAACAGACTGCTGAAGAGGCCAATGTGAAGCAAGTCAAAAGAAAGTGGGAGGAAAACGCTGATAAGAATCACCAATACAACAGCAACAGCAATTACAACAATAATCGCAACAATTATCCCAACAATCGCAACATCAATCGCAACTACAACAAACGGCCCAACAACAACAACAACAACAACAACAACAACAACAACAGCAACTACAACAATCATCCCAACAACAATAATAACCGCAACAACAACAACAATCAGAAGCAGCTATGCCAAAGGTGTGAAAAGTATCACTCGGGGTTCTGCACCAAATTTTGCAACAAGTGTAAAAGAAATGGTCATAGCGCGGTGAAGTGTGAGGTCTACGGAGCAGGAGTTAATAGAACGAAAGGAACAAATGGTGTCGGAACGAGTAATGGTGGAGCAAGTAGTGTCGGAGCAAGTTATGCCAATGTAGTTTGTTATAAATGTGGAAAACCGGGCCACATTATTAGAAATTGCCCGAACCAGGAGAACACGAATGGACAAGGCCGCGGAAGAGTTTTCAATATTAATGCGGCAGAGGCACAGGAAGACCCGGAGCTTGTTACGGGTACGTTTCTTATTGACAATAAATCTGCTTACGTTTTATTTGATTCGGGTGCGGATAGAAGCTATATGAGTAGAGATTTTTGTGCTAAATTAAGTTGTCCATTGACGCCTTTGGATAGTAAATTTTTACTCGAATTAGCAAATGATAAATTAATTTCAGCAGATAATATATGTCGGAATCGAGAAATTAAACTGGTTAGCGAAACATTTAAGATTAATTTGATACCAGTAGAGTTAGGGAGTTTTGATGTGATAATCGGTATGGACTGGTTGAAAGAAGTGAAAGCAGAGATAGTTTGTTACAAAAATGCAATTCGCATTATACGAGAAAAAGGAAAACCCTTAATGGAGTACGGAGAAAAGGGCAACACGAAGCTACATATTATTAGTAATTTGAAGGCACAAAAACTAATAAGAAAAGGTTGCTATGCTGTTCTAGCACACGTCGAGAAAGTACAAACTGAAGAAAAGAGCATCAATGATGTTCCCATTGCAAAAGAATTTCCCGATGTATTTCTGAAAGAATTACCGGGATTACCCCCACAACGATTCGTTGAATTTCAAATAGATCTTGTACCAGGAGCTGCACCAATAGCTCGTGCTCCTTACAGACTCGCACCCAGCGAGATGAAAGAACTGCAAAGCCAATTACAAGAACTTTTAGAGCGTGGTTTCATTCGACCAAGTACATCACCGTGGGGAGCTCCTATTTTGTTTGTCAAGAAGAAAGATGGTACATTCAGGTTGTGTATCGACTACCGAGAGTTGAACAAACTTACCATCAAGAACCGTTACCCACTACCGAGAATCGACGACTTATTTGATCAACTACAAGGCTCGTCTGTTTATTCAAAGATTGACTTACGTTTCGGGTATCATCAAATGCGGGTGAAAGAAGATGATATTCCAAAGACTGCTTTCAGAACACGTTACGGTCATTACGAGTTTATGGTCATGCCGTTTGGTTTAACTAATGCACCAGCTGTGTTCATGGACCTTATGAACCGAGTGTGTGGACCATACCTTGACAAGTTTGTCATTGTTTTCATTGATGACATACTTATTTACTCAAAGAATGACCAAGAACACGGTGAACATTTGAGAAAGGTGTTAGAAGTATTGAGGAAGGAAGAATTGTACGCTAAGTTTTCAAAGTGTGCATTTTGGTTGGAAGAAGTTCAATTCCTCGGTCACATAGTGAACAAAGAAGGTATTAAGGTGGATCCGGCAAAGATAGAAACTGTTGAAAAGTGGGAAACCCCGAAAACTCTGAAACACATACGCCAGTTTTTAGGACTAGCTGGTTACTACAGAAGGTTCATCCAAGACTTTTCCAGAATAGCAAAACCCTTGACTGCATTAACGCATAAAGGGAAGAAATTTGAATGGAATGATGAACAAGAGAAAGCGTTTCAGTTATTGAAGAAAAAGCTAACTACGGCACCTATATTGTCATTGCCTGAAGGGAATGATGATTTTGTGATTTATTGTGACGCATCAAAGCAAGGTCTCGGTTGTGTATTAATGCAACGAACGAAGGTGATTGCTTATGCGTCTAGACAATTGAAGATTCACGAACAAAATTATACGACGCATGATTTGGAATTAGGCGCGGTTGTTTTTGCATTAAAGACTTGGAGGCACTACTTATATGGGGTCAAAAGTATTATATATACCGACCACAAAAGTCTTCAACACATATTTAATCAGAAACAACTGAATATGAGGCAGCGTAGGTGGATTGAATTATTGAATGATTACGACTTTGAGATTCGTTACCACCCGGGGAAGGCAAATGTGGTAGCCGATGCCTTGAGCAGGAAGGACAGAGAACCCATTCGAGTAAAATATATGAATATAATGATTCATAATAACCTTACTACTCAAATAAAGGAGGCGCAACAAGGAGTTTTAAAAGAGGGAAATTTAAAGGATGAAATACCCAAAGGATCAGAGAAACATCTTAATATTCGGGAAGATGGAACCCGGTATAGGGCTGAAAGGATTTGGGTACCAAAATTTGGAGATATGAGAGAAATGGTACTTAGAGAAGCTCATAAAACCAGATACTCAGTACATCCTGGAACGGGGAAGATGTACAAGGATCTTAGGAAATATTTTTGGTGGCCGAGTATGAAAGCCGATGTTACTAAATACGTAGGAGAATGTTTGACGTTTTCTAAGGTCAAAGCTGAGCATCAGAAACCATCAGGTCTACTTCAACAACCCGAAATCCCGGAATGGAAATGGGAAAATATTACCATGGATTTCATCACTAAATTGCCAAGGACTGCAAGTGGGTTTGATACTATTTGGGTAATAGTTGATCGTCTCACCAAATCAGCACATTTCCTACCAATAAGAGAAGATGACAAGATGGAGAAGTTAACACGACTGTATTTGAAGGAAGTCGTCTCCAGACATGGAATATCAATCTCTATTATCTCTGATAGGGATGGCAGATTTATTTCAAGATTCTGGTAGACATTACAGCAAGCATTAGGAACTCGTCTAGACATGAGTACTGCCTATCATCCACAAACTGATGGGCAGAGCGAAAGGACGATACAAACGCTTGAAGACATGCTACGAGCACGTGTTATTGATTTCGGAAACAGTTGGGATCGACATCTACCATTAGCAGAATTTTCCTACAACAACAGCTACCATTCAAGCATTGAGATGGCGCCGTTTGAAGCACTTTATGGTAGAAAGTGCAGGTCTCCGATTTTTTGGAGTGAAGTGGGGGATAGACAGATTACTGGTCCGGAGATTATACAAGAAACTACCGAGAAGATCATCCAAATTCAACAACGGTTGAAAACCGCCCAAAGTCGACAAAAGAGCTACGCTGACATTAAAAGAAAAGATATAGAATTTGAAATTGGAGAGATGGTCATGCTTAAAGTTGCACCTTGGAAAGGCGTTGTTCGATTTGGTAAACGAGGGAAATTAAATCCAAGGTATATTGGACCATTCAAGATTATTGATCGTGTCGGACCAGTAGCTTATCGACTTGAGTTACCCCAACAACTCGTAGCTGTACATAACACTTTCCACGTCTCGAATTTGAAGAAATGTTTTGCTAAAGAATATCTCACTATTCTGTTAGATGAAATCCAAATCAACGAAAATCTCCAATTCATCGAAGAACCCGTCGAAATAATGGATCGTGAGGTTAAAAGACTTAAGCAAAACAAGATACCAATTGTTAAGGTTCGATGGAATGCTCGTAGAGGACCCGAGTTCACCTGGGAGCGTGAAGATCAGATGAAGAAGAAATACCCGCATCTATTTCCAGAAGATTCGTCAACACCTTCAACAGCTTAAAATTTCGGGACGAAATTTATTTAACGGGTAGGTACTGTAGTGACCCGAACTTTTCCATGTTTATATATATTAATTGAGATTGATATTTACATGATTAAATGTTTCCAACATGTTAAGCAATCAAACTTGTTAAGACTTGATTAATTGAAATATGTTTCATATAGACAATTGACCACCCAAGTTGACCGGCGATTCACGAACGTTAAAACTTGTAAAAACGACATGATGATATATATATGGATATACATATGGTTAACATGAGATTATGATAAGTAAGTATCTCCATAAGTATATTAACAATGAGTTATATACATATAAACAAGACTACTAACTTAAGGATTTCGAAACGAGACATATATGTAACGATTATCGTTGTAACGACATTTAAATGTATATATATCATATTAAGATATATTAATATATCATAATATCATGATAATATAATAATTTAACATCTCATTAGATATAATAAACAATGGGTTAACAACATTAATTGAGATCGTTAACTTAAAGGTTTCAAAACAACACTTACATGTAACGACTAACGATGACTTAACGACTCAATTAAAATGTATATACATGTAGTGTATTTAGATGTATTAAAATACTTTTGGAAGACTTCAAGACATATATCAAAACACTCATACTTAACGAAAATGGTTACAGTTACTTTTCCATTCTTTTCTTTCATCAAGAATTCTAGTCGTATTCTTACCCGTATTATACACAGCTTCAAAACGTACTTACTATGAGTATATACCAACAGGAACTAGCATGGGATTTCACTCTTGATTATGTCATGTATGACTAATGAATTTTAACTTCTACCATGAGCTAGTCAACTAACTAGAACTCCTTTTAACCCCACTCACCACTCACCAATTACCACTCATCATTCACTCCATTTCACTTCCAATTCTCTTTCTAATTCTCTCTCAACACACACACACTATTATGAACGTATTTTTTTAGTAGTTAATCATCATCTTCATCAAAAATCACTTCAAAAATCAAGCTATAATCATCATAGGAAGAACACTTGAAGAACACTTCAAAAATCCCTTCAAGTTTACTAATTTACTTCCAAGCTTTCTAATCCATTCCAAGTAATCATCTAAGATCAAGAAACCTTTGTTATATACAGTAGGTTATCTTTCTTATTCAAGGTAATATTCATATTCAAACTTTGATTCAATATCTATAACTATAAACTATCTTAATTCGAGTAAAAATCTTACTTGAACTTGTTTTTGTGTCATGATCCTACTTCAAGAACTTTCAAGCCATCCAAGATCCTTTGAAGCTAGATCATTTCTTGTCACTTCCAGTAGGTTTACCTACTAAACTTGAGGTTCGTGAATCAACAGTGGCCAAGTCTTACTTCTCGACGAAGTAAAAATCTGTGAAAGTGAGTTATAGTCCCACTTTTAAAATCTAATATTTTTGGGATGAGAATACATGCAGGTTTTATAAATGATTTACAAAATAGACACAAGTACGCGAAACTACATTCTATGGTTGAATTATCGAAATCGAATATGCCCCTTTTTATTAAGTCTGGTAATCTAAGAATTAGGGAACAGACACCCTAATTGACGCGAATCCTAAAGATAGATCTATTGGGCCTAACAAACTCCATCCAAAGTACCGGATGCTTTAGTACTTCGAAATTTATATCATATCCGAAGGGTGTCCCGGAATGATGGGGATATTCTTATATATGCATCTTGTTAATGTCGGTTACCAGGTGTTCACCATATGAATGATTTTTATCTCTATGTATGGGATGTGTATTGAAATATGAAATCTTGTGGTCTATTGTTACGATTTGATATATATAGGTTAAACCTATAACTCACCAACATTTTTGTTGACGTTTAAAGCATGTTTATTCTCAGGTGAATATTAAGAGCTTCCGCTGTTGCATACTAAAATAAGGACAAGATTTGGAGTCCGTGTTTGTATGATATTGTGTAAAAACTGCATTCAAGAAACTGATTTCGATGTAACATATTTGTATTGTAAACCATTATGTAATGGTCATGTGTAAACAGGATATTTTAGATTATCATTATTTGATAATCTACGTAAAGCTTTTTAAACCTTTATTTATGAAATAATGGTTATGGTTTGTTTTAAAAATGAATGCAGTCTTTGAAAAACGTCTCATATAGAGGTCAAAACCTCGCAACGAAATCAATTAATATGGAACGTTTTTAATCAATAAGAACGGGACATTTCATGTTATTAGTACACAATGATATGTTAAACCATCCTTAGATCATGTTAAATATGTATAAATATGTATATGTACACAATCGTATAATTATCGTATGTTATATAGTTCGTGATATCATCGGTCAAATTGGACGGTCAAACGTTGTGTAAAACTCTTTTCAAAAACACAAGACTCAACAATTTGGATTGCTTAACATGTTGGTAATGTTTAATTTATGTAAATATTAATCTCATATGTATAAAACGATCGAAAAAATCCGGGTCGTTACAAATATAATCACGTTGATCAAGTGTCATTATATTAGACTAACTCATGCATCAATTTCCAACACTTCTTCAAAATCATTCATAATTCAAACTCGAGGGTTTACAGAATATAGAAACTAAACAGTTTCCTTTTTGATGTATTACTAATATCGCGAAGAGATAAATGATTTCAGATAAGAATCGTCATGAAAATATCTTTAGAAATATCGAGGATATTTATAGTGAAAGATACGATGATATCTTAGAATTTCTAATATCGATAAATGATGAAGAAGATTTGTCCGTAAAGGTTTAGAGTCAGGAGCAAAGTATTTGTTAATGACTTCGGTAGATACTGAATCATTTGGATTCTTTGAAGGCAGGATTAGTCTTTGTGATTTGTTCATAGCCTCCTTCATGGTTTGCTTAATCCGTTTTCCAGTTCCAACATTTCTGAACTTTGCCAACACACTATTCTTTATCATCAAACTTTTGACTGTTAAGGTCGTTTACAGTTTTTGCTGCTTCATCAGCATTTTCAAAATTTCAAGATCTAGTTCGCAGGTTTTGGGTGTTTTTCAGAAACCTCACATTCGAAGTATGTGAGTCTAGGAGATTGATGTTATATGTACACATATAACTGTTGGCGTAGACATGCTGTGAGATTTCAAAATACTGATTGCTGATTCCCGGTAATTGACATAGAAATTATTGTTACAAGATGTTTATGAGTATATGATAGGGTTTTAATGAACAAATATAATGGTTTTTCATAAAGACTTACGCCAAAGAGTAACAAAGTTGCTGGTATATCTGCTGATAATGTGGTGGAATATAAAAGGTTCCCATGTAACGATGGCGAAAAGACAACGTATATCTCAAGGTTATAATAAGGCTAGTCCGACTGAAAATTCGAAGTTGACTTGCTGGAGCTGCGACAAAATTGACTACTTTGGAAAAGGATTGCAAGTCATTTTTGCTAATAAATGCCAAAGGATCTAACATAGATATGTGTTAAACTTTTACTCAGGTTTCGAGAGTTTTCTGGGTGCATAACTGTGGATAACATGTGGTTGGATCATCTTCTCGATTGTTCATTAGTTGAGGTATCTTCAGGAATTTCGAAGAGTTTTATGAATAGAAATGATGTTCTAGCACAATTTTGTAGTCAAAGTATAGCTTTGAAAGCTGTAAATAACTAAGAGTGATGTTTTCTGTTAAATCTCGACTCGAATTTTGATTTGTCAAAATTAGAATATGTAATCAAATTTGGATGAGGATGGTTGTTTTGATTTTTATAAAAGAATGTATATTGTTATGAAAATAGTGAGTATAGTTGATGATTGCTGAATCAGATTTGAGGAATGTAACATATTAATTGTGAATTTATATATATCTCTCGGGTATTACCTAACCATTAAAAAAATTTCACAGGTAATATTTTGTACAAGAGAATTTTACTACAGTCTTTATGAAAACATATGTATATTTTCTTCAGATGTAATACAGATTTAATGAGTTAATATTAAATTAAACTCATTTGATTTTTTTGGCTGGAATTAGAAATGAATAATCTCTAAAACTTTAGAAATTACGTAGTCTTCGTGGATTATTTCTTCAACGTAAATGAAATTATGAATCAATACTTTATTATTCATTTTTATTGATATTTACTCGGTGAATGATGTTGGTGCTCGTGGAATTCTTGTGAACTTCACAAGGTATGAGTGATGTTTTCTAGAAAGTTTCGAACACGGTAAAAATGAAAGTGTAATATCAAACATGTATTTGAATAGTACACTTGGTTTATTATGACCGAGAATTTATTGAATTGAAATAGAGATTGTAGTTAACGATGGTTAAATTGTTAAGGAAAGATGTACATCTTAGCATATTAGTAATATGAATTTAATCGAGTAGTATCTATCCTTATTTAATTCATACATAATAGCTTAGTACGAAAGATTTATTTTGATTTCAAAATTTATGTATATATATATATATATATATATATATATATATATATACATATAATTTCTTCAGAAGGAATGAGTTAATATTTCATAACTCGTTGATACAATATACGCGTTATTGATTCGTAATGATGTCCACGGTGATTCTTGAACTGGCGGAGTTTGTGATGTTATAGGTGCTGCTGATTCTGATGATGTTGATGGCACTAACTGTGCTGGTGATGCTGACGGTACTGTGTGATGCTGTTGGTAAAACAGATCTAGCTTGTAAATCGTGCACCATTTCCGATCAAAGTTTCTACTCTACCGTCTCCGTTCACTCATCTGATTTACGGTCAGAATTAAATAATCTCTTAAGACTTTGGAGATTACATAATCGCCGCAGAATGTTTCTCCAATGAAGTTATGAATCAATACTTCATCGGTCATTGTTGTTGGTACTCCTTGTTATCTACGGTGCGTATGACGTTGATGTTTGAGGTACAGATTGTGATGTTGAGGTGTGAGATGCGGATGTTGTTGGTGGCGGTAACGGTACTGTTGGTGTTGTTGATGGTGATACTATTGATGTCGGTGGTGCTGCTGGTACTTGTAAACTTTGCACCATATTTTCCAAAGCCACTACCCGAGTGCGAAGCTCGTTGACTTCTTCTATTACTCCGGGACAGGGGCGAAGCCAGGATTATGAATCGATGGGGTCACAAAATAATATTAATATATATATAGGCAGGATCAATGGGGAAGTAACCAATCGGGGGGAAGCAGGGGGGAAGCAAAAAAAAAAAAATTCGTTTTTTTTGAATTTTTTTTTTCCGGCATCAAGATCACACGAAAATATGAACATTTAGAAGAGACACTTCGTGATGAATGTTATTATTTAGGCGGGAAAACGATCAACAAAAATAACATTTAAGATAATATTGTTCGTGAAGAATATGAACGTTTTTTTTCATGTTTTGTGAAGTAAAATTTAGCCCGATTTAGAGTTTTGGGTTTAGGGTTTGGTGTTTTGGGTTTATTCCATAAACTCAAAACACCAAACCCTAAACCCTAAACTCTAAACTGTTCGTGTTAAAAACTCAATCTAAATCCTAAATCTAAACCCTAAATCTAAACCCTAAACCCTAAATTTCTAAACCCTAATATCTAAACCCTAATATCTAAACCCCAATAGCTAAAACCTCAAAATACGCTCGAAAAACACGATAATTGATATATATTACTTCTTCGAGCGTTTTCCCGCCAAAATAAAAACATTTATCACAAAGTGTCTCTACTAAATGTTCATATTTTCATCTCATCTATAATGTTCGTGAACAAAGTTTTTTCAAAAAACGAAAAAAAAAAATTTACTTCCCCCCGATTGGTTACTTCCCTCTTGATCCTACCCCTATATATATATATATATATATATATATATATATATATATATATATATATATATATATATATATATATATATATATATATATATATAATTTTGATAATGCTAAAAGCGAACATATATTTCATAGCATTATTCCTCAAGAAAGACAAGCTTTTAGTTGCAATTGTTCTATTTACAAGTGATATTCGTTTAAATAATAAAAGGTAAAGACAAAAGACAGATTCGACGAATTGAAGACGCAAAGGTCCAAAAAGCTCAAAAGTACAAAATACAATCAAAGAGGTTCCAATTATTGATAAGAAACGTCTCGAAAACACAAGAGTACAAGATTCAAAACGCAAAGTACAAGATATTAAATTGTACGCAAGGACGTTCGAAAATCCGGAACCGGGACAAGAGTCAACTCTCAACGCTCGACGCAACGGACTAAAAATTACAAGTCAACTATGCATATGAATATAATATAATATATAATTAATTCTTAAAATTAATATATATATATTATATTATATTTATAAAACGTCGGCACAAGGAAACAAGCAACATGTGAGCTCTCCCAGCTGGCCATGCGATCGCATGGCCAGGAAGAAGAAAGTCCATGCGATTGCATGGCATGAAAAGTCAGGCCACATCCCCTATAAATTCGCAGTTTGGTGAACGCAAAAAATATACATCTTTTTCTTCTTCACTCAACGTAATATTTATATTTATAATTTATATTTTAATTTTAATTTTAATTTTAATTCTAATAATAAGGGTATGTTAGCAAATGTTGTAAGGGTGTAAGTCGAAATTCTGTCCGTGTAACGCTACGCTATTTTTAATCATTGTAAGTTATGTTCAACCTTTTTAATTTAATTTCTCGTAGCTAAGTTATTATTATGCTTATTTAATCCAAAGTAATCATGATGTTGGGCTAAAAATATTAAAATTGGGTAATTGGGCTTTGTACCATAATTGGGGTTTGAACAAAAGAACGACACTTGTGAAAATTAGACTATGGGCTATTAATGGGCTTTATATTTGTTTAACTAAATGATAGTTTGTTAATGTTAATATAAAGATTTACAATTGGGTGTCCCTATAAATAACCATATACACTCAATCAGACACGATGGGCGGGGTATTTATATGTACGAATAATCGTTCATTTAACCGGACATGGGAATGGATTAATAGCCACTAGAATTATTAAAACAGGGGTGAAATTATGTACAAGGACACTTGGCATAATTGTTAACAAAGTATTAAAACCTTGAGTTACACTCAGTCGACATCCAGGTGTAATTATTAAACAAAGTAATAAAACCTTGTTACAGTTTAAGTCCCCAATTAGTTGGAATATTTAACTTCGGGTATAAGGATAATTTGACGAGGACACTCGCACTTTATATTTATGACTGATGGACTGTTATGGACAAAAACCAGACGGACATATTAAATAATCCAGGACAAAGGACAATTAACCCATGGGCATAAAACTAAAATCAATACGTCAAACATCATGATTACGGAAGTTTAAATAAGCATAATTCTTTTATTTCATATTTAATTTCCTTTATTTTATATTTAATTGCACTTCTAATTATCGCATTTTTATTTATTGTTATTGTATTTAATTGCACTTTTAATTATCGTACTTTTTAATTATCGCAAGTTTATTTTATCACACTTTTATTATTCACAATTTCATTATCATTATTTACTTTACGCTTAAAATTAAGTCTTTTATTTATTTAATATTTTACATTTTGTTTTAACTACGACTAAAGTTTTAAAATCGACAAACCGGTCATTAAACGGTAAAAACCCCCCTTTATAATAATAATATTACTTATATATATATTTGTATTTTTTATAAAAGTAAACTAATATAGCGTTAAGCTTTGTTTAAAGATTTTCCCTGTGGAACGAACCGGACTTACTAAAAACTACACTACTGTACGATTAGGTACACTGCCTATAAGTGTTGTAGCAAGGTTTAAGTATATCCATTCTCTAAATAAATAAATATCTTGTGTAAAATTGTATCGTATTTAATAGTATTTCCTGCTAAAATATAAAGCTATTTTATACCCCTCTGCTCATACATCAAGTTATTTTTGGCGCCGCTGCCGGGGATTAGCTTAAAAGCCGGAAGCGCAACGCTAATATAAAAAAAAGATTTTTATTTTTAGTTTACTTTTATAAAAAAAAATACACTTTTGTAAAAATACGTTTTAATATATTCAAAAATATATAAAAAAACAAAAATATAAATATTTTTTTTAGAGTTTGTTAAATTTTTAAGTTCTATAAAAGTTTCTTTATCTTTATTTTGTAAAAATATAATTTTTATTTAATTTATAATTATAATTTATAAATATATTATTCAGCAAAAAAAAAAATTTAATTCGGCCTGTACTGTAGCAGCCCATTCTGTGGCCCGAAACTCTAGCCCATGCGATCGCATGGCTGGGCAACTTAGGACTCATGCGATCGCATGAGCCCGTCTGACACACCACAGTTGACTGAACCAGCATTTATTACGGGTATTATTATTTATTATTAATCTAAAACCCTATTTAGGGTTATATATTTTATAATTTAATTTAGTTTTTATATTTAATTTGTATTTTTATGTTTAATTAGTTTATTTAAAGTTTAAAATTAATAGTTTTATTAAATAAATAATATAAAAATAATATTTTTATAAAAATTGTACTTTTTACAACTTTTTGTATATTTTTATATTTTGTCCCTTTTTAATCGTTTTAGCGTAATATTTGTATTTTTAGCTCATATTTAGTTTTAAACTTAGTTTTTGCCATAGTTATTTTTACTTCTAGATTTTTAGGCTTTGCCGTAGAATCCCTTAAGTGCTTTTTCTTTAGATTAAGATTTAGGTGCTTTAGAATTTTGCGACGCCTTTTTAAGTTTTAGTACCTTTTTAAGATATTGCCATTTGGAATATAGTTTTTCCTATAAGCCTTAATATTTTTAGACGCCTTTTACCTATGTATCAATTATCATTTCAATTAGTAATCTCAATTTGCGATTATAATTTTAAGTTAGTTGTAGTGATAAGGTTGCGTTAGTCAAGTGTTTTTAAGTTTTATAAGTTTCTTTTATTTTTCCGTCGCCTTTTATTTTTCTTTCTTATTTTTCTATTTCGATCTTTTTCCGACGAACTCTTTTTCTTTCTTATTTCTCGCCATTCTAGTTTTTAGGACATAGAGTTTTTATTCTACTTCTTATCTAAATTTCTTAAAATTACGAAAATTTATTTTAAGTGGTTAAATTGATAGACATCAAAATTTTCTGGTTCGTAGTAATAGTTGGATTTGTATGTGGACTGGGTTATTGGAGCCAAACAGTCCTCAATTATATTGAGACCAAATGAATCCTGCCCCTCTGTTGCATCTTTTGGCTATTCGAAACGTGGGCAAAATCAGAAAAGTCTATTGATTGGATAACTTATTATAATTTTTCTTTCCTTTTAAAAACTAATAGGATATTCAGTGAATGCACCGAGCAAGACGTTCATCACCTTTTGTACATTCACCACCTGTAACTAGATCAAGACATCTAACTAATATTGTCGCCGTTGATAATCCATTTTTTGAACCCGACCTCACAATTGAGAATCCGGAGAATATTCAGGGACGATTCGTAGATCCTGAACCACTAAACTTTCCTCCGGAACCACCAATCATTCAAACAGAGATTGTTGAGGAACGAACCATTAAATCAGAATCCTCTAGTGATTCTGATTCAACAAATTCAATTATGGAAGTAACAGAACCATTAAGTATGGAAGACCAAATGAGAGCTAAACGCACTAACCAAGGTCACGCAATTACTCATCCAGACATTAATGCGCCAGATTATGAAATCAAAGGACAAATTCTACACATGGTGACTAATCAATGCCAATTTAGTGGTGCGCCGAAGGAAGATCCAAATGAACATCTACGTACCTTTAATAGGATATGCACACTATTTAAAATCCGAGAAGTAGAGGATGAACAGATATATCTCATGTTATTTCCCTGGACTTTAAAGGGAGAAGCCAAATATTGGTTGGAATCGTTACCTGAAGGGGCGATCGATACATGGGACGTTTTAGTTGAAAAATTTCTTAAACAATTCTTTCCGGCATCTAAAGCCGTAAGACTTCAAGCAGAAATTGTTACGTTCACACAGAAACCAAATGAAACTCTATATGAGGCGTGGACAAGATTTGAAAAATTATTGAGAGGATGTCCGCAACATGGTTTAGACACCTGTCAAATAGTACAAATATTCTACCAAGGATGCGACATCACTACAAGGAAAGACATAGATATAGCAGCTGGTGGTTCTATTATGAAGAAAACAGAAACTGATGCTTATAAAATTATTGATAACACTGCTTCCCACTCACATGAGTGGCACCAAGAAAAAGATATCGTTAGATCATCTAAAGCAGCTAGAGCCGATTCTAGCCATGACTTAGATTCCATTTCCGCAAAGATAGATGCTGTCGAGAGACGAATGGAAAAGATGACTAAAGATATTCACTCAATACGAATTAGTTGTGAGCAGTGTGGAGGACCACATTTGACAAAAGATTGTCTCAGTATTGAATTAACAATGGAACAAAGAGAGAATATTTCATACATAAACCAAAGGCCTGAAAATAATTATCAGAATAATTATCAACCGCCAAGACCTATTTACAATCAAAACCAGAACTATAACCGAAATGTTCCATACAACAACCAACAAGGTCCTAGCAATCAACAAGTATCCAACAATACTTACAATCAGCAAAGACCTAATTTTCAAAACAAACCACCACAAACCGATGATAAAAAGCCGAATTTAGAAGATATGATGACAAAGCTAGTTGAAACTCAAACGCAGTTTTTCACATCTCAAAAACAAACCAATGAACAAAATGCTCAAGCATTTAGAAATCAACAAGCTTCTATTCAAAACTTGGAACAAGAAGTAAGTAACCTAGCAAGGTTAATAGGTGAAAGAAAACCAGGAAGTTTACCTAGTGATACAAATGCTAATCCCCGAAATGAAATAGCTAAAGCTATTACCATAAGAAGTGGTACAACACTTAAACCACCTGAAATACCTGTAACTTCTGATGAAACTATTCCTACTCCACAAGAACCACAACCTGAACAAGATAAGGAAACAGAACCGGTAGTTGAAAAGGTTAATGAAGATAACACAGTTAAGGATAAACCTTATGTTAAACCATACCAACCACCACTTCCTTACCCGAGTAAAATGAAGAAAGAGAAACTTGAAGCCGAGCAATCTAAATTCTTGGATATGTTTAAACAGATAAATGTAAATCTTTCTTTCATTGATGTGATTTCAGGAATGCCTAGATATGCTAAATTCTTGAAAGATCTGATCACGAATAGAAAGAAAATGGAAGAACTCTCGGCTGTTACTATGAATGCTAATTGTTCAGCAGTGCTGTTGAATACGATACCAGAAAAACTATCTGATCTAGGAAGTTTCACAATTCCATGTTTTCTGGGTAGTCTTAGTTCAATAGAAGCATTAGCAGATTTTGGTGCTAGTATAAATTTAATGCCGTATTCACTATACGCTAAACTAGACCTTGGAGAATTGAAACCAACTAGAATAAGTATACAACTAGCCGATCGATCAATAAAATATCCTAGAGGGATAATGGAGAACATGCTAGTTAAAGTTGGTACTTTAGTATTTCCAGTAGATTTTGTTGTTCTGGACATGGAAGAAGATTCTCAAGTTCCTCTCATATTAGGAAGACCATTCTTAAACACGGCTAAAGCAATGATAGACGTGTTCGGTAAGAAACTGACCCTAAGTATAGAGGACGAGAGTGTTACCTTTTCAGTTGATAGAGCAATGCAACAACCTCAATATGCAGATGATACATGCTATTATATTCAAACTATAGATTCACATACAGAATTATTAGAAGAATTTCCAGAATTACAAGGAACAGGAGAATGTTCTTTAGGAGAAGGTAATGAACCAATTAATGAAGCTGAAATGTTAGCTACACTAATAGCTAATGGATATGAACCAACAACAGAAGAAATTCAAATGCTAAAAGAAGAAGACAGATATCGATATAAATCATCGATAGAAGAACCTCCGAAATTAGAGTTAAAGCCACTTCCAAACCATTTGGAATACGCTTATTTACATGGTGAATCTGAATTACCTGTAATAATATCGTCTTCTCTTACTGAAAATGAGAAATCACAACTCATTTCTGTGTTAAAAGCTCATAAACCAGCCATTGCATGGAAGATTCATGATATTAAAGGAATAAGTCCTTCGTATTACACACATAAAATCCTTATGGAAGAAGGTCATAAAACGTATGTGCAACGCCAACGAAGACTAAATCCTAATATGCAAGATGTAGTTAAGAAAGAGATTATTAAACTGCTAGATGCAGGTTTAATATATCCAATTTCTGATAGTCCATGGGTAAGCCCAGTTCAATGCGTACCTAAGAAGGGTGGCATGACTGTCATTACAAATGAAAAAAATGAGCTTATTCCTACAAAGACTGTAACAGGATGGCGTGTATGTATTGATTATCGAAAATTAAATAACGCCACCAGAAAAGATCACTTTTCCTTACCTTTCATTGATCAAATGTTGGAAAGATTAGCCGGAAATAGTTACTATTGTTTTCTAGATGGATTTTCCGGATATTTTCAAATTCCAATAGCACCCGAAGATCAAGAGAAAACCACATTCACGTGCCCTTATGGTACTTTTGCTTACAAACGCATGCCATTTGGACTTTGCAACGCCCCGGCAACCTTTCAAAGGTGCATGATGGCGATTTTTCACGACATGATAGAAGAATGCATGGAAGTTTTCATGGATGACTTTTCAGTCTTCGGTGATACATTTGAATCATGTCTAGTTAATCTGGAACGAATGCTTATTAGATGCGAATAATCAAATCTAGTACTTAATTGGGAAAAATAAGTCAACGTGATGAAATGCCACAAAATGTTATCCAAGTATGTGAAGTATTTGACATTTGGGGTATTGACTTTATGGGTCCATTTTCAAAATCTCATAATAATCTATATATTCTCGTAGCCATTGATTATGTATCTAAATGGGCAGAAGCACAAGCTCTCCCAACTAACGATGCACGAGTTGTAGTCAACTTTTTAAAACGTCTTTTTGCAAGGTTTGGAACACCGAAAGCTTTAATAAGTGATCGGGGAACTCATTTCTGTAATAATCAACTTGAGAAAGTTCTTAAAAGATATGGAGTAACTCATAAAATCTTCACTGCTTATCATCCACAAACAAGTGGACAAGTTGAAAATACCAACCGAGCTTTAAAACGTATTCTAGAGAAAACCGTAGGATCAAATCCGAAGGAATGGTCCATTAAATTGGAAGATGCACTCTGGGCTTTTAGAACAGCCTACAAAACTCCAATTGGAACCACACCTTTTAGACTTGTTTATGGAAAAGAATGTCATCTTCCAGTAGAAATTGAACACAAAGCATTTTGGGCTTTGAAGACATGTAATCTTGATTTACATGAAGCTGGATGTCTACGATTAAGTCAATTAAATGAATTAGAAGAATTAAGATATGAAGCATACGAAAATTCGTTAATCTATAAAGAAAGAACGAAGAAATGGCATGATAAAAGAATCAGAAGTTCGAAAGAATTTAAAGAAGGAGACAGAGTTCTTCTTTTCAATTCACGATTCAAGCTATTTCCTAGAAAATTGAAATCAAGATGGTCTGGACCATTCATAGTCAAAAGAGTTTTCCCATACGGAACGATAGAATTAATAAATTCAAATGGGATTGAATTTAAAGTTAATGGTCACAGAGTTAAACACTACATAGATAGTCCGATGGAATTCGACAATGAAGTTAATCACAATTTCGATACCACAGCTAACTAAGTGTGGGGAGAATCAAGTCTTTAAAGGATAATATGTATTTCTGTTAGAGTTAGATTTTCTGTTTTCGTGTAGTTCTCAAAAATGGAACCCGAATGGTCTTTCTCTAGCAGACCCTAAAGAACTAGTCTTCTCCCCCCATTTTGAATTTTTATTTTTTTAGGTTTTTACGAAATGAAGACTGCCTGTGAACTAAACCAAGGTCTAATGCTACACGCTTTGATCACTAAACGTAATAATGACACACTACCGAGTGAAATAGTATCAGTAATCAGAGAAAGATTGGACGGAGTAAGAAAAGAATCCAGATGCGAAGATAATAAGTTACAATTTGGTAAAGGAAAATCAAAATCCGCAGCGAAAAGAAGAGCACGACACCTAGAAAGATGTCACAAATGTGGAAAATGGTCACATGGAGGTAAATGTTCAAATAATCAAACCTATTCAAATACCGAATTTGTTACTTTATGCAGAGATGGACCGTTCATATGTTTAGAAGAAAAAACACTGAATGCTCGAGGTTACGCCTATGTAGCTATGGAAAACCAATTAAACCGACTATCTTATGAATGGGATAGATCATATAACTAAGAATACTATCTCACAGGTAAGTCTGTACAGTTTTTATTTTTTTAACCTTTTGATAATAAACGCTAATTTGTTCGCTATAAAGTATTAAATTGGTATTAAATAAAATTAGGTTTGGCGACCGAAATTATTGATATCATTCAAAAAATTATTACATCACTGCGAAATTTAACGTTTATTCTTAAGGTATAAATATCTTTAATCAATCAACCCAAAATATTTCAAAAATTTGTCATGAGTTAAATTAGGTCATGGAACCGAAATTACTTTACCGAAAAGAGGGGCGCATATTTTTGATCATATTTGATTGATTAAAGTGGGATAAAAAGCCAAAAAGATTTTTAATTTTATTTTTACCATGTTTTTAAAATTAATATATAAATCTTAAATTAATATTGTAAACTTTGTAAAATCAATATATTTAAAATTGTAAATATTCGAAAAATTAATATAAGTTTGGTGTGAATTTATAATATGAATTTTTAAATTAAGTTTGGTGTGAATTTTTAATTTTTAAAATATGAATTTTATTTTTATGCATTTTAAATTTAAGTTTGGTGTGAATTTTTAATATTAATTTTGAATTTTATGCATTTTTAAATTTAAGTTGTGTGAAATTAAAAACAAAAATTTACTTTATTTCGCTAAGTTAAAAATATGATTTTTAAAATTCGTCGTAAGTTGAAGACTAGGTCTTTGAACCGAAATTGCTTTACCCGAGGGAGGGACGAGAACTTTTATTATCATTATTTTTAATCTTATTGAATTAAGGTATGCCAAAAAAATTAAAAAACCCAAAAATCTAAGCTTTTAAAACAATCGCTTGAAAAAGACAAATTTTAAAATTTTGTCGAAGGACGGACTAGGACATCGATCCGAAACGACCTCGTCCTAAAACAAAGGGAAACAAAATTTTAAAATTAATCACTTAATTGTTTTATAAGTTAAAGTTTTTTTTAAAAAAAAAAAAACCAAAAACACTGTAGCCGGGTACCCATGCGATAGCATGGGAATCACCTTATCCATCCATGCGATCGTATGGAGGCCAATTACAGGCCTGGTACATACAGACCAGCGGGTCTGTTTCTTCTCCACAAAACACACACATTCACGAAACTCACCCAAAAATTCACCAATTTTCGCCATTTTTCCACCGTAATTCATCAAATTTCTTGCTCTAATCATGCCTAGATTCTCATTCTTCAGCAAAATGGTAAAAATTACACCCCTAAACTCTATAAATTCCTAGTTTTTGTGATAATTACCAATTTTTTACCTAATGCAATTTTGTTAATTTCTAGTGTAATTAGTGTTAAATTGTTAGTATTTTATACATGTATAACCTAGATTGATGCTATTTAACATGATTTGAAGCCAAAAACTTCAAAATTTTTAGAAATCTAGGGTTTGTGTTCTTGAGGAATTTGGGGCTTTTTGATATAAACAGGTTATGGCCAATTTTTGTCATGAATTATTGCTAAATTGAGTAGTGTAACATATTTAGATAGTTAAATGATCCAAACAATGATCCTAAACATGATTTTTGGAGATTAAAGTGGACTTTTTAAGTCCAAAATTCATGAACTTGATTAATTTGATATATTTGTCATTTGAGACTTATTTAATTATTAGTAATGAATATTTTGACATGTTATTTGAGTTAAAAGCTTATGAACTTTGTATACATTTTCATATTTGCTTATTTGAAAAGTGTAGAATTGTGAAAAATTGTGAAAATGTGTATAAGTTTAATTTTGATTTAACATGTTATAGTGATTGTTTTAAGTTGTTATTTTGCTAACACTAATGCATATTTGGATGCACAAATTTTGTATTTAATGTGTTTTGCAGAAAGCCGATACTGGAGGTTCAGGAGCATCATCATCTAGACGACCAGCACCAGCACCAGAACCAGAACCAGAAATGCAACACGAACAACAACCACAACAACAGCCTGATCAGCACATACCTTATTATGATCCGGTACAGTTTGTTGATGAATTCATAGTATTCCCAATGAGGCCACCAGTAGAATTCCCAATGATTCCTGAGCACACTCTACATCCTAATCTGAGATTTGATAGAAGATGGAGAGATTACGAGACATATCAAAGGAACAAATTCAAATTGGTAACAAAAAATGTAGAGGTGCCAAGGGTAATCGATTGGGCCCCTTTGGAAACGGTCCATCTAGCTGACCGTGTTAGACAGCTTTTAGTTCAAAGGTATGGCAGTTCTTCTTTTACAGATTGGAAACGTCTTTTCACCATTCGTAGACCTGTATATAAGGAATGGTGTGTTGAGTTGATGAGTACTGTATCACTTGATACAAATATAGTTAGAATAGATGATAGAAGATTTCTTAGGTTTATCCTTGGCGGTAGGATATACAGAATGTCCATGTTAGACATGGCCAGGGCCTTACAGATATATACTCCTGGTGAGTTGCTATTACCCAATTGTACAAATTTGATTCATTATGGTGAAAGGGTAGATAGTAACTTTGACGCTGACGCCATTTGGAGGCGTATGTCACATTTTGATGTTTTTACACGAGCAGGAGGACACTCCTATACACATATTGACAAAGCTGAGCTTCATATTATTCATAGATTTTTGGCTAACTCGATTACACAGAGAGGTCATAATAAAGAAAAAATTACCTTACATGATTTATTCTACCTAAAGTGTATTCGGGATCCTAGAAGCTTTGTCAATATCCCTTACTGTGTTGCTTTTTATTTATCTAAAATGGTAGAGGGAATGCAGGACGGGAGTATAATAGGAGGAGGTATTTTTGTTACTCTCATTGGAGAGTATTTAGGTGTTGATAGGAACCAAGGGGGTCCATTACAGCTTTGTAGAGAACAGGTTGAGCCCTTAGGATTGAAAGTTTATGTGGGTGCTAAGGTATTGAAAAGTAGACGTAACTAGGCAGTACCCTATGAGGGATCTCATCCTCAGGTAGAGAGAGACTCAGACGAGGAAATGGAGGAGGCGGAAGACATTAGGGATGTCTTTCGAGATGCTATTCTTGACGTCCACGTTCGTATAGATGAGGAAGCAATGACGAACGCGGCCAGACATAGTATGTATGAGCAGTGGAACTCCGAGCGAGTATACGAGGATTATAGGCGACGCCAACACGATAGCTGGTTAGTTCATCAGCACCAAATCATGAGCCAGCTATCATATCAGGTACCAAATAACTATGTACCTACTCGACCTGCTCATTTTCCGCCACATAGCCCCGATATCCGACCACCCTTTAACCGGTATGACTATAACCAAGCCTATCAGAACACCTATAACCAATAATGGAACCCACCTGACGAGATGAACTGGAACCCATATCCAGACTGATTTAGTTCCATTTAGTTATTTATATGATTTATATGTTTTTATCTTTTTACTTATTCATGTTTAAACTTATGTTATTGAATATACTTATGTAATCTTTATCATTTTTATTATTATTGTGTACTAATATTTCACATTTAGGATTTGAAAGTGGGATATTAAGTCCCATTTCAAATTGCCATGCATGTTTATATTTGTATGTATGTATATTGTAAATTGTACAAAACAGGGTAAAACAGCTCATTTTCAAAGACTGGCATTAAGTTCAGCAAAAGCTACTAATTTTGATGACAAGATGACAAATAAATGTGATGTAACAACAGACGAAATGAACAAATGATATGCACCATTTATCATTCAGCAACCAAACGCCAATATGTTTGGAAACTTTGGTAAAATTTAATCATTTTTACGCTAATCACCCTCAATAATTTAAATTGTTACTGATTTCTTGCAAATGAGGGCATTGCAAGATCTTAAGTGTGGGAAGGGGTTAAATTCTTTCGGATTTTAAAAAATTTTTATCTTAAACACTTGGTTACCATTAAAAATACTAGTAACGTAGTAGTTGTATTAGAATCTAGTGCTCTCTGATGATAAAGAACAGTCCTAGTCTTATATACTGACTATCCAATTCTAGTAAAATTTTCAATTAAATGAACTCAAAATCATGTTTATACATATTTATGAACGATAAAACTTGGTGTTAACACCGAAATTATTGTTACCTCAGAAAGGACATAAATTGGGAAACAAACCAAAATGTTAAAATTCATTTAAAATGGAATAGAGGACAATAAAAAGGAAAATAAAAGCCAAGTGTGGGAAAAATTACCAAGTTATCTTAAACATATGTCACATATTTCTGTAACAAATAACTGAAAATACTTTTGCTTTGGACTAAACTAAACTATTTTACCCGATGAAAGAAAAGAAGAGATGGATCTACATGATGAATCAATTCTATCACTAAAAGGAAGTACAGTCTTCCGAAAAAGACACGCGCTTCTTGATTTAGGTCATGAAGTTGTCGTCCAGACCAGCTGTAGGTTGACGAAAAACCTAGAAAAGTCATCACTAAAATCAGCAGGAAATCCACGGACCTCAGCATTAAACAGGGTTGCCAAGTGGTCAGATTTATCCTAACCATGAGAAGGATTTATCTCGTAAAATGGGGGGGGGCACCGTGCAAATTAGCTGGATACGACTAATGAATCAGATCCCCAGAAAGGATAATCTCCTTAAAGATTAAAAATCAGCTTTTTAAGCCTGATATTACTCAATCCTAGAGATTGACCTTAAAGATTGAGAATTCAAACTCATGGAATTCAATGATATCTAAACTCGAGCTTGAACGAGAAAATATTTTGATCAA
Source organism: Rutidosis leptorrhynchoides (assembly GCF_046630445.1). Classification (NCBI taxonomy): domain Eukaryota; kingdom Viridiplantae; phylum Streptophyta; class Magnoliopsida; order Asterales; family Asteraceae; genus Rutidosis; species Rutidosis leptorrhynchoides. The sequence goes on along the minus strand of NC_092333.1, from coordinate 505,385,584 downwards.
ATTATAAACCGATTTGTTTTCTGAAAACCCATTTTCAATGCGTTCATTACCATTGAACGTAAAATCCTAGGAATTCACCTGGAATTCATTAGGTCACCTGAACTAAATCGGGTGTCAACCGTAAGAACGGTGGTTGCATAGCATGGTCGAAGACAGGACCTTGTGCCAGCCCAAAAAAATTATAGGATGAGCTTTACTATTGCTCCTACCAAGGATAGTAATTGGATCCGACATGTTTTTGACCATAATTAAAAGCATGTCAGGGGACATTGCCTTAACAGTTGCTTGTTCAACGCTTTCCTTTACAACCGGACGGTAGTTTACTAAAAGGTAATATACGGAGCAAGTATACTGGATGTGTGCTTTCCTAAATATAAGGTTAGCAAGTGGGTGACACAAAACCATAAGTTTTGAGCTAAAATTTTCAAATCTGAAACCCACCAAGCCAACAAAAATATTTTGCAAACACCGGTGAAGGGTTATTCCGGAAAACTTATCTAGGGTAAAAGCTAGATTGAATTTTCAAAGATCAAATGTTTTCATAAAGATCCAATTTCCTTAATGGATCAAAATTTTTATATAGTCATATGGGACTGTAAACCACATCGTTACTACCATTGTTTATACCGCCGTATAGAAATCACTGATGTACAAAGTGTGAAGAATAAAGAAGTGATTCTAGTATTTCAAGACTATATTGCTTGAGGACAAGCAACACTCAAGTGTGGGAATATTTGATAATGCTAAAAGCGAACATATATTTCATAGCATTATTCCTCAAGAAAGACAAGCTTTTAGTTGCAATTGTTCTATTTACAAGTGATATTCGTTTAAATAATAAAAGGTAAAGACAAAAGACAGATTCGACGAATTGAAGATGCAAAGGTCCAAAAAGCTCAAAAGTACAAAATACAATCAAAGAGGTTCCAATTATTGATAAGAAACGTCTCGAAATCACAAGAGTACAAGATTCAAAACGCAAAGTACAAGATATTAAATTGTACGCAAGGACGTTCGAAAATCCAGAACCGGGACCAGAGTCAACTCTCAACGCTCGACGCAACGGACTAAAAATTACAAGTCAACTATGCATATGAATATAATATAATATATAATTAATTCTTAAAATTAATATATATATATTATATTATATTTATAAAACGTCTGCACAAGGAAACAAGCAACATGTGAGCTCTCCCAGCTGGCCATGCGATCTCATGGCCAGGAAGAAGAAAGTCCATGCGATCGCATGGCATGAAAAGTCAGGCCACATCCCCTATAAATTCGCAGTTTGGTGAACGCAAAAAATATACATCTTTTTCTTCTTCACTCAACGTAATATTTATATTTATAATTTATATTTTAATTTTAATTTTAATTTTAATTCTAATAATAAGGGTATGTTAGCAAATGTTGTAAGGGTGTAAGTCGAAATTCGGTCCGTGTAACGCTACGCTATTTTTAATCATTGTAAGTTATGTTCAACCTTTTTAATTTAATGTCTCGTAGCTAAGTTATTATTATGCTTATTTAATCCAAAGTAATCATGATGTTGGGCTAAAAATATTAAAATTGGGTAATTGGGCTTTGTACCATAATTGGGGTTTGAACAAAAGAACGACACTTGTGGAAATTAGACTATGGGCTATTAATGGGCTTTATATTTGTTTAACTAAATGATAGTTTGTTAATGTTAATATAAAGATTTACAATTGGGCGTCCCTATAAATAACCATATACACTCAATCGGACACGATGGGCGGGGTATTTATATGTACGAATAATCGTTCATTTAACCGGACACGGGAATGGATTAATAGCCACTAGAATTATTAAAACAGGGGTGAAATTATGTACAAGGACACTTGGCATAATTGTTAACAAAGTATTAAAACCTTGAGTTACACTCAGTCGACATCCTGGTGTAATTATTAAACAAAGTAATAAAACCTTGTTACAGTTTAAGTCCCCAATTAGTTGGAATATTTAACTTCGGGTATAAGGATAATTTGACGAGGACACTCGCACTTTATATTTATGACTGATGGACTGTTATGGACAAAAACCAGACGGACATATTAAATAATCCAGGACAAGGACAATTAACCCATGGGCATAAAACTAAAATCAACACGCCAAACATCATGATTACGGAAGTTTAAATAAGCATAATTCTTTTATTTCATATTTAATTTCCTTTATTTTATATTTAATTGCACTTCTAATTATCGCATTTTTATTTATTGTTATTGTATTTAATTGCACTTTTAATTATCGTACTTTTTAATTATCGCAAGTTTATTTTATCACACTTTTATTATTCTCAATTTCATTATCGTTATTTACTTTACGCTTAAAATTAAGTCTTTTATTTATTTAATATTTTACATTTTGTTTTAACTACGACTAAAGTTTTAAAATCGACAAACCGGTCATTAAACGGTAAAAACCCCCTTTATAATAATAATATTACTTATATATATATTTGTATTTTTTATAAAAGTAAACTAATATAGCGTTAAGCTTTGTTTAAAGATTTTTTCTGTGGAACGAACCGGACTTACTAAAAACTACACTACTGTACGATTAGGTACACTGCCTATAAGTGTTGTAGCAAGGTTTAAGTATATCCATTCTCTAAATAAATAAATATCTTGTGTAAAATTGTATCGTATTTAATAGTATTTCCTGCTAAAATATAAAGCTATTTTATACCCCTCTTCTCAAACATCCCTTATACCCGATTGGTCTTTTCCACTAGCAGACACTAAAGAACTAGTTTTCTCCTCCCATTCTGAATTTTTTTGTTTTTTAGGTTTTATATGAAATTAATATGTTTTCTTTTTAAGTTTTGTGTGAATTTAAAAACAAAAATTTACTTTATTTCATTAAGTTGAAAAAAAATGATTTTTAAAATTCGTCGTGAGTTGAAGACTAGGTCGTTGAGCCGAAATTACTTTACCCGAGGGCGGGGCAAAAATTTTTGTCATCATTATTTTTAATTTTATTGATTTAAAGTATGCAAAAAAAAAAATATTTAATTTTATAAATTTTTGAACGTGGGGTAATAAACCCAACTTTAAAAATATGTATATATGTTTGTATTTTATCATGTAAACAACAGGGTAAAACAACGCACTTTCAAAGACTAACATTAAGTTCAGCAAAAGCTACTGATTTTGACGACAAGATGCAAAACAACAAATGTGATATAATAAATGAAGGAATGAACGATGAGGCGCGCCATCTATCATTCGACGAGCTTTGTAATTACAAACTTGGTATTTTTAATCACTTTCCTACACTAATCACCCTCATGAATTTATAATTATAGTCTGATTTCATGCAAATGAGGGCATTGCATGATCTCAAGTGTGGGGAAGGGTTATAAATTCTCTCGGGTTTACACTTGGCTTATTTTCTAAATATTATGAAAATTTTAAAATTTTTTAACTAAATGAATTCAAAATCATGTTTATACATGTTTATGAATGATAAAACTAGGTGTTAATGCCGAAATTATTGTTACCTCGGAAAGGACATAAATTGAGAAACAACTAAAACACTTGAATTTATTTATTAAGATATAAAAAGACGCATGAAAAAAGCCAAGTGTGGGGAGAATGTACCAAGTTATTCAATTAAAAACTATCTATCACATGTTTTTGTAAAGTTATTGCAGGTGCTTTTACTTTAGACTAAATTAACTGGTTTACCTGATTTACTGTAAAAAAGATGGATCTACACGATGAATCAATTCCATCATTAAAAGGAAGTAAAGTCTTCCGAAAAAGAAACGCGCTTCTTGATTTAGGTCATGAAGTTGTCGTCCAGACCAGCTGTAGGTTGACGAAAAATCTAGAAAAGTCATCTCTAAAATTAGCAGGAAATCCACGGACCTCAGCATCAAACAGGGTCGCCATGTGGTCAGATTTATCCTAACCATGAGAAGGATTTATCTCGCACAATGGGGGCACCGTGCAAATTAGCTTGATAGACTAATGAATCAAATCCTCAGAAAGGATAATCTCCTTAAAGATCAAAAATCAGCTTTTAAGACTGATATTACTCAATCCTAGAGATTGACCTTAAAGATTGAGAATTACAAACTCATGGAATTCAATGATATCTAAACTCGATCTTGAACGAGAAAATATTTTGATCAAAAATAAAACCGATTTGTTTTCTGAAAACCTATTTTCAATGCGTTCATTACCATTGAACGTAAAATCCTGAGAATTCATCAGAATTCATTAGGTCACCTGAACCAAATCGGGTGTCAACCGTAAGAAACGGTGATTGCATAGCATGGTCGGAGACAGGACCTTGTGCCAGACCGAAAAATCATAGGATGATCTTTACTATTGCTCCTACAAAGGATAGTACTAGCATCCGACACGTTTTAAGACCATAATCATATGCATGTCATTAGACATTGCCTTAACAGTTTCTTGTTCATCGCTTTCCTTTACAACCGGACGGTAGTTTACCGAAAGGTAATATACGGAACAAGTAAACTGGACATGTTGCTTTCCCAATACAAGGTTAGCAAGTGGGTAACACAAAACCACAAGTGTTGAGCTAAAATTTTCAAATCTGAAACCCACACAACCCACAAAAATATTTTGCAAACACCGGTGAAGGGTTCTTCCGGAAAACTTACCTAGGGTAAAAGCTAGATTAAATTTTCAAAAAGATCAAATGTTTTCATAAAGATCCAATTTCCTTAAGGATCTACATTTTTATAGTCATGTGGGACTGTAAACCACCTTTCAAATGTGCACTTTGCTTTGGAAACCGAAAGTAAATCGGCTATTTGATTGCAAGTGTCGTTGACCTAAACCCGAGGCAACTGTGGATGACACACCTACCTTTAACCATGGTTCTATCGTTACTATCATTGTTTATACCACCATATCAAAATAACTAATGTACAAAGTGTGATGAATAAAAAAGTGATTCATGTATGTTTTTATTTCAAGTTCTGTATTGCTTGAGGACAAGCAACGCTCAAGTGTGGGGATATTTGATAAGGCTAAAAAGGAACATATATTTCATAGCAATATCCCTTCTAAATAATAGGTTTTCATATGTAATTGTATTATATTTTCATTGTAATTGTTTAAATAAATAAGTGCGAAGACAAAAGGCAAAAACGAAGATTTGAAGACACAAACGTCCAAAAAGCTCAAATGTACAAGATACAATTCAAAAGGTTCAATTTATTGATGAGAAACGTCTAAAAATGACAAGAGTACAAGTTACAAAACGCAAAGTACAAGATATTAAATTATACGAAAGGACGTTCGAAAATCCGGAACCGGTACCCGAGCCAACTATCAACGCTCGACGCAACGGAGCTGAAAGTACAAGTCGACTATGCACAAAAATATAATATAATATTTAAATAATTCATAATAAGAATAATAATAAATAATAAAAAGTTGTTAATTGAGCATAGTTAAGGGGTCATAAGTGAAAATTTCAATTCAATATTTGCCTATAAAAGGCAATTCATTTGATCGATTTATGTACACCTTTTCTTCTTTCTTTCTCTTTACATGTAATATATATATATATTTATAATTTTAATTTTAATTTTAGTTTAAGTTTAATAATAATTGGGTTATTGTAAGGAATGTTTTACGGGTTTTAAAGTCGAAACTCTGTCCGTGTAACGCTACACGATTAATAATCGCTGTAAGTTATGTTCTTCCTTTTTAAATTAATGTCTCGTAACTAAGTTATTATTATGCTTATTTATGCCGAAGTAATCGTGATGTTTGACTAAATATTAAGACGGGGTTATTGGATTTTGTACCATAATTAAGGTTTGGGCAAAAGACCGACACTTGTGGAAATTGGACTATTGACTATTAATAGATGGGGGGTATTGTCTAATTGAGTGACAACTCATTGGAGTCTGTCGAACCTATCTTCAAATTAATTATCCTAATAATTAATAATGATTATGGTTGTCCTATTTAGTGACGTTCATATGGAATCTATTATAATCATTTAATTAATTATTCGGGTTGGGTAATTGATTATTCAAACTGATCAAGTGGGTAAATTAATATTCATATCTAATTAAAACAGGGGTAGATTACATACAGTGATAACTGGTGTAATTATTGACAGAAGTGATAACTGCGTCACAGTTTAAATCCTTAATTAGTTGGAATATTTGACTTCGGGTATAAGGGTAATTTGACGAGGACACTCGCACTTTATATTTATGACCGATGGACTATTATGGATAAAAACCAGATAGGTATCAAATAAAGCATGACAAAGGACAATTAACCCGAGTAACAATTAATTAAAATCAAAACGTTAAACATCATGATTACGGAAGTTTAAATAAGCATAATCCTTTTATTTCATATTCTATCGCAATTTTATTTATTGTTATTTTATTTATCATCATTTATTTATTTTACGCACTTTAATTATTGTCATTTATCTTTACGCTTAAAAATATAAAATCGACAAACCGGTCATTAAACGGTAAAAAACCCCCCCTTTTATAATAATATTACTACTTATATATATATATATATTTATATAAATATAGTTTTATAAAAATATAGTACGTAATCACTAGCTCCCTGTGGAACGAACCGGACTTACTAAAAACTACACTACTCTACGATTAGGTACACTGCCTATAGTGTTGTAGCAAGGTTTAGGTATATCCCATCCGTAAATTAATAAAACTTGTGTCATATTTTGTAGTATTTCCTAGTAAAAATAATACTATTTCGTACCCTTACGTTTGCAATGCCCATGGGTTAAAAATAACTTGATGTTTGAGCAGAGGGGTATAAAATAGCTTTATATTTTAGCAGGAAATACTATTAAATACGATACAATTTTACACAAGATATTTATTTATTTAGAGAATGGATATACTTAAACCTTGCTACAACACTTATAGGCAGTGTACCTAATCGTACAGTAGTGTAGTTTTTAGTAAGTCCGGTTTGTTCCACAGGGAAAATCTTTAAACAAAGCTTAACGCTATATTAGTTTACTTTTATAAAAAATACAAATATATATATAAGTAATATTATTATTATAAAGGGGGGTTTTTACCGTTTAATGACCGGTTTGTCGATTTTAAAACTTTAGTCGTAGTTAAAACAAAATGTAAAATATTAAATAAATAAAAGACTTAATTTTAAGCGTAAAGTAAATAACGATAATGAAATTGCGAATAATAAAAGTGTGATAAAATAAACTTGCGATAATTAAAAAGTACGATAATTAAAAGTGCAATTAAATACAATAACAATAAATAAAAATGCGATAATTAGAAGTGCAATTAAATATAAAATAAAGGAAATTAAATATGAAATAAAAGAATTATGCTTATTTAAACTTCCGTAATCATGATGTTTGACATGTTGATTTTAGTTTTATGCCCATGGGTTAATTGTCCTTTGTCCTGGATTATTTAATATGTCCGTCTGGTTTTTGTCCATAACAGTCCATCAGTCATAAATATAAAGTGCGAGTGTCCTCGTCAAATTATCCTTATACCCGAAGTTAAATATTCTAAATAATTGGGGACTTAAACTGTAACAAGGTTTTATTACTTTGTTTAATAATTACACCAGGATGTCGACTGAGTGTAACTCAAGGTTTTAATACTTTGTTAAGAATTATGCCAAGTGTCCTTGTACATAATTTCACCCCTGTTTTAATAATTCTAGTGGCTATTAATCCATTCCCGTGTCCGGTTAAATGAACGATTATTCGTACATATAAATACCCCGCCCATCGTGTCCGATTGAGTGTATATGGTTATTTATAGGGACGCCCAATTGTAAATCTTTATATTAACATTAACAAACTATCATTTAGTTAAACAAATATAAAGCCCATTAATAGCCCATAGTCTAATTTCCACAAGTGTCGTTCTTTTGTTCAAACCCCAATTATGGTACAAAGCCCAATTACCCAATTTTAATATTTTTAGCCCAACATCATGATTACTTTGGATTAAATAAGCATAATAATAACTTAGCTACGAGACATTAAATTAAAAAGGTTGAACATAACTTACAATGATTAAAAATAGCGTAGCGTTACACGGACAGAATTTCGACTTACACCCTTACAACATTTGCTAACATACCCTTATTATTAGAATTAAAATTAAAATTAAAATATAAATTATAAATATAAATATTACGTTGAGTGAAGAAGAAAAAGATGTATATTTTTTGCGTTCACCAAACTGCGAATTTATAGGGGATGTGGCCTGACTTTTCATGCCATGCGATCGCATGGACTTTCTTCTTCCTGGCCATGCGATCGCATGGCCAGCTGGGAGAGCTCACATGTTGCTTGTTTCCTTGTGCCGACATTTTATAAATATAATATAATATATATATTAATTTTAAGAATTAATTATATATTATATTATATTCATATGCATAGTTGACTTGTAATTTTTAGTCCGTTGCGTCAAGCGTTGAGAGTTGACTCTGGTCCCAGTTCCGGATTTTTGAACGTCCTTGCGTACAATTTAATATCTTGTACTTTGCGTTTTGAATCTTGTACTCTTGTGATTTCGAGACGTTTCTTATCAATAATTGGAACCTCTTTGATTGTATTTTGTACTTTTGAGCTTTTTGGACCTTTGCGTCTTCAATTCGTCGAATCTGTCTTTTGTCTTTACCTTTTATTATTTAAACGAATATCACTTGTAAATAGAACAATTGCAACTAAAATCTTGTCTTTCTTGAGGAATAATGCTATGAAATATATGTTCGCTTTTAGCATTATCAAATATTCCCACACTTGAGCGTTGCTTGTTCTCAAGCAATATAGTCTTGAAATACTAGAATCACTTCTTTATTCTTCACACTTTGTACATCAGTGATTTCTATACGGCGGTATAAACAATGGTAGTAACGATGTGGTTTACAGTCCCATATGACTATATAAAAATTTAGATCCATTAAGGAAATTGGATCTTTATGAAAACATTTGATATTTGAAAATTCAATCTAGCTTTTACCCTAGATAAGTTTTCCGGAATAACCCTTCACCGGTGTTTGCAAAATATTTTTGTGGGCTTGGTGGGTTTCAGATTTGAAAATTTTAGCTCAAAACTTATGGTTTTGTGTCACCCACTTGCTAACCTTGTATTTAGGAAAGCACACATCCAGTATACTTGCTCCGTATATTACCTTTTAGTAAACTACCGTCCGGTTGTAAAGGAAAGCATTGAACAAGCAACTGTTAAGGCAATGTCCCCTGACATGCTTTTAATTATGGTCAAAAACGTGTTGGATCCAATTACTATCCTTGGTAGGAGCAATAGTAAAGCTCATCCTATAATTTTTTTCGGGCTGGCACAAGGTCCTGTCTTCGACCATGCAATGCAACCACCGTTCTTACGGTTGACACCCGATTTAGTTCAGGTGACCTAATGAATTCCAGGTGAATTCCTAGGATTTTACGTTCAATGGTAATGAACGCATTGAAAATGGGTTTTCAGAAAACAAATCGGTTTTTAATTTGATCAAAATATTTTCTCGTTCAAGCTCGAGTTTAGATATCATTGAATTCCATGAGTTTGAATTCTCAATCTTTAAGGTCAATCTCTAGGATTGAGTAATATCAGGCTTAAAAGCTGATTTTTAATCTTTAAGGAGATTATCCTTTCTGGGGATCTGATTCATTAGTCTTATCCAGCTAATTTGCACGGTGCCCCCTGTAGCGACCCGACCAAATCATGTTTGACGGAGCCGTCTACTTAGGTCCCGTTACGTGGTCATAAGTCTTTAAGACAAAGTTTGACCAAAAAAATATGTCGCCTTCATTTCAAAATAAAGATTGTTCCCAAAGTTTACAAGAATTGTTCAACCAATAGTTAAGTTACAACGTTATAATACGAATGAAATCTAGGCGACACGGTTTAAAGTAAAGTCAAATGACGCTCCATGAAATGCATGTATACTCGACATCCAATGCAAGTATCAAATAATGAGCGGAAGCATGTATCATGTATCGTTCAAGGACCTGAGAAAAACATAGAAATCTGTCAACGAAAACGTTGGTGAAATCATAGGTTTAAGTAAGTAAGTACAAGTGAACCACAAGATTTGCATCAATGAATTAATAGTAATACATTCCAAAAGTTTGTTTCACGAGCACCCAATTATCAATGCTTAACATTTCCTTCCATTGAACCCCATCACTTAGTGCTAGAACATACACTGTTTCTCGAAAATATATTTCATTCGTAAACGGTAGTGAACCGTTTGAATGAGGGTTTGTCAAACCCATATGGATCCATACAACATAAGTTCTCGCTTACACCCGGCAAGTGTAACTAATGATAATCGAATTGAGGATTTTGTTCTAAACTCGTATGTAGAATGTTTGTTTTCCTGTACTTGTGTTCACTTAGTAAAGAAATGTTTATGTTTTCTCATCCCAAATGTAAGTTCAAAAAGAGTAAAAGTGGGACTATGATCTCACCTTGAGTGCACGAGTAGTAAAGTACTTCGACAAGTAAACGTGTGCAAAGAACAATGCTAGTCTTGACCTAAACAAATAGGTCGTATCAATAACGGTAAACACGATAGGTCAAAGATGTTCAATTAGTCCTATGGCTCGTTACGACTCGATTATTTAGCATGTGAAATCAAATTGTCAAGTTTCATGCAAGATACAAGTATATAAACAAGTTAGGAAGGTTGCATAATCATTTGGTTAAGTTTGACAAAAAGTCAAACCTCGGTCGGTCAAAGTCAACGAAAAAGTCAACACGTTCGGGTCGTGTCCCGAACTATTTTTATGAGGTTTTTAATCATGTATGAGCATGTTAGGACAAGTTACATGTGAATCGGAGGTGCGTAGCATAGCAAACATTATTCAAAAATTGACCAAGTTGGACAGACCCAAATGGCGCGCCGCGCGGGTATATGGCGCGCCGCGCCATTACCTGTGCAGAGAATTCTGGCAGTTTTTAAGTTTTATGCACGAACCTAACTTCAAACAATCACCATTTATGATCCGCAAACAATCAAGACAAGTATCTTATACCGTTGGGAAGGTAATTTGACGAGGAAAACAACTAAACACATTTCATCAATCAATCTACCTATTACAACAACCAAAACCGCATCTAATGCTTAACATTAACCGCATACAAGTTCATAAATGCAATTCAATGATTCGGGCAACCAATTTACATGAATGATATGCCGTTTCGAAGATAATCAAGCATACAATCCAACTAAACACTTACCAATAATAATCCATGGCATTCAATGCATCAAAAGTCCATTTCAAGTTCATCAAACCCTAACCCAAATTCACCAAAATCAATAATCAAGTTCATGAAGTTTTCTAAGGCAACCTACACATCAAATTGAAGCTAGTGATGCTAGTAACACAATTAAAACATCAACTTTCAACATCTAACAACATATGATCATCCAAAATTCAAGAACAACACACCAAAATTCAAGTTCATGCTAGTTACACTAAAACAACGAGATCGAGCATATAAATCATATATTCATGTTAGACTTGAGCCATAGACACTAATTAACACTTTTATAAGTTAAAAAACATCAAGAACACAAAATCTAGTGATTTTAGAAAGTTACCCAAATGAGATGAAGTTGGTACCAAAATGAAGAGGATGAAGAGAGGATCACAAATATGTAGTTTATTTTGTTGTAAGCCTCCTAGATCGAATTTAGATGATGATTGAATGAATTTGGTTTTGGGTGTGTGTGTTCTTGCTAGAGAGAAAGAGAGAGAGATGGAGATGAAATGAATGGGTGAAAGGGGTTTGACCCTTTGACCTAGTCAAGGGTTTGATCCCTTGTCAAGTTTAGTCCCTCAACTTTCGTTCGGGTGCGGGAATTACCTAAACGAGATAATTTAAAACGCGTATCAACGGGAGATGTTATAAACATATAACGGACTTTATATTAGTATAACGGAAAAGTAAATGGGAAAAGGCGGGATGTTACATTACCTACTCCTTAAAAGAAATTTCGTCCCGAAATTTAAGTAGGCGTAGTAGTCGTTGTTTCTTCCTCGAGATCTTGCGTTTCCGAATTCACGAATAGATGAGGATACTTCCTTTGCATTTGATCTTGTCTTTCCCAAGTAAACTCGGGTCCTCTTTTGGCATTCCAACGAACCTTGACAATCGGGATTCGGCTTTGTTTCAATGTCTTGACGGAGGTGTCCACAATTTCAACCGGTTCCTCCACAAAATGAAGTTTGTCATCAATAGTAAGTTCTTCGAGAGGGATGACGATATCGGGTTCGGCAAGACACTTTTTCAAGTTAGATACATGGAAGGTAGGATGAACGGAGTTCAATTGAGGCGGAAGATCTAAACGATAAGCAACGGTTCCAATACGCTCCAAGATTTCGAAAGGACCAATATACCGCGGATTTAGCTTCCCGCGTTTCCCAAAACGGATTACACCCTTCCAAGGTGCGACTTTTAACATTACTCGGTCACCGACTTGAAATTCAAGATCGTTGCGTCGTTTGTCGGTATAGCTCTTTTGACGACTTCGGGCCGTCCTAAGCCTATCTCGGATTTGAACGATTTTCTCGGTGGTTTCGTGAATGAGTTCGGGTCCGGTGATTTGCACATCGCCTACCTCGGCCCAACAAAGAGGTGAACGACATTTGCTGCCATATAGCGCTTCAAAAGGTGCGGCTTTAATACTCGCGTGATAACTATTGTTATAAGAGAACTCGGCGAGAGGTAAGTGCTTGTCCCAAGTTTTTCCGAAATCAACCACGCAAGCTCGTAACATGTCTTCTAAGGTTTGAATTGTACGTTCGCTTTGTCCATCGGTTTGAGGATGATATGCGGTGCTCATGTCTAAACGCGTTCCCAACGCTTCTTGCAATGTACACCAAAATCTAGAAACGAAACGGCCATCTCGGTCGGAGATAATCGATAATGGTACACCGTGTCGGGCTACGATCTCCTTAATGTAAAGTTGTGCAAGTTTCTCCATTTTGTCCGTTTCTTTCATGGCAAGGAAGTGTGCGGATTTGGTGAGACGGTCAACAATAACCCAAATGGTATCATAACCGCCCGTCGTTTTTGGTAGCTTGGTGATAAAATCCATCGTTATCCTTTCCCACTTCCATTGCGGGATCTCGGGTTGTTGAAGTAGTCCGGACGGTCTTTGGTGTTCGGCTTTGACTTTGGAACATGTCAAACACTTGGAAACATAAGTAGCTACGTCCCTTTTGATGTTCGGCCACCAATATAGTTGTTTAAGGTCGTGGTACATTTTATTGGCACCGGGGTGAATCGAGTATCGTGACTTATGGGCTTCATCTAAAATAAGGCTCCGTAGATCCCCATAACTAGGCACCCAAATTCTTCCGGCGAAATATCGGAGTCCGGTTTCTTTAACTTCGAATCGAGAGGTGAGGACGTTCAAGTGTTCGAGAGAGATGTTTTCATCCTTGAGAGCCTCATCTTGGGCTACCCGAATTTGGCTATTAAGGTTGGTGTGAATGGTGATGTTTAAAGCTCGGACACGGAGAGGCACCGCTCTTTCTTTTCGACTTAAGGCATCGGCTACTACATTTGCCTTCCCGGGATGGTAACGAAGCTCGCAATCGTAATCGTTTAAGGTTTCAATCCACCTTCGTTGTCTCATGTTTAGTTGCTTTTGATCGAAAATGTGTTGAAGGCTTTTGTGATCGGTGAAGATAGTACTCTTGGTTCCATAAAGATAGTGTCTCCACATTTTAAGTGCAAAGACAACGGCTCCGAGTTCGAGATCATGTGTCGTATAGTTTCGTTCATGAATTTTGAGTTGTCAAGAAGCATAAGCAATGACTTTCGTTCGTTGCATCAATACACACCCAAAACCATGTTTTGAGGCATCGCAATATACAACAAAGTCATCATTGCCTTCGGGAAGTGACAAGATAGGAGCGGTGGTTAGCTTCGTTTTCAAGATTTGGAATGCGGATTCATGTTCGGTCGCCCAAATGAATTTCTTTCCCTTGTGAGTCAATGCGGTTAGAGGACGTGCAACCAAAGAGAAATTTTCGATGAATCTACGATAGTACCCGGCGAGACCCAAAAATTGACGAATGTGAGTAGGAGTAGTAGGAGTCTCCCATTTGCTAATGGCTTCGATTTTCGTTGGATCGACTTTAATACCTTGGTCACTTACAACATGACCAAGAAATTGAACTTCCTTCAACCAAAATTCACACTTGGAGAATTTGGCATAAAGTCGTTCTTGTCTCAAGAGTTCAAGCACAAGTCGGAGATGTTGTTCGTGCTCTTCTTCATTTTTAGAATAGATCAATATATCATCGATGAACACAATAACGAATTTATCGAGATACGGTTTGCACACGCGGTTCATAAGATCCATGAACACCGCCGGTGCGTTAGTGAGACCAAATGGCATGACAAGGAATTCATAACTACCGTAACGAGTCCGGAAAGCGGTTTTGGAGACATCTTCCCCTTTAACCCTTAATTGATGATAACCCGAGCGGAGATCAATTTTCGAATATACACAAGACCCTTGTAGTTGATCAAAGAGGTCATCGATGCGAGGAAGAGGATATCGGTTCTTAACCATCAATTTATTTAGTTCACGATAATCAATGCACATTCGTAGGGATCCGTCTTTCTTTTTAACAAACAAAATCGGAGCGCCCCAAGGTGAATGGCTAGGTTGGATAAAACCTCGATCAAGTAGTTCTTGGATTTGACTTTGCAATTCTTGCATTTCAGATGGAGCGAGTCTATATGGTGCACGTGCTACGGGTGCGGCTCCCGGAATAAGATCGATTTGGAATTCAACCGGTCGATGAGGCGGAAGACCCGGCAATTCGTCGGGAAATACATCGGAATAGTCACTAACAATTGGCACATCATCGATATGCTTATCATCGGACTCGACTTTCTTAACGTGGGCAAGGATCGCAAAACAACCCTTACGGAGCAGTTTTCTAACTTTAAGGCACGAAACGAGATTGAGTCTGGTGCAACTCTTATCGCCATAGACAATCAAAGGTTCACCATTCTCGATAGGAATTCGGATTGCGTTAAGATCACAAAGAATGTGAGATTTCGTTTTGACTAACCAATTCATACCGATTATTACATCAAAGCTTCCTAATTCCATGGGTATCAAGTCAATTTCAAATTCCTTACCCAAAATGTTTAACGTACACCCCCGGTAATATGTGTTGGCACTTAATAGTTTCCCGTTAGCCACTTCAATGGTATAAGTGGTATCTAATGGAAGAGGTGGAGTGCTAAAAGAATGAGTCAAAGTCTTGGATACAAAGCATTTATCGGCACCCGAATCGAATAAACAGGAGACATAAGAATTGTTGAGAAGAAACGTACCCGTGACTAGTTCAGTGTCATCCCGGGCTTCCTCGGTGTTGATGTTGAAAGCTCGGCCGTGCGTATTGGTGTTATCTTTCCTTTTCGGGCATGCATTTCTATAATGACCCGTTTGACCACATTCGTAACAAGTGCCCGTCTTTGGTGCATTGGGCCACTTTCGAGCAACGGGAGTGGCACTTTTACAATCGTTGGCCTTATGACCAACTCCTTGGCACCGGTGGCAAATTAACTTGCCACATTCACCAAAGTGATGTTTGTTGCATTTGTTGCAAAGAGGTAGATTCCCGGCATAACCCTTCTTGCCGTCGGAAGTGAAAGATTTCTTGGCAAAGTTGTTGTTGCTTGATTGGGAGGGTTCCCACTTTCTTTTGTTGCCGCCCGATTTATCCTCGACCTTAGGTGCCGGAACTACGATTTCGTCAACCGTTTCAATTAGTTGGCGAGCCATGTTCATAGCGGCTTGATGAGTAGTGGGTTTGGATGACATCACCCCTTGTTTGATGCTTTTTGGAAGACCGAGCATGTAGAGCTCAATCCTTTGAGATTCGGGGTTAACAAGATTAGGACACATCAAGGATAGTTCGGCGAAGCGTTGATTATAAGCTTTAAGATCGTTTCCGACCGCTTTCAAAGCTCTTAGTTCTTCCTCAAGCTTTCGAGTTTCTTCGCGCGGAAAATATTCAACAATCATCTTTTCCTTTAGATCGGCCCAAGAGAGGGCATGAGCTTCATCGGTACCCACCGATTGAACATAGGTGTTCCACCATGTTAGAGCAATTCCGGAGAAAGTGTGAGTGGAGTATTTGACCTTGTCTTGGTCCCGACAATCGCTTATGCTAAAGACGGCTTCCGTTTGCTCAAACCATCGGGTGAGCACGACCGGTCCCCCGGTTCCATCAAAAGTGTGAGGTTTGCACCCCATGAAAGCTTTATAGGAGCATCCCTCGTTTGAGTTTCCGGCTCCATTGTTGTTGTTGTTGTTGTTGTTGTTGTGGTTGTTATTATTATTGTTGTTGGATGAGTGACCGGCCATGGCCGCATCTACGGCGGTAGCTATCATCCGTTCGAGAGCTTGTTCGGGAGTTTCATTGCGGCGTACACGACGAGGAGCCATTGTTCCTTCAAGACACAAGAATATCATTGATTAGTATTCTCAATAATACTAACCGTGATATAGAATAAAGATAAAGAGAAGTTTTTCCTCGACTCGCCTTAAATTCTTTATGTCATAATGTCGGAACGTTCATATGAGTCACCGTAATATAATCCCGGAAATTATATTACCCTGATTCATATGTGCATTCGACATCATTTCATATAGTCAAGGTGGCGCGTCAATCAAATTAAACAACGTGAGATTAAGATGAACTAAGAGTAGATATGAGTAGAAACGTTCGAGTATAAATGCACAAGTAGTCAAGTAATTCCTACTTCAAGTCTATATGCCGGTTGTAGTCTAGACTCACCAATGTACCCTATGACTCGAGGTTGACACCAATGAACTCTAAATCCCTACAACCAACGCTCTGATACCATCTGTAGCGACCCGACCAAATCATGTTTGACGGCGCCGTCTACTTAGGTCCCGTTACGTGGTCATAAGTCTTTAAGACAAAGTTTGACCAAAAAAATATGTCGCCTTCATTTCAAAATAAAGATTGTTCCCAAAGTTTACAAGAATTGTTCAACCAATAGTTAAGTTACAACGTTATAATACGAATGAAATCTAGGCGACACGGTTTAAAGTAAAGTCAAATGACGCTCCATGAAATGAATGTATACTCGACATCCAATGCAAGTATCAAATAATGAGCGGAAGCATGTATCATGTATCGTTCAAGGACCTGAGAAAAACATAGAAATCTGTCAACGAAAACGTTGGTGAAATCATAGGTTTAAGTAAGTAAGTACAAGTGAACCACAAGATTTGCATCAATGAATTAATAGTAATACATTCCAAAAGTTGGTTTCACGAGCACCCAATTATCAATGCTTAACATTTCCTTCCATTGAACCCCATCACTTAGTGCTAGAACATACACTGTTTCTCGAAAATATATTTCATTCGTAAACGGTAGCGAACCATTTGAATGAGGGTTTGTCAAACCCATATGGATCCATACAACATAAGTTCTCGCTTACACCCGGCAAGTGTAACTAATGATAATCGAATTGAGGATTTTGTTCTAAACTCGTATGTAGAATGTTTGTTTTCCTGTACTTGTGTTCACTTAGTAAAGAAATGTTTATGTTTTCTCATCCCAAATGTAAGTTCAAAAAGAGTAAAAGTGGGACTATGATCTCACCTTGAGTGCACGAGTAGTAAAGTACTTCGACAAGTAAACGTGTGCAAAGAACAATGCTAGTCTTGACCTAAACAAATAGGTCGTATCAATAACGGTAAACACGATAGGTCAAAGATGTTCAATTAGTCCTATGGCTCGTTACGACTCGATTATTTAGCATGTGAAATCAAATTGTCAAGTTTCATGCAAGATACAAGTATATAAACAAGTTAGGAAGGTTGCATAATCATTTGGTTAAGTTTGACAAAAAGTCAAACCTCGGTCGGTCAAAGTCAACGAAAAAGTCAACACGTTCGGGTCGTGTCCCGAACTATTTTTCTGAGGTTTTTAATCATGTATGAGCATGTTAGGACAAGTTACATGTGAATCGGAGGTGCGTAGCATAGCAAACATTATTCAAAAATTGACCAAGTTGGACAGACCCAAATGGCGCGCCGCGCGGGTATATGGCGCGCCGCGCCATTACCTGTGCAGAGAATTCTGGCAGTTTTTAAGTTTTATGCACGAACCTAACTTCAAACAATCACCATTTATGATCCGCAAACAATCAAGACAAGTATCTTATACCGTTGGGAAGGTAATTTGACGAGGAAAACAACTAAACACATTTCATCAATCAATCTACCTATTACAACAACCAAAACCGCATCTAATGCTTAACATTAACCGCATACAAGTTCATAAATGCAATTCAATGATTCGGGCAACCAATTTACATGAATGATATGCCGTTTCGAAGATAATCAAGCATACAATCCAACTAAACACTTACCAATAATAATCCATGGCATTCAATGCATCAAAAGTCCATTTCAAGTTCATCAAACCCTAACCCAAATTCACCAAAATCAATAATCAAGTTCATGAAGTTTTCTAAGGCAACCTACACATCAAATTGAAGCTAGTGATGCTAGTAACACAATTAAAACATCAACTTTCAACATCTAACAACATATGATCATCCAAAATTCAAGAACAACACACCAAAATTCAAGTTCATGCTAGTTACACTAAAACAACGAGATCGAGCATATAAATCATATATTCATGTTAGACTTGAGCCATAGACACTAATTAACACTTTTATAAGTTAAAAAACATCAAGAACACAAAATCTAGTGATTTTAGAAAGTTACCCAAATGAGATGAAGTTGGTACCAAAATGAAGAGGATGAAGAGAGGATCACAAATATGTAGTTTATTTTGTTGTAAGCCTCCTAGATCGAATTTAGATGATGATTGAATGAATTTGGTTTTGGGTGTGTGTGTTCTTGCTAGAGAGAAAGAGAGAGAGATGGAGATGAAATGAATGGGTGAAAGGGGTTTGACCCTTTGACCTAGTCAAGGGTTTGATCCCTTGTCAAGTTTAGTCCCTCAACTTTCGTTCGGGTGCGGGAATTACCTAAACGAGATAATTTAAAACGCGTATCAACGGGAGATGTTATAAACATATAACGGACTTTATATTAGCATAACGGAAAAGTAAATGGGAAAAGGCGGGATGTTACACCCCCCATTTTACGAGATAAATCCTTCTCATGGTTAGGATAAATCTGACCACTTGGCAACCCTGTTTAATGCTGAGGTCCGTGGATTTCCTGCTGATTTTAGTGATGACTTTTCTAGGTGTTTCGTCAACCTACAGCTGGTCTGGACGACAACTTCATGACCTAAATCAAGAAGCGCGTGTCTTTTTCGGAAGACTGTACTTCCTTTTAGTGATGGAATTGATTCATCGTGTAGATCCATCTCTTCTTTTCTTTCATCGGGTAAAATAGTTTAGTTTAGTCCAAAGCAAAAGTATTTTCAGTTATTTGTTACAGAAATATGTGACATATGTTTAAGATAACTTGGTAATTTTTCCCACACTTGGCTTTTATTTTCCTTTTTATTGTCCTCTATTCCATTTTAAATGAATTTTAACATTTTGGTTTGTTTCTCAATTTATGTCTTTTCTGAGGTAACAATAATTTCGGTGTTAACACCTAGTTTTATCGTTCATAAATATGTATAAACATGATTTTGAGTTCATTTAATTGAAAATTTTGAAAAATTTTACTAGAATTGGGTAGTCAGTATATAAGACTAGGGCTGTTCTTTATCATAAGAGAGCACTAGATTCTAATACAACTACTACGTTACTAGTATTTTTAATGGTAACCAAGTGTTTAAGATAAAAAATTTTAAAAATCCGAAAGAATTTAACCCCTTCCCACACTTAAGATCTTGCAATGCCCTCATTTGCAAGAAATCAGTAACAATTTAAATTATTGAGGGTGATTAGCGTAAAAATGATTAAATTTTACCAAAGTTTCCAAACATATTGGCGTTTGGTTGCTGAATGATAAATGGTGCATATCATTTGTTCATTTCGTCTGTTGTTACATCACATTTATTTGTCATCTTGTCGTCAAAATTAGTAGCTTTTGCTGAACTTAATGCCAGTCTTTGAAAATGCGCTATTTTACCCTGTTTTGTACAATTTACAATATACATACATACAAATATAAACATGCATGGCAATTTGAAATGGGACTTAATATCCCACTTTCAAATCCTAAATGTGAAATATTAGTACACAATAATAATAAAAATGATAAAGATTACATAAGTATATTCATAGTCATGTGGGACTGTAAACCACCTTTCAAATGTGCACTTTGCTTTGGAAACCGAAAGTAAATCAGCTATTTGATTGCAAGTGTCGTTGACCTAAATCCAAGGCAACTGTGGATGACACACCCACCTTTAACCATGGTTCTATCGTTACTATCATTGTTTATACCACCATATCAAAATCACTAATGTACAAAGTGTGATGAATAAAAAAGTGATTCATGTATGTTTTTATTTCAAGCAACGCTCAAGTGTGGGGATATTTGATAAGGCTAAAAAGGAACATATATTTCATAGCAATATCCCTTCTAAATAATAGGTTTTCATATGTAATTATATTATATTTTCATTGTAATTGTTTAAATAAATAAGTGCGAAGACAAAAGGCGAAAACGAAGATTTGAAGACACAAACGTCCAAAAAGCTCAAATGTACAAGATACAATTCAAAAGGTTCAATTTATTGATGAGAAACGTCTAAAAATGACAAGAGTACAAGTTACAAAACGCAAAGTACAAGATATTAAATTATACGAAAGGACGTTCGAAAATTCGGAACCGGTACCCGAGCCAACTATCAACGCTCGACGCAACGGAGCTGAAAGTACAAGTCAACTATGCACAAGAATATAATATAATATTTAAATAATTCATAATAAGAAAATTAATAAATAATAAAAAGTTATTAATTGAGCATAGTTAAGGGGTCATAAGTGAAAATTTCAATTCAATATTTGCCTATAAAAGGATATTCATTTGATCGATTTATGTACACCTTTCTTCATATTTCTTTCTCTCTTCTGTAATATGTAATATATATTTATATTATAATTTTAATAATAAAGTTATGGTTTAGTTGGGTTATTGTAAAAAATATTTTACGGGTTTTAAGTCGAAATTCTGTCCGTGCAACGCTACGCGATTAATCATCACTGTAAGCTATGTTCTTCCTTTTTAATTTAATGTCTCGTAACTAAGTTATTATTATGCTTATTTGAGCCGAAGTAATCGTGATGTTGGGCTAAAATATTAAGACGGGGTTATTGAACTTTGTACCATAATTAAGGTTTGGGCAAAAGACCGACACTTGTGGAAATTGGACTATTGACTATTAATAGATGGGGGGTATTGTCTAATTGAGTGACAAATCATTGGAGTCTGTCGAACCTATCTTCAAATTAATTAACCTAATAATTAATAATGATTATGGTTGTCCTATTTAGTGACGTTCATATGGAATCTATTATAATCATTTAATTAATTATTCGGGTTGGGTAATTGATTATTCAAACTGATCAAGTGGGTAAATTAATATTCATATCTAATCAAAACAGGGGTGGATTACATACAGTGATAACTGGTGTAATTGTTGACAGAAGTGATAACTGCGTCACAGTTTAAATCCTTAATTAGTTGGAATATTTGACTTCGGGTATAAGGGTAATTTGACGAGGACACTCGCACTTTATATTTATGACCGATGGACTATTATGGACAAAAACCAGATAGGTATCAAATAAACCAGGACAAAGGACAATTAACCCGAGTAACAATTAATTAAAATTAAAACGTCAAACATCATGATTACGAAAGTTTAAATAAGCATAATCCTTTTATTTCATATTCTATCGCAATTTTATTTATTGTTATTTTATTTATCGTCATTTATTTATTTTACGCACTTTAATTATTGTCATTTATCTTTACGCTTAAAAATATAAAATCGACAAACCGGTCATTAAACGGTAAAAACCCCCTTTTTATAATAATATTAGTACTTATATATATATATATATATATATATATATAGTTTTATAAAAATATAGTACATAATCACTAGCTCCCTGTGGAACGAACTGGACTTACTAAAAACTACACTACTCTACGATTAGGTACACTGCCTATAGTGTTGTAGCAAGGTTTAGGTATATCCCATCCGTAAATTAATAAAACTTGTGTCAAATTTTGTAGTATTTCCTAGTAAAAATAATACTATTTCGTACCCTCACGCTACATCATCAAGTTTTTGGCGCCGCTGCCGGGGAGCGCTAAAACGCTATATTTTTAATTTATATCTGTAAAAATATAGTTATAAAAAAAGTAATTTCGGGGACACTTTTTGTGTTTTCACGGGGTATTTAAGTTTTTTTTTAGTTTTTGATTGATTAAAGATATATTAATTTAAATATAATAATTTAATAAATATAATAATATAATAATATTGAAATAAAATATAATAATATAATAATATTTTAGAATCAAATTTGATACGTAAAAGTTTTAAAAGTTTTAAAAAGTCGTATTTATTAAATATTTCAGGGGTATATTATGTAACTTATAATTAATAATTTCTATAATGTCGCTTTCATGTTAATAGTAAATTAATTAATTTCTTTCCTTTACTATTTTGAATCGTAAAAGTTTTAAAAGTTTTAAAAAAGTCGTATTTATTAAATATTTCAGGGGTATATTATGTAACTTGCAATTAATAATTTCTATCATGTCGCTTTCATGTGAATAGTAAATTAATAAATTTCTTTTCATTTACTATTCATGAATAGTAAATGAGTTAAAAAAAAGTTTTGAAAAAAATAATAATAATAAAAAAATTATTAATTCCTAATAATAAAAAAAAATTATGTAAAAAAATCGTTTTTTTTAAAGAAAAAAATTCGTTTTAAAAAAAATTGTAAAAAAAATCATTTTTTTAAAGAAAATTTTTTTTTTAAAAAAAAAAGTTTTAAAAAAAATATATAAAAAAAAATTTTAAAAAAAAAAATTTTAAAATCCTTAAAAAACGAAATATAAAAAAAATTAAAAATTTTTTATTTTTTTTATTACCTTTAGATTATTAGACTCTAGTTACAATTTTTAGTATTAAGTTTAGTTTTGCCATAGTTATTTTTATTTCTAGAATTTTTAGGTTTGCCGTAAAATCCCTTAAGTGCTTATTCCTTAGACTAAGATTTATGTGCTTTAAAATTTTGCGACTCCGTTTTTTGCGCTACTATAACAAATGCTAAAAGCGAACATATATTTCATAGCATTATTCCTCAAGAAAGACAAGCTTTTAGTTGAAATTGTTCTATTTATAAGTGATATTCGTTTAAATAATAAAAGGTAAAGACAAAAGACAGATTCGACGAATTGAAGACGCAAAGGTTCAAAAAGCTCAAAAGTACAAAATACAATCAAAGAGGTTCCAATTATTGATAAGAAACGTCTCGAAATCACAAGAGTACAAGATTCAAAACGCAAAGTACAAGATATTAAATTGTACGCAAGGACGTTCGAAAATTCGGAACCGGGACCAGAGTCAACTCTCAACGCTCGACGCAACGGACTAAAAATTACAAGTCAACTATGCATATGAATATAATATAATATATAATTAATTCTTAAAATTAATATATATATTATATTATATTTATAAAACGTCGGCACAAGGAAACAAGCAACATGTGAGCTCTCCCAGCTGGCCATGCGATCGCATGGCCAGGAAGAAGAAAGTCCATGCGATCGCATGGCATGAAAAGTCAGGCCACATCCCCTATAAATTCGCAGTTTGGTGAACGCAAAAAATATACATCTTTTTCTTCTTCACTCAACGTAATATTTATATTTATAATTTATATTTTAATTTTAATTTTAATTTTAATTCTAATAATAAGGGTATGTTAGCGAATGTTGTAAGGGTGTAAGTCGAAATTCTGTCCGTGTAACGCTACGCTATTTTTAATCATTGTAAGTTATGTTCAACCTTTTTAATTTAATGTCTCGTAGCTAAGTTATTATTATGCTTATTTAATCCAAAGTAATCATGATGTTGGGCTAAAAATATCAAAATTGGGTAATTGGGCTTTGTACCATAATTGGGGTTTGAACAAAAGAACGACACTTGTAGAAATTAGACTATGGGCTATTAATGGGCTTTATATTTGTTTAACTAAATGATAGTTTGTTAATGTTAATATAAAGATTTACAATTGGGCGTCCCTATAAATAACCATATACACTCAATCGGACACGATGGGCCGGGTATTTATATGTACGAATAATCGTTCATTTAACCGGACACGGGAATGGATTAATAGCCACTAGAATTATTAAAACAGGGGTGAAATTATGTACAAGGACACTTGGCATAATTGTTAACAAAGTATTAAAACCTTGAGTTACACTCAGCCGACATCCTGGTGTAATTATTAAACAAAGTAATAAAACCTTGTTACAGTTTAAGTCCCCAATTAGTTGGAATATTTAACTTCGGGTATAAGGATAATTTGACGAGGACACTCGCACTTTATATTTATGACTGATGGACTGTTATGGACAAAAACCAGACGGACATATTAAATAATCCAGGACAAAGGACAATTAACCCATGGGCATAAAACTAAAATCAACACGTCAAACATCATGATTACGGAAGTTTAAATAAGCATAATTCTTTTATTTCATATTTAATTTCCTTTATTTTATATTTAATTGCATTTCTAATTATCGCATTTTTATTTATTGTTATTGTATTTAATTGCACTTTTAATTATCGTACTTTTTAATTATCGCAAGTTTATTTTATCACACTTTTATTATTCGCAATTTCATTATCGTTATTTACTTTACGCTTAAAATTAAGTCTTTTATTTATTTAATATTTTACATTTTGTTTTAACTACGACTAAAGTTTTAAAATCGACAAACCGGTCATTAAACGGTAAAAACCCCCCTTTATAATAATAATATTACTTATATATATATTTTTATTTTTTATAAAAGTAAACTAATATAGCGTTAAGCTTTGTTTAAAGATTTTCCCTGTGGAACGAACCGGACTTACTAAAAACTACACTACTGTACGATTAGGTACACTGCCTATAAGTGTTGTAGCAAGGTTTAAGTATATCCATTCTCTAAATAAATAAATATCTTGTGTAAAATTGTATCGTATTTAATATTATTTCCTGCTAAAATATAAAGCTATTTTATACCCCTCTACTCAAACTTCAAGTTATTTTTGGCGCCGCTGCCGGGGATTAGCTTAAAAGCCGGAAGCGCAACGCTAATATAAAAAGAAAGATTTTTATTTTTAGTTTACTTTTATAAAAAAAATACACTTTTGTAAAAATACGTTTTAATATATTCAAAAATATATAAAAAAACAAAAATATAAATATTTTTTTTAGAGTTTGTTAAATATTTAAGTTCTATAAAAGTTTCTTTATCTTTATTTTGTAAAAATATAATTTTTATTTAATTTATAAATATATTTTATAAATATATTATTCAGCAAAAACAAAAAAAAAAAATTAATTCGGCATGTACTGTAGCAGCCCATTCTGTGGCCTGAAACCCTAGCCCATGCGATCGCATGGCTGGGCAACTTAGGACTCATGCGATCGCATGAGCCCGTCTGACACGCCACAGTTGACTGAACCAACATTTATTACGGGTATTATTATTTATTATTAATCTAAAACCCTATTTAGGGTTATATATTTTATAATTTAATTTAGTTTTTATATTTAATTTGTATTTTTATGTTTAATTAGTTTATTTAAAGTTTAAAATTAATAGTTTTATTAAATAAATAATATAAAAATAATATTTTTATAAAAATTGTACTTTTTACAACTTTTTGTATATTTTTATATTTTGTCCCTTTTTAATCGTTTTAGCGTAATATTTGTATTTTTAGCTCATATTTAGTTTTAAACTTAGTTTTTGCCATAGTTATTTTTACTTCTAGATTTTTAGGCTTTGCCGTAGAATCCCTTAAGTGCTTTTTCTTTAGATTAAGATTTAGGTGCTTTAGAATTTTGCGACGCCTTTTTAAGTTTTAGTACCTTTTTAAGATATTGCCATTTGGAATATAGTTTTTCCTATAAGCCTTAATATTTTTAGACGCCTTTTACCTATGTATCAATTATCATTTCAATTAGTAATCTCAATTTGCGATTATAATTTTAAGTTAGTTGTAGTGATAAGGTTGCGTTAGTCAAGTGTTTTTAAGTTTTATAAGTTTCTTTTATTTTTCCGTCGCCTTTTATTTTTCTTTCTTATTTTTCTTTTTCGATCTTTTTCCGACGAACTCTTTTTCTTTCTTATTTCTCGCCATTCTAGTTTTTAGGACATAGAGTTTTTATTCTACTTCTTATCTAAATTTCTTAAAATTACGAAAATTTATTTTAAGTGGTTAAATTGATAGACATCAAAATTTTCTGGTTCGTAGTAATAGTTGGATTTGTATGTGGACCGGGTTATTGGAGCCAAACAGTCCTCAATTATATTGAGACCAAACGAATCCTGCCCCTCTGCTGCATCTTTTGGCTATTCGAAACGTGGGCAAAATCAGAAAAGTCTATTGATTGGATAACTTATTATAATTTTTCTTTCCTTTTAAAAACTAATAGGATATTCAGTGAATGCATGTAACGACCCGTCAAAATCGCTATTTTCGCGGCACGTTAATCATTGATTCCACAGTGAGGTTTTGACCTCTATATGATACGTTTTGATAAAATATTGCATTCATTAAAATAAGTGACTTTCTAAACATAGAAAGTTATAAACATGTGGGCGAGTGCTTAGGTATAAGCAAAACCCCAAAATACATAAGTCTTTAATTTACAGGTTGACATCACAGTACAATTATTTATTACACAACGCAGTTTTATTTTGAATGCAATAAACTTTGTACAAAGCATGAGAGACTCCATGCAGGTAACAAGCACATCACAGCGGAAACATTCTAAGGACCTGAGAATAAAACATGCTAAAAAGTCAACACGGATGTTGGTGAGTTATAGGTTTAATTGCTCGAGTCATAAACATATATAAAGATAGACCACAAGATTTCATCAAAAGTTTATCAATAGATTCTACGTAACAGAGCACCCTGGTAACTAAACTTAACGCTATAGTGATAATTACCCCATTCGTTTTAATACGCGCAAACCAACGTGTCTTAAACTCAAATAACATACGTCCGTTAAAAGGCTAGCGCTCTAGCTCGGACGGGGATGTCAAGCCCTATGGATCCATATACAATTATTCGCGCCCACCAGTCCATATCCTATGTACTGGCAGCTACTAGTTACCAAAGCTAAGGGATTTTCGGTTTAACTCAGTGTAGAATTTTGTATGTACTTGTGTCTTATTGCGTTTAAAATAAATTGCATGTATTCTCAGCCCAAAAATATTTAAAGTATTTAAAAAGGGAGACTATAACTCACATTTCAATATTGCGATTCAATATTGTAGGCAAATTGTGTAGACGTAATGATGGTAGACGACTGTATGGTTGGTCTTGGATTCAAGAACAATACCCCGAACAATACCCAATATTTCCTTATTTTAAAACGGTTTGAAACCCGAATTAAAAATACCCTCGAATATACTTTATTATTATTAAACTTAAAATTAAAATTATAATTATAATTATAAATATAAAATTTAAGTACATAAATAATTATGAAAAATTTCGTCGAGCAAAACTGACCTTTTATAGTACTTTTCGATTTACTGTAGCTCATGCGATCGCATGAGTTTTCAGTGTTTTTGCCATGCGATCGCATGGCCGCCTTTTCTGTTTTTGTTTGCTAGTTCGCCGACATCAAATAGTGTTACTGTAGCAAATAGTGTTTTACTGTAGCAAATAGTTTTCACTGTAGCACTGTAGCAAAATACGGTTTCACTGTAGCAAATAGTGTTTTACTGTAGCAAATTGTGTTTTACTGTAGCAAAGTAATTTTTACTGTAGCAAATAGGGTTTTACTGTAGGAAAGTCATTTTTACTTGTACATATATATATACATACATATAATTGTTCATGAATCATCGAGAGTAGTCAAAGGTAATTGTATATATGTAACAGTTCTAAAATTTTGAGACTCAATCTAACAGACTTTGTTTAACGTGTTAAAATAATAAATCGTATAGAGAATTGGTTTAAATAAGTCAAAAATTTTCGGGTCATCACAGTACCTCCCCGTTAAAGAAAATTTCGTCCCGAAATTTTGAGTAGTACCTGTTTCATGAGCGATATCAGTGAACAAATGTGGATACTTTTGCTTCATCTGATCTTCACGTTCCCAAGTAAACTCGGGTCCTCGTCTTGCGTTCCAACGAACCCTAACTATCGGTATTTTGCTTTGTTTTAATTGTTTGACCTCACGGTCCATGATTTCAACAGGTTCTTCGATAAAATGGAGTTTATCATTGATTCGTATTTCGTCAAGAGGAATTACGACATCCTCTTCAGCTAAACATTCCTTCAAATTTGATACGTGAAATGTGTTGTGAACACTACTAAGTTCTTGCGGTAGCTTTAATCGATAAGCAACTGTTCCAATTCTTTCGGTGATTTCAAAAGGTCCTATGTACCTAGGACTTAGCTTTCCTCGTTTACTGAATCGTACAACGCCTTTCCAGGGTGACACTTTCAACATGACTTTGTCGCCCACTTGAAATTCTAGCGGTTTTCTTCTTACATCAGCATAACTCTTTTGGCGACTCATGGCCGTTTTCAATCGCTGTTTTATTTGAATGATCTTTTTGGTGGTTTCATGAATAATTTCTGGTCCAGTAAGTTGTCTTTCTCCTACCGTAAAGTGCTTCAAATGGAGTTGCGTTGATGCTCGTATGATAGCTGTTATTGTATGAAAATTCTACCAACGGTAAGTGTCGATCCCAACTGGTTCCAAAGTCAATCACGCATGCCCGTAACATGTCTTCCAATGTTTGTATTGTTCTTTCACTTTGACCATCTGTCTGTGGGTGATAAGCGGTGCTCATATCTAATCGAGTTCCCAATGCTTTTTGTAATGACTGCCAGAAACGTGATGTGAATCGGGTGTCGCGATCAGATATGATAGAGATGGGTACACCATGCCTGGAAACTACTTCCTTCAAATATAGGCGTGCTAATTTCTCCATACTGTCTGTCTCCTTTATTGGTAAAAAGTGAGCTGATTTAGTTAGACGATCAACTATCACCCAAATAGTATCATGACTACTTGCAGTCCTTGGCAATTTCGTAATAAAATCCATGGTTATTCTTTCCCATTTCCACTGTGAAATTTCTGGTTGTTGCAGTAATCCTGACGGCTTTTGTTGCTCAGCTTTGACCTTTGCACACGTTAAACATTTGCTTACATAAGTAGCAATTTCTGTTTTCATATTAGGCCACCAATAAAACTTCTTGAGATCGTGGTACATTTTTCCGTTTCCTGGGTGAATTGAGTACCTCGTTTTGTGTGCTTCATCCAGTACTAGTTGCCTTAGGTTACCATGTTTTGGTACCCATATCCTACCAGCAAAATACAGGGTTCCATCGGCTTTTTCTTCAAGTTGTTTTTCTAACCCTTTGCTTATTTCGCCTTTTTCATTTTCTTCTTTTAAAGCCTCTAACTTTGCTGCTTGAATTTGCTTTGTGAGATCAGTACGAATTGTAATATTCAAAGCTCGGACCCTAAGAGGTTTTACTCTTTCTTTTCGACTTAGGGCATCAGCTACAACATTAGCCTTTCCGGGGTGGTAACGGATTTCACAATCGTAATCGTTTAACAACTCTACCCAGCGACGTTGCCTCATATTGAGTTGTTTTTGATCAAAAATATGCTGAAGACTCTTATGGTCGGTGTACACTGTACACTTGGTGCCATATAGATAGTGTCTCCATATTTTGAGTGCAAAAACTACTGCACCAAGTTCTAAATCGTGCGTCGTATAGTTCTTTTCATGAATTTTTAGTTGTCGTGAGGCATATGCGATGAATTTTGTGCATTGCATTAATACACATCCTAAACCTTGGCGTGAAGCATCACAATAGATCACGAAATCATCATTTCCTTCCGGTAATGACAAAATGGGTGCAGACGTTAACTTCTTCTTTAATAACTGGAATGAGGATTCTTGTTCTGTGGACCAATCATACTTCTTTCCCTTTTGAGTCAATGCAGTTAAGGGTTTGGCGATTCTAGAGAAATCTTGAATGAATCTTCGGTAGTAACCAGCAAGACCTAAGAATTGGCGAATTTGTGTTGGAGTCTTCGGGGTTTCCCATTTACTAATGGCTTCGATCTTGGCGGGGTCAACTTTAATTCCATGTTTACTGACAACATGGCCCAAAAATTGTACTTCTTGTAACCAGAAATCACACTTCGAAAATTTTGCGTACAATTCTTCTTTCTTGAGTATCTCCAGTACCAGTCTTAAGTGTTGCTCATGTTCTTCCTTGTTCTTCGAGTAAATCAATATGTCGTCAATAAAAACAATGACAAATTTGTCTAAATACGGTCTACAGCTGCGATTCATTAGATCCATGAATACTGCTGGAGTATTAGTTAATCCAAAAGGCATGACTAGAAACTCATAGTGACCGTAACGGGTTCTGAACGCGGTTTTAGGAACATCTTCTTCCTTCACTCTCAGTTGATGATATCCGGAGCGTAGATCAATCTTAGAATAAACACTTGATCCTTGCAATTGATCAAACAAATCATCAATCCTCGGTAATGGGTACCGATTCTTGATCGTTAATTTGTTTAATTCTCGGTAATCTATGCACATTCTCATAGATCCATCCTTCTTCTTGACGAACAGAATAGGAGCACCCCAAGGTGAAAAACTAGGACGAATAAATCCACGGTCTGATAATTCTTGCAACTGGTCTTGTAATTCTTGCATTTCTGAAGGTGCAAGTCTATATGGAGATCGGGCTACAGGTGCAGCTCCTGGTATGAGATCAATCTGGAATTCTACACATCTGTGTGGAGGTAGCCCCGGTAATTCTTCTGGAAATACTCCGGGATATTCTCTTACAACCGGCATGTCATTAATGCTTCTTTCTTCAGTATTGATCTTCTTTACATGTGCCAGAATAGCATAACAACCTTTTCTTATAAGTTTCTGGGCCTTCATACAGCTGATAAAGTTCAGCTTTGAGTTGCTCTTCTCCCCATAAATCATTAATGACGTTTCATCTTTACGAGGGATGCGGATTGCTTTCTCAGCGCAAACAACTTCCACTCTTGTTTTGGACATCCAGTCCATGCCAACGATTACGTCAAAACTTCCTAATTCTAAGGGTATCAAATCGATTTTGAAGGTTTCACTAGCGAGATTCATTTCGCAACCATGGCAAATTTTATCGGCTTTTATCAGTTTACCATTAGCTAATTCAATAGTATATTTATCGTCTAGTGATGCACATTTTAGTTTAAAACTAAAGTCTTTACACATATAACTTCTATCAGCACCCGTATCAAACATAATAGAAGCTAGTTGATTATTAACGGTAAACGTACCTGTGACAAGATTAGGATCCTCACGTGCTTTACTGGCACTAACATTAAATGCCCTCCCACGTGCGGGTTCTTTGTTCTTCTCCTTATCAGGGCATTGATTTATAAAGTGACCAGACTTCCCGCATCCAAAACATTTCTTGACATCGGCCAGTTTTGTCTTTACTTCAAAAACGGTGGCATAACAATCTTTCGCCACATTTCCTTTCTTGTTGCACTTATCACAGACCACTTGACAATAACCTGCATGATGTGTGTAACATCTTTTGAAGAACGGATGGGGTCCCTTATAGTTTGGACTTGCAGTTGCCCCATCTTGTTTACCTTTAAAAGTTTCTTGTTTCTTCAGGTGAGTACTTTTGCCCTTATAGTCTTCCCATTTCCTCTTTCCTTCAGTTGTCTTGACTTCGGTAATTGGTGCCTTAATCGAACTCTCTGTGATCTGGTCCATGAGTTGGTGTGCCATTGTCATGGCTTCCTGCATCGTATTCGGTTTGGACGATGTAACAATTCCTTTGATATTGATCGATAAACCGTCAATATACATTTCTATCTTTCGTTTCTCATTTGGCACCAATTCGGGACACAACAAGGCTAGTTCCATGAAACGCTTTTCATAGTTATTGAGATTCGCGCCGATAACCTTCAGATTACGTAACTCAGATTCCATTTTTCTGATCTCGTTTCGAGGACGGTACTCCTCGATTAGCATCTTTTTCAGTTCTTCCCAAGAGATATCATATGCCGTATCTATTCCTTCTGCTTTAGCATAATTGTTCCACCAAGTAAGTGCACCATCTTGCAACGTGCACGAAGCATACTTTGACTTGTCTCCGTTCGAACAATTACTGATTTTGAAAACGGACTCCATCTTTTCAAACCATCGGGTTAGACCGACTGGTCCCTCAGTTCCACTAAACGTCTGTGGTTTGCATCCTTGAAAAGTTTTGTATGAGCATCCGTTTCGTAAATTTGTGTTTACGGCTGCTGCTTTGGCTGCTGCTTCGGCTGTTGCTTTTGCTGCTTCGGTTGCAGCAATTCTTTCATTCACACGTTTCTCGACTAGTTGCTCAAACTCAGCATCCGACATTTGAGACATGTTTCTTCAATAAACACAACAGATATAATTTAATCATATAGAATATTATAGGTAAAATGAGTTGTCAATAGTTAATCGTAGCATATTAATAATATGAACCGATTATTATAAAAGCCTTTTCTTCTTATTAGCATTTTATAATTATTTCTAGGGTATTACCTACCCGTTAAGTTCATACATAATAGCTAGTACAAGGAATTAACTACTAAAATCCTAATAATATTCCACTATGAAAAATTATAGCGAGTTACTACATTATTATGTAATAATAATAATAATAAGTAGTAATAATACAAATAATCATTCCATGCATTTATTATTAATAAACCAAAATAATACAATACCATACAATACAATACTTATATTTTACATATGCTTATTTTACATAACAAGATAGAGTAGCACACATAAGCAATAAAATAGCGCATGGAAGATTTATGGTTGCGAGGTCGTTCATTCAGAACTATCAGAAACTTCTTCCCATTTGGTTCTCTCTGCCAATTGTTTGTGTGCACATGGTCCGACAGACATTCTGGCAGTGTCTTTTATTTTTAGTTGGGGTTTTGAGGTACCCGTTGCCTCAGTGGGTTTAATACAATAAGGGTGGTTACGGATCGAATGGTCCTGTTCTTTTTTAATAATTAAGGACATTTTATTATTGTGGTTGTTTTTATTATCTATAGCAAGTTGGAATTTCTCCTTAGTGATCTCTTTTATTTCATTAGCGAAATCCTCCTCCTTACTGATCTCGTCTGATGACGAACGGTCTGAGTCATGTGTAGGAGAATATGATGACGAACTGCAAGAATATGTACCGGTGGTCATGAACCGAAATCTGCCAGGCATAATCAGCACAACCCGCCCGTCGGCGATATATCTTGACCAATGTCCATATTTGTTTAGAAATGGACGATCCTCGTTTACTCCAGGGATCATGGGTCCATGCCAACGATACTGTGGCTCCAGAAAACTAAAGCTGGGTGGAGCTGGAACCTCCTCTGGGTTTACCAGGAGTTGAGATTCCCCGGCTAACACAATTTCTTCTTTAATAGATATTGGAACGCCCTTTTCAGTTGTGGATAGAATAGATTCAGTGTCCGATTCCGAGTCGTACAAAATGATAGGATTAGAGGAAGTCATCTATCACATAATTGAAACAACAATTACGTTAGCATATAAATATATCACATATAATGTTTTTGACCAAATAATAAGCAAAAATTAGTAAAAACATATATGGTCATAGTCCAGACTCACTAATGCATCCTAACAATTACCAGTTAAACACACTAATGTAATTTCTGGTTCCCTATGACCTCAAGCTCGGATACCAACTGTAACGACCCGTCAAAATCGCTATTGACGCGGCACGTTAATCATTGATTCCACAGTGAGGTTTTGACCTCTATATGATACGTTTTGATAAAATATTGCATTCATTAAAATAAGTGACTTTCTAAACATAGAAAGTTATAAACATGTGGGCGAGTGCTTAGGTATAAGCAAAACCCCAAAATACATAAGTCTTGAATTTACAGGTTGACATCACAGTCCAATTATTTATTACACAACGCAGTTTTATTTTGAATGCAATAAACTTTGTACAAAGCATGAGAGACTCCATGCAGGCAACAAGCACATCACAGCGGAAGCATTCTAAGTACCTGAGAATAAAACATGCTAAAAAGTCAACACGGATGTTGGTGAGTTATAGGTTTAATTGCTCGAGTCATAAACATATATAAAGATAGACCACAAGATTTCATCAAAAGTTTATCAATAGATTCTACGTAACAGAGCACCCTGGTAACTAAACTTAACGCTATAGTGATAATTACCCCATTCGTTTTAATACGCGCAAACCAACGTGTCTTAAACTCAAATAACATACGTCCATTAAAAGGCTAGCGCTCTAGCTCGGACGAGGATGTCAAGCCCTATGGATCCATATACAATTATTCGCGCCCACCAGTCCATATCCTATGTACTGGCAGCTACTAGTTACCAAAGCTAAGGGATTTTCGGTTTAACTCAGTGTAGAATTTTATATGTACTTGTGTCTTATTGCGTTTAAAATAAATTGCATGTATTCTCAGCCCAAAAATATTTAAAGTATTTAAAAAGGGAGACTATAACTCACAGTTCAATATTGCGATTCAATATTGTAGGCAAATTGCGTAGACGTAATGATGGTAGACGACTGTATGGTTGGTCTTGGATTCAAGAACAATACCCCGAACAATACCCAATATTTCCTTATTTTAAAACGGTTTGAAACCCGAATTAAAAATACCCTCGAATATACTTTATTATTATTAAACTTAAAATTAAAATTATAATTATAATTATAAATATAAAATTTACGTACATAAATAATTATGAAAAATTTCGTCGAGCAAAACTGACCTTTTATAGTACTTTTCGATTTACTGTAGCTCATGCGATCGCATGAGTTTTCAGTATTTTTGCCATGCGATCGCATGGCCGCCTTTTCTGTTTTTGTTTGCTAGTTCGTCGACATCAAATAGTGTTTACTGTAGCAAATAGTATTTACTGTAGCAAATAGTGTTTTACTGTAGCAAATAGTTTTCATTGTAGCAAAATACGGTTTCACTGTAGCAAATAGTGTTTTACTGTAGCAAATTGTGTTTTACTGTAGCAAAGTAATTTTTACTGTAGCAAATAGGGTTTTACTGTAGGAAAGTCGTTTTTACTTGTACATATATATATACATACATATAATTGTTCATGAATCGTCGAGAGTAGTCAAAGGTAATTGTATATATGTAACAGTTCTAAAATTTTGAGACTCAATCTAACATACTTTGTTTAACGTGTTAAAATAATAAATCGTATAGAGAATTGGTTTAAATAAGTCAAAAATTTTCGGGTCATCACAATGCACCGAGCAAGACGTTCATCACCTTTTGTACGTTCACCACCTGTAACTAGATCAAGACATCTAACTAATATTGTCGCCGTTGATAACCCATTTTTTGAACCCGACCTCATAATTGAGAATCTGGAGAATATTCAGGGACGATTCGTAGATCCTGAACCACTAAACTTTCCTCCGGAACCACCAATCATTCAAACAGAGATTGTTGAGGAACGAACCATTAAATCAGAATCCTCTAGTGATTCCGATTCAACAAATTCAATTATGGAAGTAACAGAACCATTAAGTATGGAAGACCGAATGAGAGCTAAACGCACTGGCCAAGGTCACGCAATTACTCATCCAGACATTAATGCGCCAGATTATGAAATCAAAGGACAAATTCTACACATGGTGACTAATCAATGCCAATTTAGTGGTGCGCCGAAGGAAGATCCAAATGAACATCTACGTACCTTTAATAGGATCTGCACACTATTTAAAATCCGAGAAGTAGAGGATGAACAGATATATCTCATGTTATTTCCCTGGACTTTAAAGGGAGAAGCCAAAGATTGGTTGGAATCGTTACCTGAAGGGGCGATCGATACATGGGACGTTTTAGTTGAAAAATTTCTTAAACAATTCTTTCCGACATCTAAAGCCGTAAGACTTCAAGCAGAAATTGTTACGTTCACACAGAAACCAAATGAAACTCTATATGAGGCGTGGACAAGATTTGGAAAATTATTGAGAGGATGTCCGCAACATGGTTTAGACACCTGTCAAATAGTACAAATATTCTACCAAGGATGCGACATCACTACAAGGAAAGACATAGATATAGCAGCTGGTGGTTCTATTATGAAGAAAACAGAAACTGATGCTTATAAAATTATTGATAACACTGCTTCTCACTCACATGAGTGGCACAAGAAAAAGATATCGTTAGTTCATCTAAAGCAGCTAGAGCCGATTCTAGCCATGACTTAGATTCCATTTCCGCAAAGATAGATGCTGTCGAGAGACGAATGGAAAAGATGACTAAAGATATTCACTCAATACGAATTAGTTGTGAGCAGTGTGGAGGACCACATTTGACAAAAGATTGTCTCAGTATTGAATTAACAATGGAACAAAGAGAGAATATTTCATACATAAACCAAAGGCCTGGAAATAATTATCAGAATAATTATCAACCGCCAAGACCTATTTACAATCAAAACCAAAACTATAACCGAAATGTTCCATACAACAACCAACAAGGTCATAGCAATCAACAAGTATCTAACAATACTTACAATCAGCAAAGACCTAATTTTCAAAACAAACCACCACAAATCGATGATAAAAAGCCGAATTTAGAAGATATGATGACAAAGCTAGTTGAAACTCAAACGCAGTTTTTCACATCTCAAAAACAAACCAATGAACAAAATGCTCAAGCATTTAGAAATCAACAAGCTTCTATTCAAAACTTGGAACAAGAAGTAAGTAACCTAGCAAGGTTAATAGGTGAAAGAAAACCGGGAAGTTTACCTAGTGATACAAATGCTAATCCCCGAAATGAAACAGCTAAAGCTATTACCACAAGAAGTGGTTCAACACTTAAACCACCTGAAATACCTGTAACTTCTGATGAAACTATTCCTACTCCA
Organism: Rutidosis leptorrhynchoides; assembly: GCF_046630445.1. NCBI lineage: Eukaryota > Viridiplantae > Streptophyta > Magnoliopsida > Asterales > Asteraceae > Rutidosis > Rutidosis leptorrhynchoides. The sequence continues at coordinate 505,348,319 of NC_092333.1, read as the reverse complement.
CAAGAACCACAACTGAACAAGATAAGGAAACAGAACCGGTAGTTGAAAAGGTTAAGAAAGATAACACAGTTAAGGATAAACCTTATGTTAAACCATACCAACCACCACTTCCTTACCCGAGTAAAATGAAGAAAGAGAAACTTGAATCCGAGCAATCCAAATTCTTGGATATGTTTAAATAGATAAATGTAAATCTTCCTTTCATTGATGTGATTTCAGGAATGCCTAGATATGCTAAATTCTTGAAAGATCTGATCACGAATAGAAAGAAAATGGAAGAACTCTCGGCTGTTACTATGAATGCTAATTGTTCAGCAGTGCTGTTGAATAAGATACCAGAAAAACTATCTGATCCAGGAAGTTTCATAATTCCATGTTTTCTGGGTAGTCTTAGTTCAATAGAAGCATTAGCAGATTTAGGTGCTAGTATAAATTTAATGCCGTATTCACTATACGCTAAACTAGACCTTGGAGAATTGAAACCAACTAGAATAAGTATACAACTAGCCGATCGATCAATAAAATATCCTAGAGGGATAATGGAGAACATGCTAGTTAAAGTTGGTACTTTAGTATTTCCAGTAGATTTTGTTGTTCTGGACATGGAAGAAGATTCTCAAGTTCCTCTCATATTAGGAAGATCATTCTTAAACACGGCTAAAGCAATGATAGACGTGTTCGGTAAGAAACTGACCCTAAGTATAGAGGACGAGAGTGTTACCTTTTCAGTTGATAGAGCAATGCAACAACCTCAATCTGCAGACGATACATGCTATTATATTCAAACTATAGATTCACATGCAGAATTATTAGAAGAATTTCCAGAATTACAAGGAACAGGAGAATGTTCTTTAGGAGAAGGTAATGAACCAATTAATGAAGCTGAAATGTTAGCTACACTAATAGCTAATGGATATGAACCAACAACAGAAGAAATTCAAATGCTAAAAGAAGAAGACAGATATCGATATAAATCATCGATAGAAGAACCTCTGAAATTAGAGTTAAAGCCACTTCCAAACCATTTGGAATACGCTTATTTACATGGTGAATCTGAATTACCTGTAATAATATCGTCTTCTCTTACTGAAAATGAGAAATCACAACTCATTTCTGTGTTGAAAGCTCATAAACCAACCATTGCATGGAAGATTCATGATATTAAAGGAATAAGTCCTTCGTATTGCACACATAAAATCCTTATGGAAGAAGGTCATAAAACGTATGTGCAACGCCAACGAAGACTAAATCCTAATATGCAAGATGTAGTTAAGAAAGAGATTATTAAACTGCTAGATGCAGGTTTAATATATCCAATTTCTGATAGTCCATGGGTAAGCCCAGTTCAATGCGTACCTAAGAAGGGTGGCATGACTGTCATTACAAATGACAAAAATGAGCTTATTCCTACAAGGACTGTAACAGGATGGCGTGTATATATTGATTATCGAAAATTAAATGACGCCACCAGAAAAGATCACTTTCCCTTACCTTTCATTGATCAAATGTTGGAAAGATTAGCCGGAAATACTTACTATTGTTTTCTAGATGGATTTTCCGGATATTTTCAAATTCCAATAGCACCCGAAGATCAAGAGAAAACCACATTCACGTGCCCTTATGGTACTTTTGCTTACAAACGCATGCCATTTGGACTTTGCAACGCCCCTGCAACCTTTCAAAGGTGCATGATGGCGATTTTTCACGACATGATAGAAGAATGCATGGAAGTTTTCATGGATGACTTTTCAGTCTTCGGTGATACATTTGAATCATGTCTAGTTAATCTGGAACGAATGCTTATTAGATGCGAACAATCAAATCTAGTACTTAATTGGGAAAAATGCCATTTCATGGTTAAAGAAGGCATCGTTCTTGGTCATAAAATTTCAAAAGAAGGAATTGAAGTGGATAGAGCTAAAGTAGATGTAATTGCTAAACTTCCACATCCCACCAATGTTAGAGGAGTTAGGAGTTTTCTAGGGCATGCCGGTTTTTACTGACGTTTCATAAAAGATTTTTCTAAAATTGCCACTCCTATGAATAAACTCCTAGAAAAGGATGCTCCATTCATCTTTTCAGATGAATGTATCAAATCTTTTAATATTCTTAAAGAGAAACTCACTAATGCGCCGATCATGATAACACCAAATTGGAATCTACCATTTGAACTGATGTGCGATGCAAGTGATTTTGCAATGGGAGCCGTTTTAGGACAAAGGATTGAAAAACGATTTCAACCTATATATTATGCTAGTAAGACGTTACAAGGAGCACAAACGAACTATACAACTACTAAAAAAGAACTCCTTGCTATTGTCTTTGCTTTTGACAAATTTCGATCATATCTCGTTCTAGCAAAAACGGTGGTCTATACCGACCATTATGCTCTTAGATACCTATTTTTGAAACAAGATGCTAAACCACGATTAATCCGTTGGATCTTACTCTTACAAGAATTCGATATTGAAATCCGAGATAAAAAAAGGAGCAGAAAATCTCGCCGCTGATCATCTTTCTCGTCTTGAAAATCCTGAGTTAGAAGTTCTAAATGAATCGGCCATACAAGACAACTTTCCTGATGAATATCTATTGAAGATAGATTATAATGAAATACCATGGTTTGCAGACTATGCAAACTACTTAGTATGTGGATTCCTTGAAAAAGGATTATCGTACCAAAAATGAAATAAATTCTTCAGTGATATAAAACACTATTTCTGGGAAGATCCACATTTGTTTAAAAGTTGTCCAGATGGAATAATACGCCGATGTGTATTCGGAGATGAAGCCAGTAAAATATTAAACCATTGTCACACAGGACCAACAGGAGGGCATTATGGGCCTCAATTAACAGCAAGAAAAGTTTATGAAGCTGGATTCTATTGGCCTACAATTTACAAAGACGCACACCTTCTTTGCAAATCCTGTGATGCTTGTCAAAGGGCCAGAAAAATAAGTCAACGTGATGAAATGCCATAAAATGTTATCCAAGTATGTGAAGTATTTGACATTTGGGGTATTGACTTTATGGGTCCATTTCCAAAATCTCATAATAATCTATATATTCTCGTAGCCATTGATTATGTATCTAAATGGGCAGAAGCACAAGCTCTCCCAACTAACGATGCACGAGTTGTAGTCAACTTTTTAAAACGTCTTTTTGCAAGGTTTGGAACACCGAAAGCTTTAATAACTGATCGGGGAACTCATTTCTGTAATAATCAACTTGAGAAAGTTCTTAAAAGATATGGAGTAACTCATAAAATCTCCACTGCTTATCATCCACAAACAAGTGAACAAGTTGAAAATATCAACCGAGCTTTAAAACGTATTCTAGAGAAAACCGTAGGATCAAATCCGAAGGAATGGTCCATTAAATTGGAAGATGCACTCTGGGCTTTTAGAATAGCCTGCAAAACTCCAATTGGAACCACACCTTTTTGACTTATTTATGGAAAAGCATGTCATCTTCCAGTAGAAATTGAACACAAAGCATTTTGGGCTTTAAAGACATGTAATCTTGATTTACATGAAGCTGGACGTCTACGATTAAGTCAACTAAATGAATTAGAAGAATTAAGACATGAAGCATACGAAAATTCGTTAATCTATAAAGAAAGAACGAAGAAATGGCATGATAAAAGAATCAGAAGTTCAAAAGAATTTAAAGAAGGAGACAGAGTTCTTCTTTTCAATTCACGATTCAAGCTATTTCCTGGAAAATTGAAATCAAGATGGTCTGGACCATTCATAGTTAAAAGAGTTTTCCCATACGGAACGATAGAATTAATAAATTCAAATGGGATTGAATTTAAAGTTAATGGTCACAGAGTTAAACACTACATAGATAGTCCGATGGAATTCGACAATGAACTTAATCACAATTTCGATACCACAGCTAACTAAGTGTGGGGAGAATCAAGTCTTTAAAGGATAATATGTATTTATGTTAGAGTTAGATTGTCTGTTTTCGTGTAGTTCTCGAAAATGGAACCCGAATGGTCTTTCCCTAGCAGACCCTAAAGAACTAGTCTTCTCCCCCCATTCTGAATTTTTATTTTTTTAGGTTTTTACGAAATGAAGACTGCCTGTGAACTAAACCATGGTCTAATGCTACACGCTTTGATCACTAAACGTAATAATGACACACTACCGAGTGAAATAGTATCAGTAATCAGAGAAAGATTGGACGGAGTAAGAAAAGAATCCAGATGCGAAGATAATAAGTTACAATTTGGTAAAGGAAAATCAAAATTCGCAGCGAAAAGAAGAGCACGACACCTAGAAAGATGTCACAAATGCGGAAAATGGTCACATGGAGGTAAATGTTCAAATAATCAAACCTATTCAAATACCGAATTTGTTACTTTATGCAGAGACGGACCGTTCATATGTTTAGAAGAAAAAGCAATGAATGCTCGAGGTTACGCCTATGTAGCTATGGAAAACCGATTAAACCGACTATCTTATGAATGGGATAGATCATATAACTAAGAATACTATCTCACAGGTATGTCTGTACAGTTTTTATTTTTTTAACCTTTTGATAATAAACGCTAATTTGTTCGCTATAAAGTATTAAATTGGTATTAAATAAAATTAGGTTTGGTGACCGAAATTATTGATATCATTCAAAAATTTATTACATCACTGCAAAATTTAACGTTTATTCTTAAGGTATAAATATCTTTAATCAATCAACCCAAAATATTTCAAAAATTCGTCATGAGTTAAATTAGGTCATGGAACCGAAATTACTTTACCGAAAAGAGGGGCACATATTTTTGATAATATTTGATTGATTAAAGTGGGATAAAAAGCCAAAAAGATTTTTAATTTTATTTTTACCATGTTTTTAAAATTAATATATAAATCTTAAATTAATATTATAAACTTTGTAAAATCAATATGTTTAAAATTGTAAATATTCGAAAAATTAATATAAGTTTGGTGTGAATTTATAATATGAATTTTTAAATTAAATTTGGTGTGAATTTTTAATTTTTAAAATATGAATTTTATTTTTATGCATTTTAAATTTAAGTTTGGTGTGAATTTTTAATATTAATTTTGAATTTTATGCATTTTTAAATTTAAGTTGTGTGAAATTAAAAACAAAAATTTACTTTATTTCGCTAAGTTAAAAATATGATTTTTAAAATTCGTCGTAAGTTGAAGACTAGGTCTTTGAACCGAAATTGCTTTACCCGAGAGAGGGACGAGAACTTTTATTATCATTATTTTTAATCTTATTGAATTAAGGTATGCCAAAAAAATTAAAAAACTCAAAAATCTAAGCTTTTAAAACAATCGCTTGAAAAAGATAAATTTTAAAATTTTGTCGAAGGACGGACTAGGACATCGATCCGAAACGACCTCGTCCTAAAACAAAGGGAAACAAAATTTTAAAATTAATCACTTAATTGTTTTATAAGTTAAAGTTTTTTTTAAAAAAAAAAAAAAAAAACCAAAAACACTGTAGCCGGGTACCTATGCGATCGCATGGGAATCACCTTATCCATCCATGCGATCGTATGGAGGCCAATTACAGGCCTGGTACATACAGACCAGCGGGTCTGTTCCTAGGGTTTGTATAACCTAGATTGATGCTATTTAACATGATTTGAAGCCAAAAACTTCAAAATTTTTAGAAATCTAGGGTTTGTGTTCTTGAGCAATTTGGGGCTTTTTGATATAAACAGGTTATGGCCGATTTTTGTCATGAATTATTGCTAAATTGAGTAGTGTAACATGTTTAGATAGTTAAATGATCCAAACAATGATCCTAAACATGATTTTTGGAGATTAAAGTGGACTTTTTAAGTCCAAAATTCATGAACTTGATTAATTTGATATATTTGCCATTTTAGACTTGTTTAATTATTAGTAATGAATATTTTGACATGTTATTTGAGTTAAAAGCTTATGAACTTTGTATACATTTTCATATGTGCTTATTTGAAAAGTGTAGAATTGTGAAAATGTGTATAAGTTTAATTTTGATTTAACATTTTATAGTGATTGTTTTAAGTTGTTATTTTGCTAACACTAATGCATATTTGGATGCACAAATTTTGTATTTAATGTATTTTGCAGAAAGCCGATACTGGAGGTTCAGGAGCATCATCATCTAGATGACCAGCACCAGCACCAGAACCAGAACCAGAAATGCAACACGAACAACAACCACAATAAGAACCACAACAACAGCCTGATCAGCACATACCTTATTATGATCCGGTACAGTTTGTTGATGAATTCATAGTATTCCCAATGAGGCCGCCAGTAGAATTCCCAACGATTCCTGAGCACACTCTACATCCTAATCTGAGATTTGATAGAAGATGGAGAGATTACGAGACATATCAAAGGAACAAATTCAAATTGGTAACAAAAAATGTAGAGGTGCCAAGGGTAATCGATTGGGCCCCTTTGGAAACGGTCCATCTAGCTGACCGTGTAAGATAGCTTTTAGTTCAAAGGTATGGCAGTTCTCCTTTTACAGATTGGGAACGTCTTTTCACCATTCGTAGACCTGTATATAAGGAATGGTGTGTTGAGTTGATGAGTACTGTATCACTTGATACAAATATAGTTAGAATAGATGATAGAAGATTTCTTAGGTTTATCCTTGGCGGTAGGATGTACAGAATGTCCATGTTGGACATGGCCAGGGCCTTACAGATATATACTCCTGGTGAGTTGCTATTACCCGATTGTACAAATTTGATTCATTATGGTGAAAGGGTAGATAGTAACTTTGACGCTGACGCCATTTGGAGGCGTATGTCACATTTTGATGTTTTTACACGAGCAGGAGGACACTCCTATACACATATTGACAGAGCCGAGCTTCGTATTATTCATAGATTTTTGGCTTACTCGATTACACAGAGAGGTCATAATAAAGAAAAAATTACCATACATGATTTATTCTATCTAAAGTGTATTCGGGATCCTAGAAGCTTTGTCAATATCCCTTACTGTGTTGCTTTTTATTTATCTAAAATGGTAGAGGGAATGCAGGACGGGAGTATAATAGGAGGAGGTATTTTTGTTACTCTCATTGGAGAGTATTTAGGTGTTGATAGGAACCAAGGGGGTCCATTACAGCTTTGTAGAGAACAGGTTGAGCCCTTAGGATTGAAAGTTTATGTGGGTTCTAAGGTATTGAAAAGTAGACGTAACCAGGCAGTACCCTATGAGGGATCTCATCCTAAGGTAGAGAGAGGCTCAGACGAGGAAATGGAGGAGGCAGAAGACATTAGGGATGTCTTTCGAGATGCTATTCTTGACGTCCACGTTCGTATAGATGAGGAAGCAATGACGAACGGGGCCAGACATAGTATGTATGAGCAGTGGAACTCCGAGCGAGTATACGAGGATTATAGGCGACGCCAACACGATAGCTGGTTAGTTCATCAGCACCAAATCATGAGCCAGCTATCATATCAGGTACCAAATAACTATGTACCTACTCGACCTGCTCATTTTCCGCCACATAGCCCCGATATCCGACCACCCTTTAACCGGTATGACTATAACCAAGCCTATCAGAACATCTATAACCAACAATGGAACCCACCTGACGAGATAAACTGGAACCCATATCCAGACTGATTTAGTTCCATTTGGTTATTTATATGATTTTTATGTTTTTATCTTTTACCTTATTCATGTTTAAACTTATGTTATTGAATATACTTATGTAATCTTAATCATTTTTATTATTATTGTGTACTAATATTTCACATTTAGGATTTGAAAGTGGGATATTAAGTCCCATTTCAAATTGCCATGCATGTTTATATTTGTATGTATGTATATTGTAAATTGTACAAAACAGGGTAAAACAGCGCATTTTCAAAGACTGGCATTAAGTTCAGCAAAAGCTACTAATTTTGACGACAAGATGACAAATAAATGTGATGTAACAACAGACGAAATGAACAAATGATATGCACCATTTATCATTCAGCAACCAAACGCCAATATGTTTGGAAACTTTGGTAAAATTTAATCATTTTTACGCTAATCACCCTCAATAATTTAAATTGTTACTGATTTCTTGCAAATGAGGGCATTGCAAGATCTTAAGTGTGGGAAGGGGTTAAATTCTTTCGAATTTTTAAAAAATTTTATCTTAAACACTTGGTTACCATTAAAAATACTAGTAACGTAGTAGTTGTATTAGAATCTAGTGCTCTCTGATGATAAAGAACAGCCCTAGTCTTATATATTGACTACCCAATTCTAGTAAAAAATTTTAAAATTTTCAATTAAATGAACTCAAAATCATGTTTATACATATTTATAAACGATAAAACTAGGTGTTAACACTGAAATTATTGTTACCTCAGAAAGGACATAAATTGAGAAACAAACCAAAATGTTAAAATTCATTTAAAATGGAATAGAGGACAATAGAAAGGAAAATAAAAGCCAAGTGTGGGAAAAATTACCAAGTTATCTTAAACATATGTCACATATTTCTGTAACAAATAACTGAAAATGCTTTTGCTTTGGACTAAACTAAACTATTTTACCCGATGAAAGAAAAGAAGAGATGGATCTACACGATGAATCAATTCCATCACTAAAAGGAAGTACAGTCTTTCAAAAAAGACACGCGCTTCTTGATTTAGGTCATGAAGTTGTCGTCCAGACCAGCTGTAGGTTGACTAAAAACCTAGAAAAGTCATCACTAAAATCAGCAGGAAATCCACGGACCTCAGCATTAAACAGGGTTGCCAAGTGGTCAGATTTATCCTAACCATGAGAAGGATTTATCTCGTAAAATGGGGGGGCACCGTGCAAATTAGCTGGATAAGACTAATGAATCAGATCCCCAGAAAGGATAATCTCCTTAAAGATTAAAAATCAGCTTTTAAGCCTGATATTACTCAATCCTAGATATTGACCTTAAAGATTGAGAATTCAAACTCATGGAATTCAATGATATCTAAACTCGAGCTTGAACGAGAAAATATTTTGATCAAATTATAAACCGATTTGTTTTCTGAAAACCCATTTTCAATGCGTTCATTACCATTGAACGTAAAATCCTAGGAATTCACCTAGAATTCATTAGGTCACCTGAACTAAATCGGGTGTCAACCGTAAGAACGGTGGTTGCATAGCATGGTCGAAGACAGGACCTTGTGCCAGCCCGAAAAAATTATAGGATGAGCTTTACTATTGCTCCTACCAAGGATAGTAATTGGATCCGACACGTTTTTGACCATAATTAAAAGCATGTCAGGGGACATTGCCTTAACAGTTGCTTGTTCAACGCTTTCCTTTACAACCGGACGGTAGTTTACTAAAAGGTAATATACGGAGCAAGTATACTGGATGTGTGCTTTCCTAAATACAAGGTTAGCAAGTGGGTGACACAAAACCATAAGTTTTGAGCTAAAATTTTCAAATCTGAAACCCACCAAGCCCACAAAAATATTTTGCAAACACCGGTGAAGGGTTATTCCGGAAAACTTATCTAGGGTAAAAGCTAGATTGAATTTTCAAAGATCAAATGTTTTTATAAAGATCCAATTTCCTTAATGGATCTAAATTTTTATATAGTCATATGGGACTGTAAACCACATCGTTACTACCATTGTTTATACCGCCGTATAGAAATCACTGATGTACAAAGTGTGAAGAATAAAGAAGTGATTCTAGTATTTCAAGACTATATTGCTTGAGGACAAGCAACGCTCAAGTGTGGGAATATTTGATAATGCTAAAAGCGAACATATATTTCATAGCATTATTCCTCAAGAAAGACAAGCTTTTAGTTGCAATTGTTCTATTTACAAGTGATATTCGTTTAAATAATAAAAGGTAAAGACAAAAGGTAGATTCGACGAATTGAAGACGCAAAGGTCCAAAAAGCTCAAAAGTACAAAATACAATCAAAGAGGTTCCAATTATTGATAAGAAACGTCTCGAAATCACAAGAGTACAAGATTCAAAATGCAAAGTACAAGATATTAAATTGTACGCAAGGACGTTCGAAAATCCGGAACTGGGACCAGAGTCAACTCTCAACGCTCGACGCAACGGACTAAAAATTACAAGTCAACTATGCATATGAATATAATATAATATATAATTAATTCTCAAAAATAATATATATATTATATTATATTTATAAGATGTCGGCACAAGGAAACAAGCAACATGTGAGCTCTCCCAACTGGCTATGCGATCGCATGGCCAGGAAGAAGAAAGTCCATGCGATCGCATGGCATGAAAAGTCAGGCCACATCCCCTATAAGTTCGCAGTTTGGTGAACGCAAAAAATATACATCTTTTTCTTCTTCACTCAACGTAATATTTATATTTATAATTTATATTTTAATTTTAATTTTAATTTTAATTCTAATAATAAGGGAATGTTAGCAAATGTTGTAAGGGAGTAAGTTGAAATTCTGTCCGTGTAACGCTACGCTATTTTTAATCATTGTAAGTTATGTTCAACCTTTTTAATTTAATGTCTCGTAGCTAAGTTATTATTATGCTTATTTAATCCAAAGTAATAATGATGTTGGGCTAAAAATATTAAAATCGGGTAATTGGGCTTTGTACCATAATTGGAGTTTGAACAAAAGAACGACACTTGTGGAAATTAGACTATGGGCTATTAATGGGCTTTATATTTGTTTAACTAAATGATAGGTTGTTAATGTTAATATAAAGATTTACAATTGGGCGTCCCTATAAATAACCATATACACTCAATCGGACACGATGGGCGGGGTATTTATATGTACGAATAATCGTTCATTTAACCGGACACGGGAATGGATTAATAGCCACTAGAATTATTAAAACAGGGGTGAAATTATGTACAAGGACACTTGGCATAATTGTTAACAAAGTATTAAAACCTTGAGTTACACTCAGTCGATATCCTGGTGTAATTATTAAACATAGTAATAAAACCTTGTTACAGTTTAAGTCCCCAATTAGTTGGAATATTTAACTTCGGGTACAAGGATAATTTGACGAGGACACTCGCACTTCATATTTATGACTGATGGACTGTTATGGACAAAAACTAGACGGACATATTAAATAATCCAAGACAAAGGACAATTAGCCCATGGGCATAAAACTAAAATCAACACGTCAAACATCATGATTACGGAAGTTTAAATAAGCATAATTCTTTTATTTCATATTTAATTTCCTTTATTTTATATTTAATTGCACTTCTAATTATCGCATTTTTATTTATTGTTATTGTATTTAATTGCACTTTTAATTATCGTACTTTTTAATTATCGCAAGTTTATTTTATCACACTTTTATTATTCGCAATTTCATTATCGTTATTTACTTTACGCTTAAAATTAAGTCTTTTATTTATTTAATATTTTACATTTTGTTTTACCTACGACTAAAGTTTTAAAATCGACAAACCGGTCATTAAACGGTAAAAACCCCCCTTTATAATAATAATATTACTTATATATATATTTGTATTTTTTATAAAAGTAAACTAATATAGCGTTAAGCTTTGTTTAAAGATTTTCCCTGTGGAACGAACCGGACTTACTAAAAACTACACTACTGTACGATTAGGTACACTGCCTATAAGTGTTGTAGCAAGGTTTAAGTATATCCATTCTCTAAATAAATAAATATCTTGTGTAAAATTGTATCGTATTTAATAGTATTTCCTGCTAAAATATAAAGCTATTTTATACCCCTCTGCTCAAACTTCAAATTTTAACAAATTACAGTAACAAATTACATTGAAGAAGGATTATTTTATACCCTTATCCCCGGCAGCGGCGCCAAAAACTTGATGATGTAGTGTGAGGGTACGAAATAGTATTATTTTTACTAGGAAATACTACAAAATATGACACAAGTTTTATTAATTTACGGATGGGATATACCTAAACCTTGCTACAACACTATAGGCAGTGTACCTAATCGTAGAGTAGTGTAGTTTTTAGTAAGTCCGGTTCGTTCCACAGGGAGCTAGTGATTAGGTACTATATTTTTATAAACTATATATATATATATATATATATATATATATATATATATATATATATATATATATATATAAGTAGTAATATTATTATAAAACGGGGTTTTTACCGTTTAATGACCGGTTTGTCGATTTTATATTTTTAAGCGTAAAGATAAATGACAATAATTAAAGTGCGTAAAATAAATAAATGACGATAAATAAAATAACAATAAATAAAATTGCGATAGAATATGAAATAAAAGGATTATGCTTATTTAAACTTCCGTAATCATGATGTTTAACGTTTTGATTTTAATTAATTGTTACTCCGGTTAATTGTCCTTTGTCATGGTTTATTTGATACCTATCTGGTTTTTATCCATAATAGTCCATCGGTCATAAATATAAAGTGCGAGTGTCCTCATTAAATTACCCTTATACCCGAAGTCAAATATTCCAACTAATTAAGGATTTAAACTGTGATGCAGTTATCATTTCTGTCAACAATTACACCAGTTATCACTGTATGTAATCTACCCCTGTTTTGATTAGATATGAATATTAATTTACCCACTTGATCAGTTTGAATAATCAATTACCCAACCCGAATAATTAATTAAATGATTATAATAGATTCCATATGAACGTCACTAAATAGGACAACTATAATCATTATTAATTATTAGGATAATTAATTTGAAGATAGGTTCGACAGACTCCAATGAGTTGTCACTCAATTAGACAATACCCCCCATCTATTAATAGTCAATAGTCCAATTTCCACAAGTGTCGGTCTTTTGCCCAAACCTTAATTATGGTACAAAATCCAATAACCCCGTCTTAATATTTAGTCAAACATCACGATTACTTCGGCTTAAATAAGCATAATAATAACTTAGTTACGAGACATTAATTTAAAAAGGAAGAACATAACTTACAGTGATTATTAATCGTGTAGCGTTACACGGACAGAATTTCGACTTAAAACCCGTAAAATATTTCTTACAATAACCCAACTAAACCATAACTTTATTATTAAAATTAATTTATATTAAAATTATAATATAAATATATATTACATATTATAGAAGAGAGAAAGAAATATGAAGAAAGGTGTACATAAATCGATCAAATGAATTGCCTTTTATAGGCAAATATTGAATTGAAATTTTCACTTATGACCCCTTAACTATGCTCAATTAACAACTTTTTATTATTTATTATTTTTCTTATTATGAATTATTTAAATATTATATTATATTCTTGTGCATAGTTGACTTGTACTTTCAGCTCCGTTGCGTCGAGCATTGATAGTTGGCTCGGGTACCGGTTTCGAATTTTCGAACGTCCTTTCGTATAATTTAATATCTTGTACTTTGCGTTTTGTAACTTGTACTCTTGTTATTTTTAGACGTTTCTCATCAATAAATTGAACCTTTTGAATTGTATCTTGTACATTTGAGCTTTTTGGACGTTTGTGTCTTCAAATCTTCGTTTTCGCCTTTTGTCTTCGCACTTATTTATTTAAACAATTACATTGAAAATATAATATAATTATATATGAAAACCTATTATTTAGAAGGGATATTGCTATGAAATATATGTTCCTTTTTAGCCTTATCAAATATCCCCACACTTGAGCGTTCTATTATTGTTAAGCATTACCGTTGGAGTTGGTAAAACAACATGGTTCTTACCAATCGTTTTTGTCGGTTCAACGGTTTTGGTTTGTGGATATTTAGACTTTCGAATCATAAAGGTGATCGATTTCTCATCATTACTAAGTGTCATTCTACCCTTTCTTACATCAAATAACGCCCCGGTGGATGCTAAGAATGGTCGACCTAAAATTAGAGGAACGTTTGAGTCCTCTTCTATGTCAATGACAATGAATTCGACTAGAAAGGTTAAATTACCTACTTGAACGGGTAGGTTGTCAGCAATTCCAACTGGGTGCTTAATGGTTTGATCAAGGAGTCGAACACTCATATTCGTTGGAGTTAACTCACCTACACCTAATCTCTTATATAATGAAAGAGGCATAACACTCACACTTGAACCTAAATCTGCTAGTGCATCATACATGACACAGTCACTAAGTAGACAAGGAACGATAAATTCACCCGGATCACCTACCCTAGGTAGAGGATTTGGTGGAACTGTCTTCACTGGGTTTACTTCTACTGTTTTTGTTTCTTGCACTTTTTTATTCTTCTTCTTCTTCTTTCCAGAGGTATCACAAACTTTATTACCTATTACTTGCTCATACTCAACTCCTTTTCTTGGAAACGGGATGGGTGGTCTGTATGGTGCCACCACTGGCTTTACATACTCGGGTGGTGGTGGTGGTGTAACTTCTTCATTGTTACTTACATCTAAAACCTCCCCATCTTCTGATGCTGGTTTTTCAGAATTTGTTGAAACCATATTAACATTTTCATTCCGAGGATTTACTTCAGTATTACTCGGTAGCTTTCCTTGTTTCCTTTCACTCATCAATCTAACAAGAGTACCTACTTGTTTTTCTAGATTCAAAATAGAAGCTTGTTGAGTTCTAAATGACTGATCAAACCTCTCATTAGTTTGAGTTTGAGTTTCAATAAATTGTGTTTGAGATTCAACTAGCTTAAATACCACTTCTTCCAGATTTGACTTTTTCTCTTCGGTTTGTTGTGGTGGTTTATACAAGCCAGGTCTTTGTTGATTGAAAGTGTTGTTTTGAGTTGGTTGGTTATTCGGACCTTGTTGGTTATACGAGTTATTGTCGGGTCCTTTTGGATTGTAAAGAATGTTTTGATTTCGATTGAAGTTTGGCCTTGGCGGTTGATAATTATTCTGATAACTATTTTCCAGCCTTTGGTTCATGTAGACAACATTCTCACGTTGTTCCATCATTTGTTCAATGTGACAGTCTTTCATTAAGTGTGGTCCACCGCATTGCTCACAACTGATTCGTATTGCGTGAATATCTTTATTCATCTTTTCCATTCGTCTCTTGAAAGCATCTATTTTTGCGGAAACGGAATCAAAGTTATGGCTAGAATCGGCTCTAGCCGCTCTAGATGAATGATATATATCTTTCTCTTGGTGCCACTCATGAGAGTGGGAGGCTGTGTTATCAATAATTTTGTAAGCTTCAGTTGCGGTTTTCTTCATAATGGAACCACCAGCTGTTATGTCGATGTCTTTTCGTGTAGCAACGTTGACACCTTGGTAGAATATTTGTACTATTTGATAAGTGTCTAAACCGTGTTGAGGACATCCTCTCAACAACTTTCCAAATCTTGTCCACGCCTCATATAGAGTTTCATTTGACTTTTGTGTGAACGTAACAATTTCTCATTGAATTCTCACGGCTTTAGATGCCGGAAAGAATCTTTTAAGAAATTTCTCAACTAAAACATCCCATGTGTCAATCGCCCCTTCAGGTAACGATTCTAACCAATCTTTGGCTTCTCCCTTTAAAGTCCAGGGAAACAACATGAGATAGATCTGTTCATCCTCAACTTCTCGGATTTTGAATAGTGTACAGATCCTATTAAACGTACGAAGATGTTCGTTTGGATCTTCCTTCGGCGCACCACTATATTGGCACTGATTAGTTACCATGTGTAGGATTTGTCCTTTGATTTCATAATCTGGCGCATTAATGTCTGGCTTAATAATGGCGTGACCTTGGCCCGTGCGTGTGGCTCTCATTCGGTCTTCCATACTTAGAGGTTCCAGATTTTCCATAATTGAATTTGTTGAATACGAATCACTAGAAGATTCTGATTTAATGGTTTGTGGTTCAGGAGGAATGATTAGTGGTTCTGGATCTTAGAATTGTCCCTGAATATTCTCCGGATTCTCAATTGTGAGTTCGAGTTCAAAAGATAGATTATCGAAAATTTGAGTTGGAGTTCTTGGTCGACTAGATGATGATTCTAAAGAAAAATCAACGGCGACAATATTGGCTAGATGTCTTGATCGAGTTATAGGTGGTGAACGTATGAAAGGTGGTGAACGTTTTACTCGGTGCATTCACTGAATATCCTATTAGTTTTTAAAAGGAAAGAAAAATTATATAAGTTATCCAATTAATAGACTTTTCTAATTTTGCCCACGTTTCGAATAGCCAAAAGATGCAGCAGAGGGGCAGGATTCGTTTGGTCTCAATATAATTGAGTACTGTTTGGCTCCAATAACCCGGTCCACGTACAAATCCAACTATTACTACGAACCAGAAAATTTTGATGTCTATCAATTTAACCACTTAAAATAAATTTTCGTAATTTTAAGAAATTTAGATAAGAAGTAGAATAAAAATCTTATCCTAAAACTAGAATAGCGAGAAATAAGAAAGAAAAAAAACGCGTCGAAAAAGGTCGAAAAATAAAAGGTCGAAAAATAGGCGTCGAAAAATAAAAATAAGAAACTAGCGCGAAAAACGGCGTCGCAAAATTCTAAAGCACATAAATCTTAGTCTAAGGAATAAGCACTTAAGGAATTTTACGGCAAACCTAAAAATTCTAGAAATAAAAATAACTATGGCAAAACTAAACTTAATACTAAAAATTGTAACTAGAGTCTAAAAATCTAAAGGTAATAAAAAAAACTTTTTTTTTAATTTTTTTTATATTTTGTTTTTTAAGGATTTTAAAATTTTTTTTTTAAATTTTTTTTTTATATATATATATTTTTTTAAAACTTTTTAAAAAAAAAATTACATTGAGGGTGTAATTATAAATATAAATATAGCGTGAGGGTACGAAATAGTATTATTTTTACTCGGAAATACTACAAAATATGACACAAGTTTTATTAATTTACGGATGGGATATACCTAAACCTTGCTACAACACTATAGGCAGTGTACCTAATCGTAGAGTAGTATAGTTTTTAGTAAGTCCGGTTCGTTCCACAGGGAGCTAGTGATTACGTACTATATTTTTATAAAACTATATTTATATAAATATATATAAATAAGTAGTAATATTATTATAAAAGGGGGTTTTTACCGTTTAATGACCGGTTTGTCGATTTTATATTTTTAAGCGTAAAGATAAATGACAATAATTAAAGTGCGTAAAATAAATAAATGACGATAAATAAAATAACAATAAATAAAATTGCGATAGAATATGAAATAAAAGGATTATGCTTATTTAAACTTCCGTAATCATGATGTTTAACGTTTTGATTTTAATTAATTGTTACTCGGGTTAATTTTCCTTTGTCATGGTTTATTTGATACCTATCTGGTTTTATCCATAATAGTCCATCGGTCATAAATATAAAGTGCGAGTGTCCTCATCAAATTACCCTTATACCCGAAGTCAAATATTCCAACTAATTAAGGATTTAAACTGTGACGCAATTATCACTTCTGTCAACAATTACACCAGTTATCACTGTATGTAATCTACCCCTGTTTTGATTAGATATGAATATTAATTTACCCACTTGATCAGTTTGAATAATCAATTACCCAACCCGAATAATTAATTAAATGATTATAATAGATTCCATATGAATGTCACTAAATAGGACAACCATAATCATTATTAATTATTAGGATAATTAATTTGAAGATAGGTTCGACAGACTCCAATGAGTTGTCACTCAATTAGACAATACCCCCCATCTATTAATAGTCAATAGTCCAATTTCCACAAGTGTCGGTCTTTTGCCCAAACCTTAATTATGGTACAAAATCCAATAACCCCGTCTTAATATTTAGTCAAACATCACGATTACTTCGGCTTAAATAAGCATAATAATAACTTAGTTACGAGATATTAATTTAAAAAGAAAGAACATAACTTACAGTGATTATTAATCGTGTAGCGTTACACGGACAGAGTTTTGACTTTAAAACCCGTAAAACATTCCTTACAATAACCCAATTATTATTAAACTTAAACTAAAATTAAAATTATAATTATAAATATATATATTACATGTAAAGAGAAAGAAAGAAGAAAAGGTGTACATAAATCGATCAAATGAATTGCCTTTTATAGGCAAATATTGAATTGAAATTTTCACTTATGACCCTTTAACTATGCTCAATTAACAACTTTTTATTATTTATTATTATTCTTATTATGAATTATTTAAATATTATATTATATTCTTGTGCATAGTTAACTTGTACTTTCAGCTCCGTTGCGTCGAGCGTTGATAGTTGGCTCGGGTACCGGTTCTGAATTTTCGAACGTCCTTTCGTATAATTTAATATCTTGTACTTTGCGTTTTGTAACTTGTACTCTTGTCATTTTTAGACGTTTCTCATCAATAAATTGAACCTTTTGAATTGTATCTTGTACATTTGAGCTTTTTGGACGTTTGTGTCTTCAAATCTTCGTTTTCGCCTTTTGTCTTAGCACTTATTTATTTAAACAATTACAATGAAAATATAATACAATTACATATGAAAACCTATTATTTAGAAGGGATATTGCTATGAAATATATGTTCCTTTTTAGCCTTATCAAATATCCCCACACTTGAGCGTTGCTTGTCCTCAAGCAATATAGAACTTGAAATAAAAACATACATGAATCACTTTTTTATTCATCACACTTTGTACATTAGTGATTTTGATATGGTGGTATAAATAATGATAGTAATGATAGAACCATGGTTAAAGGTGGGTGTGTCATCCACAGTTACCTCGGGTTTAGGTCAACGACACTTGCAATCAAATAGCCGATTTACTTTCGGTTTCCAAAGCAAAGTGCACATTTGAAAGGTGGTTTACAGTCCCACATGACTATGAAAATGTAGATCCTTAAGGAAATTGGATCTTTATGATAACATTTGATCTTTTTGAAAATTTAATCTAGCTTTTACCCTAGGTAAGTTTTCCAGAATAACCCTTCACCGGTGTTTGCAAAATATTTTTGTGGGTTGTGTGGGTTTCAGATTTGAAAATTTTAGCTCAACACTTGTGGTTTTGTGTTACCCACTTGCTAACCTTGTATTGGGAAAGCAACACGTCCAGTTTACTTGTTCCGTATATTACCTTTCGATAAACTACCGTCCGGTTGTAAAGGAAAGCGATGAACAAGAAACTGTTAAGGCAATGTCTAATGACATGCATATGATTATGGTCTTAAAACGTGTCGGATGCTAGTACTATCCTTTGTAGGAGCAATAGTAAAGATCATCCTATGATTTTTCGGTCTGGCACAAGGTCCTGTCTCCGACCATGCTATGCAACCACCGTTTCTTACGGTTGACACCCGATTTGGTTCAGGTGACCTAATGAATTCTGATGAATTCTCAGGATTTTACGTTCAATGGTAATGAACGCATTGAAAATAGGTTTTTAGAAAACAAATCGGTTTTATTTTTGATCAAAATATTTTCTCGTTCAAGCTCGAGTTTAGATATCATTGAATTCCATGAGTTTGTAATTCTCAATCTTTAAGGTCAATCTCTAGGATTGAGTAATATCAGTCTTAAAAGCTGATTTTTGATCTTTAAGGAGATTATCCTTTCTGGGGATTTGATTCATTAGTCTTATCAAGCTAATTTGCACGGTGCCCCCCCATTGTGCGAGATAAATCCTTCTCATGGTTAGGATAAATCTGACCACATGGCGACCCTGTTTGATGCTGAGGTTCGTGAATTTTCTGCTGATTTTAGAGATGACTTTTCTAGATTTTTCGTCAACCTACAGCTGGTCTGGACGACAACTTCATGACCTAAATCAAGAAGCGTGTTTCTTTTTCGGAAGACTTTACTTCCTTTTAATGATGGAATTGATTCATCGTGTTGATCCATCTTTCTTACAGTAAATCGGGTAAACCAGTTAATTTAGTCCAAAGTAAAAGCACCTGCAATAACTTTACAAAAACATGTGATAGATAGTTTTTAATTGAATAACTTGGTACATTCTCCCCACACTTGGCTTTTTTCATGCGTCTTTTTATATCTTAATAAATAAATTCAAGCGTTTTAGTTGTTTCTCAATTTATGTCCTTTCCGAGGTAACAATAATTTCGGCATTAACACCTAGTTTTATCGTTCATAAATATGTATAAACATGATTTTGAATTCATTTAGATAAAAAATTTTAAAATTTTCATAATATTTAGAAAATAAGCCAAGTATAAACCCGAGAGAATTTATAACCCTTCCCCACACTTGAGATCATGCAATGCCCTCATTTGCATGAAATCAGACTATAATTATAAATTCATGAGGGTGATTAGTGTAGGAAAGTGATTAAAAATACCAAGTTTGTAATTACAAAGCTCGTCGAATGATAGATGGCGCGCCTCATCGTTCATTCCTTCATTTATTATATCACATTTGTTGTTTTGCATCTTGTCGTCAAAATCAGTAGCTTTTGCTGAACTTAATGTTAGTCTTTGAAAGTGCGTTGTTTTACCCTGTTGTTTACATGATAAAATACAAACATATATACATATTTTTAAAGTTGAGTTTATTACCCCACGTTCAAAAATTTATAAAATCAAATATATTTTTTTTTTTTTTGCATACTTTAAATCAATAAAATTAAAAATAATGATGACAAAATTTTTCGCCCCGCCCTCGGGTAAAGTAGTTTCGGCTCAACGACCTAGTCTTCAACTCACGACGAATTTTAGAAATCATTTTTTTTCAACTTAATGAAATAAAGTAAATTTTTGTTTTTAAATTCACACAAAACTTAAAAAGAAAATATATTAATTTCATATAAAACCTAAAAAAACAAAAAAATTCAGAATGGGGGGAGAAAACTAGTTCTTTAGTGTCTGCTAGTGGAAAAGACCAATCGGATTCCATTCTCGGAACTACACGAGAACAGAACAACTAACTCCAAATAGCATTTTCTTTTTAGAATATTTGAATCTCCTCACACTTAGGTAGATGTGGTGTTGAAATTGTGATTAACTTCATCGTCAATTTCTCTTGGACCATAATCAACTTGCATATCTGTGACTTTTGCTTTAAGCCAGTGACCAACTTTTTCCGTAATATCCACAAATTCAACTAGCTTCGCCTTTTCTTTAGGCGACAGATTGGATACTAACCTGTTATATAACTTAAAGTTCCCCTTACTTTTAGCATCAATAACCCGTTTAAAAAGTTTCTTCATTGAACTGTTAATAACGGGGTCATTTAATTTCGTATCAACTATGGGGTTCTTTATTATCAAGTCATCATTAGGTGTTACTTCATTTTCCCCACACTTAGGCGTTCTATTATTGTTAAGCATTACCGTTAGAGTTGGTAAAACAACATGGTTCTTACCAATCGTTTTTGTCGGTTCAACGGTTTTGGTTTGTGGATATTTAGACTTTCGAATCATAAAGGTGATCGATTTCGAATCATAAATTGTGATGAGAAATCGATCACCTTTATGATTCGAAAGTCTAAATATCCACAAACCAAAACCGTTGAACCGACAAAAATGATTGGTAAGAACCATGTTGTTTTACCAACTTCAACGGTAATGCTTAACAATAATAGAATGCCTAAGTGTGAGGAAAATGAAGTAACACCTAATAATGACTTGATAATAAAGAACCCCATAGTTGATACGAAATTAAATGACCCCGTTATTAACAGTTCAATGAAGAAACTTTTTAAACGGGTTATTGATGCTAAAAGTAAGGGGAACTTTAAGTTATATAACCGGTTAGTATCCAATCTGCCGCCTAAAGAAAAGGCGAAGCTAGTTGAATTTGTGGATATTACGGAAAAAGCTGGTCACTGGCTTAAAGCAAAAGTCACAGATATGCAAGTTGATTATGGTCCAAGAGAAATTGACGATGAAGTTAATCACAATTTCGACACCACATCTACCTAAGTGTGAGGAGATTCAAATATTCTAAAAAGAAAATACTATTTGGAGTTAGTTGTTCTGTTCTCGTGTAGTTCCGAGAATGGAATCCGATTGGTCTTTTCCACTAGCAGACACTAAAGAACTAGTTTTCTCCCCCCATTCTGAATTTTTTTGTTTTTTTAGGTTTTATATGAAATTAATATATTTTCTTTTTAAGTTTTGTGTGAATTTAAAAAAAAAATTTACTTTATTTCATTAAGTTGAAAAAAATGATTTCTAAAATTCGTCGTGAGTTGAAGACTAGGTCGTTGAGCCGAAACTACTTTACCCGAGGGCGGGGCGAAAAATTTTGTCATCATTATTTTTAATTTTATTGATTTAAAGTATGCAAAAAAAAAAATATTTGATTTTATAAATTTTTGAACGTGGGGTAATAAACTCAACTTTAAAAATATGTATATATGTTTGTATTTTATCATGTAAACAACAGGGTAAAACAACGCACTTTCAAAGACTAACATTAAGTTCAGCAAAAGCTACTGATTTTGACGACAAGATGCAAAACAACAAATGTGATATAATAAATGAAGGAATGAACGATGAGGCGCGCCATCTATCATTCGACGAGCTTTGTAATTACAAACTGGGTATTTTTAATCACTTTCCTATACTAATCACCCTCATGAATTTATAATTATAGTCTGATTTCATGCAAATGAGGGCATTGCATGATCTTAAGTGTGGGGAAGGGTTATAAATTCTCTCGGGTTTATACTTGGCTTATTTTCTAAATATTATGAAAATTTTAAAATTTTTTTAACTAAATGAATTCAAAATCATGTTTATACATATTTATGAACGATAAAACTAGGTGTTAATGCCGAAATTATTGTTACCTCGGAAAGGACATAAATTGAGAAACAACTAAAACGCTTGAATTTATTTATTAAGATATAAAAAGACGCATGAAAAAAGCCAAGTGTGGGGAGAATGTACCAAGTTATTCAATTAAAAACTATCTATCACATGTTTTTGTAAAGTTATTGCAGGTGCTTTTACTTTGGACTAAATTAACTGGTTTACCCGATTTACGGCAAGAAAGATGGATCTACACGATGAATCAATTCCATCATTAAAAGGAAGTAAAGTCTTCCGAAAAAGAAACGCGCTTCTTGATTTAGGTCATGAAGTTTTCGTCCAGACCAGCTGTAGGTTGACGAAAAATCTAGAAAAGTCATCTCTAAAATCAGCAGGAAATCCACGGACCTCAGCATCAAACAGGGTCGCCATGTGGTCAGATTTATCATAACCATGAGAATTATTTATCTCGCACAATGGGGGGCACCGTGCAAATTAGCTTGATATGACTAATGAATCAAATCCCCAGAAAGGATAATCTTCTTAAAGATCAAAAATCAGCTTTTAAGACTAATATTACTCAATCCTAGAGATTGACCTTAAAGATTGAGAATTACAAACTCATGGAATTCAATGATATCTAAACTCGAGCTTGAACGAGAAAATATTTTGATCAAAAATAAAACCGATTTGTTTTCTGAAAACCTATTTTCAATGCGTTCATTACCATTGAACGTAAAATCCTGAGAATTCATCAGAATTCATTAGGTCACCTGAACCAAATCGGGTGTCAACCGTAAGAAACGGTGGTTGCATAGCATGGTCGGAGACAGGACCTTGTGCCAGACCGAAAAATCATAGGATGATCTTTACTATTGCTCCTACAAAGGATAGTACTAGCATCCGACACGTTTTAAGACCATAATCATATGCATGTCATTAGACATTGCCTTAACAGTTTCTTGTTCATCGCTTTCCTTTACAACCGGACGGTAGTTTACCGAAAGGTAATATACGGGACAAGTAAACTGGACGTGTTGCTTTCCCAATACAAGGTTAGCAAGTGGGTAACACAAAACCACAAGTGTTGAGCTAAAATTTTTAAATCTGAAACCCACACAACCCACAAAAATATTTTGCAAACACCGGTGAAGGGTTATTCCGGAAAACTTTTCAAGGGTAAAAGCTAGATTAAATTTTCAAAAAGATCAAATGTTTTCATAAAGATCCAATTTCCTTAAGGATCTACATTTTCATAGTCATGTGAGACTGTAAACCACCTTTCAAATGTGCACTTTGCTTTGGAAACCGAAAGTAAATCGGCTATTTGATTGCAAGTGTCGTTGACCTAAACCCGAGGCAACTGTGGATGACACACCCACCTTTAACCATGGTTCTATCATTACTATCATTGTTTATACCACCATATCAAAATCACTAATGTACAAAGTGTGATGAATAAAAAAGTGATTCATGTATGTTTTTATTTCAAGTTCTGTATTGCTTGAGGACAAGCAACGCTCAAGTGTGGGGATATTTGATAAGGCTAAAAAGGAACATATATTTCATAGCAATATCCCTTCTAAATAATAGGTTTTCATATGTAATTGTATTATATTTTCATTGTAATTGTTTAAATAAATAAGTGCGAAGACAAAAGGCGAAAACGAAGATTTGAAGACACAAACGTCCAAAAAGCTCAAATGTACAAGATACAATTCAAAAGGTTTAATTTATTGATGAGAAACGTCTAAAAATGACAAGAGTACAAGTTACAAAACGCAAAGTACAAGATATTAAATTATACGAAAGGACGTTCGAAAATCCGGAACCGGTACCCGAGCCAACTATCAACGCTCGACGCAACGGAGCTGAAAGTACAAGTTAACTATGCACAAGAATATAATATAATATTTAAATAATTCATAATAAGAATAATAATAAATAATAAAAAGTTGTTAATTGAGCATAGTTAAGGGGTCATAAGTGAAAATTTCAATTCAATATTTGCCTATAAAAGGCAATTCATTTGATCGATTTATGTACACCTTTTCTTCTTTCTTTCTCTTTACATGTAATATATATATTTATAATTATAATTTTAATTTTAGTTTAAGTTTAATAATAATTGGGTTATTGTAAGGAATGTTTTACGGGTTTTAAAGTCGAAACTCTATCCGTGTAACGCTACACGATTAATAATCACTGTAAGTTATGTTCTTCCTTTTTAAATTAATATCTCGTAACTAAGTTATTATTATGCTTATTTAAGCCGAAGTAATCGTGATGTTTGACTAAATATTAAAACGGGGTTATTGGATTTTGTACCATAATTAAGGTTTGGGCAAAAGACCGACACTTGTGGAAATTGGACTATTGACTATTAATAGATGGGGGGTATTGTCTAATTGAGTGACAACTCATTGGAGTCTGTCGAACCTATCTTCAAATTAATTATCCTAATAATTAATAATGATTATGGTTGTCCTATTTAGTGACGTTCATATGAAATCTATTATAATCATTTAATTAATTATTCGGGTTGGGTAATTGATTATTCAAACTGATCAAGTGGGTAAATTAATATTCATATCTAATCAAAACAGGGGTAGATTACATACAGTGATAACTGGTGTAATTGTTGACAGAAGTGATAACTGCGTCACAGTTTAAATCCTTAATTAGTTGGAATATTTGACTTCGGGTATAAGGGTAATTTGACGAGGACACTCGCACTTTATATTTATGACCGATGGACTATTATGGACAAAAACCAGATAGGTATCAAATAAACCATGACAAAGGACAATTAACCCGAGTAACAATTAATTAAAATCAAAACGTTAAACATCATGATTACGGAAGTTTAAATAAGCATAATCCTTTTATTTCATATTCTATCGCAATTTTATTTATTGTTATTTTATTTATCGTCATTTATATATTTTACTTACTTTAATTATTGTCATTTATCTTTACGCTTAAAAATATAAAATCGACAAACCGGTCATTAAACGGTAAAAAACCCCCTTTTATAAAATCGACAAACCGGTCATTAAACGGTAAAAAACCCCCTTTTATATATTTATATAAATATAGTTTTATAAAAATATAGTAATTAATCACTAGCTCCCTGTGGAACGAACCGGACTTATTAAAAACTACACTACTCTACGATTAGTTGCAATTGTTCTATTTACAAGTGATATTCGTTTAAATAATAAAAGGTAAAGACAAAAGACAGATTCGACGAATTGAAGACGCAAAGGTCCAAAAAGCTCAAAAGTACAAAATACAATCAAAGAGGTTCCAATTATTGATAAGAAACGTCTCGAAATCACAAGAGTACAAGATTCAAAACGCAAAGTACAAGATATTAAATTGTACGCAAGGACGTTCGAAAATCCGGAACCGGGACCAGAGTCAACTCTCAACGCTCGACGCAACGGACTAAAAATTACAAGTCAACTATGCATATGAATATAATATAATATATAATTAATTCTTAAAATTAATATATATATTATATTATATTTATAAAACGTCGTCACAAGGAAACAAGCAACATGTGAGCTCTCCCAGCTGGCCATGCGATCGCATGGCCAGGAAGAAGAAAGTCCATGCGATCGCATGGCATGAAAAGTCAGGCCACATCCCCTATAAATTCGCAGTTTGGTGAACGCAAAAAATATACATCTTTTTCTTCTTCACTCAACGTAATATTTATATTTATATTTTATATTTTAATTTTAATTCTAATAATAAGGGTATGTTAGCAAATGTTGTAAGGGTGTAAGTCGAAATTCTGTCCGTGTAACGCTACGCTATTTTTAATCATTGTAAGTTATGTTCAACCTTTTTAATTTAATGTCTCGTAGCTAAGTTATTATTATGCTTATTTAATCCAAAGTAATCATGATGTTGGGCTAAAAATATTAAAATTGGGTAATTGAGCTTTGTACCATAATTGGGGTTTGAACAAAAGAACGACACTTGTGGAAATTAGACTATGGGCTATTAATGGGCTTTATATTTGTTTAACTAAATGATAGTTTGTTAATGTTAATATAAAGATTTACAATTGGGCGTCCCTATAAATAACCATATACACTCAATCGGACACGATGGGCGGGGTATTTATATGTACGAATAATCGTTCATTTAATCGGACACGGGAATAGATTAATAGCCACTAGAATTATTAAAACAGGGGTGAAATTATGTACAAGGACACTTGGCATAATTGTTAACAAAGTATTAAAACCTTGAGTTACACTAAGTCGACATCCTGATGTAATTATTAAACAAAGTAATAAAACCTTGTTACAGTTTAAGTCCCCAATTAGTTGGAATATTTAACTTTGGGTATAAGGATAAATTGACGAGGACACTCGCACTTTATATTTATGACTGATGGACTGTTATGGACAAAAACCAGACGGACATATTAAATAATCCAGAACAAAGGACAATTAACCCATGGGCATAAAACTAAAATCAACACGTCAAACATCATGATTACAGAAGTTTAAATAAGCATAATTCTTTTATTTCATATTTAATTTCCTTTATTTTATATTTAATTGCACTTCTAATTATCGCATTTTTATTTATTGTTATTGTATTTAATTGCACTTTTAATTATCGTACTTTTTAATTATCGCAAGTTTATTTTATCACACTTTTATTATTCGCAATTTCATTATCGTTATTTACTTTACGCTTAAAATTAAGTCTTTTATTTATTTAATATTTTACATTTTGTTTTAACTACGACAAAAGTTTTAAAATCGACAAACCGGTCATTAAACGGTAAAAACCCCCCTTTATAATAATAATATTACTTATATATATATTTGTATTTTTTATAAAAGTAAACTAATATAGCGTTAAGCTTTGTTTAAAGATTTCCCTGTGGAACGAACCGGACTTACTAAAAACTACACTACTGTACGATTAGGTACACTGCTTATAAATGTTGTAGCAAGGTTTAAGTATATCCATTCTCTAAATAAATAAATATCTTGTGTAAAATTGTATCGTATTTAATAGTATTTCCTGCTAAAATATAAAGCTATTTTATACCCCTCTGCTCAAACATCAAGTTATTTTTGGCGCCGCTGCCGGGGATTAGCTTAAAAGCCGGAAGCGCAACGCTAATATAAAAAAAAATGAAAAAATATTTTTATTTTTAGTTTAGTTTTATAAAAAAAATACACTTTTGTAAAAATACGTTTTAATATATTCAAAAATATATAAAAAAAAACAAAAATATAAATATTTTTTTATAGTTTGTTAAATATTTAAGTTCTATAAAAGTTTCTTTATCTTTATTTTGTAAAAATATAATTTTTATTTAATTTATAAATATATTTTATAAATATATTATTCAGCAAAAACAAAAAAAAAAAAATTTAATTCGGCCTGTACTGTAGCAGCCCATTCTGTGGCCCGAAACCCTAGCCCATGCGATCGCATGGCTGGGCAACTTAGGACTCATGCGATCGCATGAGCCCGTCTGACACGCCACAATTGACTGAACCAGCATTTATTACGGGTATTATTATTTATTATTAATCTAAAACCCTATTTAGGGTTATATATTTTATAATTTAATTTAGTTTTTATATTTAATTTGTATTTTTATGTTTAATTAGTTTATTTAAAGTTTAAAATTAATAGTTTTATTAAATAAATAATATAAAAATAATATTTTTATAAAAATTGTACTTTTTACAACTTTTTGTATAATTTATATTTTGTCCCTTTTTAATCGTTTTAGCGTAATATTTGTATTTTTAGCTCATATTTAGTTTTAAACTTAGTTTTTTCCATAGTTATTTTTACTTCTAGATTTTTAGGCTTTGCCGTAGAATCCCTTAAGTGCTTTTTCTTTAGATTAAGATTTAGGTGCTTTAGAATTTTGCGACGCCTTTTTAAGTTTTAGTACCTTTTTAAGATATTGCCATTTGGAATATAGTTTTTCCTATAAGCCTTAATATTTTTAGACGCCTTTTACCTATGTATCAATTATCATTCCAATTAGTAATCTCAATTTGCGATTATAATTTTAAGTTAGTTGTAGTGATAAGGTTGGGTTAGTCAAGTGTTTTTAAGTTTTATAAGTTTCTTTTATTTTTCCGTCGCCTTTTATTTTTCTTTCTTATTTTTCTTTTTCGATCTTTTTCCGACGAACTCTTTTTCTTTCTTATTTCTCGCCATTCTAGTTTTTAGGACATAGAGTTTTTATTCTACTTCTTATCTAAATTTCTTAAAATTACGAAAATTTATTTTAAGTGGTTAAATTGATAGACATCAAAATTTTCTAGTTCGTAGTAATAGTTGGATTTGTATGTAGACCGGGTTATTGGAGCCAAACAGTCCTCAATTATATTGAGACCAAACGAATCCTGCCCCCCTGCTGCATCTTTTGGCTATTCGAAACGTGGGCAAAATCAGAAATGTCTATTGATTGGATAACTTATTATAATTTTTCTTTCCTTTTAAAAACTAATAGGATATTCAGTGAATGCACCGAGCAAGACGTTCATCACCTTTTGTACGTTCACCACCTGTAACTAGATCAAGACATCTAACTAATATTGTCGCCGTTGATAATCCATTTTTTGAACCCGACCTCACAATTGAGAATCCGGAGAATATTCAGGGACGATTCGTAGATCCTGAACCACTAAACTTTCCTCCGGAACCACCAATCATTCAAACAGAGATTGTTGAGGAACGAACCATTAAATCAGAATCCTCTAGTGATTCCGATTAAACAAATTCAATTATGGAAGTAACAGAACCATTAAGTATGGAAGACCGAATGAGAGCTAAACGCACTGGCCAAGGTCACGCAATTACTCATCCAGACATTAATGCGCCAGTTTATGAAATCAAAGGACAAATTCTACACATGGTGACTAATCAATGCCAATTTAGTGGTGCGCCGAAGGAAGATCCAAATGAACATCTACGTACCTTTAATAGGATCTGCACACTATTTAAAATCCGAGAAGTAGAGGATGAACAGATATATCTCATGTTATTTCCATGGACTTTAAAGGGAGAAGCCAAAGATTGGTTGGAATCGTTACCTGAAGGGGCGATCGATACGTGGGATGTTTTAGTTGAAAAATTTCTTAAACAATTCTTTCCGGCATCTAAAGCCGTAAGACTTCAAGCAGAAATTGTTACGTTCACACAGAAACCAAATGAAACTCTATATGAGGCGTGGACAAGATTTGGAAAATTATTGAGAGGATGTCCGCAACATGGTTTAGACACCTGTCAAATAGTACAAATATTCTACCAAGGATGCGACATCACTACAAGGAAAGACATAGATATAGCAGCTGGTGGTTCTATTATGAAGAAAACAGAAACTGATGCTTATAAAATTATTGATAACACTGCTTTCCACTCACATGAGTGGCACCAAGAAAAAGATATCGTTGGATCATCTAAAGCAGCTAGAGCCGATTCTAGCCATGACTTAGATTCCATTTTCGCAAAGATAGATGCTGTCGAGAGACGAATGGAAAAGATGACTAAAGATATTCACTTAATACGAATTAGTTGTGAGCAGTGTGGAGGACCACATTTGACAAAAGATTGTCTCAGTATTGAATTAACAATGGAACAAAGAGAGAATATTTCATACATAAACCAAAGGCCTGGAAATAATTATCAGAATAATTATCAACCGCCAAGACCTATTTACAATCAAAACCAGAACTATAACCGAAATGTTCCATACAACAACCAACAAGGTCCTAGCAATCAACAAGTATCCAACAATACTTACAATCAGCAAAGACCTAATTTTCAAAACAAACCACCACAAACCGATGATAAAAAGCCGAATTTAGAAGATCTGATGACAAAGCTAGTTGAAACTCAAACGCAGTTTTTCACATCTCAAAAACAAACCAATGAACAAAATGCTCAAGCATTTAGAAATCAACAAGCTTCTATTCAAAACTTGGAACAAGAAGTAAGTAACCTAGCAAGGTTAATAGGTGAAAGAAAACCGGGAAGTTTACCTAGTGATACAAATGCTAATCCCCGAAATGAAACAGCTAAAGCTATTACCACAAGAAGTGGTACAACACTTAAACCACCTGAAATACCTGTAACTTCTGATGAAACTATTCCTACTCCACAAGAACCACAACCTGAACAAGATAAGAAAACAGAACCGGTAGTTGAAAAGGTTAATAAAGATAACACAGTTAAGGATAAACCTTATGTTAAACCATACCAACCACCACTTCCTTACCCGAGTAAAATGAAGAAAGAGAAACTTGAAGCCGAGCAATCCAAATTCTTGGATATGTTTAAACAGATAAATGTAAATCTTCCTTTGTAACGACCCGAAAATTTCCGACCAAATTTAAACCCTATTCTTTATATGTTTCCGACACGATAAGCAAAAACCTTAATATTGAGTCTAGAAAGTTTGAAATCTATATTCGGATAATCAGTTGCCCTTTTACCAAGCCTGACGATTCACGAACTATTATACTTAAATATATATATATATATAATTATTGTAGGAGTATTGCAGTATATATGCATAATATTAAATATATTATAGATGTGATTATATATTGCAAATATTATATAATTAATTAATAATATGTAATATCAATATAATTAAATGGTATTACAAGTTAAAATAGAATGACTATAATAATATTATTATTTACTTTCAATACTAATGTCAACATTTATATTGTCAATATTATTACTTTAAAAACACCACACAAAAAAAAAAAATATGAAATTTGATATAAATTGATATATTATTACATATATTTATTATCTTTATTAGATAGTATTATTATTATTATAAATAATAATGTTATTATTATTATTATTATTTTCATTATTATTATTGTTATTACTTAGTATTATTACATCTAATATTAATAATATTAATAGATTTAATTAATAGACTCATATTAGTAATTAAATGATATTACAGAATTTATTATTAATTAACAAGAAATCGATAATATAGGAATTGATATTTCAGATATATTTATAAATATATAAATATGTGTAATCTTATATATCAATATCAGAATCTGTTTAGTCTTGTTTTTATCTTCTTTTTCTGTTTACATGTGAGTAATGGTCTGTCCACTTTATTTAAATCGATTGGATAAGTGATATGATTCAACAACTGGTACTTTGTGTAATACTTACTGCAATTCAGGTTTTCTTTAAAAAAAAAAATCGATGAACACAGGTTACCCTCTGTACGTGCTAATTTTTACTCATAAATCAAATTTGAATCCTATCTCAAATTCTATAAATGCAGTTCTATTCTAAAACCTCTGTTTAAACTTTCTGAAAGCTTTCAAAACCCAATTTAAAGTATGGAGTGGGAATTCTCGAGTCAAATCTTCGGTTCTTATGACAAACGAAATTACACAGATCGAATTGAAGATTTACAAGGAGTTTTAGTTGAAATTAATAAATTATAAAGTTTCTATTTGGGATTTAAAACGCATTTCGTTTTAGAGTCAATATCAAAAAGTGTCTGGATTAATGAATCAAATTTTGAGTTTATAATCGGGTTCGTGATCATCAAGGTCTGTACAGCGAGTGTTTCTGTTGTTGTCTGTTTAATTAAATCAAAGTAATCGATATGTTTGATTTCTGGTTACTGACAAAAATTTAAAACGAACGAACAAAACTAAGGTTGAAGGATCCTTGATTGATTTTGGGTCGAGGTTGAAGAAGATGATTATAATAGTAAAACTAATACGAGTTAAATAGAAATGGGTTCTTGTACATAACAGAAAAACAGATCAGCTTAGCTGGTTTAGTGCGTTAACGGTTACCCGAGAGGTCGGGAGTTCGAGACCAGGCAGGGACTTTATTTTTGGGATCTATTCTCTAAGGTAGCTACTTTTATTTATTATTATTATTATTATTATTATTATTATTATTAATTTAATCAATTTAATATTATTAACATTATTATTATAACTATTGTTATTATTGTTATTATAACAAAATAAAGTTATTATGACTATAATTAAAATAATAAAAGTTATGACTAATTTCAGTAACATTAATATTGGTATCACTTTATTAGAACTAATATTATTAAAAGCAAAAATATTATTAATATTATCATTATTGTGTTTATTAGTATTGTTATTATTAAATTTATTTTTCATGACAAACATTTTTTTATATATATAAAAATTTTTATCTTGATATCACTAAAGTTATCATTATTATTGTTACCAGTATTATCTATATCATTATTATTATTATTATTAATTATGATTATGAAAATGAAAGTTTTAATGATGTTATTAATGTTTTAGGCGTAAAAAAAAATGAAAATTTTATATAAATATATATTTATTTCACATAATTTAACTATATAAATATTTCTATATATATATATAAAATGAAAATATATATAATGAAACTTATTACTTTATTATATAAATTACATCACTAATAATAATAATGTTCGATTACAATTACGTGTGTTAATATTTATACGAATAATATAGGTTCGTGAATCGAAGGCCAAACTTATACGTGTTCAACGATGTTATATGTATTTTTACTACAAAATACATTAGGTGAGTATATAGTCCCCTTTTAAACTTTAAATATTTTGGGCTGAGAATACATGCGCTATTTTTATAAATGATTTACGTTATGGACACAAGTGACTAAAATTACGTTCTACATGGGTTTGAATCAAAAATCCCCTAGCTTGGTAACTTTAACTATTGGTTTCTGAACTGGTAGGCGCGAATCCTAAAGATAGATCTATCGGGTTTTACACCCCCACCCAGATGTTGTTCTAGTAAACTAGAAGAACGGGTGTTTAGTACTTCGAGGTTAACGGAACGCACTTGATTCGGTGCACATATATTATAACTCAGGGGTACACACTCTTGTTAAGGCTAGTTACCGGGTGCCCACTACTTAGAATGCTTTTCATACACTTGCGAGTGTATTATATTTATAAACTTTAAATCTTGTGGTCCATAGTTATAACGCTGCTAGCAACAAACCTATATATCTCACCAACTTTATGTTGACTTTTTAAAGCATGTTTATTCTCAGGTACGAATTAAGTCTTCCGCTGTGCATTAGCTCATACTAAGGACCTTACTTGGAGTCGATCATCGCAATGGAACCAGATATTGATGATTTCGTCCAAGGGGACTTGGACGGGGTTTGACAGAATGGTATCAGAGCGTTGGTCTTAGTGAACCAGGCCTTGCATTAGTGTGTCTGACTAGTAGTTGTTAGGATACATTAGTGAGTCTGGACTTTGACCGTGTCTACATGTCAAAAGTTTTGCCTATCATTTCTAGTCGGAAATCATCTGCTTATCATCCTTAGAAAATTGCCTGCTTATCATTCTTAAGTCTAGACACGTCTTACTGCATTTAGTGCATCGATAGTGTATAGACAAAATTCATATTTTAGCGTATCTGATAATTCCTATCTTAGCGCATCTGTAGACCTGCCTGACAAATGCTGTAGGTTCTTCTGTAGTCTACGAAATCTTTAGTAATATATATAGATATTCTATATAGTTAGAATATCATCCGATATCCGAAAATCATTTCACATCGAAGATCCCTTCCATTCACCAAATTGCTCTCTTGGTGATGAACCTGAAGCATTTACCGGCGAACCTGTTCGAGAAACCATTTTCTCTCTCTCATTTCTCGAGTATCTCGTCACGATTATATCCTATCCCACATTTCGGATCTTGTTCATTCGCACGCTTCAACCGTCAATCATCCTGTAGTATTAGAAGGAGTTAACAAACTACGCGCTCGTGTGACGACTTTGGAGAAACTGGTGTGAAGGTTACGAACACCAGCAGCAGCACCAGCAGCATAATCAGTACCAACATCATCGACGTCGACAGTACCCTTATCATCCCTAAACCATAACCGCGCCGTAACTCTCAACATCACAATCTGTACCTCGAATATCAACATCACACGCCTCAATATTACCATCTGTATTTAGAGTATGATCTTCGTTCTACATATCGTTCTACATAGATTAATTTCGTTCTACGTATTGTTTTACCTCATTTACCTTCATTCGACATGGCAATTATGTAATCTCTAATGTTTTAGAGATCATGTAATCAAGTGCCAACAATAAATCAAATGAGTATAATATTCTATTGACTCATTAAATTCATAACTTCATCCGAAGAAAATATATATGCAAGTATATTTTCATAAAGATTGTAATTAAAAATTTTTTTTGTACAAACTATTAATGATGAAAATATTTTAACGGGTGGGTAGTACCCGAGGAATATTTAGAATTCACATTAATAAGTTACACTGTACATTCTTCGAATCTGATTCAACGATCATTTACTATCCTACTTACAACTACCGATATACGTATCCGTTCACCACAGAATAACCATTTCTATTCAAATTTCATATTTGGATTTTGACCTATCAGAATCCAACAAGTGGCATAACGAAGAAAACATTGGACAAAAATAAAAAGTGTTAGAAACAAACGAATTAATTAATTGGAATTGTGATAGGATTTCACGCTAACTGTTCCGGCTAACTGTTCCCAGCTAACTGATTAACATTTAATTTATCGCAATTTACATTCTCGCAATTTTATTTATTGTCATTTAATTTCTGTTATTTACTTTTACGCACTTTAAATAACGGGACACGTATGCAAGGTTTCGACTTATCATATCGACCCATCTATATATATATTTCGGAACAACCGTAGACACTCTATATGTGAAGGTGGGAGTTGGCTATACAGGGTCGGAGTTGATTCCAAAATATATATATACTTTGAGTTGTGATCGACACCTAGACCGGTACACGGGTCACGATACGTATTATTTAATTCGAATATTATATATTAAATTATATATGAATCATTGAACCATCGGACTATTGAACTGCTAACTTTGGACAATTAAAATGAATTAAATTAAAATATTGATTATAACATATGAAACTAAATAATTCTTCAAGCTTGCCACTTGATTTCATCTTAAACCTCATTTGTATCTCGACAATTACAATGCGTGTTCAAATCTTTCATGATTCTTGAAAACCCCTCAATCGAGAGGATGAACCAACCGCGTTTCATCTACGGAAGAAAAGACTTATGCTCCTGTAAGACTCTCGGAGACTGAGTCAACGTTTAACACGCAGCAGTGTTAATTTCTTTAGTGTTATTATTACCCAAAATAATTTTGCAATCCCTTTTCAAATTAGCCAATTTTGTCACAGCTCCAGCAAGTTAACCTCGACTTCTCAGAAAGGTTAGTTTCGATATATATACACGTTATTCTTTCGCTGTCGTTACCGGGGAATCTTTTATATTCCATCATCAGCGTTTAACCATCTAAAAACACAATTCTCCTGCAACCACCTCAGTTTAATAACCGATGACCCAGATCTGTTAACTTTGAGAATGCTGACGAAGCAGCATGTTGTAGATGGTCTTAATAGCCAAAAGTTGATGATAAAGAACGGAGTATTGGAAACACTCAATAGAAAATTTAGTATCAAAAAGCGGATTATGCGAAACTATGAAGTAAGCCGTGGACAAATCACAAAGAATAAGTTTGACTTCAAGGAATTTAAAAGATTCAGTGCCTGCTGAAATCCTTAGTACATACCCTACTCCTTACTCTAAAACCTTTGCTGACACTATTCTTCATCATCATCTTTCGGCATTAGAAGTTCCAAGATATTATCATATCTTTCATTATAAATATCCTCAATGTTTCTGAAGATGTTTTTATAACTATTCTTATCGGAAATCATCTATCTTCTCGCGCTATCTGTAAAAGAAACTGTGTTAGTTTCTAAATTCTGAAACCTTCGAATTTAAAATATGAATGTTTTGAAGTAGTGTTAGGAACTGATGCATGAATTAGTATAATATAATAACATTTGATCAACGTTATTATATTACAGTAAGTTATGTTAAGTTTCTAATAGAAGGTGATGATTCACAGTACCGTCATCATGTGCCATGTTACACGGCTCTTACATTCTATCCAATCTCCAAATATATCAAGAACATATCATCTTGATAGTTCTATCTTTCTGGGTATACTGGTAATTTGACAAATCAAAATCGTTCCATTACCATTTCTTTCTAAGAGCATCAGCTATATTCATTCCAAATTTCATACCTACGAATTCCGGATTATTGTTCGCTTGACTCGAGGACAGAAAGAAGAAACGAAGGGAGTAGTTTTATAGTGAAATATCCGACAGAGAAATCGAACCAGATTGGCGCATTAAATCAAAGAAGATCATAATTTTCTTTTTTCGCCGAAGAATCAAATCTTTTAGATTTTCAAGATTTTCTTTTAAATCCCTTAAATTCCGGAAATTCACTGTGACTACGTCAAAAGTTAAATCTCTATCTCGATCTTCTGTGATAGCTTCACTTATACGCTTCACGTAATCGAATCGTTTTATCTATATCTCTCAATAATGATAAAACTCCATTATCGTCTCATAATCGTCATGAAAACATTCATATTGTTATCCATGACAACCTCTATCAAATTTCGGGGACGAAATTTCTTTAACGGGTGGGTACTGTAACGACCCGAAAATTTCCGACCAAATTTAAACCCTATTCTTTATATGTTTCCGACACGATAAGCAAAAACCTTAATATTGAGTCTAGAAAGTTTGAAATCTATATTCGGATAATCAGTTGCCCTTTTACCAAGCCTGACGATTCACGAACTATTATACTTAAATATATATATATATATAATTATTGTAGGAGTATTGCAGTATATATGCATAATATTAAATATATTATAGATGTGATTATATATTGCAAATATTATATAATTAATTAATAATATGTAATATCAATATAATTAAATGGTATTACAAGTTAAAATAGAATGACTATAATAATATTATTATTTACTTTCAATACTAATGTCAACATTTATATTGTCAATATTATTACTTTAAAAACACCACACAAAAAAAAAAAATATGAAATTTGATATAAATTGATATATTATTACATATATTTATTATCTTTATTAGATAGTATTATTATTATTATAAATAATAATGTTATTATTATTATTATTATTTTCATTATTATTATTGTTATTACTTAGTATTATTACATCTAATATTAATAATATTAATAGATTTAATTAATAGACTCATATTAGTAATTAAATGATATTACAGAATTTATTATTAATTAACAAGAAATCGATAATATAGGAATTGATATTTCAGATATATTTATAAATATATAAATATGTGTAATCTTATATATCAATATCAGAATCTGTTTAGTCTTGTTTTTATCTTCTTTTTCTGTTTACATGTGAGTAATGGTCTGTCCACTTTATTTAAATCGATTGGATAAATGATATGATTCAACAACTGGTACTTTGTGTAATACTTACTGCAATTCAGGTTTTCTTTAAAAAAAAAAATTCGATGAACACAGGTTACCCTCTGTACGTGCTAATTTTTACTCATAAATCAAATTTGAATCCTATCTCAAATTCTATAAATGCAGTTCTATTCTAAAACCTCTGTTTAAACTTTCTGAAAGCTTTCAAAACCCAATTTAAAGTATGGAGTGGGAATTCTCGAGTCAAATCTTCGGTTCTTATGACAAACGAAATTACACAGATCGAATTGAAGATTTACAAGGAGTTTTAGTTGAAATTAATAAATTATAAAGTTTCTATTTGGGATTTAAAACGCATTTCGTTTTAGAGTCAATATCAAAAAGTGTCTGGATTAATGAATCAAATTTTGAGTTTATAATCGGGTTCGTGATCATCAAGGTCTGTACAGCGAGTGTTTCTGTTGTTGTCTGTTTAATTAAATCAAAGTAATCGATATGTTTGATTTCTGGTTACTGACAAAAATTTAAAACGAACGAACAAAACTAAGGTTGAAGGATCCTTGATTGATTTTGGGTCGAGGTTGAAGAAGATGATTATAATAGTAAAACTAATACGATTTAAATAGAAATGGGTTCTTGTACATAACAGAAAAACAGATCAGCTTAGCTGGTTTAGTGCGTTAACGGTTACCCGAGAGGTCGGGAGTTCGAGACCAGGCAGGGACTTTATTTTTGGGATCTATTCTCTAAGGTAGCTACTTTTATTTATTATTATTATTATTATTATTATTATTATTATTATTATTATTAATTTAATCAATTTAATATTATTAACATTATTATTATAACTATTGTTATTATTGTTATTATAACAAAATAAAGTTATTATGACTATAATTAAAATAATAAAAGTTATGACTAATTTCAGTAACATTAATATTGGTATCACTTTATTAGAACTAATATTATTAAAAGCAAAAATATTATTAATATTATCATTATTGTGTTTATTAGTATTGTTATTATTAAATTTATTTTTCATGACAAACATTTTTTTATATATATAAAAATTTTTATCTTGATATCACTAAAGTTATCATTATTATTGTTACCAGTATTATCTATATCATTATTATTATTATTATTAATTATGATTATGAAAATGAAAGTTTTAATGATGTTATTAATGTTTTAGGCGTAAAAAAAATGAAAATTTTATATAAATATATATTTATTTCACATAATTTAACTATATAAATATTTCTATATATATATATAAAATGAAAATATATATAATGAAACTTATTACTTTATTATATAAATTACATCACTAATAATAATAATGTTCGATTACAATTACGTGTGTTAATATTTATACGAATAATATAGGTTCGTGAATCGAAGGCCAAACTTATACGTGTTCAACGATGTTATATGTATTTTTACTACAAAATACATTAGGTGAGTATATAGTCCCCTTTTAAACTTTAAATATTTTGGGCTGAGAATACATGCGCTATTTTTATAAATGATTTACGTTATGGACACAAGTGACTAAAATTACGTTCTACATGGGTTTGAATCAAAAATCCCCTAGCTTGGTAACTTTAACTATTGGTTTCTGAACTGGTAGGCGCGAATCCTAAAGATAGATCTATCGGGTTTTACACCCCCACCCAGATGTTGTTCTAGTAAACTAGAAGAACGGGTGTTTAGTACTTCGAGGTTAACGGAACGCACTTGATTCGGTGCACATATATTATAACTCAGGGGTACACACTCTTGTTAAGGCTAGTTACCGGGTGCCCACTACTTAGAATGCTTTTCATACACTTGCGAGTGTATTATATTTATAAACTTTAAATCTTGTGGTCCATAGTTATAACGCTGCTAGCAACAAACCTATATATCTCACCAACTTTATGTTGACTTTTTAAAGCATGTTTATTCTCAGGTACGAATTAAGTCTTCCGCTGTGCATTAGCTCATACTAAGGACCTTACTTGGAGTCGATCATCGCAATGGAACCAGATATTGATGATTTCGTCCAAGGGGACTTGGACGGGGTTTGACATCCTTTCATTGATGTAATTTCAGGAATGCCTAGATATGCTAAATTCTTGAAAGATCTGATCACGAATAGAAAGAAAATGGAAGAACTCTCGGCTGTTACTATGAATGCTAATTGTTCAGCAGTACTGTTGAATAAGATACCAGAAAAACTATCTGATCCAGGAAGTTTCACAATTCCATGTTTTCTGGGTAGTCTTAGTTCAATAGAAGCATTAGCAGATTTAGGTGCTAGTATAAATTTAATGCCGTATTCACTGTACGCTAAACTAGACCTTGGAGAATTGAAACCAACTAGAATAAGTATACAACTAGCCGATCGATCAATAAAATATCCTAGAGGGATAATGGAGAACATGCTAGTTAAAGTTGGTACTTTAGTATTTCCAGTAGATTTTGTTGTTCTGGACATGGAAGAAGATTCTCAAGTTCCTCTCATATTAGGAAGACCATTCTTAAACACGGCTAAAGCAATGATAGACGTGTTCGGTAAGAAACTGACCCTAAGTATAGAGGACGAGAGTGTTACCTTTTCAATTGATAGAGCAATGCAACAACCTCAATCTGCAGATGATACATGCTATTATATTCAAACTATAGATTCACATGCAGAATTATTAGAAGAATTTCCAGAATTACAAGGAACAGGAGAATGTTCTTTAGGAGAAGGTAATGAACCAATTAATGAAGCTGAAATGTTAGCTACACTAATAGCTAATGGATATGAACCAACAACAGAAGAAATTCAAATGCTAAAAGAAGAAGACAGATATCGATATAATTCATCGATAGAAGAACCTCCGAAATTAAAGTTAAAGCCACTTCCAAACCATTTGGAATACGCTTATTTACATGGTGAATCTGAATTACCTGTAATAATATCGTCTTCTCTTACTGAAAATGAGAAATCACAACTCATTTCTGTGTTGAAAGCTCATAAACCAGCCATTGCATGGAAGATTCATGATATTAAAGGAATAAGTCCTTCGTATTGCACACATAAAATCCTTATGGAAGAAGGTCATAAAACGTATGTGCAACACCAACGAAGAATAAATCCTAATATGCAAGATGTAGTTAAGAAAGAGATTATTAAACTGCTAGATGCAGGTTTAATATATCCAATTTCTGATAGTCCATGGGTAAGCCCAGTTCAATGCGTACCTAAGAAGGGTGGCATGACTGTCATTACAAATGAAAAAAATGAGCTTATTCCTACAAGGACTGTAACAGGATGGCGTGTATGTATTGATTATCGAAAATTAAATGACGCCACCAGAAAAGATCACTTTCCCTTACCTTTCATTGATCAAATGTTGGAAAGATTAGCCGGAAATAGTTACTACTGTTTTCTAGATGGATTTTCCGGATATTTTCAAATTCCAATAGCACCCGAAGATCAAGAGAAAACCACATTCACGTGCCGTTATGGTACTTTTGCTTATAAACGCATGCCATTTGGACTTTGCAACGCCCCTGCAACCTTTCAAAGGTGCATGATGGCGATTTTTCACGACATGATAGAAGAATGCATGGAAGTTTTCATGGATGACTTTTCAGTCTTCGGTGATACATTTGAATCATGTCTAGTTAATCTGGAACGAATGCTTATTAGATGCGAACAATCAAATCTAGTACTTAATTGGGAAAAATGTCATTTCATGGTTAAAGAAGGCATCGTTCTTGGTCATAAAATTTCAAAAGAAGGAATTGAAGTGGATAGAGCTAAAGTAGATGTAATTGCTAAACTTCCACATCCCACCAATGTTAGAGGAGTTAGGAGTTTTCTAGGGCATGCCGGTTTTTACCGACGTTTCATAAAAGACTTTTCTAAAATTGCCACTCCTATGAATAAACTCCTAGAAAAGGATGCTTCATTCATCTTTTCAGATGAATGTATCAAATCTTTTAATATTCTTAAAGAGAAACTCACTAATGCGCCGATCATGATAACACCAAATTGGAATCTACCATTTGAACTAATGTGCGATGCAAGTGATTTTGCAATGGGAGCCATTTTAGGACAAAGGATTGAAAAATGATTTCAACCTATATATTATGCTAGTAAGATGTTACAAAGAGCACAAACGAACTATACAACTACTGAAAAAGAACTCCTTGCTATTGTCTTTGCTTTTGACAAATTTCGATCATATCTCGTTCTAGCAAAAACGGTGGTCTATACGGACCATTCTGCTCTTAGATACCTATTTTCGAAACAAGATGCTAAACCATGATTAATCCGTTGGATCTTACTCTTACAAGAATTCGATATTGAAATCCGAGATAAAAAAGGAGCAGAAAATCTCGCCGCTGATCATCTTTCTCGTCTTGAAAATCCTGAGTTAGAAG
Source organism: Rutidosis leptorrhynchoides (assembly GCF_046630445.1). Lineage (NCBI taxonomy): Eukaryota > Viridiplantae > Streptophyta > Magnoliopsida > Asterales > Asteraceae > Rutidosis > Rutidosis leptorrhynchoides. Next base: position 505,305,837 of record NC_092333.1, on the reverse strand, counting down.
TTCTAAATGAATCGGCCATACAAGACAACTTTTCTGATGATTATCTATTGAAGATAGATTATAATGAAATACCATGGTTTGCAGACTATGCAAACTACTTTGTATGTGGATTCCTTGAAAAAGGATTATCGTACCAAAAACGAAAGAAATTCTTCAGTGATATAAAACACTATTTCTGGGAAGATCCACATTTGTTTAAAAGTTGTCCAGATGGAATAATACGCCGATGTGTATTCGAAGATGAAGCCAGTAAAATATTAAACCATTGTCACACAGGACCAACAGGAGGGCATTATGGGCCTCAATTAACAGCAAGAAAAGTTTATGAAGCTGGATTCTATTGGCCTACAATTTACAAAGACACACACCTTCTTTGCAAATCCTGTGATGCTTGTCAAAGGGCCGGAAAAATAAGTCAACGTGATGAAATGCCACAAAATGTTATCCAAGTATGTGAAGTATTTGACATTTGGGGTATTGACTTTATGGGTCCATTTCCAAAATCTCATAATAATCTATATATTCTCGTAGCCATTGATTATGTATCTAAATGGGCAGAAGCACAAGCTCTCCCACCTAACGATGCACGAGTTGTAGTCAACTTTTTAAAACGTCTTTTTGCAAGGTTTGGAACGCCGAAAGCTTTAATAAGTGATCGGGCAACTCATTTCTGTAATAATCAACTTGAGAAAGTTCTTAAAAGATATGGAGTAACTCATAAAATCTCCACTGCTTATCATCCACAAACAAGTGGACAAGTTGAAAATACCAACCGAGCTTTAAAACGTATTCTAGAGAAAACCGTAGGATCAAATCCGAAGGAATGGTCCATTAAATTGGAAGATGCACTCTGGGCTTTTAGAACAGCCTACAAAACTCCAATTGGAACCACACCTTTTAGACTTGTTTATGAAAAAGCATGTCATCTTCCAGTAGAAATTGAACACAAAGCATTTTGGGCTTTGAAGACATGTAATCTTGATTTACATGAAGCTGGACGTCTACGATTAAGTCAACTAAATGAATTAGAAGAATTAAGACATGAAGCATACGAAAATTCGTTAATCTATAAAGAAAGAACGAAGAAATGGCATGATAAAAGAATCAGAAGTTTAAAAGAATTTAAAGAAGGAGACAGAGTTCTTCTTTTCAATTCACGATTCAAGCTATTTCCTGGAAAATTGAAATCAAGATGGTCTGGACCATTCATAGTCAAAAGAGTTTTCCCATACGGAACGATAGAATTAATAAATTCAAATGGGATTGATTTTAAAGTTAATGGTCACAGAGTTAAACACTACATAGATAGTCCGATGGAATTGGACAATGAAGTTAATCACAATTTCGATACCACAGCTAACTAAGTGTGGGGAGAATCAAGTCTTTAAAGGATAATATGTATTTCTGTTAGAGTTAGATTGTCTGTTTTCGTGTAGTTCTCGAAAATGGAACCCGAATGGTCTTTCCCTAGCAGACCCTAAAAACTAGTCTTCTCCCCCCATTCTGAATTTTTATTTTTTTAGGTTTTTACGAAATGAAGACTGCCTGTGAACTAAACCATGGTCTAATGCTACACGCTTTGATCACTAAACGTAATAATGACACACTACCGAGTGAAATAGTATCAGTAATCAGAGAAAGATTGGACGGAGTAAGAAAAGAATCCAGATGCGAAGATAATAAGTTACAATTTGGTAAAGGAAAATCAAAATCCGCAGCGAAAAGAAGAGCACGACACCTAGAAAGATGTCACAAATGCGGAAAATGGTCACATGGAGGTAAATGTTCAAATAATCAAACCTATTCAATACCGAATTTGTTACTTTATGAAGAGACAGACCGTTCATATGTTTAGAAGAAAAAACACTGAATGCTCGAGGTTACGCCTATGTAGCTATGGAAAACCAATTAAACCGACTATCTTATGAATGGGATAGATCATATAACTAAGAATACTATCTCACAGGTAAGTCTGTACAGTTTTTATTTTTTTAACCTTTTGATAATAAACGCTAATTTGTTCGCTATAAAGTATTAAATTGGTATTAAATAAAATTAGGTTTGGCGACCGAAATTATTGATATCATTCAAAAAATTATTACATCACTGCGAAATTTAACGTTTATTCTTAAGGTATAAATATCTTTAATCAATCAAACCAAAATATTTCAAAAATTCGTCATGAGTTAAATTAGGTCATGGAACCGAAATTACTTTACCGAAAAGAGGGGCGCATATTTTTGATAATATTTGATTGATTAAAGTGGGATAAAAAGCCAAAAAGATTTTAATTTTATTTTTACCATGTTTTTAAAATTAATATATAAATCTTAAATTAATATTGTAAACTTTGTAAAATCAATATATTTAAAATTGTAAATATTCGAAAAATTAATATAAGTTTGGTGTAAATTTATAATATGAATTTTTAAATTAAGTTTGGTGTGAATTTTTAATTTTTAAAATATGAATTTTATTTTTATGCATTTTAAATTTAAGTTTGGTGTAATTTTTAATATTAATTTTGAATTTTATGCATTTTTAAATTTAATTTGTGTGAAATTAAAAACAAAATTTTACTTTATTTCGTTAAGTTAAAAATATGATTTTTAAAATTCGTCGTAAGTTGAAGACTAGGTCTTTGAACCAAAATTGCTTTACCAGAGGGAGGGACGAGAACTTTTATTATCATTATTTTTAATCTTATTGAATTAAGGTATGCCAAAAAAATTAAACAACCCAAAAATCTAAGCTTTTAAAACAATCGCTTGAAAAAGACAAATTTTAAAATTTTGTCGAAGGACGGACTAGGACATCGATCCGAAACGACCTCGTCCTAAAACAAAGGGAAACAAAATTTTAAAATTAATCACTTAATTGTTTTATAAGTTAAAGTTTTAAAAAAAAAAAGCCAAAAACACTGTAGCCGGGTACCCATGCGATCGCATGGGAATCACCCTATCCATCCATGCGATCGCATGGAGGCCAATTACAGGCCTGGTACATACAGATCAGCGGGTCTGTTTCTTCTCCCCAAAACACACACATTCACGAAACACACCCAAAAATTCACCAATTTTCGCCATTTTTCCACCGTAATTCATCAAATTTCTTGCTCTAATCATGCCTAGATTCTCATTCTTCAGCAAAATGGTAAAAATTACACCCCTAAACTCTATAAATTCCTAGTTTTTGTGATAATTACCAATTTTTTACCTAATGCAATTTTGTTAATTTCTAGTGTAATTAGTGTTAAATTGTTAATATTTTATGCATGTATAACCTAGATTGATGCTATTTAACATGATTTGAAGCCAAAAACTTCAAAAATTTTAGAAATCTAGGGTTTGTGTTCTTGAGCAATTTGGGACTTTTTGATATAAACAGGTTATGGCCGATTTTTGTCATAAATTATTGCTAAATTGAGTAGTGTAACATGTTTAGATAGTTAAATGATCCAAACAATGATCCTAAACATGATTTTTGGAGATTAAAGTGGACTTTTTAAGTCCAAAATTCATGAACTTGATTAATTTGATATATTTGCCATTTGAGACTTGTTTAATTATTAGTAATGAATATTTTGACATGTTATTTGAGTTAAAAGCTTATGAACTTTGTATACATTTTCATATGTGCTTATTTGAAAAGTGTAGAATTGTGAAAAATTGTGAAAATGTGTATAAGTTTAATTTTGATTTAACATGTTATAGTGATTGTTTTAAGTTGTTATTTTGCTAACACTAATGCATATTTGGATGCACAAATTTTGAATCTAATGTGTTTTGCAGAAAGCCGATACTGGAGGTTCAGGAGCATCATCATCTAGACGACCAGCAACAGCACCAGAACCAGAAATGCAACACGAACAACAACCACAATAAGAAGCACAACAACAGCCTGATCAGCACATACCTTATTATGATCCGGTACAGTTTGTTGATGAATTCATAGTATTCCCAATGAGGCCGCCAGTAGAATTCTCAACGATTCCTGAGCACACTCTACATCCTAATCTGAGATTTAATAGAAGATGGAGAGATTACGAGACATATCAAAGGAACAAATTCAAATTGGTAACAAAAAATGTAGAGGTGCCAAGGGTAATCGATTGGGCCCCTTTAGAAACGGTCCATCTAGCTGACCGTGTTAGACAGCTTTTAGTTCAAAGGTATGGCAGTTCTTCTTTTACAGATTGGGAACGTCTTTTCATCATTCGTAGACCTGTATATAAGGAATGGTGTGTTGAGTTGATGAGTACTGTATCACTTGATACAAATATAGTTAGAATAGATGATAGAAGATTTCTTAGGTTTATCCTTGGCGGTAGGATGTACAGAATGTCCATGTTGGACATGGCCAGGGCCTTACAGATATATACTCCTGGTGAGTTGCTATTACCCGATTGTACAAATTTGATTCATTATGGTGAAAGGGTAGATAGTAACTTTGATGCTGACGCCATTTGGAGGCGTATGTCACATTTTGATGTTTTTACACGAGCAGGAGGACACTCCTATACACATATTGACAGAGCCGAGCTTCGTATTATTCATAGATTTTTGGCTAACTCGATTACACAGAGAGGTCATAATAAAGAAAAAATTACCTTACATGATTTATTCTACCTAAAGTGTATTCGGGATCCTAGAAGCTTTGTCAATATCCCTTACTGTGTTGCTTTTTATTTATCTAAAATGGTAGAGGGAATGCAGGACGGGAGTATAATAGGAGGAGGTATTTTTGTTACTATCATTGGAGAGTATTTAGGTGTTGATATGAACCAAGGGGGTCCATTACAGCTTTGTAGAGAACAGGTTGAGCCCTTAGGATTGAAAGTTTATGTGGGTGCTAAGGTATTGAAAAGTAGACGTAACCAGGCAGTACCCTATGAGGGATCTCATCCTCAGGTAGAGAGAGGCTCAGACGAGGAAATGGAGGAGGTGGAAGACATTAGGGATGTCTTTCAAGATGCTATTCTTGACGTCCACGTTCGTATAGATGAGGAAGCAATGACGAACGCGGCCAGACATAGTATGTATGAGCAGTGGAACTCCGAGCGAGTATACGAGGATTATAGGTGACGCCAACACGATAGCTGGTTAGTTCATCAGCACCAAATCATGAGCCAGCTATCATATCAGGTACCAAATAACTATGTACCTACTCGACCTGCTCATTTTCCGCCACATAGCCCCGATATCCGACCACCCTTTAACCGGTATGACTATAACCAAGCATATCAGAACACCTATAACCAACAATGGAACCCACCTGACGAGATGAACTGGAACCCATATCCAGACTGATTTAGTTCCATTTGGTTATTTATATGATTTTTATGTTTTTATCTTTTTACTTATTCATGTTTAAACTTATGTTATTGAATATACTTATGTAATCTTTATCATTTTTATTATTATTGTGTACTAATATTTCACATTTAGGATTTGAAAGTGGGATATTAAGTCCCATTTCAAATTGCCATGCATGTTTATATTTGTATGTATGTATATTGAAAATTGTACAAAACAGGGTAAAACAGCTCATTTTCAAAGACTGGCATTAGGTTCAGCAAAAGCTACTAATTTTGACTACAAGATGACAAATAAATGTGATGTAACAACAGACGAACTGAACAAATGATATGCACCATTTATCATTCAGCAACCAAATGCCAATATGTTTGGAAATTTTGGTAAAATTTAATCATTTTTACGCTAATCACCCTCAATAACTTAAATTGTTACTGATTTCTTGCAAATGAGGGCATTGCAAGATCTTAAGTGTGGGAAGGGGTTAAATTCTTTCGAATTTTTAAAAATTTTTATCTTAAACACTTGGTTACCATTAAAAATACTAGTAACGTAGTAGTTGTATTAGAATCTAGTGCTCTCTGATGATAAAGAACAGCCCTAGTCTTATATACTGACTACCCAATTCTAGTAAAATTTTTCAAAATTTTCAATTAAATGAACTCAAAATCATGTTTATACATATTTATGAACGATAAAACTAGGTGTTAACACCGAAATTATTGTTACCTCAGAAAGGACATAAATTGAGAAACAAACCAAAATGTTAAAATTCATTTAAAATGGAATAGAGGACAATAAAAAGGAAAATAAAAGCCAAGTGTGGAAAAAATTACCAAGTTATCTTAAACATATGTCACATATTTCTGTAACAAATAACTGAAAATACTTTTGCTTTGGACTAAACTAAACTATTTTACCCGATGAAAGAAAAGAAGAGATGGATCTACACGATGAATCAATTACATCACTAAAAGGAAGTACAGTCTTCCGAAAAAGACACGCGCTTCTTGATTTAGGTCATGAAGTTGTCGTCCAGACCAGCTGTAGGTTGACGAAAAACCTAGAAAAGTCATCACTAAAATCAGCAGGAAATCCACGGACCTCAGCATTAAACAGGGTTGCCAAGTGGTCAGATTTATCCTAACCATGAGAAGGATTTATCTCGTAAAATGGGGGGGCACCGTGCAAATTAGCTGGATAAGACTAATGAATCAGATCCCCAGAAAGGATAATCTCCTTAAAGATTAAAAATCAGCTTTTAAGCCTGATATTACTCAATCCTAGAGATTGACCTTAAAGATTGAGAATTCAAACTCATGGAATTCAATGATATCTAAACTCGAGCTTGAACGAGAAAATATTTTGATCAAATTATAAACCGATTTGTTTTCTGAAAACCCATTTTCAATGCGTTCATTACCATTGAACGTAAAATCCTAGGAATTCACCTGGAATTCATTAGGTCACCTAAACTAAATCGGGTGTCAACCGTAAGAACGGTGGTTGCATAGCATGGTCGAAGACAGGACCTTGTGCCAGCCTGAAAAAATTATAGGATGAGCTTTAATATTGCTCCTACCAAGGATAGTAATTGGATCCGACACGTTTTTGACCATAATTAAAAGCATGTCAGGGGACATTGCCTTAACAGTTGCTTGTTCAACGCTTTCCTTTACAACCGGACGGTCGTTTACTAAAAGGTAATATACGGAGCAAGTATACTGGATGTGTGCTTTCCTAAATACAAGGTTAGTAAGTGGGTGACACAAAACCATAAGTTTTGAGCTAAAATTTTCAAATCTGAAACCCACCAAGCCCACAAAAATATTTTGCAAACACCGGTGAAGGGTTATTCCGGAAAACTTATCTAGGGTAAAAGCTAGATTGAATTTTCAAAGATCAAATGTTTTCATAAAGATCCAATTTCCTTAATGGATCTAAATTTTTATATAGTCATATGGGACTGTAAACCACATCGTTACTACCATTGTTTATACCGCCGTATAGAAATCACTGATGTACAAAGTGTGAAGAATAAAGAAGTGATTCTAGTATTTCAAGACTATATTACTTGAGGACAAGCAACGCTCAAGTGTGGGAATATTTGATAATGCTAAAAGCGAACATATATTTCATAGCATTATTCCTCAAGAAAGACAAGCTTTTAGTTGCAATTGTTCTATTTACAAGTGATATTCGTTTAAATAATAAAAGGTAAAGACAAAAGACAGATTCGACGAATTGAAGACGCAAAGGTCCAAAAAGCTCAAAAGTATAAAATACAATCAAAGAGGTTCCAATTATTGATAAGAAACGTCTCGAAATCACAAGAGTACAAGATTCAAAACGCAAAGTACACGATATTAAATTGTACGCAAGGACGTTCGAAAATCCGGAACCGGGACCAGAGTCAACTCTCAACGCTCGACGCAACGGACTAAAAATTACAAGTCAACTATGTATATGAATATAATATAATATATAATTAATTCTTAAAATTAATATATATATTATATTATATTTATAAAACGTCGGCACAAGGAAACAAGCAACATGTGAGCTCTCCCAGCTGGCCATGCGATCGCATGGCCAGGAAGAAGAAAGTCCATGCGATCGCATGGCATGAAAAGTCAGGCCACATCCCCTATAAATTCGCAGTTTGGTGAACGCAAAAAATATACATCTTTTTCTTCTTCACTCAACGTAATATTTATATTTATAATTTATATTTTAATTTTAATTTTAATTTTAATTCTAATAATAAGGGTATGTTAGCAAATGTTGTAAGGGTGTAAGTCGAAATTCTGTTCGTGTAACGCTACGCTATTTTTAATCATTGTAAGTTATATTCAACCTTTTTAATTTAATCTCTCGTAGCTAAGTTATTATTATGTTTATTTAATCCAAAGTAATCATGATGTTGGGCTAAAAATATTAAAATTGGGTAATTGGGCTTTGTACCATAATTGGGGTTTGAACAAAAGAACGACACTTGTGGAAATTAGACTATGGGCTATTAATGGGCTTTATATTTGTTTAACTAAATGATAGTTTGTTAATGTTAATATAAAGATTTACAATTGAGCATCCCTATAAAAAACCATATACACTCAATCGGACACGATGGGCGGGGTATTTATATGTACGAATAATCGTTCATTTAACCGGACACGGGAATGGATTAATAGCCACTAGAATTATTAAAACAGAGGTGAAATTATGTACAAGGACACTTGGCATAATTGTTAACAAAGTATTAAAACCTTGAGTTACACACAGTCGACATCCTGGTGTAATTATTAAACAAAGTAATAAAACCTTGTTACAGTTTAAGTCCCCAATTAGTTGGAATATTTAACTTCGGGTATAAGGATAATTTAACGAGGACACTCGCACTTTATATTTATGACTGATGGACTGTTATGGACAAAAACCAGACGGACATATTAAATAATCCAGGACAAAGGACAATTAACCCATGGGCATAAAACTAAAATCAACACGTCAAACATCATGATTACGGAAGTTTAAATAAGCATAATTCTTTTATTTCATATTTAATTTCCTTTATTTTATATTTAATTGCACTTCTAATTATCGCATTTTTATTTATTGTTATTGTATTTAATTGCACTTTTAATTATCGTACTTTTTAATTATCGCAAGTTTATTTTATCACACTTTTATTATTCGCAATTTCATTATCGCTATTTACTTTACGCTTAAAATTAAGTCTTTTATTTATTTAATATTTTACATTTTGTTTTAACTACGACTAAAGTTTTAAAATCGACAAACCGGTCATTAAACGGTAAAAACCCCCTTTATAATAATAATATTACTTATATATATATTTGTATTTTTTATAAAAGTAAACTAATATAGCGTTAAGCTTTGTTTAAAGATTTTCCCTGTGGAAGGAACCGGACTTACTAAAAACTACACTACTGTACGATTAGGTACACTGCCTATAAGTGTTGTAGCAAGGTTTAAGTATATCCATTCTCTAAATAAATAAATATCTTGTGTAAAATTGTATCGTATTTAATAGTATTTCCTGCTAAAATATAAAGCTATTTTATACCCCTCTGCTCAAACATCAAGTTACTGATTTCTTGCAAATGAGGGCATTGCAAGATCTTAAGTGTGGGAAGGGGTTAAATTGTTTCGGATTTTTAAAAATTTTTATCTTAAACACTTGGTTACCATTAAAAATACTAGTAACGTAGTAGTTGTATTAGAATCTAGTGCTCTCTGATGATAAAGAACAGCCCTAGTCTTATATACTGACTACCCAATTCTAGTAAAAATTTTCAAAATTTTCAATTAAATGAACTCAAAATCATGTTTATACATATTTATGAACGATAAAAATAGGTGTTAACACCGAAATTATTGTTACCTCAGAAAGGACATAAATTGAGAAACAAACCAAAATGTTAAAATTCATTTAAAATGGAATAGAGGACAATAAAAAGGAAAATAAAAGCCAAGTGTTGGAAAAATTACCAAGTTATCTTAAACATATGTCACATATTTCTGTAACAAATAACTGAAAATACTTTTGCTTTGGACTAAACTAAAATATTTTACCCGATGAAAGAAAAGAAGAGATGGATCTACACGATGAATCAATTCCATCACTAAAAGGAAGTACAGTCTTCCGAAAAAGACACGCGCTTCTTGATTTAGGTCATGAAGTTGTCGTCCAGACCAGCTGTAGGTTGACGAAAAACCTAGAAAAGTCATCACTAAAATTAGCAGGAAATCCACGGACCTCAGCATTAAACAGGGTTGCCAAGTGGTCAGATTTATCCTAACCATGAGAAGGATTTATCTCGTAAAATAGGGGGCACCGTGCAAATTAGCTGGATAAGACTAATGAATCAGATCCCCAGAAAGGATAATCTCCTTAAAGATTAAAAATCAGCTTTTAAGCCTGATATTACTCAATCCTAGAGATTGACCTTAAAGATTGAGAATTCAAACTCATGGAATTCAATGATATCTAAACTCGAGCTTGAACGAGAAAATATTTTGATCAAAATATAAACCGATTTGTTTTCTGAAAACCCATTTTCAATGCGTTCATTACCATTGAACGTAAAATCCTAGGAATTCACCTGGAATTCATTAGGTCACCTGAACTAAATCGGGTGTCAACCGTAAGAACGGTAGTTGCATAGCATGGTCGAAGACAAGACCTTGTGCCAGCCCGAAAAAATTATAGGATGAGCTTTACTATTGCTCCTACCAAGGATAGTAATTGGATCCGACACGTTTTTGACCATAATTAAAAGCATGTCAGGGGACATTGCCTTAACAGTTGCTTGTTCAACGCTTTCCTTTACAACCGGACGGTAGTTTACTAAAAGGTAATATACGGAGCAAGTATACTGGATGTGTGCTTTCCTAAATACAAGGTTAGCAAGTGGGTGACACAAAACCATAAGTTTTGAGCTAAAATTTTCAAATCTGAAACCCACCAAGCCCACAAAAATATTTTGCAAACACCGGTGAAGGGTTATTCCGGAAAACTTATCTAGGGTAAAAGCTAAATTGAATTTTCAAAGATCAAATGTTTTCATAAAGATCCAATTTCCTTAATGGATCTAAATTTTTATATAGTCATATGGGACTGTAAACCACATCGTTACTACCATTGTTTATACCGTCGTATAGAAATCACTGATGTACAAAGTGTGAAGAATAAAGAAGTGATTCTAGTATTTCAAGACTATATTGCTTGAGGACAAGCAATGCTCAAGTGTGGGAATATTTGATAATGCTAAAAGTGAACATATATTTCATAGCATTATTCCTCAAGAAAGACAAGCTTTTAGTTGCAATTGTTCTATTTACAAGTGATATTCGTTTAAATAATAAAAGGTAAAGACAAAAGACAGATTCGACGAATTGAAGACGCAAAGGTCCAAAAAGCTCAAAAGTACAAAATACAATCAAAGAGGTTCCAATTATTGATAAGAAACGTCTCGAAATCACAAGAGTACAAGATTCAAAATGCAAAGTACAAGATATTAAATTGTACGCAAGGACGTTCGAAAATCCGGAACCGGGACCAGAGTCAACTCTCAACGCTCGACGCAACGGACTAAAAATTACAAGTCAACTATGCATATAAATATAATATAATATATAATTAATTCTTAAAATTAATATATATATTATATTATATTTATAAAACGTCGGCACAAGGAAACAAGCAACATGTGAGCTCTCCCAGCTGGCCATGCGATCGCATGGCCAGGAAGAAGAAAGTCCATGCGATCGCATGGCATGAAAAGTCAGGCCACATCCCCTATAAATTCGCAGTTTGGTGAACGCAAAAAATATACATCTTTTTCTTCTTCACTCAACGTAATATTTATATTTATAATTTATATTTTAATTTTAATTTTAATTTTAATTCTAATAATAAGGGTATGTTAGCAAATGTTGTAAGGGTGTAAGTCGAAATTCTGTCCGTGTAACGCTACGCTATTTTTAATCATTGTAAGTTATGTTCAACCTTTTTACATTAATGTCTCGTAGCTAAGTTATTATTATGCTTATTTATTCCGAAGTAATCATGATGTTAGGCTAAAAATATTAAAATTGGGTAATTGGGTTTTGTACCATAATTAGTGTTTGGACAAAAGAACGACACTTGTGGAAATTAGACTATGGGCTATTAATGGGCTTTATATTTGTTTAACTAAATGATAGTTTGTTAATTTTAATATAAAGATTTTCAATTGGGCGTCCCTATAAATTATCATATACACTCGATCGGACACGATGGGCGGGGTATTTATATGTACGAATAATCGTTCATTTAACCGGACACGGGAATGGATTAACAGTCACTAGAATTCTTAAAACAGGGGTGAAATTATGTACAAGGACACTTGGCATAATTGTTAACAAAGTATTAAAACCTTGGGTTACACTCAGTCGACATCCTGGTGTAATTATTAAACAAAGTATTAAAATCTTGTTACAGTTTAAGTCCCCAATTAGTTGGAATATTTAACTTCGGGTATAAGGATAATTTGACGAGGACACTCGCACTTTATATTTATGACTGATGGACTGTTATGGACAAAACCAGACGGACATATTAAATAATTCAGGACAAAGTACAATTAACCCATGGGCATAAAACTAAAATCAACACGTCAAACATCATGATTACGGAAGTTTAAATAAGCATAATTCTTTTATTTCATATTTAATTTCCTTTATTTTATATTTAATTGCACTTCTAATTATCGCATTTTTATTTATTGTTATTGTATTTAATTGCACTTTAATTTTCGTACTTTTTAATTATCGCAAATTTATTTTATTGCACTTTTATTTATCGCTATTTCATTATCGTTATTTACTTTACGCTTTAATTTAAGTCTTGTATTTATTTTTAATATTTTACATTTGGTTTTAACTGCGACTAAAGTTTTAAAATCGACAAACCGGTCATTAAACGGTAAAAACCCCCTTTTATAATAATAATATTACTTATATATATATTTGTATTTTTATAAAAGTAAACTAATATAGCGTTAAGCTTTGTTTAAAGATTTTCCCTGTGGAACGAACCGGACTTACTAAAAACTACACTACTGTACGATTAGGTACACTGCCTATAAGTGTTGTAGCAAGGTTTAAGTATATCCATTCAATAAATAAATAAATATCTTGTGTAAAATTGTATCGTATTTAATAGTATTTTCTGCTAAAATTTAAAAGCTATTTTATATACACCTCTGCTCAAACATCAAGTTATTTTTGAAACCCACCAAGCCCACAAAAATATTTTGCAAACACCGGTGAAGGGTTATTCCGGAAAACTTATCTAGGGTAAAAGCTAGATTGAATTTTCAAAGATCAAATGTTTTCATAAAGATCCAATTTCCTTAATGGATCTAAATTTTTATATAGTCATATGGGACTGTAAACCACATCGTTACTACCATTGTTTATACCGCCGTATAGAAATCACTGATGTACAAAGTGTGAAGAATAAAGAAGTGATTCTAGTATTTCAAGACTATATTGCTTGAGGACAAGCAACGCTCAAGTGTGGGAATATTTGATAATGCTAAAAGCGAACATATATTTCATAGCATTATTCCTCAAGAAAGACAAGCTTTTAGTTGCAATTGTTCTATTTACAAGTGATATTCGTTTAAATAATAAACGGTAAAGACAAAAGACAGATTCGACGAATTGAAGACGCAAAGGTCCAAAAAGCTCAAAAGTACAAAATACAATCAAAGAGGTTCCAATTATTGATAAGAAACGTCTCGAAATCACAAGAGTACAAGATTCAAAACATAAAGTACAAGATATTAAATTGTACGCAAGGACGTTCAAAAATCCGGAACCGGGACCAGAGTCAACTCTCAACGCTCGACGCAACGGACTAAAAATTACAAGTCAACTATGCATATGAATATAATATAATATATAATTAATTCTTAAAATTAATATATATATTATATTATATTTATAAAACGTCTGCACAAGGAAACAAGCAACATGTGAGCTCTCCCAGCTGGCCATGCGATCGCATGGCCAGGAAGAAGAAAGTCCATGCGATCGCATGGCATGAAAATTCAGGCCACATCCCCTATAAATTCGCAGTTTGGTGAACGCAAAAAAATATACATCTTTTTCTTCTTCACTCAACGTAATATTTATATTTATAATTTATATTTTAATTTTAATTTTAATTCTAATAATAAGGGTATGTTAGCAAATGTTGTAAGGGTGTAAGTCGAAATTCTGTCCGTGTAACGCTACGCTATTTTTAATCATTGTAAGTTATGTTCAACCTTTTTAATTTAATGTCTCGTTGCTAAGTTATTATTATGCTTATTTAATCCAAAGTAATCATGATGTTGGGCTAAAAATATTAAAATTGGGTAATTGGGCTTTGTACCATAATTGGGGTTTGAACAAAAGAACGACACTTGTGGAAATTAGACTATGGGCTATTAATGGGCTTTATATTTGTTTAACTAAATGATAGTTTGTTAATGTTAATATAAAGATTTACAATTGGGCGTCCCTATAAATAACCATATACACTCAATCGGACACGATGGGCGAGGTATTTATATGTACGAATAATCGTTCATTTAACCGGACACGGGAATGGATTAATAGCCACTAGAATTATTAAAACAGGGGTGAAATTATGTACAAGGACACTTGGCATAATTGTTAACAAAGTATTAAAACCTTGAGTTACACTCAGTCGACATCCTGGTGTAATTATTAAACAAAGTAATAAAACCTTGTTACAGTTTAAGTCCCCAATTAGTTGGAATAATTAACTTCAGGTATAAGGATAATTTGACGAGGACACTCGCACTTTATATTTATGACTGATGGACTGTTATGGACAAAAACCAGACGGACATATTAAATAATCCAGGACAAAGGACAATTAACCCATGGGCATAAAACTAAAATCAACACGTCAAACATCATGATTACGGAAGTTTAAATAAGCATAATTCTTTTATTTCATATTTAATTACCTTTATTTTATATTTAATTGCACTTCTAATTATCGCATTTTTATTTATTGTTATTGTATTTAATTGCACTTTTAATTATCGTACTTTTTAATTATCGCAAGTTTATTTTATCACACTTTTATTATTCGCAATTTCATTATCGTTATTTACTTTACGCTTAAAATTAAGTCTTTTATTTATTTAATATTTTACATTTTGTTTTAACTACGACTAAATTTTTAAAATCGACAAACCGGTCATTAAACGGTAAAAACCCCCCTTTATAATAATAATATTACTTATATATATATTTGTATTTTTTATAAAAGTAAACTAATATAGCGTTAAGCTTTGTTTAAAGATTTTCCCTGTGGAACGAACCGGACTTACTAAAAACTACACTACTGTACGATTAGGTACACTGCCTATAAGTGTTGTAGCAAGGTTTAAGTATATCCATTCTCTAAATAAATAAATATCTTGTGTAAAATTGTATCGTATTTAATAGTATTTCCTGCTAAAATATAAAGCTATTTTATACCCCTCTGCTCAAACATCAAGTTATTTATGGAGTATTTGTCAAATATAAATTGAAATTAAAATATAATTGTAGTCCTGAGACATATAGACACAATTGTATAGACACGACACAATTGTTGACTCAAGATATCGGTTGTTAATATATTATATACGGAGTACATGGGATTCACAAAGAGAGCAACTATAGGGTTGATGGCTTCTTAATGGGTCACCATTTTTTTTATTGGGGTCACCATTTAAAGTTCAGATGTTACAAAAGTTTATGGACTACTTGTTTAGTGGGCTTCTGGGCTAGTGAGTGGGGTTACGGGCCCCCAGTGAGCACAACATAGCTCCGCCCCTGCTCCGGGATGATTGTCGGTTCGGACAAGCGAATAAATAAGATCTAGAATTTGATATAGTATATAATCGTGACGAGATACTCTGGAAATGAGAGAGAAAATGGTGTTTCGGACAGGTTCGCCGGTAAGTGTTTCAAGTTCTTCTCCAAGAGGGCAATGTGGTGGATGGAAAGGATCGCCTTCTTCTTGTCTCCAATGATTAAGTAGACTACGAACCCATCCCCAATTCATCCAGAATATATGATGGCTAATTGGTTGATCCATTCCGGTCGCACTGCTTTCGGAGTTCGAGTGAAACTCCATATTGGAATAACTGTCGGAATCCGAGGAACTTGAACTGGTTGCAGGATCCATCTCGTACAGAGTAGGGAAATGATTTTTCGATATGAGGAAGATTATAAGACTTAGATTTGATATTCTTTAATACATAAACTACATATGTATATATAATACCAAAATCCCATAAATTACGGAGGAATCTTTGAAATATGTTAGGCAAAGTTTACAGTAACAGATACCTTAAGATATGAATTAGCATATACGCTAAGATATGAATTTTGTCTATACACTATTTATGCAATCGATGCAGTAAGATGTGTCTAGACTAAGAATGATAAGCAAGTAATTTCCTAAGGATGGTAAGTAGATGATTTCCGACTAGAAATGATAAGCAAAACTTTTGACATGCAGACATGGTCGAAGTCCAGACTCACTAATGCATCTTAACGACAATCTATTAGACACACTAATGCAAGACCTGGTTCGCTAAGACCACCGCTATGATACCACATGTGAGGACCCGTCCCAATCCATAAGGACGAATATAATAACATATGATTACATCGTGAGGTATTTGTCCTCTATATGATACATATTACATCGTGAGGTATTTGTCCTCTATATGATACATTTTACAAACATTGCATTCGTTTTTAAAATACAACCTTTCATTACATTGAAAGTTGACAGGCATGCATACCATTTCATAATATCCAACCTATAAATAACCTAATCCGTCATTTAATTAATAATAATCTCTATTGAACTCAACGACTTGAATGCAACCTCTTTTGAAATGTGCCATGAATGACTCCAAGTAATATCTCTAAAATGAGCAAATGCACAGCGGAAGATTTCTTTCAAACCTGAGAATAAACATGCTTTCAAGTGTCAACCAAAAGGTTGATGAGTTCATTAGTTTATCGTAATCAATCATTTTCATAATTTTAATAGACTACAAGATTTCCTTTATTCAATTATCATACACTCGCAAGTGTTTAAAAATCATTCATATGGATTGAACACCTGGTAACCGACATTAACAAAATGCATCTAGAATATCCCCAAACATATAAACATCGAAGTACTAAAGCAGTTCAAATTCTCTGACTGGGGCTTGTCAAGGCCCATAGATCTATCTTTAGGATTCGCGTCAATTGGTGGCAATTATAATAAACACCAATTCTTAGGCTACCAAGTTCAACAAGGGCGATATCCGGTATAACAATTCAACCATAGAATATAGTTTCGATTACTTGTGTCTATTTCGTAAAACATTTATAAAAGAAGCGCATGTATTCTCAGTCCCAAAATTATATATTGCGAAAGCATTTAAAAAGGGAGCAAATGAAACTCACAATACTGTATTTTGTAGTAAAAATACATATGACGACATTGAACAATGCAAGATTGGCCTTGGATTCACGAACCTATGTCAATTATATATATTAAAACATATAATCATAATCGAGCAATTTATATATATTATTATTAATAGAATACTTGTTATATTATATGTTATTTAATATAGTTAATTTATATGTTTTATATAACTATTATTTATCATTAATAATAAAACTGTATATTAAGGTTTATATATGATAAAAATATATATTTATATATATTAATTGATATCTTTTATATATAGCTTAATTGATATCTTTTTACTAATCAAAATATAGTGATATGTAATATTAATATTATCGTAATGAATTTTTTTATATAAAAGTATCTATTTGTAATAATACTGATAGTTTTAGTGATAGCAAAATAATAATTTTAGTAAGAATGATAATAATGATAATAAGTTTAATAATAATAATAATAATACTAATAATTATATTAATAATAATAATGATAATATTAATAATAATACTTATGTTGTTAATAATAATAATAATAATAATAATAATAATAATAATAATAATAATAATAATAATAATACTTAAAAATGATAAAATTATATTTTAAATGATGATGATAATATTAG
Organism: Rutidosis leptorrhynchoides; assembly: GCF_046630445.1. Lineage (NCBI taxonomy): Eukaryota > Viridiplantae > Streptophyta > Magnoliopsida > Asterales > Asteraceae > Rutidosis > Rutidosis leptorrhynchoides. The sequence continues at coordinate 505,287,842 of NC_092333.1, read as the reverse complement.
TAACAACAACAATAATAATAATAATCATATTTGTAATTATAATTATGATAATAATAATAAATGGTTACAAACATTTATTTTAATAATAATAATAATAACTATAATACTTGTATTAATAACAATCATTAATAATAAAAATAACAATAACAATAACAATATTAATAATTTAATAATAATAATAATAATAATAATAATAATAATAATAATAATAATAATAATAATAATAATAATATTAATAATAATAATAAAAATAATAGAAATAGAATAAAAATGTTTACCCCTAAGAGAGCTTTTCTAAAAAGATTTGCCTCAGGCCGGGCTCGAACCCCTGACCATTCGCTAACCCGACAAGGCACCCAACCACTCCTCCATTCCAGCATATCTGTTTTAGTTCCCAATTATAAATATATACCCCGTCGCCCACTGTTTCTTCTTCTTCTTCAATTTACATCGACTAGGGACGCATACCTAAACCCAAAATTTAATTACCAACTTGATTTTGAATCTTGAATTGAGTATAACAGAATTGTTTGTGATTGTTAACAAATTAACAGAAAATGAAAATAAAAAGGATCATAACCAAACCTGTCGAACACTTTAATGAACTCAAATTCCACTTTCAAATTCTAGGACATTTTAGACAAAAGTTACAACACGAATTTCATTTAAAATCACACCTAGAAACTTTCTCAGCCATCAATTTAACAGAAAATACCAAAACGAGTTCAAATTTCCTCAAGAACACACTGTTTGAATTTTTGATATAAAAGTTTGACTCTAAAATTCATCTTTGATTTCTAGAATTAAGACCTCAATTTTTGCAGATAGTTTCGTTATGTGAATCTTAACAACACTGCAATCTTAGATTTTTAAATTTTCATCGAATTCGAGTTTTTGTTAATATGAAATAAGAATAGAGGTATTCGTTGTAAGGGAAAAAATTTAATCAAGAGATAGAGAAATTAGATAATTGATAATGATATTGGAAGTCGACTGATTTAGTACTCATAGATGAGATGATCGATTTTACTATATTACAGCTGTGTATCGACCAAAAGTCACGAGCAAACAGATTTCAGAAAAAAAAAATATATCTGATAGAGATAGGAAATAGATTATACGCGTAATTTTTGTCTTTAGAATATATATTTAATTAATATTATTAATTAATAAATATATTAATAATAATAATAATAATGATGTTAATATTATTAATAATAATAAAATTAAAATACTAATAATAATATAATAATAATTATATTAATAATAATAATACTAATATTAATAATAATAAATAATGATAATTATAACAATAATTAATAAAATGATAATAATCATAATATTATTAATGATAATAAACATAATGATTTTTTTTAATGATGAAGGTAATAATAATAATACAAGTATTAATTAAGATATAACAGGTCACATGTATCCAATTTCATATCTATATATATATATATATATATATATATATATATATATATATATATATATATATATATATATATATATATATATTTTTATTTTAGAAATAATAATATTAATAACATAGATATTAATATTAATATCAACATTAATAATGAAACTAATAATAATAATATTGATATAACACTATAATTAAACTTGTAGTTAGATTTAATATTATATATTATTAATTATGTCATATTTAAAAATTACCTAATATATATACATATATCTATATATATAACATATTTCTGGATGTTTAATTTTTTTATACAGTACAATATGTTTAATATTATTTATGTATAGAATCCATATATATTTATATATAGATTCTTTTTAATAATATCCTTATTATATTATATATTATTTTACATATTTAATTCCAATTGATTAAAGTGTATTTTATTATCTCAAAATATTAGATATGTATACACTTATATTTTTATTTATATATATATATATATATATTTACATATTTATTTACACACAATTTCTCGTGAATTGTTGGGTAAAGGCCAATGGATAGTTGAGTGCATGAAATTATATAAACGTCGATTTACTTAACTTGTCGATATTCATCTTCTAAGTTTTCTACATTTCATAATTTCATCTTTACATTAAATAATATGAAAGTTAATTAGTTACCTTATTAAAAGTCACGAGTAAATTGTTGTAAAGCATGTATTGGAAATCAAACAGGAGTCTCCACTAACTTTTGTCTAACTCTCGTTAATTGACACTTTGTTCTTACTAGAAGACCACTTTACCATTTCTTCCGAATATTGTTAAAAAGAATAGATTTCTTAAATCAAAGTGGACCTTACAACAGAGATCCGTAATCATATCACATTGTATCTGATAATTCAATCATTTGATGTTATCTTTTAATTTCCGTCGATAAACTAATACGTTTATGTAAAATATTATTCATTAAATACTTTATTAACGTTTTTAATTAATACAACTATATATGTTACATATACATATCTATATTCACATAAATATTCGTGAATCGTCGAGCACAGTCAAAAGGTAAATGATTACATGAACATAGTTCAAAGTTTTTGAGATTTCAACAATACTGATTTTGCAGAAACATATAAAGATCAAGTTTAAATTTGGTCGGAAATTTCCGGGTTGTCACATAATCCTTGGATTTGAGATAAGACTCAAATCTTAATTTCCACACATCAATATTCATCTTATCAAAGATTGGTGCTTCTTTCACCAATTCTTCCAAGTATCCCATAGTTTGAGTTGATCCGAGAATCGTTGACTCAAGTTTTTTGCACAAAACGAATTTTGACGCTTTCGCAATCTTTTATAGAGCAATGATTTGAGCAACCGCTCGGATACCAATTGTAAGTAACTAGAGGGGGGTAAATAGTTACTTAATACGTTTTAATACTTTTTTGATTGATCACCAAATTCGATTAACTTTAATCAACCAATTCAACTTAAACTTGATGTGTGTAGTGTATATGTTCAAAATAATAAATGAAGTAATGTAAAGAACATACACACAAGGATTTTTAGTGGTTCGGGTGGATGTTAACTAATCCACCTTAATCCACTCCCCGATTACACTAATCAGGATTTGTTGCTTCACTAAGCACTTTTCTCTAAACCCGGTGGAGATCCGATTTACAAGTCTTCAACTTCTTTGGTAGACAACAAACCTAATGTTTCTATCCCTTTGAAAGATCAACTCCAACCTAGATCAACTTGTCTTCACCTTGGACAAGTATTAATCTCCAAATAAAATTAATCAACTTCCTAAGTCCCTTTAAGGAAGTAGATCACTAAGCTAGCCTATGCTTCTACTAATTGAAGTTACAAGACTTATACACTTTGCAATGATGATCCTAAGATAATACTAGGACATACATTACACTAAGTAAACTCACAAGATTAATGATTTTGATTAGTAAGTTTACAACAACCAAATTCTATATCTCTAAGATCATATAATTTTCTCTTGCTTGATCACATTTGAGTAGTAATAAAAGCCCTTGTGATCTCTAGAAATAAGCCTTTGAAATATGCAAGAGGGTCAGCTTCAAATCCTCTTTAATGTTTGCCTTTTATAGTGGGATTCAAAAAATAGCCGTTGACACACGGTTGCCTGCACGGTCGACGTGGTGCGACCGTGCGTGCTCCAGTCCAAATTTGGTATCCATTGTATAGCCATTTGGCTCAATTTTGAACACCACATTTTGGCACTTTTACTCCTTCTAGCACCTGCAAAATAAACCAAACATCCTATACAAGTACTATATGCATTAAGTGTGTGAGATTTGGTCTTATTGCATGAAAGTGACTTAACATTCCAAAAGTGGCAAACCAAACATTCTTGAAGAAGTGTCTTGATTGATATTTTGGGAAATCTTAGTTTGGTCAAGACTTAGTTAGTCACATTAATACCTTTGGCTCAATTCTAAAGACTAGTCACTATGTCATTAACTTCCTAGTTTCAATTAATCACAAGTCATGTTCTTTTTTAGTTTAGTTAGAGATTAATTGAATAACGTCTCTATAATATAATCATGAAGTATGTAGAGACATCATAGTCTAGTCATAAGCAATCACCCTTAGTTACTTAGACTAGACCAAATAGACAATTGACTATACTTTCATTGTGAACCATTTTACACTTAATCTATTGGAGTAGGTTAGTTACTTGAATCCTAACTAGTTAGCACATAGCAAACATATTAATCAATTTGACAAGTTTATGAGTATTAAGCATATTGTCAAGTAGCAAGTAATACTCACACATAGCAAGAGATAGTTATTCTAGGATCAATCATATAGAAACTTGCACAACTTATAATTCAAGCTTTTAACAAGTTTAATTGCAATATAACATATTGCTTGATTAATGTGTAAGCACACATTAATGTCCAACACATGCACAAGGGAAGAGCAATATCTAGTTGGGACTTGGTGACCATCCTAAATGTATCTAAGTGTATTTTAGGATTACAAGTCATTACTAGTTAACCTTGAGAGCATTGTTCCTCATTTAGCCTTAATTAATCACTAAGTCATTTCTAATAGCAATTATTGTTCTAGTGACATTGGCTTAAGTGTGTTGGTACTTGATGATCATACTAAAGAAATCCAGATAAGAATTAAGATCACAAGTTGTTGATTAACACTCATGTGTTATGCCTAATCTTGGTTAATTTGTCATTAAGATGTCATTAGGCATAATTAATCATAATTAGTGTTTTTATGACCAAAACTCAATTGAGTATGGAGAGGGCATCTATTCTAAGCATGTTGAGAAAGGTTTCATGAATTATAGATGTCGGGAATTAGTCAAACTTTATTTGGTCAAAATCGGTAACAGAGAAAACTGCGGTCGCACTGCGGTTGACCGTGGTGGCGATCGTGCAACTTGTTTTCATAAAACTACGTTGCAATTTAGTTTGGGGTTTCACGGTTAGCTATGCGGTCGACTGTACCTCGACCGTATGTTTAGCTGAACTTTTAATTTCATTCTTTAACCTATGTTTGACTTGGTCGTTTGCAAGATAAAGTATGGATTAGTGACCTTGCGTGTTTTATGTTAAGATGTCAGTCATCACTTATGCATATGTATGTGTCATCATCAAAACATATTCTTTGATTAATCATCATACTTAAGTTTGTCGTTTAGTTCATTAACCAACATTCAACCAACAGGGATGCTTTTATTTTTTATAATTTCAATTAATTAATTAGAGTTAATGATGTAAGCATCAAAGCTCTAAAAGTGCCAAGTGTCCATGATTTTATTTTAAGGTATGATTTTAATTAGAAAGTGATGTCATACAAATAGCAATTTATAAGCGTTGTATAGATATGATGATATGCAATATTTAGAAATGGCGATCATGCTTGTTTTGTGAATTACTTCTTTAATGTTTATGTTGTAGATGTAAACAGAAAAGAATTAAAGTCTATTTATATTGAGCTTGCCTTTCATTAATGAAACAATATACGATGTGTCCGAATTATACGGACTAGCATCTAATTGGTGTTGCTCGACGTGCTGTATGGATCAAACATAGAGATATGTTCATACACTTTGAATATATGTTTCAACCTAGACTTGGAAAGTTGTTTACCGTTCATGCATTGCTCGCTAAAGGTACATCTAATCTTCAACTTTGTGAATTTATTACTTGACAATTATTATTGGTGTAATTTTTTTTTTGAACGACAAATTTTCGCATCGAACACTCTTATTTGCGACCCACACACGCTAGGTAGGAAACTCCAAGGATTGACCCGGGTTGCTTGGCAACTAATCGCGGTTCCGGGTTGCTTGGCAACTAATCGTGGAAAAATTCTGGAGAAAACCTCCCTCTTATCGGAATTGAACTCGGGTTAACTAATCGTGGGTCCCCTACTAAGGATTGAAAACCAATCAGGCAATACCTCGGTGGTATTATTGGTGTAATTGAATCTTGATGAAAAATTGTTAATCGTGTGAAAGTTTATAATAAAATAAATGATGTTTATTTTAGTGTTAATAAAAGATGTTTTTTAATCGTTCCGCCACGTTATAAAAATTTAAAAGTACACGGTTTTTCATCAGTGGCAATCAGAGCCGCATTTACACCATTTTAATTGTCGTGTGATTATTTTTAAAGTCAACTCAGTTGATTTAGACTTAACCTCATGACGCACAAATATGATTGAAAGAATATTATTATTTTAAATTGTATATTTAATTGTTATGGGTTGAACAATTATTATAATTGTTGATTGTTTTATTCCATGGTTATACACATGCATTGTAACCATGGAAAAACCATATGTAGGTCTTAGTAATGTAGTTAATAAAATTGTGATTGCATACATACCCCATAATGCCTTGACCTATGTGTTTGGTTTTGTGTGAATGTTGTGATTGTTGGTCATGGCAATTTTAAGCCATGTTGATTATTAATTTATTCATAGGCCATGAAGCCAAAGTTGTTTTGTATTTATTTTTAATTTCATAGTTTTGTAATTAGGTTTATTTAAAATTGTAAAATATTAGATTAGTTGTACTTTTCTATTTTATATAAATGTAAAAAGATGAAGATTGAAGATAAAAATGCGACAAGGAGTTTGGCTTAGAAGATGGTTGAAAGGACCCGTCCTAATCCACCTGGATGAAGTCATCAACATTTGGTCCCATTGCGATGATCGGCTCCAAGTAATGTCCTTATATTGAGCAAATGCACAGCGGAAGACTTAATTCGTACCTGAGAATAAACATGCTTTAAAGTGTCAACCAAAAGGTTGGTGAGTTCATAGGATTATCATAACAATTATTTCAATATGTTAATAGACAACAAGATTTCATAATCATAAACATAATACACTCGCAACATAATACACTCGCAAGTGTATGTAAAGCATTCTAAGTGGTTGAGCACTTGGTAACCATACTTAACATTTAATCAACGTCGCATATTCCCTTTATTATGAAATCTCACTACACCGTACCAAGTGTAGTCACCAAAACAAAGTACTGTGCAACCGTTGAATACTGGTCGTCCAGTCCGGTTGGGGTTGTCAAGCCCGATAGATCTATCAACAGGATTCGCGTTTACAATACCCATGTAAATAGTAGTTACCAAGCTACAGGGAAATATGCCAGTGGTACAACTCAACGTAGAATATATTTTTAAGTACTTGTGTCTGTTTTGTAAGCATTTATAAAAGCATCGCATGTATTCTCAGCCCAAAAATATATATTGCAAAAGCAATTAAAAAGGGAGCAAATGAAACTCACTTTTGCCTTGAAGGTATTTAATTCGACTTGGTCTCCGATAGATATCACGAACCTAACCATATATATAATATATCAATATATTTTCTTTTTAAGTTATCGTTACATATATATATATATATATATATATATATATATATATATATATATATATATATATATATATATATATATATATATATATATATACTTTTAATACTTCTAATATTTTTCTTAGTCCATAGTTAGCAGTCCGATGTTAGTGGTCCACAATTAGTTGCTTAAATAAAATAAATAAAGACCCCATCATATTCGTATTGATCAGAATTAATCTCGACCCATGGTACCATGTTGTCAAATGACGTGTTGCGTACATAAAGTACCGTGTTGTCAAATGACGTGTTGCGTACAATCATGAGGTCTTATGATTAATCTTCTCGTGTTGTTTATGGGTGGTCCTGAAATATATAAAATCAAATCATAAGTAATTATATATAAAATATCATATTAATTAGAAAAGATATGATTAATTTACTTTTTCTCCAAATATTTTCGTAGCTAAACTAGCTTAGGATACCCAATCTTGTTTTAGTCGTAGTTTCTTCATTACATCTCCGTTTTTGTTGGTTCAAATTGCCACTTCCTTGGATCGAGTCAAATTTTAAGAATATGAACTGAAAATACCTTAGTTTATATTCTAAATTATAGGTTATAGGTCAAACTTTGGTGAAACTTATGAAACTGATCATTTTCCATCATAAAAACAACATTTAATGATCATTTTTCTAAAAATACTTACACTTTGAGTTAAACTATGAAATTTTTATGTGTTAACATATTCATAAGAAATATCATTTTTCCAGAACATGAACTTCTAATTCAAAGTTCAAGATGGTTTTTAATTATCCAACCCAAAACAGCCCCTGGTTGCACTCCGACGACGTAGATTCAGTTTTTAAGATGTTCTTTGTAAAACCAAGTTATATCTTGTTAGGTTAGCATATCATTATGATATATTACAGGTCTTGAAGTGTTTTATAAGTCAAGTTAGAAGGATCTATTTAGTTTGCGAACAAGTTTGAAATCATTCAAACTATGTTCTTGTTGTTAAAATTTTATACCACAAAATAAGATAGCTATATGAATATGAATTGAATAAGATTATGAACAAGGTTACTACCTCAAGTTACTTGGACAAAGTTACTGCAAAATATAAGAAATAATCTTGGAATCAAAGAGTGGTGGAGTTAGATCAAAAGGTTGGAAGTAAACTTCTTCAAATGGGTGGTTATTTTGATATGTTCTTGAAAGAGTTTTCTTATGGTGTTTAAGGCTTATAATTGAAGCTAAATGATGGGGAAAATGCTTGGAGATGATCAAGTATGAAGTTAGGAGTATTTTTAGAGAGAAATGAGGGTGTAGGTATGAGAAAATGGAGTGAAGAAATGGTGTTCATTTATAAAAACGTTTTTAGTTTATAAAGAAAGAAAAGGATTCCTAATTTTGTTTTCTTACTAATAATTCATACTACTTGACAAATTCTAGTTACCTCATATCTAGGGCAGTAATAATGTTTATTAGGATGTTGATTTGATGTGTATATACCAATAGTAAATACGTATAGAAGCTGGGTATGATACGGGTACATATACCCTAGATATACGTATAGAAATCTTGAGGAAACGGAACGAGAATTCAAATATAGCTATCTTTTGTGAATATACTTATATTGTTTTATGTATTTAAGTCCTTAAAAAGTGATTAAATACATTATATATATGATACATGTATAAGCATTATAGATTATAAGTATATATATCAAAGAATGTTATGTATAGTTATCGTTTTGAAAACTTAAGTTAGTAGTTTCAAAGTATACTTATAACTCATTGTCATTAGTACACAATGAGATGTTAAACCATCCTTAGATCATGTTAAATATATATAAATACATATATATACACAAACGTATAATTATCGTATGTTATATAGTTCGTGATATCATCGGTCATATTGGACGGTCAAACGTTGTGTAAAACTCTTTTCAAAAACACAAGTCTCAACAATTTGGATTGCTTATCATGTTGGTATGGTTTAATTTATATAAATATTAATCTCATAAGTATAATTTGGTCGGAAAATTCTGGGTCATTACAGTACCTACCCGTTAAAGAAATTTCGTCCCCGAAATTTGATAGAGGTTGTTATGGATAACAATAAGAAGGTTTTCATGACAAATATAAGGTGATAATGGAGTTTTATCATCATTGAGTAATGTAGATAAAATGATTCGATTATGCGAAGAATATAAATGAGACTATCGTAAAAGAGTGAGATGAGTAAAATATATTCGTCTTAACCGATGACGTAGTTATGGTTGATTTTCGGTATTTAAGGGATTTAAAGAGAATCTTACGTAATAAGATTTGGTTCTTTGGTGATTAAGGAAATCAGGATCTTCTTTGATTATATGCAATAATCTGTTTCGATTGCTCTGTCGGATATTTCACTATAAATTCACCCCTTCGTTTCCTTATTTTAAATGACTCACACCTTCTATTCTTTCTCCCTTGATTCTTATTTTAAAGCATTCATCAATATGCTCCATCCAGTCCTGATTCTTGATATTCTCCTAACTTTTATATCTGTCATTCTTCTTTTTCATCTACCATCAGAAGAATCTATTTACTTCTACTATACTCTTGTGTTTATAGTGTTTCTAATTCTCCCGTGTCTCTATATTGCTATCTGCATAGATATACACGATTTGTAATTTCGGGGTTATTATCGAAGTTTATATTCTTCATTATTTTTCGGAGCTTCATGCTTTCGTTTTCTCTTCCCGACTTCAAGTCAAGTGTGTAATGGTCCGGAATTCGTAGATATGAAATTCAGAATGAACATAGCTAATGCTCTAAGAAGAAAATGGTAATAGAACGATTTTGATTTGTTAAATTACCAAAATACCCTGGAGAAGACCGAGTCATCCAGAAAAATATTCTCTTGATATGTTTAGAGATTAGATAGAATGTAAGAGTCGTGTAAATGGCACATGATGACGGTACTGTGAATCATCGTGCTTCATTAGAAACTCAGCATGACTTACTGTAATATAATGACGTTGATCAAGTGTCATTATATTATACTAATCCATGCTTCAGTTCCCAACACTACTTCAAAACATTTATATTTTAAACTCGAAGGTTTCAGAATTTAGAAACTAACACAGTTTCTTTTATGTTGCAGATATTACGGAGAGATAAATGATCTCAGATAAGAATAGTTGTGAAAATATCACCAGAAATATGGAGGATATTTATAATAGAACATACGAGAATATCTTAGAATTTCTAATATCAATGGATGATGAATAAGATTTGTCTGTGAAGGTTTAGAATGAGAAATAAGATGTTTGCTAACGATTTCAGCAGGCACATAATCATTTGGATTCTTTGAAGGAAAACTTATTCTTTGTGATTTGTCCACGGATTTCTTCATAGTTTCACATAATCCGCTTTTCGGTACTAAATTTTCTATCGAGCGTTCCTAACACTCCTTTCTTTATCATCAAACTTTTGGCCATTAAGATCATCTACAACATGCTGTTTCGTCAGCATTTTCAAAGTTAACTGATCTGGTTCATCGGTTATCAAACCGAGGTAGTTTCAGGAGAATTGTGTTTTTAGAATGATTAATCGCTGATGGTAATATTGTGGAATATAAAAGGTTCCCCAGTAACAATAAAGAGTATGCATATATATCGCGGTTATAATAAAGTTGTTTCGGATGAAAAGTCAGAGTTGACTTGCTGGAGCTGTGACAAAATTAGCTACTTTGGAAGGGGATTGCAAAACGATCTTCGGTAATAACAATGTCAAAGGAACTAGAACAGATACGTGTCAAACGTTTACTCAGTTTCCGAGGGTTTTTCAGGTGCATAACTATATGCATCAATCTTTTCTTCCGTAGATGAAGTGCGGTTGGTTTATCCTCTCGATTGAGGTGTTTTTAAGATTCATGATAGATTTGAACGCTGATTGTAATCGTCGAGATACAATGAGGTTTAAGATGAAATCAAGTGGCAATCTTGAAAAAATGTTTAGTTTCATATGTTATAATCAATATTTTAATTCATTTTAATTGTCCAATGTCATTAGTCCATAGTCGATAGTCCACAGTAATAGTCCAATAATTCATATATAGTTTAATATATAATATACGAATTAATTAATGCGTGTCGTGACCCGTATACCTCTCAGACTCGATCACAACTCAAACTATATATATTATTGTAGAATCAACCTCAACCCTGTATAGAGAACTCGATCATTACTGCATATAGAGTGTCTATGGTGATTCCAAATAATATATATAGATGTGTCGATATGATATGTCAAAACATTGTATACGTGTCCCGATATTTAAAGTGCATAAAATAATTACAGAAATTAAATGACGATAAATAAAAGTGCGATAATTAAATTGCGATAAATAAACTGCGATAAATAAAATGTAATCAGTTAGCTAGGAACAGTTAGCTGGAACAGTTAGCGTGGATTCTTAACAAAAATTTTCATAGTTAATTTGTTTGTTTCTAACAGATTTTATTTTGTCATATGTTTTCTTCATATGCCACTTGTTGGATTCTGGGAAGTCAAAATCCAAATATGAAATTGAATGAAAATGGTTATTCTGCGGTGAACGGATATGTATATCGGTGGTTGTAAGTAGGATAGTAAATGACTGTTGAATCAGCTTCGACGAATGTACAATGTAACTTATTAAGATGAAATCTAATTATTCCTCGGGTATTACCTACCCGTTAAAAAAAAAATTTCACCATTAATATTTTGTACAAAAGAACTTTTAATTACAATCTTTATGAAAACATATATACATATATATTTTCTTCAGATGAAATCATGAATTTAATGAGTTAATATGATATTAATCTCATTTGCTTTTGGGTTTGAGCTAGAATAAGAAATCTCTAAAACTTTTTGAAACCACATATTCTTCGCAGAATATCAATGAAGTTATGGATCAATACTTCATCGTTCATTATTGTTGGTACTCCTTGGTATCTATGGTGCGTATGATGTTGATGTTTGTGGGACAGATTATGATGTCGAGACGTGTGATGCGGATGTTGTTTGTTAGTGGTGATGATGGTATTGTTGATGTTATTGATGGTGGTGCTGATTATGCTGTTGGTGCTGCTGCTGGTGTTTGCAACCTTGGCACCATGTTCTCCAAAGCCGTCAAGCGAGCGCGAAGTTCGTTAACTTCTGCTAGTACACCGGGATGATTGGCAGTTGGAGCGAGCGAATGAACAAGATTTGTAATATGGGATAGTATATAATCGTGACGAGATACTCTAGAAATGAGAGAGAAAATCGTGTTTCGAATAGGTTCGCCGGTAAGTGCTTCAGGTTCATCGCCAAGAGGGAAAATTGGTGGATGGAATGGATCACCTTCTTCTTGTCTCCAGTGATTTAGTATATTACGAACCCATCCCCAATTCATCCAGAATAGATGATGGGAAATTGGTTGATCCATTCCGGTGACGCTGCTTTCGGAGCCCGAATGGAAATCCATATCGGCATAACTGTCGGAATCTGAAGAATTCGAACTAGATGCGGAATCCATCTTGTATAATGGGGAAAATGAATTTTTGGTATGGAATAGATTATAGGAGTTAGATTTGGTACTCTTCAATACATAATTTACATATGTATATATAATACCAAAATCCCGTAAATTACGGAGAATCTTTGAAAAGATATCAGTCAAAGTTCGCAATAACAGATATGCTAAGATAAGAATTCGTCTATACACTATCAATGCAGTAAATGCAGTAAAACGTGTCTAGACTTATGAATGATAAGCAGGTAATTTCCTAAGGATGATAAGCAGATGATTTCCGACTAGAAATGATAAGCAAAACTTTTGACATGTAGACACGGTCGAAGTCCAGACTCATTAATGCATCCTAACAACTACTAGTTAGACACACTAATGCAAGACCTGATTCGCTACGACCACCGCTCTGATACCAACTGAAAGGACCCGTCCTAATCCATCTGGACGAAGTCATCGACATTTGGTCCCATTGCGATGATCGGCTCCAAGTAATGTCCTTATATTGAGCAAATGCACAGCGGAGGACTTAATTCGTACCTGAGAATAAACATGCTTTAAAGTGTCAACCAAAAGGTTGGTGAGTTCATAGGACTATCATAACAATCATTTCAATATGTTAATAGACCACAAGATTTCATAATCATAAACATAATACACTCGCAAGTGTATGTAAAGCATTCTAAGTGGTTGAGCACTTGGTAACCATACTTAACATTTAATCAACGTCGCATATTTCCTTTATTATGAAATCTCACTACACCGTACCAAGAGTAGTCACCAAAACGAAGTAATGTGCAACCGTTGAATACTAGTCGTCCAGTCCGGTTGGGGTTGTACGGCCCGATAGATCTATCAATAGGATTCGCGTTTACAATACCCATGTAAATAATAGTTACCAAGCTACAGGGAAATATGCCAGTGGTACAACTCAACGTAGAATATATTTTTAAGTACTTGTGTCTATTTTGTAAATATTTGTAAAAGCAGCGCATGTATTCTCAGCCCAAAAATATATATTACAAAAGCAATTAAAAAGAGAGCAAATGAAACTCACTTATGCCTTGAAGGTATTTAATTCGACTTGGTCTCCGATAGATATCACGAACCTAACCATATATATAATATATCAACATATTTTCTTTTTAAGTAATCGTTACATATATATATAGTTTTAATACTTTTAATATTTTTCTTAGTCCGTAGTTAGCAGTCCGATGTTAGTGGTTCACAATTAGTTGGTTAAATAAAATAAATAAAGACCCCATCGTATTTGTATTGATCAGAATTAATCTCGACCCATGGTACCATGTTGTCAAATGACGTGTTGCGTACATAAAGTACCGTGTTGTCAAATGACGTGTTGCGTACAATCATGAGGTCTTATGATTAATCTTCTCGTGATGTTTACGGGTGGTCCTGAAATATATAAAATCAAATCATAAGTAATTATATATAAAATATCATATTAATTAGAAAAGATAAGATTAATTTACTTTTTCTCCAAATATTTTCGTAGCTAAACTAGCTTCGGATACCCAATCTTGTTTTAGTCTTAGTTTCTTCATTACAACTCCGTTTTTGTTGGTTCAACTTGCCACTTCCTTGGATCGAGTCAAATTTTAAGAATATGAACTGAAAATACCTTAGTTTGTATTCTAAATTATAGGTTATAGGTCAAACTTTGGTGAAACTTATGAAAGTGATCATTTTCCATCATAAAAACAACATTTAATGATCATTTTTCTAAAAATACTTACACTTTGAGTTAAACCATGAAATTTTTTTGTGTTAACATATTCATAAGAAATATCATTTTTCCAGAACATTAACTTCTAATTCAAAGTTCAAGATGGTTTTTAATTATCCAACCCAAAACAGCCCCCGGTTGCACTCCGACGACGTAGATTCAGTTTTTAAGATGTTCTTTGTAAAACCAAGTTATATCTTGTTAGGTTAGCATATCATTATGATATATTACAGGTCTTGAAGTATTTTAAAAGTCAAGTTAGAAGGATCTACTTAGTTTGCGAACAAGTTTGAAATCATTCAAACTATGTTCTTGTTGTTAAAATTTTATACCACAAAATAAGATAGCTATATGAATATGAATTGAATAAGATTATGAACAAGGTTACTACCTCAAGTTACTTGGACAAAGTTACTGCAAAAGATAAGAAATAAACTTGGAATCAAAGAGTGGTGGAGTTAGATCAAAAGGTTGGAAGTAAACTTCTTCAAATGGGTGGTTATTTTGATATGTTCTTGAAAGAGTTTTCTTATGGTGTTTAAGGCTTATAATTGAAGCTAAATGATGGGGAAAATGCTTGGAGATGATCAAGTATGAAGTTAGGAGTATTTTGAGAGAGAAATGAGGGTGTAGGTATGAGAAAATGGACTAAAGAAATGGTGTTCATTTATAAAAACGTTTTTAGTTTATAAAGAAAGAAAAGGATTCCTAATTTTGTTTTCTTACTAATAATTCATACTACTTGACAAATTCTAGTTACCTCATATCTAGGGCAGTAATAATGTTGATTAGGATGTTGATTTGATGTGTATATACCAATAGTAAATACGTATAGAAGCTGGGTATGATACGGGTACATATACCCTAGATATACGTATAGAAATCTTGAGGAAACGGAACGAGAATTCAAATATAGCTATCTTTTGTGAATATACTTATATTTTTTTATGTATTTAAGTCCTTAAAAAGTGATTAAATACATTATATATACGATACATGTATAAGCATTATAGATTATAAGTATATATATCAAAGAATGTTACGTATAGTTATCGTTTTGAAAACTTAAGTTAGTGTAACATCCCGCCTTTTTCCATTTACTTTTCCGTTATACTAATATAAAGTCCGTTATATGTTTATAACATCTCCCGTTGATAAGCGTTTTAAATTATCTCGTTTAGGTAATTCACGCACCCGAACGAAAGTTGAGGGACTAAACTTGACAAGGGATCAAACCCTTGACTAGGTCAAAGGGTCAAACCCCTTTCACCCATTCATTATCATCTCCACCTCTCTCTTTCTCTCTAGCAAGAACATACACCCATTTACAAAATTCATTCAATCATCATCTAAATCCGATCTGGGAGGCTTACAACAAAATAAATTACATATTCGTGATCCTCTCTTCATCCTCTTCATTTTGGTACCAACTTCATCTCGTTTGGGTAACATTTCTAAAACTCTAGATTTCTCTAAATTCGTGTTTTTGACTTGAAATGGTGTTAGTTAGTGTCTATGGCTCATTGTGATGTCGTGTATGTAATTTGTATGCTCGATCTCGTTGTTTTAGTGTAACTAGCATGAACTTGAATTTTGGTGTGTTGTTCTTGAATTTTGGATGATCATATGTTGTTAGATGTTAAAAGTTCATGTTCTAATTGTGTTCCTAGTATCATTAGCTTCGTTTTGATGTATAGGTTGATTAAGGAAACTCCAAGAACATGATTAGTGATTTTGTGAACTTGGATTAGGGTTTGATAAGCTTTAGATGAACTTTTGATGCACCAAATGCTATGAAATATTGTATATAAGAATTTTGTTGCAATGTGTGTATGATTACCTTCGAAACGGCATATCATACATGTAAATTGGTTGCCCGAATCATGAAATGCATATTTGGAACTTGAACCTTGATTATGGACGTTTAAATGCGGTTTTGGGGTGTGTAAGTGTTGAATTGCTTGATGAAATGTGTCTAGGTGTTTTCCTCGTCAAATTACCTTTCCGGTGATATAAAATACATGTTCTAATTGTTTGCGGTTTGTAATTTGGGTTGGTTTGATTGTTGGTTCGTGCACTTAGAGTTGCAGCAAACAGGGCCTGCAAACCAACCAGGACGCCGTCCAGAAACTCAGGATGCCGTCCCAACCTTCATTTTGGGACGCCGTCTAGCAACTTGGGACGCCGTCCCAACCTTCATTTTGGGACGCCGTCTAGCAACATGGGACGCCGTCCCGTTTGCCTAAAACTGGCTGTTTGCTTGACCTTTTGACGAAAAATGTTTGGCATGTTCTAGACCTCCGATTAACATGAAATTTGGCCAACATGCTCATATATGATTATATAACTTAGAAAAATTGTCGGATACCCGACCCGACCCCGTTGACTTTGACTTTGACCAAGTTTGACTTTTAATCAAACTTAACCAAATGGTTGTGCAATCGTTCTAACATGCTTTTATACTTGTATCTTGCATGAAACATGACAACTTGATTCACATGCTACATTATTGAGTCGTAACGAGCCATAGGACTAATTGAACATCTTTGACCTATCGTGTTTACCGTTATTGATACAACCTATTGTTTAGGTCAAGACTAGCATTGTTATTTGCACACGTTTACTTGTCGAAGTACTTTACTACTCGTGCACTCAAGGTGAGATCATAGTCCCACTTTTACTCTTTTTGAACTTACATTTGGGATGAGAAAACATAAACATTTCTTTACTAAGTGAACACAAGTACAGGAAAACAAACATTCTACATACGAGTTTAGAACAAAATCCTCAATTCGATTATCATTAGTTACACTTGCCGGGTGTAAGCGAGAACTTATGTTGTATGGATCCATATGGGTTTGACAAACCCTCATTCAAACGGCTCGCTACCGTTTACGAATGAAATATATTTTCGAGAAACAGTGTATGTTCTAGCACTAAGTGATGGGGTTCAATGGGAGAAATGTTAAGCATTGATAATTGGGTGCTCGTGAAACAAACTTTTGGAATGTATTACTATTATTTCATTGATGCAAATCTTGTGGTTCACTTTTACTTACTTACTTAAACCTATGATTTCACCAACGTTTTCGTTGACAGATTTCTATGTTTTTCTCAGGTCCTTGAACGATATATGATACATGCTTCCGCTCATTATTTTGATACTTGCATTGGATGTCGAGTATATATGCATACATGGAGCGTCTTTTGAATACTTTTAAATTGTGTCGCATAAGTTTCATTTGTACTTAAAACTTCGTATCGTAACTTGTGGTGGAACTATTCTTGTAAACTTGAACAACCTTTACATTTGAAATGAATGCGACATATCTTTTGGTCAAACGTTGTTTTAAAGACTTATGACCATGTAACGGGACCTAAGTAGACGGCGCCGTCAATGATGATTTGGTCGGGTCGCTACAGATGGTATCAGAGCGTTGGTTGTAGGGATTTAGAGTTCATTAGTGTCAACCCCGAGTCATAGGGTACATTGGTGAGTCTAGACTACAACCGGCATATAGACTTGAAGTAGGAATTACTTGACTACTTGTGCATTTATACTCGAACGCTTCTACTCATATCTACTCTTAGTTCATCTTAATCTCACGTTGTTTAATTTGATTGACGCGCCACCTTGACTATATGAAATGATGTCGAATGCACATATGAATCAGGGTAATATAATTTCCGGGATTATATTACGGTGACTCATATGAACGTTCCGACATTATGACATAAAGAATTTAAGGCGAGTCGAGGAAAAACTTCTCTTTATCTTTATTCTATATCACGGTTAGTATTATTGAGAATACTAATCAATGATATTCTTGTGTCTTGAAGGAACAATGGCTCCTCGTCGTGTACGCCGCAATGAAACTCCCGAACAAGCTCTCGAACGGATGATAGCTACCGCCGTAGATGCGGCCATGGCCGGTCACTCATCCAACAACAATAATAATAACAACCACAACAACAACAACAACAACAACAACAATGGAGCCGGAAACTCAAACGAGGGATGCTCCTATAAAGCTTTCATGGGGTGCAAACCTCACACTTTTGATGGAACCGGGGGACCGATCGTGCTCACCCGATGGTTTGAGCAAACGGAAGCCGTCTTTAGCATAAGCGGTTGTCGGGACCAAGACAAGGTCAAATACTCCACTCACACCTTCTCCGGAATTGCTCTAACATGGTGGAACACCTATGTTCAATCGGTGGGTACCGATGAAGCTCATGCCCTCTCTTGGGCCGATCTAAAGGAAAAGATGATTGTTGAATATTTTCCGCGCGAAGAAACCCGAAAGCTTGAGGAAGAACTAAGAGCTTTGAAAGCGGTCGGAAACGATCTTAAAGCTTATAATCAACGCTTCGCCGAACTATCCTTGATGTGTCCTAATCTTGTTAACCCCGAATCTCAAAGGATTGAGCTCTACATGCTCGGTCTTCCAAAAAGCATCAAACAAGGGGTGATGTCATCCAAACCCACTACTCATCAAGCCGCTATGAACATGGCTCGCCAACTAATTGAAACGGTTGACGAAATCGTAGTTCCGGCACCTAAGGCCGAGGATAAATCGGGCGGCAACAAAAGAAAATGGGAAGCTCCCCAATCAAGCAACAACAACTTTGCCAAGAAATCTTTCACTTCCGACAGCAAGAAGGGTTATGCCGGGAATCTACCTCTTTGCAACAAATGCAACAAACATCACTTTGGTGAATGTGGCAAGTTAATTTGCCACCGGTGCCAAGGAGTTGGTCATAAGGCCAACGATTGTAAAAGTGCCACTCCCGTTGCTCGAAAGTGGCCCAATGCACCAAAGACGGGCACTTGTTACGAATGTGGTCAAACGGGTCATTATAGAAATGCATGCCCGAAAAGGAAAGATAACACCAATACGCGCGGCCGAGCTTTCAACATCAACACCGAGGAAGCCCGGGATGACACTGAACTAGTCACGGGTACGTTTCTTCTCAACAATTCTTATGTCTCTTGCTTATTCGATTCGGGTGCCGATAAATGCTTTGTATCCAAGACCTTGACTCATTCTTTTAGCACTCCACCTCTTCCATTAGATACCACTTATACCATTGAAGTGGCTAACGGGAAACTATTAAGTGCCAACACATATTACCGGGGGTGTACGTTAAACATTTTGGGTAAGGAATTTGAAATTGACTTGATACCCATGGAACTAGGAAGCTTTGATGTAATAATCGGTATGAATTGGTTAGTCAAAACGAAATCTCACATTCTTTGTGATCTTAACGCAATCCGAATTCCTATCGAGAATGGTGAACCTTTGATTGTCTATGGCGATAAGAGTTGCACCAGACTCAACCTCGTTTCGTGCCTTAAAGTTAGAAAACTGCTCCGTAAGGGTTGTTTTGCGATCCTTGCCCACGTTAAGAAAGTCGAGTCCGATGATAAGCATATCGATGATGTGCCAATTGTTAGTGACTATTCCGATGTATTTCCCGATGAATTGCCGGGTCTTCCGCCTCATCGACCGGTTGAATTCCAAATCGATCTTATTCCGGGAGCCGCACCCGTAGCACGTGCACCATATAGACTCGCTCCATCTGAAATGCAAGAATTGCAAAGTCAAATCCAAGAACTACTTGATCGTGGTTTTATCCAACCTAGCCATTCACCTTGGGGCGCTCCGATTTTGTTTGTTAAAAAGAAAGACGGATCCCTACGAATGTGCATTGATTATCGTGAACTAAATAAATTGACGGTTAAGAACCGATATCCTCTTCCTCGCATCGATGACCTCTTTGATCAACTACAAGGGTCTTGTGTATATTCGAAAATCGATCTCCGCTCGGGTTATCATCAATTAAGGGTTAAGGGGGAAGATGTCTCCAAAACCGCTTTCCGGACTCGTTACGGTAGTTATGAATTCCTTGTCATGCCATTTGGTCTCACTAACGCACCGGCGGTGTTCATGGATCTTATGAACCGCGTGTGCAAACCGTATCTCGATAAATTTGTTATTGTGTTCATCGATGACATATTGATCTATTCTAAAAATGAAGAAGAGCACGAACAACATCTCCGACTTGTGCTTGAACTTTTAAGACAAGAACAACTCTATGCCAAATTCTCCAAGTGTGAATTTTGGTTAAAGGAAGTTCAATTTCTTGGTCATGTTGTAAGTGACCAAGGTATTAAAGTCGATCCAACGAAAATCGAAGCCATTAGCAAATGGGAGACTCCTACTACTCCTACTCACATTCGTCAATTTTTGGGTCTCGCCGGGTACTATCGTAGATTCATCGAAAATTTCTCTTTGGTTGCACGTCCTCTAACCGCATTAACTCACAAGGGAAAGAAATTCATTTGGGCGACCGAACATGAATCCGCATTCCAAATCTTGAAAACGAAGCTAACCACCGCTCCTATCTTGTCACTTCCCGAAGGCAATGATGACTTTGTTGTATATTGCGATGCCTCAAAACATGGTTTTGGGTGTGTATTGATGCAACGAACGAAAGTCATTGCTTATGCTTCTCGACAACTCAAAATTCATGAACGAAACTATACGACACATGATCTCGAACTCGGAGCCGTTGTCTTTGCACTTAAAATGTGGAGACACTATCTTTATGGAACCAAGAGTACTATCTTCACCGATCACAAAAGCCTTCAACACATTTTCGACAAAAGCAACTAAACATGAGACAACGAAGGTGGATTGAAACCTTAAACGATTACGATTGCGAGCTTCGTTACCATCCCGGGAAGGCAAATGTAGTAGCCGATGCCTTAAGTCGAAAAGAAAGAGCGGTGCCTCTCCGTGTCCGAGCTTTAAACATCACCATTCACACCAACCTTAATAGCCAAATTCGGGTAGCCCAAGATGAGGCTCTCAAGGATGAAAACATCTCTCTCGAACACTTGAACGTCCTCACCTCTCGATTCGAAGTTAAAGAAACCGGACTCCGATATTTCGCCGGAAGAATTTGGGTGCCTAGTTATGGGGATCTACGAAGCCTTATTTTAGATGAAGCCCATAAGTCACGATACTCGATTCACCCCGGTGCCAATAAGATGTACCACGACCTTAAACAACTATATTGGTGGCCGAACATCAAAAGGGATGTAGCTACTTACGTTTCCAAGTGTTTGACATGTTCCAAAGTCAAAGCCGAACACCAAAGACCGTCCGGACTACTTCAACAACCCGAGATCCCGCAATGGAAGTGGGAAAGGATAACGATGGATTTTATCACCAAGCTACCAAAAACGACGGGCGGTTATGATACCATTTGGGTTATTGTTGACCGTCTCACCAAATCCGCACACTTCCTTGCCATGAAAGAAACGGACAAAATGGAGAAACTTGCACAACTTTACATTAAGGAGATCGTAGCCCGACACGGTGTACCTTTATCGATTATCTCCGACCGAGATGGCCGTTTCGTTTCTAGATTTTGGCGTACATTGCAAGAAGCGTTGGGAACGAGTTTAGACATGAGCACCGCATATCATCCTCAAACCGATGGACAAAGCGAACGTACAATTCAAACCTTAGAGGACATGTTACGAGCTTGCGTGGTTGATTTCGGAAAAGCTTGGGACAAGCACTTACCTCTCGCCGAGTTCTCTTACAACAATAGTTATCACGCGAGTATTAAAGCCGCACCTTTTGAAGCGCTATATGGCCGCAAATGTCGTTCACCTCTTTGTTGGGCCGAGGTAGGCGACGTGCAAATCACCGGACCCGAACTCATTCACGAAACCACCGAGAAAATCGTTCAAATCCGAGATAGGCTTAGGACGGCCCGAAGTTGTCAAAAGAGCTATACCGACAAACGATGCAACGATCTTGAATTTCAAGTCGGTGACCGAGTAATGTTAAAAGTCGCGCCTTGGAAAGGTGTAATCCGTTTTGGGAAACGCGGGAAGCTAAATCCGCGGTATATTGGTCCTTTCGAAATCTTGGAGCGTATTGGGACCGTTGCTTATCGTTTAGATCTTCCGCCTCAATTGAACTCCGTTCATCCTACCTTCCATGTATCTAACTTGAAAAAGTGTCTTGCCGAACCCGATATCGTCATCCCTCTCGAAGAACTTACTATTGATGACAAACTTCATTTTGTGGAGGAACCGGTTGAAATTGTGGACACCTCCGTCAAGACATTGAAACAAAGCCGAATCCCGATTGTCAAGGTTCGTTGGAATGCCAAAAGAGGACCCGAGTTTACTTGGGAAAGACAAGATCAAATGCAAAGGAAGTATTCTCATCTATTCGTGAATTCGGAAACGCCAGATCTCGAGGAAGAAACAACGACTACTACGCCTACTTAAATTTCGGGACGAAATTTCTTTTAAGGAGTAGGTAATGTAACATCCCGCCTTTTTCCATTTACTTTTCCGTTATACTAATATAAAGTCCGTTATATGTTTATAACATCTCCCGTTGATAAGCGTTTTAAATTATCTCGTTTAGGTAATTCACGCACCCGAACGAAAGTTGAGGGACTAAACTTGACAAGGGATCAAACCCTTGACTAGGTCAAAGGGTCAAACCCCTTTCACCCATTCATTATCATCTCCACCTCTCTCTTTCTCTCTAGCAAGAACACACACCCATTTACAAAATTCATTCAATCATCATCTAAATCCGATCTAGGAGGCTTACAACAAAATAAATTACATATTCGTGATCCTCTCTTCATCCTCTTCATTTTGGTACCAACTTCATCTCGTTTGGGTAACATTTCTAAAACTCTAGATTTCTCTAAATTCGTGTTTTTGACTTGAAATGGTGTTAGTTAGTGTCTATGGCTCATTGTGATGTCGTGTATGTAATTTGTATGCTCGATCTCGTTGTTTTAGTGTAACTAGCATGAACTTGAATTTTGGTGTGTTGTTCTTGAATTTTGGATGATCATATGTTGTTAGATGTTAAAAGTTCATGTTCTAATTGTGTTCCTAGTATCATTAGCTTCGTTTTGATGTATAGGTTGATTAAGGAAACTCCAAGAACATGATTAGTGATTTTGTGAACTTGGATTAGGGTTTGATAAGCTTTAGATGAACTTTTGATGCACCAAATGCTATGAAATATTGTAGATAAGAATTTTGTTGCAATGTGTGTATGATTACCTTCGAAACGGCATATCATACATGTAAATTGGTTGCCCGAATCACGAAATGCATATTTGGAACTTGAACCTTGATTATGGACGTTTAAATGCGGTTTTGGGGTGTGTAAGTGTTGAATTGCTTGATGAAATGTGTCTAGGTGTTTTCCTCATCAAATTACCTTTCCGGTGATATAAAATACATGTTCTAATTGTTTGCGGTTTGTAATTTGGGTTGGTTTGATTGTTGGTTCGTGCACTTAGAGTTGCAGCAAACAGGGCCTGCAAACCAACCAGGACGCCGTCCAGAAACTCAGGACGCCGTCCCAACCTTCATTTTGGGACGCCGTCTAGCAACTTGGGACGCCGTCCCAACCTTCATTTTGGGACGCCGTCTAGCAACATGGGACGCCGTCCCGTTTGCCTAAAACTGGCTGTTTGCTTGACCTTTTGACGAAAAATGTTTGGCATGTTCTAGACCTCCGATTAACATGAAATTTGGCCAACATGCTCATATATGATTATATAACTTAGAAAAATTGTCGGATACCCGACCCGAGCCCGTTGACTTTGACTTTGACCAAGTTTGACTTTTAATCAAACTTAACCAAATGGTTGTGCAATCGTTCTAACATGCTTTTATACTTGTATCTTGCATGAAACATGACAACTTGATTCACATGCTACATTATTGAGTCGTAACGAGCCATAGGACTAATTGAACATCTTTGACCTATCGTGTTTACCGTTATTGATACAACCTATTGTTTAGGTCAAGACTAGCATTGTTCTTTGCACACGTTTACTTGTCGAAGTACTTTACTACTCGTGCACTCAAGGTGAGATCATAGTCCCACTTTTACTCTTTTTGAACTTACATTTGGGATGAGAAAACATAAACATTTCTTTACTAAGTGAACACAAGTACAGGAAAACAAACATTCTACATACGAGTTTAGAACAAAATCCTCAATTCGATTATCATTAGTTACACTTGCCGGGTGTAAGCGAGAACTTATGTTGTATGGATCCATATGGGTTTGACAAACCCTCATTCAAACGGCTCGCTACCGTTTACGAATGAAATATATTTTCGAAAAACAGTGTATGTTCTAGCACTAAGTGATGGGGTTCAATGGGAGAAATGTTAAGCATTGATAATTGGGTGCTCGTGAAACAAACTTTTGGAATGTATTACTATTATTTCATTGATGCAAATCTTGTGGTACAATTGTACTTACTTACTTAAACCTATGATTTCACCAACGTTTTCGTTGACAGATTTCTATGTTTTTCTCAGGTCCTTGAACGATATATGATACATGCTTCCGCTCATTATTTTGATACTTGCATTGGATGTCGAGTATATATGCATACATGGAGCGTCTTTTGAATACTTTTAAATTGTGTCGCATAAGTTTCATTTGTACTTAAAACTTCGTATCGTAACTTGTGGTGGAACTATTCTTGTAAACTTGAACAACCTTTACATTTGAAATGAATGCGACATATCTTTTGGTCAAACGTTGTTTTAAAGACTTATGACCACGTAACGGGACCTAAGTAGACGGCGCCGTCAATGATGATTTGGTCGGGTCGCTACAGTTAGTAGTTTCAAAATATACTTATAACTCATTGTAATTAGTACACAATGAGATGTTAAACCATCCTTAGATCATGTTAAATATATATAAATACATATATATACACAAACGTATAATTATCGTATGTTATATAGTTCGTGATATCATCGGTCATATTGGACGGTCAAACGTTGTGTAAAACTCTTTTCAAAAACTCAAGTCTCAACAATTTGGATTGCTTATCATGTTGGTATGGTTTAATTTATGTAAATATTAATCTCATAAGTATAATTTGGTCGGAAAATTCTGGGTCATTACAATGCTGCATAGATCAAGTTAACAACTGTAATAACCCGCATTTTTTCGTTAATTTATTTTAACGCCCGTCTTTTTCTTTATATAATATCTTTCGTTATCTATATTCGTATCATCCGTTTATCTTTTTAAAGTCCGTTATTTAATAATAACACCTCTCGTTCACTCTAACGTATTTAAATTAACTCGTTCGATTAATTCACGCACCCGCTTTTAAACTCGAGGGACTAAACTTATCAAGGGACCAAACTAGTTGACTTGGTCAACTAGTCAAGCACCCTCCCCACGACTCATTCATTTCCACCTCCCATCTCCATTTTGATACTTTCATTTTTTCTCTCAACTCACACAATCAAAGATTCATCATCTAAATTCAACCTAGCAAGCTTACATCAAAACAAATTGCATATTTGGAATCCTTGCATCTTCCTCTACAACATGATACCAATTTCATCTCTTTTGGATAACTTTTCTAAAACACTAGATTTCTTGTTCTTGATGTTCTTGACTAATAAATATTTTACTTAGTGTCTATGGATCAAGTCTAACATGAAAATGTAATTTGCATGCTCGATCTTGTTATTTTGGTGTAACTAACATAAACACTTGAAATGGGTTTGCTAAATTCTTGATTTGAGTAATTGAAATGTTGTTAGATGTTAATGACTTTGTGTTTAATGTGCTACTTGCATCATTAGATTCATTTTGGTATGTTGGATGACATGAAAACCTCAAATTAACATGATTATTGATTTTGTGATTCTTGGTTAGGGTTTGATAGATTTGATATGAACATTTGAGGTCTTAAATGATATTTAACGTTGTTGGTAAATTTTTAGTTGTATTGTATGCGTAATTACCTAAGAAACGATGTATTATATGTATGGGTTAAGTTCCCGAATCACCATTTGCAATTATGAGCTTGAAACGTTAAATAATGATCATTTGACGAGGATTTATTTGTTGTAAATGTTAGATTTGGTTGATGAAATATGTTTAGTTGTATTTCTCGTTAAATTACCTTTCCAACCATATAAGATATGTGTTTTGAGTGTTTACGGTTCATTAGTTGTGTTAAAATGAAGTTTGATTCGTGCATTAAGTGTTCAAAACTACTCAGATTGCTGATCTGACACTCTGAGCACCGCTCAAGGCCCCAGGTGCACCGCTCAAGGCCCCCATATGCCTATTTGAGCGCCACTTAGAGCTCAGCTCTGATGCCTGCTGACCAAACTCACTTTGTGATTTCACATTTTCACCTCCGCTTACTCGCAACTTCGATTAACATGAAACTTGGCCAACATGTTTATATATGATTACTAATTGAAGAAAAATTGTCGGATACCCGACCCGAACCCGTTGACTTTGACTTTGACCAAGTTTGACTTTTAGTCAAACTTGACCAAACACTTATACAATCGTTCTAACGTGCTTTTATACTTATATCTTGCATGAAACTTGACAACTTGATTCACATGCTATATTAATCGAGTCGTAACGAGCTATAGGACTAATTGAAAACATTTCGCCCGACCTTGTGTCGTAACCGGTAATTGATACAACTTATTTGTTTAGGTCAAGGCTAAGCAACTTTCATTTGCACAACGTTTAATTTCAAATACTTTGGCGTGCAACTACGGTGAGATCATAGTCCCAATTTTACTCTTTTATACTTATACTTGGGATGAGAAAACATAAACGTTTTGTTTTACAAAGTGAACACTGTGATGACCCGGGAATTTCCGACCAAATTTAAACTTAATCTTATTATGATTTCGACACGATAAGCAAAGTCTATATAGTTGTATCTCAAAATTTTTGAACTGTTCGATATATTCAGTTAACCTTTAACCATTCCTGACGATTCACGAACAATTGTGTGTAAATAAATATGTAACAATATTTATATATAAATATATATATAATTAAAAATAAATATAAATGTACAGATATTATATTAAATTAATAAAGTACGCTTAATCAATTGAAATTAAAAATGTAAAATAATAATTAGAATAATAAAGATACCATTACAATGAATATATATAAATATATATAAGATATTATATGAATATATATATATATATATATATATATATATATATATATATATATATATATATATATATATATATATATATATATATATATATATATATATATATATATATATATATATATATATATATATATATATATATATATATATATCTTAATAGTAATTATTATAGGGTAATATTTATAAAATATATAAATATTAAATATTCAATAGATGTATTCATATAATAAATGACATAATTATTAAATATTATATAATTAACAAATGTAATTACAAGTTTAAGTATAATTGTTATATTATTATCATTAATACTAAAATCAGTATTACTAATATTATTATGTAATGCATAATTATGAAATTTGATACATTTGATTTGTTATATCATTATTATTGTTAACATTATTGTTATCGTTGTTAATATTATTATAGCCGGTAGTAAAATTATAATTGTAGTTATTATGATTAATTTTAGTATTAATATTTGATATTATCAATACCATTATTATAAAGAATTATTATTATTATAAATAATTATCATTATTATTATAGTAATACAATTTATTATTAATATCATTAAAAATATTATAATTAGTATATTCTTTTATTATTTTTATTATTCAGTATTATTAATAATATAATTATTATTATTAATATAATTATTAATTGTTAATTATTTATATTAGTATATAGACATGGAGATTGTACGATTTGGTTACACACAGCCATCAAACTGTGTAAAGCTTTGTTTCTGTCCCTTAAAGTGATTCCCAGAAGAGTTTAATTCAACACAAACAACCAAATTCAGTTAACTTTCCATATCTAAACAATTCCTTTTATTATTTATTTATTTATTTAATTATTTTTCTTTTCTGACTAATTCAAAGTTATCAACTGCTATAAACTCGATATATTCCAGTGTTAATGATACCAGTCGACCTCACCTACTCAACTATCACTTACATCCCCATTTACAATTTCAGTTCATCGATTTAAATAAAAAAAAACTGAAGAACTCAATGTCTGACCCTGTTCGTGCTTAAAATTTTGAAACACCTTAATTCGAGTTTAATTTTAAATTCCATTAATGCAGTGTAGTTAGAAAACTTCCATTTAATCTAACTGCAAAGGTTTAAGGTCCAATTTCATCTAACGAATCCAAATTTTTCGAGTCAAGGTTTTGAACTAAAAAGTCAACCGATTGTTCTTCATCAAAATTCGGATTCGTTCTCGTGTTTCAAGTTAAATTGATGAGCCCTAGAGTTTGTAGGAATGATTTAAAAACTTTTTCATGAAGGGATCGAAAGCTAAAACATTCTGTAATTCAAAATCAAGTTTGAAGTCTATGAGTTCATCGTGGGTACTGTTATAGCAGGTGTTTATATATATATTTTTTTTAAATCGATTCAATCACTTGCTGATTGTTTACGTTCCTTTTCCACAACCTAATTAAACCTTGAACTTGCCGTTGTCAATTGTTAAAGATTATCTGGGTCGATTAATAGGTCAGAAGAAGAAATAATCAGGTTATAATTCGGGTTTAAATAAATACACAAGGGAATTAAAACAGAAAAGTATGGATGGTGTATTGGTTAAGGGTGTTAGCGGGTATCGAGAGGTCTTGTGTTCAATCCCAGCTTTGGGCTGTTTTCTTTTTAGAGGATTTGTCAAGGTAGTTTTATTTCTAAATGTTAAGCATTATTATTATTATTATTATTATTATTATTATTATTATTATTATTATTATTATTATTATTATTATTATTATTATTATTATTATTATTATTATTATTATTATTATTATTATTATTATTATTATTATTGTTAGTGTTACTATTAGTTATTGATATTATGATGATAACTATTATTATTACTAATGGTAATAACATAATTATTATTATTACTAATGTAATTTATATTATTATCCTTATTATTACTAGTATTACCATTAAAATTTATTAGTATTATCATAACTAATATTATTATTATTAGTATTAATATCATTGTGTTATCATTGCTAGTATTATATTATTATTATGATTTCAAAAATATGAAACATGTTTATGACGTAATTGTATAATAAAAGATAATATGATAAAAATTATAGAAGTTGGAATATAATTATACGAATACAAGTAAAATTATGATTTCGATTACGAATATGATTATTATTATTATTGTTATTAGAAAAATAATACAAACTATTATTATTATTATCATTTATACTAATTAGTATCATAGTAGAATTATTATTATTGATATTGACAAAAGTATTACTATTAAGATTATCATTAGTAATAAGATCGTTATAATAGTTATTATTATTAAGAATTAAGTATTATTATCAAAAAGCAATATTTTCATTATTATCATTTTTTAGATTATGCATTTTATTAAAAACTACTGTTAGTATTATTTTTACTAATATGAGTATTATCATTATTATTAATTTTATCACTATAAACATTATATTAGTATTAATTAAATACTATTTTTAACAAATAAAAAATATATATAAATATATATATAATTACACTTAATATATAATATAACAAAATTAATATTTTATTTAGCTAAAATATATAAAAATGAATACCTAGAACATATAAATTATTAACATAAAAAGGATATAATTAATAAAGTTATATATATATATATTTGTCCGATTACAACTATGTATATTAATAAATATACAACTGATATAGGTTCATGAATCCGAGGCCAACCCTGCATTTGTTCAATATCGTCAGATGTATTTTTACTACAAAATACAAGATGTGAGTTTCATTTTCCTTTTTTACCCTTTATATTTTGGGCTGAGAATACATGCGCAATATTTATAAATGTTTTACAAAATAGACACAAGTACGTGAAACTACATTCAATGGTTGAATTATCGAAATCGAATATGCCCCTTTTTATTAAGTCTGGTAATCTAAGAATTAGGGAACAGACACCCTAATTGACGCGAATCCTAAAAATAGATCTATTGGGCCTAACAAACCCCATCCAAAGTAACGGATGCTTTAGTACTTCGAAATTTATATCATGTCCGAAGGAGGATCCCGGAATGATGGGGATATTCTTATATATGCATCTTGTTAATGTCGGTTACCAGGTGTTCACCATATGAATGAATTTTATCTCTATGTATGGGATGTATATTGAAATATGAAATCTTGTGGTCTATTAAAATGATGGAAATGATTATATATGTTAAACTAATGAACTCACCAACCTTTTGGTTGACACTTTAAAGCATGTTTATTCTCAGGTATGAAAGAAATCTTCCGCTGTGCATTTGCTCATATTAGAGATATTACTTGAAGTCATTCATGACATATTTCAAAAGATGTTGCATTCGATTCATCGAGTTCATCAAGATTATTACTAAGTCAATTATAGTTGGTTATATTATGAAATGATATGCATGCCGTCAACTGTCGATGTAATGAAAGTTTGTCTTTTAAGAAAATGAATGCAATGTTGTAAAATGTATCATATAGAGGTCAAGTACCTCGCGATGTAATCAATTGTAATGTATTCGTCCTGATGGATTAGGATGGGTCGTTAGAAACACAAGTACGAAAACAAACATTCTACGTGCGAGTTAGAACAAAAATCCTCAAGTCCAATTATCATTAGTTACACTTGTAGGGTGTAAGCGAGAACTTATGTTGTGTGGCCATACGGGTTTGACGAACCCTCATTCAGACGGTTCGCTATCGTTAGCGGATGAAATGTATTTTCGTGTATAGTGTAGGTTCTAACAGTATGATGCAGAGGTACCATTCAGTAAAGCCTTGATAATTGGGTGCTCGTGATACAAACAATATCTTTGAAATGAAAACGATTTGGATAATCAACTTATACTAAATCTTGTGGTTCAATACAACTTAGTTACTAAACCTATGATTTCACCAACGTTTTTCGTTGACAGTTTTCTATATGTTTCTCAGGTTCATACTTGGCTACTTGATACATGCTTCTGCACACTTTGATTACTTGCTTGGGGTCAAGCATACATGCATACGCTAGTGATAGAACCTTTGGATTCAAACTTAATGTTTACATGCATACGCTATTGATAGCATTCGTGATTTTTAACTTATATTATGTCGCAAGTTATTTCAATTATACTTATTAACTTTTGTAAACTTATATTTATTGTCGAACCGTTTGGTTTACTTAAAACTTTGAAAGTCATGCATGTTTCAAATGAATGCGACATAATTTTGGTCAAACGCGTCTCATTTAAGGACTATGACCACGTAACGGGACCTAAGTTGACGGCGCCGTCAATGGCGATTTTGTCGGGTCGTCACATGTGGTATCAGAGCGTTGGTTGTAGGGAACTAGGATATACATTAATGTGTCTAACAGAGTTGTTAGGACGCATTAGTGAGTCTAGACTACAACCCAATAGTTAGCCATTGCATTCTGACATACATTTGCTATAGATAGCACTTACTTGACTACTTGTGCATTTATACTTGAAACTTTCTATGGTGAACTTCTTAATTGCACCTAACTCTCGTCATGCGAACTCGTACTCTGCCACTTTCAGGTAACACACGTAAATTTAAGATTCATACGCGTAAGGATGACGCGACTTCATCCATTAAACTAGTTTGGAAATTCTGTCTTCCCATGTTATTCGCTTCCGTCCCAGCTTACTACCTACCAGTGTGGTGAAACTTTCACAACTATTGCGGTCACTACTCACTATTCATTACTGATATTACGCTAGTGCTACTCACTAAATATCGCTATTCGTTACTACTACCACTACTGTTGATGAGTATCGTCATCACTACCTATCACTACTGTTGTGTACTACTCGTTACCATGATTCATTACTCTCTTTATACCTAAGGATACCACTAATCGACTTTGAACATTTTGACGTAAACAATCAGTTATACATTTCCCAAGGGAAACACATTTTTAGGGATTGCACTAACTCTTTCGATTAAATACGAGTCTTGTTAAAGATGTCGTTGCACCTTGTTCATTTGCAACCTTCGCGATTACACAAACTTAACCATATGGAGAGGTGTTGGAATGGAGGTATGAATTAGCGAAATATAACGACACTTGATCGACGTAGTTATATTACGGTAAGTCATACCAAAGTCCCAATGGCTCAAAATGATGGTGGGTAAAGAATTCAAAATCTATCTAATACCTCTAGACCTAGAAAACTTCAATGTAATTTGGTATGGATTGGTTATCCAAGACAAAATCCAACATTTCTTGTGATCTCAAACCACTTGTATCCGTATCGAGGACGGTGAACCCTTGATCATTGTAGCAAAAATAGTTGCACCGGGCTCAACCTCATTTCGTGCCTCAACGTTGAAGAATACCTTCGTATGGGTTGTTTTACGATCCTAGCCCACGTTAAGAAAGTCGAGATCGATGAGAAGCATATCGATGATGTGCCAATTGTTAGTGACTTTTCCAATGTAATTCCAGAAGAAATTCCGGGTCTTTTACCTCATCGACCGGTTGAATTCCAAATCGATTTTATACCAGGAGCCGCACCCGTAGCACGTGCACCTTATAGACTTGCTCCCTCCGAAATGCAAGAAGTACAAAGTCAACTCCAAGAACTACTCGACCGTGGTTTTATCCAACCATGTCGTTCACTATGGGGAGCCCCGATCCTATTCGTTAAAAAAAAATAGTTCGCTAAGAATGTAAATCGATTACCGTGAACTAAATAAATTACCGGTTAAGAACCGATATCCTCCTCCCTATATCGATAACCTCTTGATCAATTACAAGGCACTCGTGTGTATTCCAAAATTGACCTCCATCCCGATTATCATCAATTGAAGGATTAGGGAGAAGATGTCCCCAAAACCGTTTTCTCGAACTCGCTACGGTAGTTATGAATTTCTTGTAGTGCCGTTCAGTTTAACTAACCCTCCGGCCGTACCCATGGATCTCATGAATCGCGTATGCAAGCCTTATCTAGACAAATTCATCATCGTATTCTTCAAAGACATCTTAATCTACTCTAATGGTGAAAAAGGAACACGAACAACATCTTCGTCTTGTGCACGAACTCTTGAGAAAAGAACAACTCTATGCCAAGTTTTTCAAGTGTGAATTTTTGGTTAAATGAAGTCCAATTTCTAGGCCATGTTGTTAGTGGTCAAAGTATTAAGTCGATCTCGCAAAAATCGAAGCCATACGTAATTGGGAAACCCCCACGACTCCGACTCATATTCGTAAATTTTTGGATCTCGCCGGTTATTACCGAAGATTCATTTCCGACTTTTCCCATTTTGCTCGTCCTTTAACCTCGTTAACTCACGAAAGGAAAGAAATTCGTTTGGTCCGCCGAACAAGAGTCGGCATTTCAAACCTTAAGGAAAAATTTAACCATCGCTCCTATCTTATCTCTTCCCGAAGGCAATGATGATTTCATTGTATATTGCAATGCCTCGAAACATGGTTTCGGGTGTGTATTGATGCAACGAAAGAAAGTTAATTGCTTATGCCTCTCGACAATCGAAAATCTACGAACAAAACTACATGATACACGATCTCGAACTTGGAGCCATTGTCCTTGCACTTAAATTGTGAAGACGCTATCTTTATGTAACCAAAAGTACCGTTCTCACCGACCACAAAAGCCTCTAACACGTTTTCAATCAAAAATGACTCAACATGAGACAACGATGATGGATTGAAACTTTGAATGATTATGATTGTGAACTTCGTTACCATCCGGACAAAGCAAACGTTGTAGCCGACGCCTTGAGCCGAAAGGAAAGAATTAAACCTCTTCGTGTCCGAACCTTGAACGTGATTATCCACACCAACCTTACTAGCCAAATTCGTGTAGCACAAAAGGGAGCTCAAATATGAAAATATTTCTAAGTGAACACCTGAAAGGCCTCCTCTCTCGACTCGAAATCAAAGACATTGAAATTCGTTAATTTTTGCCTGAAGAAATTGGATACCTAATTATGGGCTCGATCAACCTTCTCATCACCACGTACCATGCTACATGACTCTGTCATTTTCTTTGCTACCATCTGAAAACTCCGAGAATATTGACAACACAATCCAAGGATACATCTTTCTTCATTGACTTATCGTCCTTATGCTTCTGATAAATGGCCAGCTACTACTCAACTCCGAAACATATAACTACGTGTACTATCTCGTTTCCATCAAAGTCTCAACATTTGACCACAAGACGCGCGATGCGACTATATCAAAAATGAAAACTCCTCCTATCATTACGCTCATACTTCCGTATATGGAAATCTTATCATCCGATCTCTCAATGGAGAGAGACCCCACACACTATACCAGTATACACCACGAGGGGGAATAATCTTATCAAAAATTTTTAGAAACCGACAAAATGGGAAAAACTTGCACAACTATACATTGAAGGAATTCTATTCCAACACGGTGTGCCATTGTCAATTATCTCGAATCGAGATGCTCGTTTCACTTCTAGATTTTGGGGTACCTTACAAGAAACTTTAAGAACAGATTAGATATAAGTACCACGTATCACCCACAAACCAACGGATAAAGCAAACTTATGATTCAAACCTTGGAAGCCATAATACGAGTTGAGTTATCAACTTCAAACGTACTTGGAAAAAGTAATTGCCTTAGCTGAATTCTCTTACTACAATAGTTATCACTCGAGTATTAACGCCGCACCTTTCAAAACTTTATATGGCCGCAAATGTTGTTCTCCTAATTGTTGGGCCGAAGTAGGTGACAAGCAAATCACCGGACCCGAACTCATTCATGAAATAACCATTAAGATTGCTCAAATCCGAGAAGGGCTCAAGACGACCCGTAGTCGTCAAAAGAGCTATGCCGACGTTAGACATAAACCTCTCGAATTCCAAGCGGGCGACCGCGTAATGTTAAAAGTCACACCTTAAAAAGGTGTAATCCGTTTCGAGAAACGTAGAAAGCTAAATCCGTGATATTTTGATCCTTTTAAAATTTTGGAGCGTATTGGATCTGTGGCTTACCGTTTCGAACTCCCAACCCAATCGAATTTCGTTCATCCTACATTCCATGTATCAAACCTAAAGAAGTGTCTTGCCGAACAAGAACTTGTTATTCCTTTCAATGAGCTTACTATCGATGGCAAACTTCACTTCGTAGAAGAACCCGTTAAAATTTGTGGACCGTGAGTTCAAACCTTGTAACAAAGCCGGATCCCGTTTGTTCGAGTTCGTTGGAACACCAAAGGAGAACCCGAGTTTACTTAGGAACGAGAAGATCCAAACGCAACGAAGGTGTCTTCATCTACTCGGAGGTCCGATGACGCAAAACCTCGAGGAAGAAGCGACGTTTACTACTTCTACCTAAATTTCGGGACGAAATTTCTTTTAAGGTGAGGGTAATGTAATAACCCGCATTTTTTCATTAATTTATTTTAACGCCCGTCTTTTTCTTTATATAATATCTTTCGTTATCTATATTCGTATCATCCGTTTATCTATTTTAAATTCCGTTATTTAATAATAACACCTCTCGTTCACTCTAAATTATTTAAAATAACTCGTTCGGTTAATTCACGCACCCGTTTTTAAACTCGAGGGACTAAACTTGGCAAGGGACCAAACTAGTTGACTAGGTCAACTAGTCAAGCACCCTCCCCACCACTCATTCATTTCCACCTCCCATCTCCATTTTGATACTTTCATTTTTGCTCTCAACTCACACAATCAAAGATTCATCATCTAAATTCAACCTAGCAAGCTTACATCAAAACAAATTGCATATTTGGAATCCTTGCATCTTCCTCTACAACATGATACCAATTTCATCTCTTTTGAGTAACTTTTCTAAAACACTAAATTTCTTGTTCTTGATTTTTTTTGACTAATAAATGTGTTAGTTAGTGTCTATGGCTCAAGTCTAACATGAAAATATAATTTGTATGCTCGATCTTGTTATTTTGGTGTAACTAGCATTAACACTTGAAATGGGTTTGTTAAATTCTTGATTTGAGTAATTGAAATGTTGTTAGATGTTAATGACTTTTTGTTTAATGTGTTACTTGCATCATTAGCTTCGTTTTGGTATGTTGGATGACATGAAAACCTCACATTAACATGATTATTGATTTTGTGATTCTTGGTTAGGGTTTGATAGATTTGATATGAACATTTGAGGTCTTAAATGATAATTAGCGTTGTTGGTAAATGTTTAGTTGTATTGTATGCGTAATTACCTACGAAACGGCGTATTATATGTATGGGTTAAGTTCCCGAATCACCATTTGCAATTATGAGCTTGAAACGTTAAATATTGATCATTCAACGAGGATTTATTTGTCGTAAATTTTAGATTTGGTTGATGAAATGTGTTTAGTTGTATTCCTCATTAAATTACCTTTTCAACCATATAAGATACGTGTTTTGAGTATTTACGGTTCATTAGTTGTGTTAAAATGAAGTTTGATTCGTGCATTAAGTGTTCAAAACTGCCCAGATTGCTGATCTGACACCCTGAGCTCCGCTCAAGGCCCCTGGAGCACCACTCAAGGCCCCCATATGCCTATTTGAGCGCCACTTGGAGCTCAGCTCCGATTCCTGCTGACCAAACTCACTTTGTGATTTCACGTTTTCACCCCCGCTTACTCGCAACTCCGATTAACATGAAACTTGGCCAACATGTTTATATATGATTACTAATTGAATAAAAATTTTCGGATACCCGACCCGACCCATTTTCACCAAGTTTGAATTTTAGTCAAACTTGACCTAACACTTATACAATCATTCTAACGTGCTTTTATACTTATATCTTGCATGAAACTTGACAACTTGATTCACATGATATATTAATCGAGTCGTAATGAGCCATAGGACTAATTGAACACATTTTGCCTGACCTTGTGTCATAACCGGTAATTGATACAACTTATTTGTTTAGGTCAAGGCTAAGCAACTTTCATTTGCACAACGTTTAATTCAAATACTTTGGCGTGCAACTACGTGAGATCATAGTCCCACTTTTACTCTTTTATACTAATACTTGGGATGAGAAAACATAAATGTTTCGTTTTACAAAGTGAATACAAGTACGAAAACAAACATTCTACGTGCGAGTTAGAACAAAAATCCTCAAGTCCAATTATCATTAGTTACACTTGTAGGGTGTAAGCGAGAACTTATGTTGTGTTGCCATACGGGTTTGACGAACCCTCATTCGGACGATTCGCTACCGTCAGTGGATGAAACGTATTTTCGTGTTTAGTGTAGGTTCTAACACAATGATGCAGAGGTACCATTCAGTAAAGCCTTGATAATTGGGTGCTCGTGATACAAACAACATCTTTGGAATGCAAACGATTTGGATAATCAACTTATACTAAATCTTGTGGTTCAATACAACTTACTTACTAAACCTATGATTTCACCAACGTTTTTCGTTGACATTTTTCTATATGATTCTCAGGTTCATACTTGGCTACTTGATACATGCTTCCGCACACTTTGATTACTTGCTTGGGGTCAAGCATACATGCATACGCTAGTGATAGCACCTTTAGATTCAAACTTAATCTTTACATGCATACGCTATTGATAGCATTCGTGATTGTTAACTTATATTATGTTTCAAGTTATTTCAATTATACTTATTAACTTTTGTAAACTTATACTTGTTTTCAAACCGTTTGGTTTACTTAAAACTTTGCAAGTCATGCACGTTTCAAATGAATGCGACATAATTTTGATCAAACGCGTCTCATTTAGGGACTATGACCACGTAACAGGACCTAAGTTGACGGCGCCATCAATGACGATTTTGTCGGGTCGTCACAACAACAATGGTGTTCGACAAAATTTCACTTGGTTCTTGAATCAAGTGGGAGCTATAATATTATCCTTAATTTGACCTCTTGATCTCATGTCAGCTCATGTGATCAAACATAGGATTTTAGGCTAGAATATGTATGTATGTGATGCATGATTGTGTTTAATTTAAATGTTTATTTATGATTGTCGATTATAATCTATGCTAAATGTTTTTTGGTGAAAACATTCAAGTAAACACATAACGAGATTAAATTAAAATTGATGATTTTAAAACTCAAATAATATATATGGGAGACATCTTTTAAAAATGTTTTGAAACAATACACGTTTGTTTCTTTGTTATTTTTATATGCTATAAATTAAATAAAAAATTAGACGCACAAACATAATTGACATATATAACTCGTTAAAATGTTTTTTAACTAATAGTGTAGCGAATCTTGTGTGCATGCATTATTCGTTGACACAAACTTTTTCAAAATAACCGTCAAATTTAAGTCATGCCATCTAATGAGCTTGCAAACACTCCTCGTTATTCTTCTAATCTAGTGAGACTAGTATGAATATAACCACGAGGTGGATTTTTTGATCTAGTGAGACTAGCATGAATTTTCACTGTTTCCAAATTGGACGACTTAGTCGTGTTTACGGTGAGACTTGAGTTCGAGGCAACGATGAGATAAACAGGCCAGTAATAATAGTGGTTTGTTAGACTACATATATCTATAGGTCCCATAAAGATTTAAGAGTTGCACTTGTAATGCAATTGGTACCCGTTACCTATTAATAGACTCCATAACTGTCAGCTAATCAACAGATGTGGCTATGAAACCTCTATGTGTATCTTAGGCTTTCGTAAATTTATCAAAAGCTCGGGTAGTTAATTTATCAAAGCTCAATATCGAAGATACTAAATTGAATTTTGTTTCTGTTTTGGATGTCAAATAGTAAAAAGTAAACCAAAACAAACTTCTTTCTTTGTTGGAAAAGGATAAACTCAATTGTTTGAACTTCCTAAACTGGCACCGCAATCAGAGAATTGCTTTCAAGCATGAATGGAAGTTGAACAAAATTTAAAACTTTTATCTGATCCACCTGCTGAGGCAGCTGCTGCTGCTCAAGAAATTTCTTATCAGAAGTTGTTCGATGAGAAGGAGAAGTAGGATGGAAGGTGAAAAAGAATAAGCCGAATACTTTGTGGAAGGGAAATGATGCTGGCAAGACTAGCAAACTCAGGTATATTTCATATACAGTCAAGGTTTCAAAATTCACTATTCGGGGATTAATCGTTCGGGGTTTTGGAAGGATTAATCGGCAATTCGGGGATTAATAGGAGATTAATCGAATTCTACTGTATACATTTAAATATTAAATTTTGAAAATTATATGTGTAACTATAGAAAAAAACATAAATATAAAGATAATTTTTAACATAATTGTCTAAAATGGTTTATTTTGCTTCAAAACTATAAAATTCTAGTTTAAATTCATGTTAAAATATTAACCAATTTTTACTTTGACTGACTTTGATTACCAAATTCGATTTTGATCTATCAATTGACGTTGACCGTTTAATTAAACGAATTTTTGGAAATCGGAACGAATTGCTCCTAAAAATGATTAATCGAAGATTAATCGGCGAGTAATCGGATTTTTTTACAACACTGTATACAGTTATATACTTCTTCTAGTGATTCCTCGATCTTTGTTAACCGGTTGTGACCTTCACACATGTAACAATATGAAGAGAATGAGAAGAAGTAATAGACTGAAAAAAGAGACACTGGATTTGTAAGTGGGCAATGGGGGTCGAGCTTATGTTGAAGCTATTGGTTTCCATGAACTTACTAGTCCAAGTGGTCTTATTGTTTTGATGGAACAATGCAATTACGCTTCTAGTATTACGAGCATCATAGTTTGAAAGATCTTAGTTTTGAACTTGCATTTACGCACTTAGGTATTTCAGTTTTTAAGGAAATTTTTTTTAGCTTAATGCCTATCCAACTGATGGTATATTTAAAATTGATATGCATGGTGTGATTTCAAATGAGAATTATAAGTATACATGTACTGTCAAATGATTCAATCAAGAGTTGAATAAGACCTATCTATGAAATTGTTGTCTTAGTCATTTATACAACGCATTTCAAAGCTCCATTCTAATGGACTATTGGAATCAAATGGCTCCTCCGAGTAAATTGATGTATGTGAGACATGTTATTGGTCCCGATTAACAACAAAAAGTATTGTAGAGGGAGATAAATACAATTCTTTTGCTAATTAATCAAGTTTTAACTAATTAAGTATAAGAAGCAAGTTAATCAACACGAGTCAGAGTATTTTTTAACTTATTCTTTTTATTGATATAATCTCAAAGAATCACGATTGTCTTAGAGCGGAATAGGTAATCGGTCGATACAAATTACATCTTGATAACTATACAAGATTTTACAGACTCTTTAAATCCCACACCACTAACTAAAATATTTGTGGAATTGTCTATTTATAAACTCTCCAAGAACCAGGTAAAGGTCTATTGTCCACTAGTCCAAAATGTGTTTATACTTCAGCCGACAAGAAATGTAGAAAGCACGTGGCTCTGTTTTTGTTCTGAAGCTAATTCAGGAACACCCTAAAATGGGTGGACACACTATTTGAATAAACAAATAGAACGTTGGGTTCTCAAGGCGTTGAAAAAATATACCCACGAACTACGCATGTGATATACTTTTACTAGTTCTTCTAACTGGCTACTGATGGGTCAGCAGTAATCTTCTGCTGGCTGTCACGCATGACATGAGCTTGTGTACCTCACTAGTATTTGAACTGGAATGTCATGCGGAGGAGTGTAACTGCCTTATCGTGATATCCGAATTCACGAAGAACTCAAATTCTAGATTATCTTGTGCTAATAGCCAATGCAGCACTCTAAAACACTAAGACTTAACATACAATGCTGATTTATACTTAGAACAATTTAATGCACCTTAGGTGGCTGTACATAAGTGTTAATAACTATGTTTCATCATAATTAAATGATTGACTCAACATGTTCTCTTACTCAGGGTTTGGTCTTGTTTTGATTTTTTGAAGATGGTCTGTTTTCCGACTGTTGTTGACAGTTTTTCGGTTGGATTCCGTCGGCTTTTGATGTTTATGTTCGTGTTGCTGCTTATGTTCATGTTGTTGTCCTTTATTTTCCGTTAGTGTATTTGATTTTTGATTCTAATGTGTTGGTATTTTTAGATATGTTGTCGTCTAATAAAGTGTGTTTTTGGTTGTTGGCGAGACCGTTTGTTTAGGCCGGATTAGAATTTATTGTTATTTTTGCATTGGTTTGGATATCCATGTATCGAGTGTAGTTGCTGATCTTAAAGTCTACTACTCCGTATTTGTTATTACGTTTTTCTTAAAAGATGTAAAAAATATGAGTCCCTACACCAATCGCAAAAGAAGCTTTTAAAATCAATATCTATATGTACAATAATGGACAACATATTCCTAGTGGTCCCATTTGGACTTTTCTCTAATTAATATTTCCAATCTAAGTGGATACTATATATATAAACAAAACATGCAAGATCAATGCATATATTAAAGAAAAAATGTGACAAAAAGATATGATAAACAACGATATAAAACTAAACGTTTAAATAAATTAAAACGCAACATACCTGAACAAATCAAATTAGCAACAAATCAAAATAGAAAAATCGCAACTCAAAGTTAGTGATTATGTTGATGATGATTATGAATGATATTGCCCATCGGACCGATTGACGGATTTAGGAATCTTAGTCACTGGTATCACTAGTTAAAAGCTCAAAAAAAACTATCCAGTGGTGTCACCTAGAAAAATTTACACTATCTAGTGGTGTCACTAGTTAAAAGCCCGAATTTTTTTTCACTAGATTGCGTATTTCAGTAGTAGTTCGTGCTACCACTGCTATTAAACTATATCCGCCCTTGATCGGACCAACAGTTTTAAAACGAGCAAGATTAATGTTGCGAAAAATAATTCGCTCCATATATTTATAATCAAAATTCTTATATGGTAAAAAGCTTTTATTAAATTAAAAGTAAAATATAAATATATACTCGTGTAAATGTTATATATATATATATATATATATATATATATATATATATATATATATATATATATATATATATATATATATATATTTGCAATTAATTAAATTGAAATGGATAAAAATGGTCTTTGGTTATGAATTTTTTTATTTTTTTTAAAACTCAAGTTTCTTCTATTTTCTTTAATTTATCGTATTTTGACAAAAAGAAAGAAATGGACGCTCCTCTTCAAGACTGTTCATCTTCATCATCTTTGGTGAAACCCTAATCTAAACTCCCTGTTTCTGATCTGATTCTATTTTCTATTTTATTTTTCTTTTCTATTTGTGCTTATTATCTGTTATATCTTCATCTATAATGTCACAAGTACCGACCTCTCCTTTTACCCCAAATACTATGAACAATCAGGCCAAATCGAATCCTACTTTCACCACTAAAAACCAGCACATCAGATATCGACCAATCAATGAGGGCGTTTGGGTTGAAGTCAATCGTAATAAGAATCAGCCGCATCCTAAAAACCCTAACCCTAATCTTAATAACCTACAAAGATCAACCTTACATGCTCGTTCTCGTTCTGGTCCCAATCATCACTCAGCGAGGCTAAACTCTTCTTACAATCAAATTTACAATAACTTTAAAATTCGGGAATCTGCCATTAATCTTATCAATCGCTTTGGAAAACCATCATCTGGCTCGACTAATTCAGATTCAAACCAATTGCCGATGAAGATTGATAAGTCTAGAATAACGTCTTATCTTTTCCACAACTTTCCCGAAAATTGGTGTTCTATTGACTTCTGGGATATCTTCAAAAAATACGGCAATATTCATGAGGTTTATATCCCCAGGAAGACTCTAAAAAATGGTAGAAAGTTTGGTTTTGTTAGGTTTTTGGACGTCCCAGAATACCACAAAGACTCTCTTGCTAGGAGACTCAGTCTCATTGTTGCGGGTGACAATCTACTCAAAGTCTACAAGGCTCGCGATCCTCCAAAACTCTCGATCGGGACCTCTCTGATCACTGCCCCATCATTCTAAGGAATAACCTCCTTGACTCTGGCCCTAAGCCTATACGTGTCTTTGACACATGGCTTGATCTTAAAGATGCCGACACCGTCATAAAAAGGGCTTGGTTGACCCCCACTAGTGGGAATAGGCCAGACTGCACTTTCCGTAATAAATTAAAAAATGTTAAATTGGAACTTAAAAAACATAGTAACCAACTTGATAACATAGACTCTCAAATACGTGACCACATAACTGAATGTAATAATTGGGAACAAACCGCCGAAATCAGA
This sequence comes from Rutidosis leptorrhynchoides, assembly GCF_046630445.1. NCBI lineage: Eukaryota > Viridiplantae > Streptophyta > Magnoliopsida > Asterales > Asteraceae > Rutidosis > Rutidosis leptorrhynchoides. Next base: position 505,243,967 of record NC_092333.1, on the reverse strand, counting down.
CCACTTTCCGAAACAGAAAAACAAAAATGGATCGGTGAAAAAATGCAACACATCGACAAAGAAAAAAAGAAAATTAATATGCTTAAACAAAAATCTAGGATTAAATGGGCGCTTGAGGGTGATGAAAATTCAAAATATTTTCATAACTATATTAAAAGAAGAACAAGTAAAAACAATATCCACGGTCTATGAAATGTCCCGTTCTTATTGATTAAAAACGTTCCATATTAATTGATTTCGTTGCGAGGTTTTGACCTCTATATGAGACGTTTTTCAAAGACTGCATTCATTTTTAAACAAACCATAACCTTTATTTCATCAATAAAGGTTTAAAAAGCTTTACGTAGATTATCAAATAATGATAATCTAAAATATCCTGTTTACACACGACCATTACATAATGGTTTACAATACAAATATGTTACAACAAAATAAGTTTCTTGAATGCAGTTTTTACACAATATCATACAAGCATGGACTCCAAATCTTGTCCTTATTTAAGTATGCGACAGCGGAAGCTCTTAATAATCACCTGAGAATAAACATGCTTAAAACGTCAACAAAAATGTTGGTGAGTTATAGGTTTAACCTATATATATCAAATCGTAACAATAGACCACAAGATTTCATATTTCAATACACATCCCATACATAGAGATAAAAATCATTCATATGGTGAACACCTGGTAACCGACAATAACAAGATGCATATATAAGAATATCCCCATCATTCCGGGACACCCTTCGGATATGATATAAATTTCGAAGTACTAAAGCATCCGGTACTTTGGATGGGGTTTGTTAGGCCCAATAGATCTATCTTTAGGATTCGCGTCAATTAGGGTGTATGTTCCCTAATTCTTAGATTACCAGACTTAATAAAAAGGGGCATATTCGATTTCGATAATTCAACCATAGAATGTAGTTTCACGTACTTGTGTCTATTTTGTAAATCATTTATAAAACCTGCATGTATTCTCATCCCAAAAATATTAGATTTTAAAAGTGGGACTATAACTCACTTTCACAGATTTTTACTTCGTCGGGAAGTAAGACTTGGCCACTGGTTGATTCACGAACCTATAACAATATATACATATATATCAAAGTATGTTCAAAATATATTTACAACACTTTTAATATATTTTGATGTTTTAAGTTTATTAAGTCAGCTGTCCTCGTTAGTAACCTACAACTAGTTGTCCACAGTTAGATGTACAGAAATAAATCGATAAATATTATCTTGAATCAATCCACGACCCAGTGTATACGTATCTCAGTATTGATCACAACTCAAACTATATATATTTTGGAATCAACCTCAACCCTGTATAGCTAACTCCAACATTCACATATAGAGTGTCTATGGTTGTTCCGAAATATATATAGATGTGTCGACATGATAGGTCGAAACATTGTATACGTGTCTATGGTATCTCAAGATTACATAATATATAATACAAGTTGATTAAGTTATGGTTGGAATAGATTTGTTACCAATTTTCACGTAGCTAAAATGAGAAAAATTATCCAATCTTGTTTTACCCATAACTTCTTCATTTTAAATCCGTTTTGAGTGAATCAAATTGCTATGGTTTCATATTGAACTCTATTTTATGAATCTAAACAAAAAAAGTATAGGTTTCTAGTCGGAAAAATAAGTTACAAGTCGTTTTTGTAAAGGTAGTCATTTCAGTCGAAAGAACGACGTCTAGATGACCATTTTAGAAAACATACTTCCACTTTGAGTTTAACCATAATTTTTGGATATAGTTTCATGTTCATAATAAAAATCATTTTCTCAGAATAAAAACTTTTAAATCAAAGTTTATCATAGTTTTTAATTAACTAACCCAAAACAGCCCGCGGTGTTACTACGACGGCGTAAATCCGGTTTTACGGTGTTTTTCGTGTTTCCAGGTTTTAAATCATTAAGTTAGCATATCATATAGATATAGAACATGTGTTTAGTTGATTTTAAAAGTCAAGTTAGAAGGATTAACTTTTGTTTGCGAACAAGTTTAGAATTAACTAAACTATGTTCTAGTGATTACAAGTTTAAACCTTCGAATAAGATAGCTTTATATGTATGAATCGAATGATGTTATGAACATCATTACTACCTTAAGTTCCTTGGATGAACCTACTGGAAAATAGAAAAATGGATCTAGCTTCAATGGATCCTTGGATGGCTCAAAGTTCTTGAAGCAAAATCATGACACGAAAACAAGTTCAAGTAAGATCATCACTTGAAATAAGATTGTTATAGTTATAGAAATTGAACCAAAGTTTGAATATGATTATTACCTTGTATTAGAATGATAACCTACTGTAATAAACAAAGATTTCTTGAGGTTGGATGATCACCTTACAAGATTGGAAGTGAGCTAGCAAACTTGAAAGTATTCTTGATTTTATGAAACTAGAACTTTTGGAATTTATGAAGAACACTTAGAACTTGAAGATAGAACTTGAGAGAGTTCAATTAGATGAAGAAAATTGAAGAATGAAAGTGTTTGTAGGTGTTTTTGGTCGTTGGTGTATGGATTAGATATAAAGGATATGTAATTTTGTTTTCATGTAAATAAGTCATGAATGATTACTCATATTTTTGTAATCTTATGAGATATTTCATGCTAGTTGCCAAATGATGGTTCCCACATGTGTTAGGTGACTCACATGGGCTGCTAAGAGCTGATCATTGGAGTGTATATACCAATAGTACATACATCTAAAAGCTGTGTATTGTACGAGTACGAATACGGGTGCATACGAGTAGAATTGTTGATGAAACTGAACGAGAATGTAATTGTAAGCATTTTTGTTAAGTAGAAGTATTTTGATAAGTGTATTGAAGTCTTTCAATAGTGTATAAATACATATTAAAACACTACATGTATATACATTTTAACTGAGTCGTTAAGTCATCGTTAGTCGTTACATGTAAGTGTTGTTTTGAAACCTTTAGGTTAACGATCTTGTTAAATGTTGTTAACCCAATGTTTATAATATCAAAAGAGATTTTAAATTATTATATTATCATGATATTATGATGTACGAATATCTCTTAATATGATATATATACATTAAATGTCGTTACAACGATAAACGTTACATATATGTCTCGTTTCAAAATCATTAAGTTAGTAGTCTTGTTTTTACATATGTAGTTCATTGTTAATATAATTAATGATATGTTTACTTATCATAATATCATGTTAACTATATATATAACCATATATATGTCATCATATAGTTTTTTTACAAGTTTTAACGTTCGTGAATCACCGGTCAACTTGGGTGGTCAATTATCTATATGAAACCTATTTCAATTAATCAAGTCTTAACAAGTTTGATTGCTTAACATGTTGGAAACATTTAATCATGTAAACATCAATCTCAATTAATATATATAAACATGGAAAAGTTCGGGTCACTACAGTACCTACCCGTTAAATAAATTTCGTCCCGAAATTTTAAGCTGTTGAAGGTGTTGACGAATCTTCTGGAAATAGATGCGGGTATTTCTTCTTCATCTGATCTTCACGCTCCCAGGTGAACTCGGGTCCTCTGCGAGCATTCCATCGAACCTTAACAATTGGTATCTTGTTTTGCTTAAGTCTTTTAACCTCACGATCCATTATTTCGACGGGTTCTTCGATGAATTGAAGTTTTTCGTTGATTTGGATTTCATCTAACGGAATAGTGAGATCTTCTTTAGCAAAATATTTCTTCAAATTCGAGACGTGGAAAGTGTTATGTACAGCCGCGAGTTGTTGAGGTAACTCAAGTCGGTAAGCTACTGGTCCGACACGATCAATAATCTTGAATGGTCCAATATACCTTGGATTTAATTTCCCTCGTTTACCAAATCGAACAACGCCTTTCCAAGGTGCAACTTTAAGCATGACCATCTCTCCAATTTCAAATTCTATATCTTTTCTTTTAATGTCAGCGTAGCTCTTTTGTCGACTTTGGGCGGTTTTCAACCGTTGTTGAATTTGGATGATCTTCTCGGTAGTTTCTTGTATAATCTCCGGACCCGTAATCTGTCTATCCCCCACTTCACTCCAACAAATCGGAGACCTGCACTTTCTACCATAAAGTGCTTCAAACGGCGCCATCTCAATGCTTGAATGGTAGCTGTTGTTGTAGGAAAATTCTGCTAACGGTAGATGTCGATCCCAACTGTTTCCGAAATCAATAACACATGCTCGTAGCATGTCTTCAAGCGTTTGTATCGTCCTTTCGCTCTGCCCATCAGTTTGTGGATGATAGGCAGTACTCATGTCTAGACGAGTTCCTAATGCTTGCTGTAATGTCTGCCAGAATCTTGAAATAAATCTGCCATCCCTATCAGAGATAATAGAGATTGGTATTCCATGTCTGGAGACGACTTCCTTCAAATACAGTCGTGCTAACTTCTCCATCTTGTCATCTTCTCTTATTGGTAGGAAGTGTGCTGATTTGGTGAGACGATCAACTATTACCCAAATAGTATCAAAACCACTTGCAGTCCTTGGCAATTTAGTGATGAAATCCATGGTAATGTTTTCCCATTTCCATTCCGGGATTTCGGGTTGTTGAAGTAGACCTGATGGTTTCTGATGCTCAGCTTTGACCTTAGAACACGTCAAACATTCTCCTACGTATTTAGCAACATCGGCTTTCATACCCGGCCACCAAAAATGTTTCTTGAGATCCTTGTACATCTTCCCCGTTCCAGGATGTATTGAGTATCTGGTTTTATGAGCTTCTCTAAGTACCATTTCTCTCATATCTCCAAATTTTGGTACCCAAATCCTTTCAGCCCTATACCGGGTTCCGTCTTCCCGAATATTAAGATGCTTCTCCGATCCTTTGGGTATTTCATCCTTTAAATTTCCCTCTTTTAAAACTCCTTGTTGCGCTTCCTTTATTTGAGTAGTAATGTTATTATGAATCATTATATTCATAGATTTTACTCGAATGGGTTCTCTATCCTTCCTGCTCAAGGCATCGGCTACCACATTTGCCTTCCCCGGGTGGTAACGAATCTCAAAGTCGTAATCATTCAATAATTCAATCCACCTACGCTGCCTCATATTCAGTTGTTTCTGATTAAATATGTGTTGAAGACTTTTGTGGTCGGTATATATAATACTTTTGACCCCATATAAGTAGTGCCTCCAAGTCTTAAATGCAAAAACAACCGCGCCTAATTCCAAATCATGCGTCGTATAATTTTGTTCGTGAATTTTCAATTGTCTAGACGCATAAGCAATCACCTTCGTTCGTTGCATTAATACACAACCGAGACCTTGCTTTGATGCATCACAATAAATCACAAAATCATCATTCCCTTCAGGCAATGACAATATAGGTGCCGTAGTTAGCTTTTTCTTCAATAACTGAAACGCTTTCTCTTGTTCATCATTCCATTCAAATTTCTTCCCTTTATGCGTTAATGCAGTCAAGGGTTTTGCTATTCTGGAAAAGTCTTGGATGAACCTTCTGTAGTAACCAGCTAGTCCTAAAAACTGGCGTATGTGTTTCGGAGTTTTTGGGGTTTCCCACTTTTCAACAGTTTCTATCTTTGCCGGATCCACCTTAATACCTTCTTTGTTCACTATGTGACCGAGGAATTGAACTTCTTCCAACCAAAATGCACACTTTGAAAACTTAGCGTACAATTCTTCCTTCCTCAATACTTCTAACACCTTTCTCAAATGTTCACCATGTTCTTGGTCATTCTTTGAGTAAATAAGTATGTCATCAATGAAAACAATGACAAACTTGTCAAGGTATGGTCCACACACTCGGTTCATAAGGTCCATGAACACAGCTGGTGCATTAGTTAAACCAAACGGCATGACCATAAACTCGTAATGACCGTAACGTGTTCTGAAAGCAGTCTTTGGAATATCATCTTCTTTCACCCGCATTTGATGATACCCGGAACGTAAGTCAATCTTTGAATAAACAGACGAGCCTTGTAGTTGATCAAATAAGTCGTCGATTCTCGGTAGTGGGTAGCGGTTCTTGATGGTAAGTTTGTTCAACTCTCGGTAGTCGATACACAACCTGAATGTACCATCTTTCTTCTTGACAAACAAAACAGGAGCTCCCCACGGTGATGTGCTTGGTCGAATGAAACCACGCTCTAAAAGTTCTTGTAATTGGCTTTGCAGTTCTTTCATCTCGCTGGGTGCGAGTCTGTAAGGAGCACGAGCTATTGGTGCAGCTCCTGGTACAAGATCTATTTGAAATTCAACGGATCGATGTGGGGGTAATCCCGGTAATTCTTTCGGAAATACATCGGGAAATTCTTTTGCAATGGGAACATCATTGATGCTCTTTTCTTCAGTTTGTACTTTCTCGACGTGTGCTAGAACAGCATAGCAACCTTTTCTTATTAGTTTTTGTGCCTTCAAATTACTAATAAGATGTAGCTTCGTGTTGCCCTTTTCTCCGTACACCATTAAGGGTTTTCCTTTTTCTCGTATAATGCGAATTGCATTTTTGTAACAAACGATCTCCGCTTTCACTTCTTTCAACCAGTCCATACCGATTATCACATCAAAACTCCCTAACTCTACTGGTATCAAATCAATCTTAAATGTTTCGCTAACCAGTTTAATTTCTCGATTCCGACATATATTATCTGCTGAAATTAATTTACCATTTGCTAATTCGAGTAAAAATTTACTATCCAAAGGCGTCAATGGACAACTTAATTTAGCACAAAAATCTCTACTCATATAGCTTCTATCCGCACCCGAATCAAATAAAACGTAAGCAGATTTATTGTCAATAAGAAACGTACCCGTAACAAGCTCCGGGTCTTCCTGTGCCTCTACCGCATTAATATTGAAAACTCTTCCACGGCCTTGTCCATTCGTGTTCTCCTGGTTCGGGCAATTTCTAATAATGTGGCCTGGTTTTCCACATTTATAACAAACTACATTGGCATAACTTGCTCCGCCATTACTCGTTCCGACACCATTTGTTCCTTTCGTTCTATTAACCCCTGGTCCGTAGACCTCACACTTCGCCGCGCTATGACCATTTCTTTTACACTTGTTGCAAAATTTGGTGCAGAACCCCGAGTGATTCTTTTCACACCTTTGGCATAGCTGCTTCTGATTGTTGTTGTTGTTGCGGTTATTATTGTTGTTGGGATGATTGTTGTAGTTGCTGTTGTTGTTGTTGTTGTTGTTGTTGTTGTTGGGCCGTTTGTTGTAGTTGCGATTGATGTTGCGATTGTTGGGATAATTGTTGCGATTATTGTTGTAATTGCTGTTGTTGTTGTATTGGTGATTCTTATCACTGTTTTCCTCCCACTTTCTTTTGACTTGCTTCACATTGGCCTCTTCAGCAGTCTGTTCTTTAATTCTTTCTTCAATCTGGTTCACTAGTTTGTGAGCCATTCTACATGCCTGTTGTATGGAGGCGGGCTCGTGTGAACTTATATCTTCTTGGATTCTTTCCGGTAATCCTTTCACAAACGCGTCGATCTTCTCTTCCTCATCTTCGAATGCTCCCGGACACAATAGGCACAATTCTGTGAATCGTCTTTCATACGTGGTAATATCAAATCCTTGGGTTCGTAACCCTCTAAGTTCTGTCTTGAGCTTATTGACCTCGGTTCTGGGACGGTACTTCTCGTTCATCAAGTGCTTGAATGCTGACCACGGTAGTGCGTACGCATCATCTTGTCCCACTTGCTCTAGATAGGTATTCCACCATGTTAACGCAGAACCTGTGAAGGTATGCGTAGCGTACTTCACTTTGTCCTCTTCAGTACACTTACTTATGGCAAACACCGATTCAACCTTCTCGGTCCACCGTTTCAATCCGATCGGTCCTTCGGTTCCATCAAATTCCAAAGGTTTGCAGGCAGTGAATTCTTTGTAGGTGCATCCTACACGATTTCCTGTACTGCTAGATCCAAGGTTATTGTTGGTATGTAGCGCAGCCTGTACTGCGGCTATGTTTGAAGCTAGAAAAGTACGGAATTCCTCTTCATTCATATTCACGGTGTGTCGAGTAGTCGGTGCCATTTCCTTCAAAATAGTTAAATGGAACAAGTTAATCATACAGAATATTAAGAGTAGTTAATAGTATTTCGTAGCATAATATGAACTCATTTATAAAAGCTTTTTCTTCATATTAGCGTTTTATAAGTTTAAATTCGGGTAGTACCTACCCGTTAAGTTCATACTTAGTAGCTAATATACAATTCAACTACTACAATTCTATATGAAAAACTGATTGTAATAATATTTCGCGTTCAAACTTTTATACAATATTTTACAAACTTACAATACCGCTTATTTTACATAAAGCATGAAATATAGCACACAATAACTTTGATACAAGATAGTTGTGAAGACAATTCTAGCTAGTACACAAGTCGTTCAGCAAAGGCAATAAAGACACGTAATTCATACGTCCAGAAACAAGTCATGCATTCTGGTTTTACTAGGACTACTTCCCATCCTTGGTCTTGTGCAACATAACCGTTATGGCCGTTGATAAGACAGCGTGTTGTAACGTCATCAAAGGGACGAGGGTTACGTAATGTCTAACAGTCCCGTAATAATCTAAAAACCTCATTTCTTACCCCAATTACCGACTCCGTCACTTGTGGAAACGTTTTGTTTAATAGTTGTAGCCCGATGTTCTTGTTCTCACTTTGGTGAGAAGCGAACATTACTAATCCGTAAGCATAACATGCTTCTTTATATTGCATGTTAGCCGCTTTTTCTAAATCACGAAGTCCAATATTCGGATATATTGAGTCAAAATAATTTCTTAACCCGTTGCGTAAAATAGCATTTGGGTTCCCCGCAATATATGCGTCAAAGTAAACACATCGTAACTTATGGGTTTCCCAATGTGATATCCCCCATCTTTCAAACGAAAGTCTCTTATAAACCAAGACATTCTTGGAACGTTCTTCGAATGTCTTACAAACTGATCTCGCCTTAAATAGTTGTGCCGAAGAATTCTGGCCGACTCTAGACAAGATTTCATCAATCATGTCTCCGGGTAGGTCTCTTAAAATATTGGGTTGTCTATCCATTTTGTGTTTTTAAACTGTAAAATAGACAAGAGTTAGTTTCATAAAAAAATACTTATTAATACAAGCAATTTTTACATATATCATAAAGCATAAGAACACTATATTACATATATTACACCACACGAATACAACTATCTTATTCCGACTCGCTCGTTTCTTCTTCTTCAGTTTTGGTTCGTTTTGCCAAGTTTCTAGGGATATATGATGTTCCCCTAATACGAGCCGTCGTTGTCCACATTGGTTTAGAAAAACCTGGTGGTTTAGAGGTTCCCGGGTCATTGTTACAACTTAAGGACTTCGGGGGTTGACGATACATATAAAGTTCATCGGGGTTGGAATTAGATTTCTCTATTTTTATGCCCTTTCCCTTATTATTTTCTTTTGCCTTTTTAAATTCAGTTGGGGTAATTTCTATAACATCATCGGAATTCTCGTCGGAATCCGATTCATCGGAGAATTGGTAATCCTCCCAATATTTTGCTTCCTTGGTGGAAACACCATTGACCATAATTAACTTTGGTCGGTTGGTTGAGGATTTTCTTTTACTTAACCGTTTTATTATTTCCCCCACCGGTTCTATTTCTTCATCCGGTTCCGATTCTTCTTCCGGTTCCAATTCTTCTTCCGGTTCCGACTCTTCTTCCGGTTCCTCTTCGGGAACTTGTGAATCAGTCCACAAATCATTCCAATTTACATTTGACTCTTCATTATTATTAGGTGAGTCAATGGGACTTGTTCTAGAGGTAGACATCTATCACATAATATCAAACACGTTAAGAGATTAATATATCACATAATATTCATATGTTAAAAATATATAGTTTCCAACAAAAATGTTAAGCAATCATTTTTAAAGAAAACACGGTCGAAGTCCAGACTCACTAATGCATCCTAACAAACTCGATAAGACACACTAATGCAAATTTTCTGGTTCTCTAAGACCAACGCTCTGATACCAACTGAAATGTCCCGTTCTTATTGATTAAAAACGTTCCATATTAATTGATTTCGTTGCGAGGTTTTGACCTCTATATGAGACGTTTTTCAAAGACTGCATTCATTTTTAAACAAACCATAACCTTTATTTCATCAATAAAGGTTTAAAAAGCTTTACGTAGATTATCAAATAATGATAATCTAAAATATCCTGTTTACACACGACCATTACATAATGGTTTACAATACAAATATGTTACAACAAAATAAGTTTCTTGAATGCAGTTTTTACACAATATCATACAAGCATGGACTCCAAATCTTGTCCTTATTTAAGTATGCGACAGCGGAAGCTCTTAATAATCACCTGAGAATAAACATGCTTAAAACGTCAACAAAAATGTTGGTGAGTTATAGGTTTAACCTATATATATCAAATCGTAACAATAGACCACAAGATTTCATATTTCAATACACATCCCATACATAGAGATAAAAATCATTCATATGGTGAACACCTGGTAACCGACAATAACAAGATGCATATATAAGAATATCCCCATCATTCCGGGACACCCTTCGGATATGATATAAATTTCGAAGTACTAAAGCATCCGGTACTTTGGATGGGGTTTGTTAGGCCCAATAGATCTATCTTTAGGATTCGCGTCAATTAGGGTGTCTGTTCCCTAATTCTTAGATTACCAGACTTAATAAAAAGGGGCATATTCGATTTCGATAATTCAACCATAGAATGTAGTTTCACGTACTTGTGTCTATTTTGTAAATCATTTATAAAACCTGCATGTATTCTCATCCCAAAAATATTAGATTTTAAAAGTGGGACTATAACTCACTTTCACAGATTTTTACTTCGTCGGGAAGTAAGACTTGGCCACTGGTTGATTCACGAACCTATAACAATATATACATATATATCAAAGTATGTTCAAAATATATTTACAACACTTTTAATATATTTTGATGTTTTAAGTTTATTAAGTCAGCTGTCCTCGTTAGTAACCTACAACTAGTTGTCCACAGTTAGATGTACAGAAATAAATCAATAAATATTATCTTGAATCAATCCACGACCCAGTGTATACGTATCTCAGTATTGATCACAACTCAAACTATATATATTTTGGAATCAACCTCAACCCTGTATAGCTAACTCCAACATTCACATATAGAGTGTCTATGGTTGTTCCGAAATATATATAGATGTGTCGACATGATAGGTCGAAACATTGTATACGTGTCTATGGTATCTCAAGATTACATAATATATAATACAAGTTGATTAAGTTATGGTTGGAATAGATTTGTTACCAATTTTCACGTAGCTAAAATGAGAAAAATTATCCAATCTTGTTTTACCCATAACTTCTTCATTTTAAATCCGTTTTGAGTGAATCAAATTGCTATGGTTTCATATTGAACTCTATTTTATGAATCTAAACAAAAAAAGTATAGGTTTCTAGTCGGAAAAATAAGTTACAAGTCGTTTTTGTAAAGGTAGTCATTTCAGTCGAAAGAACGACGTCTAGATGACCATTTTAGAAAACATACTTCCACTTTGAGTTTAACCATAATTTTTGGATATAGTTTCATGTTCATAATAAAAATCATTTTCTCAGAATAACAACTTTTAAATCAAAGTTTATCATAGTTTTTAATTAACTAACCCAAAACAGCCCGCGGTGTTACTACGACGGCGTAAATCCGGTTTTACGGTGTTTTTCGTGTTTCCAGGTTTTAAATCATTAAGTTAGCATATCATATAGATATAGAACATGTGTTTAGTTGATTTTAAAAGTCAAGTTAGAAGGATTAACTTTTGTTTGCGAACAAGTTTAGAATTAACTAAACTATGTTCTAGTGATTACAAGTTTAAACCTTCGAATAAGATAGCTTTATATGTATGAATCGAATGATGTTATGAACATCATTACTACCTTAAGTTCCTTGGATGAACCTACTGGAAAATAGAAAAATGGATCTAGCTTCAATGGATCCTTGGATGGCTCAAAGTTCTTGAAGCAAAATCATGACACGAAAACAAGTTCAAGTAAGATCATCACTTGAAATAAGATTGTTATAGTTATAGAAATTGAACCAAAGTTTGAATATGATTATTACCTTGTATTAGAATGATAACCTACTGTAAGAAACAAAGATTTCTTGAGGTTGGATGATCACCTTACAAGATTGGAAGTGAGCTAGCAAACTTGAAAGTATTCTTGATTTTATGAAACTAGAACTTTTGGAATTTATGAAGAACACTTAGAACTTGAAGATAGAACTTGAGAGAGTTCAATTAGATGAAGAAAATTGAAGAATGAAAGTGTTTGTAGGTGTTTTTGGTCGTTGGTGTATGGATTAGATATAAAGGATATGTAATTTTGTTTTCATGTAAATAAGTCATGAATGATTACTCATATTTTTGTAATCTTATGAGATATTTCATGCTAGTTGCCAAATGATGGTTCCCACATGTGTTAGGTGACTCACATGGGCTGCTAAGAGCTGATCATTGGAGTGTATATACCAATAGTACATACATCTAAAAGCTGTGTATTGTACGAGTACGAATACGGGTGCATACGAGTAGAATTGTTGATGAAACTGAACGAGAATGTAATTGTAAGCATTTTTGTTAAGTAGAAGTATTTTGATAAGTGTATTGAAGTCTTTCAATAGTGTATAAATACATATTAAAACACTACATGTATATACATTTTAACTGAGTCGTTAAGTCATCGTTAGTCGTTACATGTAAGTGTTGTTTTGAAACCTTTAGGTTAACGATCTTGTTAAATGTTGTTAACCCAATGTTTATAATATCAAAAGAGATTTTAAATTATTATATTATCATGATATTATGATGTACGAATATCTCTTAATATGATATATATACATTAAATGTCGTTACAACGATAAACGTTACATATATGTCTCGTTTCAAAATCATTAAGTTAGTAGTCTTGTTTTTACATATGTAGTTCATTGTTAATATAATTAATGATATGTTTACTTATCATAATATCATGTTAACTATATATATAACCATATATATGTCATCATATAGTTTTTTTACAAGTTTTAACGTTCGTGAATCACCGGTCAACTTGGGTGGTCAATTGTCTATATGAAACCTATTTCAATTAATCAAGTCTTAACAAGTTTGATTGCTTAACATGTTGGAAACATTTAATCATGTAAACATCAATCTCAATTAATATATATAAACATGGAAAAGTTCGGGTCACTACAGTCTATCCATTAATGGTACATGGTCTGAAGATCCTAATCTAATAAAACAAGAAGCATACTCTTATTTTAACAATATCTTCCAATCCAAACACTTACGTGATGAATGCCCTTTTGACAATGTCTCTCACCTCGAATACATTACCTCCTTGGACAATCAACTCTTAGAACCTAAATTTAGCGAAAACGAAATATGGGAAGCCATATGTAATTTCGATAGCTCTAAAGCTCCTGGGCCGGACGGTTTCAATATGAAATTCTTTAAAAAACACTGGGAATTGATAAAAACTGACCTCATTAAATCTCTAGATTGGTTCTGGGACAACTCTGAAATTTCCAAAGGCTGTAATGCTTCCTTCTTCACTTTAATCCCTAAAAAGCCTAATCCAATTGGATTAAATGAATATCGCCCAATCTGCCTAATAGGTAGCTACTATAAAATCCTCACTAAAATACTCTCCAATCGCCTTGCCAAGGTTATTCATAAAGTCATCAGAACTGAACAAACCGCTTTCCTTAAAGGTCGAAATATCCTCGATAGCGTCCTAATTGCAAATGAAATAATTGATGAATTAAAACGTAAAAAGCAAAAAGGTTTAATCTTTAAAGTTGACTTTGAAAAGGCATTCGACTGCATCGAGTGGGACTTTCTATTTAAAACCATGCAATTCATGGGTTTTGGTTCAAAATGGATTGGATTCAATCGAGCATGCCTTTGCTCATCGTCTATTTCTGTTCTAATCAACGGCTCTCCCACCAAAGAATTCTTCCCCGAAAGAGGAATTCGACAAGGCGATCCCATTTCGCCGTTCCTGTTCATCATTGTTGCCGAAGGTCTTAACATTCTGGTCAAAAGAGCATTAACCAATGGTCATTTGCATGGTTTAAAGATCGGACATGACAACCTTATCATTACACATCTACAATATGCTGATGACACAATCTTTTTCGGTGAATGGAATAAAAGAAATGCCAAATATATCTCTAAACTCCTAAAATGTTTTGAAAATATCTCGGGTCTAAAAGTTAACTTCCGCAAAAGCAAGCTTTACGGTATTGGTACTTCTATGACCGAAACCGAGCAAATGGCCTACTACATGAATTGTTCTGCGGGATCTACCCCTTTCACCTATCTTGGTCTTCCTATCGGTGTTCCCACTTCTCACGCTTCCTCTTGGCAACCAATCGTTGAAAAATTCGACAAAAGGCTTTCGGATTGGGCTGCCAAATCTATCTCCTTCGGAGGTCGACTTACGATCATCAAATCTATTCTTAGTAGCATCCCATTATACTACTTCTCTCTATTTCATGCACCTTCCGCTATCCTTAGGGTACTTGAATCTAAAAGACGAAAATTCTTCTGGGGAGGTTCTTCAAACGATAATAAAATTAATTGGATTAAATGGGATCAAATTATTTTACCATACGATTGTGGGGGTTTAAATGTGGGGTCCCTCTTTGCCAAAAACATATCATTATTATGCAAGTGGTGGTGGCGTTTTAAAAACGAAGACAACGCGTTATGGGTAAAAATTATCAAAAGCATTTATGGGCCGGGGGGGGGGGGGGGGAGGGGGGGGGGTTGGATACTAACTTTTTATGCAGGAACATTTCAGGTCGCACCATATGGAAAGAGATTATTAAAGCCGGAAAGGTCGCTGACAATATTGGCACATCCTTCACATCATCGATTACAAAGCGCATAGGAAATGGAACATCAATAAGTTTCTGGCATGATATATGGGTCGGTTCTGAGTGCTTAAAATCTACGTTCCATAGATTATTCATGTTGGAATCCCGTAAAGACGTAACTGTTGCTGAAAGAATTCTGAACGTTAACTCCACATCGATTGGTAATTGGGACTGGTCCCGCCCCCCAAGTGGTCGCGCAATAGATGAACTCACGGAGCTCAACAACTTATTAATCTCCGTTAATATTTCAGATCGTCCTGATTCATGGAAATTTTCCCTTGACGCATCCGGCATCTATACTACATCAGCAATGTCAAATCTGATCAACAAGCTTAAATACGGCACAAACTCTAGAAACTTATCATTACCTAAAAACAAATACGTCCCACAAAAGATCTACATTTTCTCATGGAGGGTCATTCAACAAAAAATTCCGGTCAGAAGCGAACTAGATAAAAAAGGAATTGACCTTCATACCATCTTATGTCCCTTATGCGAGCATCATATTGAAACCATTGAACATGCGTTGGTAAATTGTCAAAAAATAACTTCAATTTGGACACAATTACTTGATTGGTGGAATCAAAACAACATAAGAATCTCTAACATCAATGAAGCCATCATCTCCAATCAAAGTTTCACACATAACCCCATCGGATCTTCCATATGGCAAGCCACTAAATGGATTGCGTGTTACATTATTTGGAAGCATAGAAACTTAAAGATTTTTTCCGGAAAAATATGGAACCCCGCAGCGATAATCTCCGAGATTCAATCTCAAAGCTTTAGCTGGATCTCAAACCGATCACAAAAGAAAACACCTATCGAGTGGCACCAATGGCTTCTCAATCCGTCATTCTACGCGTCTCCAAACCGCATGGGAATCGGCTAATAAGGCTTATTTAAATCGGACATTGTTCGTTATGCTATTTAGCCTATGTGGGTTAGATTAAATGGGTTGGTTGTGTGTCAACTTTGTCGCCGCTTGATCGGTACTGTTGCCCCCTCCTTCCCTGCTTGTGTTTTCTTACTCAAGTTCGTCCCTCACAGTGTTATCTAGTATACGTCTCTTCCGATTTTATAGTTTAATTAATTCCTTATATCTTTCCTGTCGGTTCCGTTTGTTTATAGCATTGTATAGTAGCATATAGGGACTTGTATTGTTATATTTTAAATAATAAAATAAATCTTTTTTGCTTTTCAAAAAAAAAAAATAAAACATGTGAAAACCATTCGGGTTGAATATATATGAAAAAAGAACAAAAATGAATTTAGAAAAATGATCCAAATTGGGTCACGGCATGACAAAACGGAGATTATAAGTAAACTTTAAAATATATTATATTTATTTTATATGACGATATATAGTAAATAGCTAAAATACGACCCATAAAGGAAAAACATGGTAAAAATAATATATTTTTAAATATATGATTGATTATTATGTACATAAAATGATAATGGTTAAAAATGGTACAACGTAGTTTTTACATATACAATTTATTCCATTGTCTAATATTTTATTTTTAGCTGTACCAAATTCTTTGCCATAAGTTGTTTTAATTCTATTGTATAATATTTTTTTTAGATGTATCAATTTGGTTATTATTAATAGCTAACATATAGTAACTAGAAGCCGTGTGAGAATAAAAAATAAAATATAAATAGCAAATTGTAAAAAAGTAAAGAATAGAAAGGAAAAGCAAAAACAATACACATAAAACGACATCGTACCCAAAGGAAAGTAGTTTAGTATAGAACAATTCCAAAGCCTGTGATAATTGAGAAGAAGAAGTTTAATTTACAACTACTATTTAGCTTTTAAATTGGAATGCTTGTTATATCAATAAAATGTGTAACGATGATTTATGTGTTGTTGATAGATATCAGCAAATAAAGACGTTTCATTGTTGGAAAACGTCGTTGAATAATTCGGAAGAATATTTTGTGTAAGGGCCAAAGTAGTCATTCATAAGTTAATAGTGAGAACTAAATCTATCAAGTTTGATATAACGCCGTCTATTCTTTTGAGTGTTGGAACTTTCACCTTCATCGTCCGATTCACGATTCCTAAAAACTACATCGATCATTAGATATTTTTGATATAGTTTCGTCTTAGGAAGAGTAATTGGAAGACATTTTATCAGAGAAAATTTAAAAAGTATGTGAGAAAAAAATTGGCGTTAAATGTTTATATTTATAGGCAAATATTTAAATTGTTAAATAAAAAATAAATTAAAAAGAATAAACAGAGCAGTGTCCGTTGAGTTAAAAACAAAAATGATAACGATCAAATATCATAAATCACAATGTTCGAAACATAACTTTGAAATTAAAACGTCGAGAGGACACTGAAAGGGTATTGTAGAACGCCGTAAATCCGATATTCTAGATAATAAAAGCACTCATGGTGCTCTTAGGCGTTGTACAGAGATTGTAGCTCCTCAACTATGACTTACTAATGAAAAGAGACGTCTTCGAGCAGAGGCAAGATGGGCAACCGTCTAAGTCCCAAAATTTTAAAGGACTCAAAGAGAGAGTTTCCAACTTGGGGTACTGCCAATCCAGGCTCGATTCTCACTTCAAGTGAGAGTTTTCAACTTTTGATGATACTACCAACATCAATGCGATTTGGGAAGGTCTCGGTGGAGGGGGGTCCCAACCTTCGATGATATCGCTAACATCATCTCGAGACATATGATCGCGAATGTGATTAATTCCCCTCTGGTTAACGCCGATATTAGCGTTCGAAGCAAAAAAAAAAATACATTGTAAGTAAATAAATACATGTAAAGTATTGACAACTCAATCGGTGGTGTACATTAATTTGGTTTGATTATCGAAGGGACATGATTTATTTGTAATGGTTGATGGTTGACTCTTAAGTGATTAGCTATTTTTGTCTTTCTTGTAATAGAATGAGAGAAATGAGAGAGGGAGAGATTCTTATATTACATCCTGCATCAATTATTATTTACTCTGTATCATTTATTATATATTATTATATTATTAATCTCATAAACTCTAGATAGATATTAGATAAAGATATAATATTTACGTGATTATACAACCTAACCAAATGATTTTAGAATCGACCTAGACAGATCGATTAATAATCAATAACTGATCGACTGCTCCACCCGAGTTTGATCACCTTATTCTTATTTTATTTATTTATCATCTTTTTTCTTGACAAGTCACTATCTTAGATCGTGAGGGTGTTGCATCAGCAAGCTAGATACATACATATTCTGTTTCTATTTCTACTTTTTATATTAACTTAAGTTCTAATACATATTGAAGAAGCAAGGTGGAATGAGAGTATATTTTTTAATGATAATAGAAATTATGGATCCAAAGATTAACAAGGTATAAAAAACGATACACCTGAACCAGATATTTTTTCTGGACAACGATTGGGATCACCTGAGGGGGACTAAACCACCCGTTGCGATCATCTCCCGTTTCGACTATGCCGATGCAACGATAGTAACCTCGCCCCCATCGCTGCCCCGAGAGGAAACCTTGAAACGGATCCAAGGGCACGCCCAAGTAAAACCCCTCCCCTTTACCCCCCAAAACGATATGGGAAAGGTTCCATGGGTGGATACTTCATGGCGGGGATGAAATTGTGTTTTTAATATGTAGTCAACGGGGGTCGAACTCCCAACCTCCCCTAAAGGAGGTAGACCACCAACCGCTGGACCACATCACAACTTCCTGAACCAGATATTAGCCTAGTAAACAACACTATAAACATGTGATCAGACAAACTAGTTAACCCGAATATAACCTAACTACAAACAGGGTGGATAAATTTAATTTAACTAGGTTAACGAAACAAAACAGACCATGCTGCACTATAACCGAAGTACTAGCTCCACCAAAAGCATTGTCGACTAGCACAAAGGAACAATGGCGAATTTCACCTTACTCGTCGAAAATCAGAATACTGACAAAGCAATCTTCACAAGCCGCCACAAATAAAAAACCAATAACAAAAAACCGGTCAAGCCGCCTGAGTTGAAACCAAATCTCTTATGGGGAGAACGTCGCCTGATGCAAGTCGAAAGAACAACTGGAAATGAAGGAAACCGTGGAGACAAAAAAACAACCGCGAGCATGAAGACAGGAAACCAAGCAACTTGCTGCAAACTGAAATGCCCCGTTCATATACAATATAAATGATTCACAATAGTTGATTACATCGCGAGGTAATTGACCTCTATATGATACATTTTACAAACATTGCATTCGTTTTTAAAAGACAAACTTTCTTTACATCGAAAGTTGACGGCAAACAGACTATTTCATAATACCTCCAACTATAATTGACTTAATAATAATCTTGATGAACTCGACGACTCGAATGCAACGTCTTTTGAAATATGTTATGAATGACTCCAAGTAATATCTCTAATATGAGCAAATGCACAGCGGAAGATTTCTTTCATACCTGAGAATAAACATGCTTTCAAGTGTCAACCAAAAGGTTGGTGAGTTCATAGGTTTATCATAAAATAATAAAATTCATCATTTTGATAAACCACAAGATTTAAATCCTGCATGGTACAAATGGGCCCGAATCCTATACCCACATGTAATGTACATGCGATATCTTTTAAATACAGTACACCTTTCTCGTGTACGAAATCATCTTTCATAAATCTTAGTAACCGTACACATATCTTGTGCACAAAAATAACATACACATAACCTGTTTATAAAATCATTCTCTCGATACATAACATTCACTTTTCATTGCTTTCATAGCTTGGCTTGGTAACCGACCTTAACATATAATGCGCATAATAATATCCTCAAAACAGAACATCTCGTCTGTATAATAATCATATAAACTTCGAAGTACTAAACACCACGCCCACTAGCCCTTCCGTCTAGTGAACATTCTGGGTGGGGGTGTGAAACCCGGTAGCTACCTTTAGGATTCGCGTCAATTAGGCGTGCACTAATTCTCAAAATTAGTGATGTTCCCTAATTCTTAGGTTACCAAGCAATGATAATCAGGGAAAAAATATTCATATCAATTGTGGCAATTATCACGTCCACATAATTCAATGGTGGCAATTATCACATCCACACAATTCATTCGAGGAATGTTTTGCTTGTGTCTATCTCGTCAAAATTTATAAAAGCATTTCATGTATTCGCAGTTCAAAATGTATTTCAAAAGCATTTAATAAAGCAGTTGTAAAAATAGCGCATGTGTTCTTGTAACAACACAAACCAACCCGTGACCAAACCACGTGAAAATACAAAATAAAAAAAAAATTCTGTGCAGCATACCCGCGCGACGCGCCAGGTAGGGGCGCGGCGCGCCAAAGTGGGCTGTCCGGAAAGTGTTTAAATGCGAAAAAGATTGACTAGTTCCCGACACTTTTAGACGAAACGCTTTTTACCATACATCCAAATATGTAAAACTAACCTGTTTCAAACAAAAAATCAATATTTTACAAGCGGGGCCCACACGACCCAAATTACAAGTTTAGTACAAGTTAAGAGTTTCGACCACCAAAAAGTTTAAGTTCCAAACTACGCAATGAGCATGGTGTTTGGGATTAAACTACCCAACTATCGGTCAAACTCCAAGAGCTACTAAAGCCAAAAGCGTCCCCTAGCATCAAGCGGGATCTCTAGTCCAAAACGATGCCCTTACCCTTGTCCAAAACCGAACCTATAAAATGATAAACAACGAGAGGGTAAGCAAAGCTTAATGAATGCAATAATTATACGAATACATATATAATTATACCTACTTGCAAACACTTACACAAACCGCAAACATGCTAGCAAACACAATGTAATGACCCGGAAATTTCCGACCAAATTTAAACCTTAATCTTTATATATTTCCGACACGATAAGCAAAATCTATAATGTTGAGTCTCGAAAGCTTTGAAATCTACATTCATGTAATCAATTACCCTTTGACCATGCCTAACGATTCACGAATAATGTATTGCAAATATATATATATATATATATATATATATATATATATATATATATATATATATATATATATATATATATATATATATATATATATATATATATATATATATATATATATATATGAATGTAAGCTATATAATAAATTGAAGTAATAAAATACAATTTGATCATTAAGATTTGGTATGTAAAATATATATAAAATAAAAATGTAGGTATTGAAATAAAACTATATAAGGTATGGATATTATCATTTTTTTTATTTTAGTATCATTAATATTTATTATTATTATTAATATAATTATCATTACTATTAATTATTAGTAATTATTTTATAAGTTAAAAATCAAATATTCGCATGATCCAGTTTTAGGTGCCTCCATTTGTTTTACGTTTTATTTCTACCTAATCTGTTACACATCATTTTCCCTTAGTACCAATCAGATAACCAATGGAATCTAATTTATTTTATTTTATGTAATTCTTCTGTTCCCTTTTGTCTGATTGAGAAAACCGTGAACCATCTCCTTTATTTAAAGGATCAAATCAGTCGAATTGTACATCACCTTCTAACCACCGGTCACCTCCATCACCCTCTTTCTTTTATCCTCCTCTCTAATACTTTTCAAGAACAAACATCAAGCACCACCACCTTCATCATCAACAACCCGTCAACCTTCATAAAATCTGTATGATCTATCACCATCGAGCCGTTACACTATTTGTTTCTTGTTTTCTTAATCAAGCACGTACAACCATCATCTCTCAATAATCTCTCTTCTCAAACTCATGAAGACTCATAGCTATTTCAATTTCGGTTTCGATTAACAATCACAACATCATTTTTCTTAAAGAAACCCACAACCACCATCTATTATTTTCTGTTTCTTGTCGAAAAGCCAAACACCACCCATCGAACTATCAAAGAACCATCACCATAATCATCATCTACTCTCGAACCAGTTTTCTTTATACTTGTTTATGCTTGATTAACCACCACACCCTCTTCATCGTGAAATCACCATCGAACAACACCACCATAACAACCCGTCACCACTTTGTTTATATTTTTATTCTTTCCTTCTTCCTGATATGTGATCCTGTGTAAACAAACAGCTTCTACTCGATAAATCTTCTCCCTTCCTTCATGTTTCTGTTCAAGCTGCGATTAAACAAAAACCCACTTATATATATATATATTACGATAGTATTACTGCCATTTATTTATTTATTTTTTCTCTCGATCGATACTAATATAAGAAGAGGAAACAGAAATCTTTTTTTATAGTGGAGAATAAAAAAGAGATGTGGGACATTCAAATATATGTGTAATCCAGCTAGAATCTAATCGAATATATGTATATATATAATTGCTGTTTTGACCAGGTCTCCAACCACTTCAAATCTGTTTGGATTTCTAAATTAGTTGCTGAGCCATATAGGTGATATAAATTAGATCGTGGGCCATTAGTAATAAATGGATATGTGAAGCATTTGGGCCGAGAAGTTAAGGGTGTTCAGTTTGGGCTGAAATAAAACTGGTTAAATGGATTCGGTAGCGAATTAAAACTGAAATACATTTTAGCTTGAATGGTTTGGAGTGTTTGTGATTTTTTAGGGGTCCTAGGTTCGATCCTAGGCCATTACAATTTTTTTTTAAAAGAAAATGCTGTGGGCCGTAAATTTATGTTGTTAGGCTTATGAATCTATTGTGGTCCGAGGGTGACGGGTTAAAATGATTATAAGAGGGTATTAACTCAAAGAAAGTGATGAATGGTGTTGCGGTTTAGAAGGAAATTGACGAGCGTGAGGTCGAGCCTGGGCATAGGCTTTATTTTGAACTATTTCTTGAGGTAGTTTTACTTATTATTATTATTATTATTATTATTATTATTATTATTATTATTATTATTATTATTATTATTATTATTATTATTATTATTATTACTATTATCAATACTATTATTATTCTTATTAATAATATTATTTTTATTATCATATTTATTTATAGTATCATTTTATTAAAATTCTAATAATTATTAAAACTACCATCTTTATTAAAATTATCATTTTCATTATTATTATAACAAATAAACATTTTATACATAAAATATATTTATATTACCTATAACTATATATTAATCATATTAACATAGTTTTATATACAAAATAAACATATATATATTATATAATTTAAGGTATAATATATAGACAAAAATGTAAAACAAATTCTATATAAACTACAACACTAAATAAATAAATATTATATAATTAATATATGTAATTATTTGATTGCCATTATATGTGTTAATAAATATATAATTAATATAGGTTCGTGAATCTGAGGCCAACCTTATAATTGATCAATGGTGTTATATGTATTTTTACTACAAAATACATTATGTGAGTTTCATTACTCCCTTTTTATATATATTTTTGGGCTGAGAATACATGCACTGTTTTATAACTGTTTTACGAAATGGACACAAGTACTAAAAACATATTCTACGTTGAGTTGTACCACTTTGCATATTTTTCCCTAATAGCTTGGTAACTACCATTTACATGCGGTATTGTAAACGCGAATCCTGTTGATAGATCTATCGAGCCTGACAACCCCAACCGGACTGGACGACCAGTATTCAACGGTTGCACAGTACTTCGTTTTGTGACTACACTTGGTACAGTGTAGTGAGATTTCATAATAAAGGGAATATGCGACGTTGATTAAATGTTAAGTATGGTTACCAAGTGCTCAACCACTTAGAATACTTTTATTAAAACGTTTGTGTATATGAAATCTTGTGGTCTATTAAGATATTGAAATGATTGTTATGATAAACCTATGAACTCACCAACCTTTTGGTTGACACTTTAAAGCATGTTATTTCTCAGGTACGAATTAAGTCTTCTGCTGTGCATTTGCTCAATTTAAGGACATTACTTGGAGTCGATCATCGCAATGGGACCAAATGTTGATGACTTCATCCAGGTGGATAAGGACGGGTCCTTTCAGTTGGTATCAGAGCGGTGGTATTAGCGAAACAGGTCTTGCATTAATGTGTCTAACTCGTTTAGATGCATTAGTGAGCCTGGACTTCGACCGTGTCTGCATGTCAAAAGTTTTGCTTATCATTTTTATCAAAAATTGCCTGCTTATCATTCTTAGTCTAGACACATCTTACTGCATTGACTGCATGATTAGTGTATAGACAAAACTCATATCTTAGCGTATCTGCTAAATCATATCTTAGCGTATCTATTACGATAGACTTTGTCTGATACCTTCTGTAAATTTCTCCGTAACTTAGGGGAATCTGGTACTATATATATCTAAGCATATGATGCATTGAGAATACCATCCAACTATCAATTGCTGTAACTAAACTCTTCATACCAAAAATCTTTTCTGAGATTGCGTAAGATGGCCTCTACGAATCGACCAAGTTCCTCTGACTCCGAAGACAGCGTGACAGGAGCACACCAACCAATCAACTACCGTGATTACTGGAGAAAATGGGGGTGGGTTCGCGACATACTCACCCTATGGAGAAGGGAAGAAGGTACTCCATATCATGAACCGAATCTACCACCTAACCTTGGAGTACTTGACCCGCTAACCGGCGAACCCGTTCGCAACACCGTTTATACACTTTTTGCAAGAATTTTTCATCTTGAGACTACCATTAACGGAACTAGAGAAGATATCCGACCTTTACCTCACACTGATAACCAACCAGGGTTAGTAGAAGAAGTTAGAGAACTCCGAGCTCGAGTATTAACTTTAGAGAGCACGGTACACAATTTGCAAGCACCAGCAGTATCACCAACACCAATAATATCACCAGCTTCAGCACCAACGGTACCAGTACCACCAATAACCCAAGTTTCAACAATCCATGCCTCACCATCTCATTCTGTACCTCGAGTATAATCATCGTTCTACGAATCGTTCTACATCAATTACCTTCGTTCGACATGACGATTATGTAATCTTTAATGTTTTAGAAATTATATATTCTCGTTCTAAAGGTAAATTAAATGAGATTAATATCATATCAACTCATTAAATCTATATTACATCTGAAGAAAATATATATGTAAGTATATTTTCATAAAGATTGTAATTAAAAATTCTTTCGTACAAACTGTTAATGGTGAAAATATTTTAACGGGTAGGTAATACCCGAGGAATATTTAGATTTCACATTAATAAGTTACACTGTACATCCTTCGAATCTGATTCAACGTTTATTTACTATTATGTGTACCTCCACAGATGTACGTATCCGTTCACCAAAGAACTACTATTTTCATTCAAATTCAATTTCATATTTGGATTTTGACCTATCAGAATCCAACAAGTGGCATAATGAAGAAAACATTGGACAAAAATAAAATTTGTTAGAAACAAACGAATTAACTAATTTAAATATTGTTAAGAATCCACGCTAACTGTTCCTAGCTAACTAGTTACATTTTATTTATCGCAATTTAATTATCGCAATTTATATTCTCGCAATTTTATTTATCGTCATTTAATTTTTGTTATTTACTTTTACGCACTTTAAATCGGGACACATGTACACAATACGTCGGATTAATTCTGAGACAATACGTTGTACACGGGTCATGATATATATTTATTTCTCTTACGCACTTAAATAACGGGACACGTATACAAGGTTTCGACTTATCATATCGACCCATCTATATATATATTTCGGAACAATCATAGACACTCTATATGTGAATGTTGGAGTTGGCTATACAGGGTTGAGGTTGATTCCAAAATATATATATGGTTTGAGTTGTGATCAATACTGAGACCGGTACACGGGTCACGATACGTATTAATTAATTTGAATATTATATATTAAATTATATCTGAATATATTGGACTATTGGACTATTGGACTATTGGACTGCAAACTTTAGACAATTAAAGTGAATTAAAATATTTTTTTTAACATATGAAACTAAACAATTCTTCAAGTTTGCCACTTGATTTCATCTTAAACCTCATTTATATCTTGACGGTTACAATCAGCGTTCAAACCTTTCGTGATCCTTGAAAACACCTCAATCGAGAGGATGAACCAGCCTCACATCATCTACGGAAGAAAAGATTTATGCACCTGAAAAAAACTCTCGAACCCAAATTCATAGTTTAACACGTAACCGTGTTGAATCCTTTACCATTTATTAGCAAAAACAATCTTACGACTCCTTTTCAAAGTAGCCAATATTGTCACAGCTCCAGCAAGTTAACTTCGACTTCTCAGTAAAACTAGCCTTATTATAACCTCGATATATATACGTTGTCCTTTCGCCGTCATTACCGAGGAACCTTTTATATTCCACCATATTACCATCAGCGTTTAATCATCTAAAAACACAATTCTCCTGAAACCACCTCGGTTTGATAACCAATGACCCAGATCCGTTAACTTTGAAAACGCTGACGAAGAAGCATGTTGTAGATGGTCTTAATGGCCAAAAGTTGATGATAAAGAATGGAGTGTTCGAAACACTCAATAGAAAACTTAGTACCGAAAAGCGGATCATGCGAAACTATGAAGGAAGCCGTGGACAAATCACAAAGAATAAGTCTGACTTCAAAGGATCCAAATGATTCAGTGCCTACTGAAACCATTAGTAAAAACCCTACTCCTTATTCTAAACCTTTCCAGATGATATTCTTCATCATCACCTTATCTTAGATATTATGAGATATCTTCGTATATTTCATCATACATATTCTCCATATTTCTGGAGATACTTTCACACCTAATCTTATCTGAGATCAGTTATCTCTTCAAATATCTGCGATACAACATAAAAGAAACTGTGTTAGTTTCTAAATTCTGAAAAATTCAAATATGAATGTTTTGAAGTAGTGTTGGGAACTGATACATGAATTAGTATAATATAATGACACTTGATCAACGTCATTATATTACAGTAAGTCATGTTGAGTTTCTAATGGAATGTGATGATTCACAGTACCATCATTATGTGCCATGTTACACGACTCTTACATTCTATCCAATCTTCAAACATATTAAGAACATATCATCTTGATAGTTCTATCTTTTTCAGGATATTCTGGTAATTTGACAAATCAAAATCGTCCCATTATAATTTCTTTCTTAGAGCATTAGCTATGTTCATTCCAAATTTCATACCTACGAATTCCGGACCATTGCTCGCTTGACTCGAGGACGGGAAGAGGAAACGAAAGAATAAAGCTCCGAAAATAGAAATTGGAGTATAAATCGCAGTAAATAGGAGAGAGCATTAACTGTGAATGACAATGATTATAGAAGAAAGAAGCAGAGATATCGAGGTATAAGGGAAGATATAAAACCCAATAACAACCCTAAAACTACAAACCGTGTATATCAATGCATATAGCAATATAAAGACACGGGAGAACTAGAAACACTATAAACCCAAGAGTATAGTAAAAGTAAATAGATTCTTCCGGTGGTAGATGAAAGAAAAGGATGACAGATGGGAAGATTAAGAGTATATCAAGAATCAGGATTGGATGAAGCATATTAAAGAATGAGTAGAGGGGGAAAGAATAGAAGGTGTGGAGAATAAGAAAAACGAAAGGGGTGGATTTATAGCGATATTTCCAACAGAGAAATCGAAACCGATTATTTCATTAATCAAAGAAGATTTTGATTTCCTAAATCGCCGAAGAACCAAATCTTATTACGTAAGATTTTCTTTAAATCCCTTAAATCCCGGAAGTCAATAGTAACTACATCATCGGTTGAAACAAATATATTTATTTACTCATATCACTCTTTTGTGATAGCTTCACTCGTGCATTTCACATGATCGAATCGTTTTATCTATATCTCTCAATAATGACAAAACTCCATTATTACCTCATATACGTCATGAAAACATTCCTATTGTTATCCATGATGACCTCTATCAAATTTTGGGGACGAAATTTCTTTAACGGGTAGGTACTGTAATGACCCGGAAATTTCCGACCAAATTTAAACCTTAATCTTTATATATTTCCGACACGATAAGCAAAATCTATAATGTTGAGTCTCGAAAGCTTTGAAATCTACATTCATGTAATCAATTACCCTTTGACCATGCCTAACGATTCACGAATAATGTATTGTATATATATATATATATATATATATATATATATATATATATATATATATATATATATATATATATATATATATATATATATATATATATATATATGAATGTAAGCTATATAATAAATTGAAGTAATAAAATACAATTTGATCATTAAGATTTGGTATGTAAAATATATATAAAATAATAATGTAGGTATTGAAATAAAACTATATATATATATATAAAAGGTATGGATATTATCATTTTTTTTATTTTAGTATCATTAATATTTATTATTATTATTATTAATATAATTATCATTACTATTAATTATTAGTAATTATTATATAAGTTAAAAATCAAATATTCGCATGATCCAGTTTTAGGTACCTCCATTTGTTTTACGTTTTATTTCTACCTAATCTGTTACACATCATTTTCCCTTAGTACCAATCAGATAACCAATGGAATCTAATTTATTTTATTTTATGTAATTCTTCTGTTCCCTTTTGTCTGATTGAGAAAACCGTGAACCATCTCCTTTATTTAAAGGATCAAATCAGTCGAATTGTACATCACCTTCTAACCACCGGTAACCTCCATCACCCTCTTTCTTTTATCCTCCTCTCTAATACTTTTCAAGAACAAACATCAAGCACCACCACCTTCATCATCAACAACCCGTCAACCTTCATAAAATCTGTATGATCTATCACCATCGAGCCGTTACACTATTTGTTTCTTGTTTTCTTAATCAAGCACGTACAACCATCATCTCTTAATAATCTCTCTTCTCAAACTCATGAAGACTCATAGCTATTTCAATTTCGGTTTCAATTAACAATCACAACATCATTTTTCTTAATGAAACCCACAACCACCATATATTATTTTCTGTTTCTTGTCGAAAAGCCAAACACCACCCATCGAACTATCAAAGAACCATCACCATAATCATCATCTACTCTCGAACCAGTTTTCTTTATACTTGTTTATGCTTGATTAACCACCACACCCTCTTCATCGTGAAATCACCATCGAACAACACCACCATAACAACCCGTCACCACTTTGTTTATATTTTTATTCTTTCCTTCTTCCTGATATGTGATCCTGTGTAAACAAACAGCTTCTACTCGATAAATCTTCTCCCTTCCTTCCTGTTTCTATTCAAGCTGCGATTAAACAAAAACCCACTTATATATATATATATATATATATATATATATATATATATATATATATATATATATATATATATATATATATATATATATATATATATTACGATAGTATTACTGCCATTTATTTATTTTTTTCTCTCGATCGATACTAATATAAGAAGAGGAAACCGAAATCTTTTTTTTTATAGTGGAGAATAAAGAAGAGATGTGGGACATTAAAATATATGTGCAATCTAGCTAGAATCCAATCGAATATATGTATATATATAATTGCTGTCGTGACCAGGTCTCCAACCACTTCAAATCTGTTTAGATTTCTAAATTAGTTGCTGAGCCATATAGGTGATATAAATTAGATCGTGGGCCATTAGTAATAAATGGATATGTGAAGCATTTAGGCTGAGAAGTTAAGGGTGTTCAGTTTGGGCCGAAATAAAACTGGTTAAATGGATTCGGTAGCGAATTAAAACTGAAATACATTTTAGCTTGAATGGTTTGGAGTGTTTGTGATTTTTTAGGGGTCCTAGGTTCGATCCTAGGCCATTACAATTTTTTTTTTAAAAGAAAATGCTGTGGGCCGTAAATTTATGTTGTTAGGCTTATGAATCTATTGTGGTCCGAGGGTGACGGGTTAAAATGATTATAAGAGGGTATTAACTCAAAGAAAGTGATGAATGGTGTTGCGGTTTAGAAGGAAATTGACGAGCGTGAGGTCGTGAGTTCGAGCCTGGGCATAGGCATTATTTTGAACTATTTCTTGAGGTAGTTTTACTTATTATTATTATTATTATTATTATTATTATTATTATTATTATTATTATTATTATTATTATTATTATTATTATTATTATTATTATTATTATTATTATTATTATTATTATTATCAATACTGTTATTATTCTTATTAATAATATTATTTTTATTATCATATTTATTTATAGTATCATTTTATTAAAATTCTAATAATTATTAAAACTACCATCTTTATTAAAATTATCATTTTCATTATTATTATAACAAATAAAGATTTTATACATAAAATATATTTATATTACCTATAACTATATATTAATCATATTAACATAGTTTTATATACAAAATAAACATATATATAGTATATAATTTAAGGTATAATATATAGACAAAAATGTAAAACAAATTCTATATAAACTACAACACTAAATAAATAAATATTATATAATTAATATATGTAATTATTTGATTGCCATTATATGTGTTAATAAATATATAATTAATATAGGTTCGTGAATCCGAGGCCAACCTTATAATTGATCAATGGTGTTATATGTATTTTTACTACAAAATACATTATGTGAGTTTCATTACTCCCTTTTTATATATATTTTTGGGCTGAGAATACATGCACTGTTTTATAACTGTTTTACGAAATGGACACAAGTACTAAAAACATATTCTACGTTGAGTTGTACCACTTTGCATATTTTTCCCTAATAGCTTGGTAACTACCATTTACATGCGGTATTGTAAACGCGAATCCTGTTGATAGATCTATCGGGCCTGACAACCCCAACCGGACTGAACGACCAGTATTCAACGGTTGCACAGTACTTCGTTTTGTGACTACACTTGGTACAGTGTAGTGAGATTTCATAATAAAGGGAATATGCGACGTTGATTAAATGTTAAGTATGGTTACCAAGTGCTCAACCACTTAGAATACTTTTATTAAAACGTTTGTGTATATGAAATCTTGTGGTCTGTTAAGATATTGAAATGATTTTTATGATAAACCTATGAACTCACCAACCTTTTGGTTGACACTTTAAAGCATGTAATTTCTCAGGTACGAATTAAGTCTTCCGCTGTGCATTTTCTCAATTTAAGGACATTACTTGGAGTCGATCATCGCAATGGGACCAAATGTTGATGACTTTGTCCAGGTGGATAAGGACGGGTCCTTTCACACAATTAGCTTATCGTCGCAATAACAAGCTATAATTAACCAATACCCCAAGCTAGCATAACAACCGCATATAAATATAACTCGAATAATATAATATACTTACAACACAAATAACCATGGTTAACTAATAGTACAAGGGAACGGCGCTCGCGAAAACGCCATCGGTGTTCACAACATCCGTTAGGGCACTTAACACCACGCACCACTAACCCCTAGGGTGGCACCTTAACACCTCGCCACATCACCCCGAGTGGCATCTTAACACCTCGATGCATCACTCATTAATTTACGGAGTGGTTTCTTAACACCTCGACACTACACTCCTAGGTGGCATCTTAGGTAAGGAAAGCCATGCCACCACTAACAACAAAATGACGTGCCCGTGCAAAAGTGCATATCGGCACCGATCTCCTTCGCTTATCACCATGGATAATTAACTCTCCCCCACTTGGGGTCTTCACACGAATAGATTTTTCATGGCATGCAATATCGGCTCTATTACGATCGAGCCAATCCATACCCACAACAATATCAAAGTCGCCCAAGGTCATTGGAATGAGATCAATTTTAAAGGTTTCGGCACCAAAAACAACATCACAATTTTCACACACATCGACCACTAGCACCGTCTTGCCGTTCGCTATTTCGAATTCTACCGGACGACTTAACTTAGCTAACGGTCTATCAAGTTTAGGCACAAATCTAGGAGACACAAACGGCAAATTTGCAACGCTATCAAAAAGAATCCTCTCCGGATTAGAATTAACCAAGAAAGTACCCGAGACAACTTCGTTCGATTGTTTGGCTTCATCATTAGTCATCAAGTAGTTGCGACCCCTAGCCGTACCCGCCGCCTTCTCTAACCGCTTCACATTATCATTTCGCAAATCGGGACACTCCGGCTTCTTATGCCCCTCTTTGCCGCAATTAAAACAAGTGACCTTGTTTCCGGAAGATGGTTTCGGACACTCACGAGCCATATGACCCGGTTGCCCACAATTGTAGCACGTATAAGAAAACCCGCCGGTAGTGCCCTTCTTCGCACTATTGACACTTTCGACCCCCCTCTTGCTCTTGCTCTTCTTGCTTGAGGCGTTAGAGTAACTAGAACCTTCAAACTTTCTTTTGGAAAACATGAAATCACTCTTTCTTGGAACCTCCGGCTCAAAACCCCGAGCCAACTCGAACAATTCATCAAAAGACTTAGCCATACCCCGACTAATCTTCCCCTTGTACTCATCATTCAAAGTACGGTAGAAATCCTTCATGAGCTTATGATCATCACCAACATATTCCGGGCAAAAACGAGTCTTTTCCAAGAATGTAGACTTGAGTGTAACCAAGTCCATTGACCCTTGTTGCAAATGGTGCAACTCGTCCCGGATTCTATCGAGATCGGATGAAGTTCGGTATTCTCTGAAAAATTCTTTCTTGAACTCCTCCCATGTCAAGCCCATACATTGTTCTTCGCCATATAAGTTGATCTTATCGTCCCACCACAACTTAGCTTCCTCCCACAACATGCTTGAACCAAACCTTGTTTTCTTCTCTGGAGGGCATTCCGCGGTACGGAAAGCTCCCTCGATATCGGAGATCCAACACGTACTCTTCAAAGGATCTCACACCCCATTAAACATCGGGGGTTGAGCATCCTTGAAGTTCTTGTAGTGGAAGTCCCGCCTTCCTTCACCTCCTTCACCGCGAGGATAAATATTTCTAGCATCAAGGGCCTCTTTGATAGTGGGCTTCATTCGTTCATTTATCAAATCGGTCACTTGCCCATCGACAGAATCTTGGAAGACTTTTCGAACGTCCGTAAGAAAATCCGCTTTTAACTTTTTAAAGACGGCCTCAACCTTGGCCGAAAACTCGGCGTCCTCACTTGTACTTCCGTTATCATGATCGGGTCCGTTTCTCGTCTTCATTCTATAAAACGAAGTAGGTTAAACGGCGAAACAAAAGAACATAACACGCATGTATATACATATACACCACACTACCCCATCTTGCTCAACAATCGTCGTACATTGCTTGTTCGACACGATTTTTGCCCGTAACAATGGTAGCTAATCATTGTTACGCGAGCACGTCGCATTAACTTGCTAGTACAACGTCCATTTCGCTCGATGCTCGCTAAA
Organism: Rutidosis leptorrhynchoides; assembly: GCF_046630445.1. Classification (NCBI taxonomy): domain Eukaryota; kingdom Viridiplantae; phylum Streptophyta; class Magnoliopsida; order Asterales; family Asteraceae; genus Rutidosis; species Rutidosis leptorrhynchoides. The sequence continues at coordinate 505,210,634 of NC_092333.1, read as the reverse complement.
CATAAATAACAAATAGCGCATGATTAGTTTTCATAAACCTATGCACAAACCAATCCCGATCCGACCCAAAGTCCTACAAGTCCCGCATAACGTACACACAAAAAGTCTAAGTCTAGGCGCCTATCTCAAGTCACCTAAATCCCTTAGACCATGCTCTGATACCACTTGTAACAACCCAAACCAACCTGCGACCAAACCACGTGAAAATACAAAATAAAAAAAAATTATGTGCAGCATACCCGCGCGGCGCGCCAGGTAGGGGTGCGGCGCGCCAAAGTGGACTATCCGGAAAGTGTTTAAATGCGAAAAAGATTGACTAGTTCCCGACACTTTTAGACGAAATGCTTTTTACCATACATCCAAATATGTAAAACTAACCTGTTTCAAACAAAAAATCAATATTTTACAAGCGGGGCCCACACGACCCAAATTACAAGTTTAGTACAAGTTAAGAGTTTCGACCACCAAAAATTTTAAGTTCCAAACTATGCAATGAGCATGGTGTTTGGGATTAAATTACCCAACTATCGGTCAAACTCCAAGAGCTACTAAAGCCAAAAGCCTCCCCTAGCATCAAGCGGGATCTCTAGTCCAAAACGATGCCCTTACCCTTGTCCAAAACTGAACCTATAAAATGATAAACAACGAGAGGGTAAGCAAAGCTTAGTGAATGCACTAATTATACGAATACATATATAACTATACCTACTTGCATACACTTACACAAACAGCAAACATGCTAGCAAACACAATTAGCTTATCGTCGCAATTACAAGCTATAATTCACCAATACCACAAGCTAGCATAACAACCGCATATAAATATAACTCGAATAATATAATATACTTACAACACAAATAACCATGGTTAACCAATAGTACAAGGGAACGACGCTCGCGAAAACGCCATCGTTGTTCACAACATCCGTTAGGGCACTTAACACCTCGCACCACTAACCCCTAGGGTGGCACCTTAACACCTCGGCACATCACCCTGAGTGGCATCTTAACACCTCAATGCATCACTCATTAATTTACGGAGTGGTGTCTTAACACCTCGACACTACACTCCTAGGTGGCATCTTAACACCTCGATGCTACACCCGAGTGGCATCTTAACACCTCGATGCTACACTCTTCACGTGAAACATGGTGTCTTAGCACCTCGACACTACACATTTCACGCTACAACAAATAGATACATTATATACATACGCATATAATTATTCCACTCACCTCAAAGTCTTGTGAAAAGATACCCAAGCTTGCAAGACCTCAAAGTAACGTACCTATCATATTATACACATCATCAAACACAAACTCAAGTCGGTCAACCAAACCCTTTCACCATTCTAAGCCATTTTGACCCAAGGTGCAAATTTCAACCCATTTGCACCCTTAACTCTAAATTGGGTCAACACACACCAAAACCCTAATCATTCGTCAAGATGGGTTTAAAACACACTTAGGTCACAAGGCTAACTCGTTTTCATACTTGCTAGGCCACTTAGGTCATTAAAGACTCATTTGACCCATTTCAAAGTCAACACACCCATTTGGGTCATCCATACCCAATAACACCCATTTACATATTATAAAAGTGTTCTAGCCACCAACTAACCAAATTTAAGACTCAAAAGTCCAATTAACACATTTAAATCCTAGGTTAGTCATCAATGGGCCTTCATAACCCATATTCACCCAAAATCCCCAAAATACTAACAAAATGGGTCTTTGGTTCATCACTAGCCCAAACCCTAACCCTTAAAGCAATTAAAGTAAGAAATTGGGTTTTATAACTTACCAACACAATCACCACGTAGCTATCGACTAGATGAACGACTTTATAACATGCACCAAGACCCGATTCAACCTCTTTCACCCTTTAATGGAGCTTTCTCTCTCAAGGGTTGCACTCTCTCTCTAGAGTTTAATTGGAGAAGATAAGGTTGTTGGGAATAGAGTGAATGAAGCTCCAAAACTGATCCAAGGTATTAAATTCGGGCTCCAATGTATTTTGACCAAAATGCCCTCAAAATATCTATTTTAAAAGAAGAGGAGAATCTGTCGCAGACAGATGGCGCGGCGCGCCACCAGGCCGCGCGGTGCGCTACACCTCCAGTTTAGCTTCTTTCTTGCTTTTAAATATATAACCAAAACCCCGTTACAAGTATCGAACATTACACTTATATACACTACAAATACTCGGGTCTTACAGTTCTCAGTCCCAAAAATGTAAAGAGTAAAAGGGAATCAAATGAACTCACAATATTGTATTTTGTAGTAAAAATACATATGACAACATTGAACAATGCAGGGTTGGCCTTGGATTCACGAACCTATATCATTTGTGTATTTATTAATATACATAGTTGTAATCGAACAAATATATATTTTATTAGTGATTTTATTTGTTATTTTATATCATGTGTTTTATTAATAACTTAATTAGATATATTTATTTTTATATAGATAATCAACATTTATTACAAAAGTATTAATATGGTTAGGTTTTATGTCTTAAATATATTTTTATATAGAAAATCTTTATCTGATATATTAATACTACTAATAATAATAATTATAAAAATAATACTAATTATGATAAAAATTATGATAATTCTAATGATAATAAAAGTGATACTTCTAATAATAAAAATGATAGTTTAAATAAAATGTTAATTTCAATAATAATACTAAAAAAATGATAAATAATAAAATACTTTTAGTAATAATAAGGATCATAATAATAATACTACTGATAATAATAACTATAATAATAATTTTACTATTAATGATAATAATGATAATAATATTAATAATTTTATTAAAGATAATAATAATAACAATAATAATAATAATAGAAATAATAGTAATAATAATAATAATAGAAATAATAAAAAAATAATAAAATAGCTACCTCATTGTATCAAGCCTTTTTTTTTAAAAAAAATAAATGCCTCTGCCAGGGCTTGAACCCACGACCTCTCGAAACCTGACAACTCCCATAACCAATGGACTGTCTAATACTTTTCTGATTCAATTTATAGCCTAATTTATTAAACCTGTTTTCTGTTTTCCATTTCCTTCTTCATTTTCATAATTTGGCCCAAATATCCTTCAGCCCAACAATAAAGCCGAAGCCCAACAGAAAAAACTATCTTACGGCCTAACAAAATGAAACCCATTTAAACGTTAACTGGATCCATATCAAATGGCCCAATCTCATTATAGATTAATTGATCCAATTCTTTTTTTTATGGGTTTAAATAAAAAAATTTAGGTTCTTGGCCTTCACTGCCGTAACCAACGAGTAGGAGCGAACAAATCACAGGTTATCGATCAGCGTATCATCATCTTTATTATCTTCATTAATTATCATCATACACATCATCTTCATCAATGTTATACATATCATTATTATTATGCGTTTTGTCATCAACATGATCATTCTCGTATATATTCTCGTTACCAATATCATGCTTACATCATTGCTTGTCATCACCACATGCTGTAACAGTTATTAACAGTTTAATGGTGATCGAGTGGTTGGTTTGATGGTCGGTGATAAACAGGAAGTTCAAACAGTAGTAGCCTTGTGATGTTTGGGTTGGATTTATGTTGGTGTTCTTACGATGGCTATTACCAGCCAAACAGTGATGAAAGGTGTCGGTTAATAACAAAAAAAAAATATAGGCTTTCGTGATGGTGGAAGGATATTGATGGGGATCTGGTGGCAGAGTATGGTGGTTATATGGTGAGGTGATCGACTTGGATCTATGGTCTGCAAGAAAAGAGTGGTAGTGGTTGTTGATTGATGGTAATCTCAAAACAGAAAACAAGTGTGATGATGGTTGTTTAGTAGTTCATGGCTACAAGATAACAGGTGGCGGTGGTGAATGATTGTATTGGTTCAAAGTGGTTGTTCATTGTTCTCGGTTACAAGGATTTTGAAAGAGGGAGAAGACGAGAGAGGGGAGAGAAAGATGATTGTAGACAGTTTCAATGGATGACTGGTTGTTCGTGTGGTTCTTGCACGTAACAGGAACCGAAAATGAAAAAGGAAGAAATATAGTGAGAGAGAAAAGAGAGTGAGGTGGTTGCATCGTGAGTCAGAAAAAAAAGGTGGTGTGATGTTGGTGATCTGAGCAGGAACAATAGCATCGAAGGAATGGTTATGGTGACTCTTGGTGTTGATCAATGGAGATGGTGGTGGTCTTAGAGTGATGGTAGCCGAAGGTGGTGTTTGATGTATTGAAAGTGATGGCGGCAGTGATGGAGGTTCACGGTGGTGGAAGGTTGAAGGTGGTGATGGTGGTTTAAGATGATCATGGTGGTGGCTTGGTGATCATCAAGGGTTAAGTGGTTTCATTATGCAGTTCATAAGTGTGTATATATATATATATATATATATATATATATATATATATATATATATATATATATATATATATATACATACTACATATAATCTTATTTGTGAGGAAAGAAACACAAATAGTAATCGAATATTAATAATAATATAATAATATTTATAATAAATAAACGTGTGAATAAGCAACTAGCAGCCATCCCTTTGAATTCTTGTGCCGACACTTTATCACTAATGGCTATATCGTGTCCATTGCTAAACAGTTAACGTATAAAAGTTTCCCTAAAAATCCCAAATTTTTAGATTAAATATATTTAATTATTTCACTCATTAACTGTTTGAAAACTGATCAAAAAGGTTCGATAATTATTTATTTTCTGTTTTAATTTATATGTACGGAGTACTAATATTTAAACTTAAAAAGGTAAAAATATTTTTAACAAATCTAAAATCTTCGTAATCAATTTACAGTCCAACTTTTATCGTAATCTTTCATATATATATATATATATATATATATATATATATATATATATATATATATATACATATATATATATATATACATATATATATATATATATACATATATATATATATATATATATATATATATATATATATATATATATATATATATATATATATATTAGAACTGTATGAACATTAACGATATGCCAACCGAGTGTTACTGACGTTTACTAATTAGGCTCGAAATCATTCATTTTCAATATACTCTCTTTCTATATATATATATATATATATATATATATATATATATATATATATATATATATATATATATATATATATATATAGTTTTAATTAGCAAGTTTAACTACTAAAATAAATATATTATATATATATTTTTTAAACAAATAAATTTAATATAATTTTATATATATTTATAAATAATATTTATATACATACATATATATACAATAGTTTTCATTACCTCGCATATTATTTTACATATTTATTTTCAACAATTAAATCATATATTATTTTAAATAATATTTCAAATTGGTATATATCTATATTTAAATATATATGTATCTATTTACAAGTAGTTGTTCGTGAATCATTGGGAACAGTCGAAGGTCAATTGAATATATGAAACAGTTCAAAATTTGAGACTCAACCTTACAAGCTTTGCTTATCATGTCGAATTCATTTAAAGATTAAGTTTTAATTTGATCAGAAATTTCCGGGTCGTCACAGTACCTACCCGTTAAACGATTCACAATAGTTGATTACATCGCGAGGTAATTGACCTCTATATGATACATTATACAAACATTGCATTCGTTTTTAAAAGACAAACTTTCTTTACATCTAAAGTTGACGGCAAGCATACTATTTCATAATACCTCCAACTATAATTGACTTAATAATAATCTTGATGAACTCGACGACTCGAATGCAACGTCTTTTGAAATATGTCATGAATGACTCCAAGTAATATCTCTAATATGAGCAAATGCACAGCGGAAGATTTCTTTCATACCTGAGAATAAACATGCTTTCAAGTGTCAACCAAAAGGTTGGTGAGTTCATAGGTTTATCATAAAATAATAAAATTCATCATTTTGATAGACCACAAGATTTAAATCCTGCATGGTACAAATGGGCCCGAATCCTATACCCACATGTAATGTACATGCGATATCTTTTAAATACAGTACACATTTCTCGTGTACGAAATCATCTTTCATAAATCTTAGTAACCGTACACATATCTTGTGCACAAAAATAACATACACATAACCTGTGTATAAAATCATTCTCTCGATACATAACATTCACTTTTCATTGCTTTCATAGCTTGGCTTGGTAACCGACCTTAACATATAATGAGCATAATAATATCCCCAAAACAGAACATCTTGTCTGTATAATAATCATATAATCTTCGAAGTACTAAACACCACGCCCACCAGCCCTTCCGTCTAGTGAACATTCTGGGTGGGGGTGTTAAACCCGGTAGCTACCTTTAGGATTCGCGTCAATTAGGCGTGCACTAATTCTCAAAATTAGTGATGTTCCCTAATTCTTAGGTTACCAAGCAATAATAATCAGGGGAAAAATATTCATATCAATTGTGGCAATTATCACGTCCACATAATTCAATGGTGGCAATTATCACGTCCATATAATTCATTCGAGGAATGTTTTGCTTGTGTCTATCTCGTCAAACATTTATAAAAGCATTTCATGTATTCGCAGTTCAAAATGTATTTCAAAAGCATTTAATAAAGCAGTTGTAAAAATAGCGCATGTATTCTCAGTCCCAAAAATGTAAAGAGTAAAAGGGAATAAAATAAACTCACAATATTGTATTTTGTAGTAAAAATACATATGACAACATTGAACAATGCAAGGTTGGCCTTGGATTCACGAACCTATATCATTTGTGTATTTATTAATATACATAGTTGTAATCGAACAAATATATATTTTATTAGTGATTTTATTTGTTATTTTATATCATGTGTTTTATTAATAACTTAATTAGATATATTTATTTTTATATAGATAATCAACATTTATTACAAAAGTATTAATATGGTTAGGTTTTATGTCTTAAATATATTTTTATATAGAAAATCTTTATCTGATATATTAATACTACTAATAATAATAATGATAAAAATAATACTAATTATGATAATTCTAATGATAATAAAAGTGATACTTCTAATAATAAAAATGATAGTTTAAATAAAATGTTAATTTCAATAATAATACTAAAAAAATGATAAATAATAAAATACTTTTAGTAATAATATGGATCATAATAATAATACTACTGATAATAATAACTATAATAATTTTACTATTAATGATAATAATGATAATAATATTAATAATTTTATTAAAGATAATAATAATAACAATATAACAATAATAATAATAATAGAAATAATAGTAATAATAATAATAATAATAATAGAAATAATAAAATAGCTACCTCATTGTATCAAGCTTTTTAAAAAAAAATAAAAATAAACGCCTCTGCCAGGGCTTGAACCCACGACCTCTCGAAATCTGACAACTCCCATAACCAATGGACTGTCTAATACTTTTCTGATTCAAGTTACAGCCTAATTTATTAAACCTGTTTCTGTTTTCCATTTCCTTCTTCATTTTCATAATTTGGCCCAAATATCCTTCAACCCAACAGTAAAGCCGAAGCCCAACAGAAAAAAAATATCTTACGGCCCAACAAAATGAAACCCATTAAAATGTTAATTGGATCCATATTAAACGGCCCAATCTCATTATAGATTAATTGATCCAGTTCTGTTTTTTATGGGTTTAAATAAAAAAATTTTGGTTCTTAGCCTTCACTGCCGTAACCGAGTAGGAGGGAACAAATCACAGGTTATCGATCAGCGTATCATCATCTTTATTATCTTCATTAATTATCATCATACACATCATCTTCATAAACGTTATACATATCATTATTATTATGCGTTTTGTCATCAACATGATCATTCTCGTATATATTCTCGTTACCCATATCATGCTTACATCATCGCTTGTCATCACCACATGCTGTAACAGTTATTAACAGTTTAATGGTGATCGAGTGGTTGGTTTGATGGTCGGTGATAAACAGGAAGTTCAAACAGTAGTAGCCTTGTGATGTTTGGGTCGGATTTATGTTGGTGTTCTTACGATGGCTATTACCAGCCAAACAGTCATGAAAGGTGTCGGTTAATAAAAAAAAAATATAGGCTTTCGTGATGGTGGAAGG